>NC_091640.1:60676345-61328161 GCF_027580195.1 Bos mutus
GAAAACTCAGATAAAAAAACAGAGGCCAAGTCCTGGTAAGAGGGGAGATGAACTTTAACATCAAGTTTTAAAAGAATCTATTATCAACATGCTAAGCTTAGCTAAAAAGTAAAAAGAATATAAATATTAGTTGTGCACGTTTCTTTGCTGTGCTTGCTATTGTTCCATTCTTCTCATGTAGTTGTTTGAATGCTGTAGAAGAAACTAAATCACGTTTCAGGATTAACACGAATTTCATCATCAGTTTTTCAGGGTAAACTAGTATTTGGAGAGTGAAATCGCTGTAAAAGGCTACCCTTTGAAGTATTACATCTTATCCACTACATTTTTATTACAAAGATATTTCACTTGCTTTAGAGATCTACCTAATGATATTTAGAACATTCTTTTTTAGAATATCTATTTAAAGGACATTATCAAGAAGACAAAGACAGAAAAACGGGATGAAAAATTATTTCTAGAATAATCAGCATTCCTTTAGACTGACCAATGATGTAGAAGCTTATATTATATTTCATGTCACAATAAAGTAAATATTTTCCTATGTAGGTATATGATGTATAAAAGTTACTCTTTTAATGATTATTTTGAGTTTAAGGTAGAAAATTACACTTACAGTAAATAGTAAGAAAGACAGATGAAGTGGTAGAAAGATTCACATTAAAACCAATATTTAAATTTGCTCTAAGGTAGAAATGAGAAGTTTTTTTAAAGCTAAAGCAAATGAAGTATTACTAAGTATTAGAGGAACATGTGGAGAAGGCAATGGCACCCCACTCCAGTACTCTTGCCTGAAAATCCCATGGGCGCAGGAGCCTGGTGGGCTGCAGTCCATGGGGTCACAAAGAGTCGGACACGACTGAGCGACTTCACTTTCACTTTTCACTTTCATGCATTGGAGAAGGAAATGGCAACCCACTCCAGTGTTCTTGCCTGGAGAATCCCAGGGACGGGGGAGCCTGCTGGGCTGCGGTCTATGGGGTCGCACAGAGTCGGACACGACTGAAGCGACTTAGCAGCAGCAGCAGCAGCAGCAGCAGCAGAGGAACAATGGAAACAGAAACGACTGAAGCCTTATTAAAATACCCTGAGGTGAACAACTATCCCTTATAATCCTTATAATTTTTTTTTCAACTAAACTGAGGCACTTTTGAGAGCAGCATGAAAATGAATAAAGGAAATAGCATCTAAGTGAAGGAAGCCCCGATCACTGGCCGCTGCTCGCCGAGCCGGGCAGGAGGAAAGGTGTCCTCCCGGCCCAGCAAGAGCGCGCGCCGCCCGGCCGCCAAGGAGGAGCCGCGCAGCCCTGCCCGAGCCCTCCCTTCCGTTGCGGCACGCCCCTCCTCCGCTCTACAGGTGCGCCTACGCTTCACCATTGTCTGCTTGTCCCAAGTTGCAATTCTCTGCTATTCCAAGATAAACTCCTTTTGCTGGTTAAAAAAAAAAAAAAAGGTCTAAGGGAGGACCTTTAATCTGTATCAGACTGAAAGAAATGTAAAAAAATATATATATATCTTTTATTATTTTAGTGGAAAAACATATTGAAATATTTTAACATTTATTTCCGCTCCCTGAATTTATATGGTGATTTTTAAGTAAAATATATTAACAAAATGTTTTGGCTTCAAATGGCAAGATATTAATATACTATCCCAGGTGGATAACCCACCTGCCAATGCAGGAGACTTAAAGACACCTGGGTTCAATTCCTGGGTTGGGAAGATCCCCCAGGAGGAGGGCATGGCAGCCGCCTCCAGCATCCCTTGGACAGAGGGGCCGGGTGGGCTGCAGCCCAGGGGGTCGCAAAGACTGAAGCAGCAAAAGCACACAGCACAATATAATGTCTCCTTCCCGTCTCCATTTTTTCCTATGCTATCTCTTAAGAGACCTTTCTTATTTCATGGAATTTTTTTTTTTTTTTTTTTTTTTACTCTGGCCTCTATAGTACACAATTTTCAAATAGGGTATGTTTTTCCTCCAAGTCACCTTCGCAGGCAAACTACTTTTTCTAGTCATGCAGCCCCACCTGCTGGTCACTTCTAGGCATAGCTTTAGGGTCCATTAGACCCAATTTTAGTTTTGAGGGGTTTTTTTGAGCAGTTCTATCTGTCATGAGCATTTCATGATTTTTATTCTTCCTTGGAGGTCTTTAAAATATACAAGAAAATAAAATTTACTTACTTTTAAATAACAGAATAAAATGCTGCTTAGTCGCTTCAGTCGTGTCCAACTCTGTGCAACCCTATGGACTGCAGGGCTCCTCTGTCCATGGGATTCTCCAGATGAGAAGACTGGAGTAGGTGGCTATGCCCTCCTCCAGGGGATCTTCCCCGCCCAGGGGTCGAACCCGGGTCTCCTGCACTGCAGGCAGAGTCTTTACCACTGAGCCACCAGGGAACACATGGATCCACTGGCCCCTTTAACAAGTTTAAGATGTAAGATTCTAGCAATCTTGTTTTTCTGAATCTTGATGATACATTTACTATTTCATCACCCTAAGAACTATGACATTATTCATCAATTACTCATGCTAAAAAAGACTAAATAAGACAACGGAAGAATGGTAAAGAGACATTAATAAACCAAAATCTAGTGATGCTGGTGAAATTGATCACCTGAGCAAAATCTCAAGACTGAATTTTCAGTTCTCAATACCTCAGAGATAAATTTTCTCACACGTACCAATGAGTGAACAATATATTTATAAGAAAAAAAAATACAGTACTTATTCAAGAAGGAAGGATTTCATTGAACAATTACTTGTAACAAGAACCTGAGTGAGTGAGTGATAGTCGCTCAGTCTGTCTGACTCTTTGCGACCCCATGGACTGTAGCCTGTCAGGCTCCTCCGTCCATGGAATTCTCCAGGCAAGAATACTGGAGTGGGTTGCTATTTCCTTCTCCTGGGGATCTTCCCAACCCAGGGACTGAACCCGGGTCTCCCACATTGCCAGCAGTCACCAGGGAAGCTCTGTTGTACAAAAAGAATGTGTAACCTCAGTATACTTTCATCTTTTATAATGTTTATGTGCCAATAATTATATTGTAGTTTCAAAGCAGACAATGTTGACATTAGGTGAATATATAAAGGTGACTGAAAGAGATGTGTAGAAATGACAAAAAAACTCATTGGAATAGAGAAAATTAAAGAACCCATTGTACTCAAATGATAAATGATGATAACTGTTTTTCCTGGTATACTGAGCATCTATAATACGAAAAACAGGATACTACTCATAATATTTAGAAATAAAATATCTAGGAATAAAATAATGAGAAATGTATATTGGGTGAAGAATGATAAAATTTTACTTAGGGATATAACAGAAGATATAAATAAATAATATTCAATACTGTAAAAAATGTCAATTCTCTCCAACTGCTTCCTAAGTATATTAAAATAACTAAAGAATTTTATATACAACTGAACATGATTCTAAAATTTATATGAAAGAAGAAACTTCTTTTTTATCTGTGCCCATAGACTGCATGACTTTATGATTCATGCCAATGATTAAAGTATCTATCTTTTAAATCACTTTAATATTCACCATTTTTATTACTTATCTATTTTGCTGCGTTGCACAGCTTGCATACTTTTAGTTCCCCGCCAGGGATGGAGCTTGGCCCACATCAGGGAAGCACCAGGCCCCAACCACTGTGCCACCAGGGATTTTCTATTTTTTATTTCTTTTTAAATTATATTTTATAAAAGCTATATATATTAATATATTTGGGCTTCCCAGGTGGCATTAGTGGTAAAGAAGCCAAGTGTCAATGCAGAAGACATAAGAGACACGGGTTCAATCCCTGGGTTGGGAAGATCCTTTGGAGAAGGAAATGGCTACCCACTCCAGTATTCTTGCCTGGAGAATCCTATGGACAGAGGAGCCTGGCAGGCTACAGTCCATAGGGTAGCAAAGAGTTGAACACGACTAAAGAAAATTCTGAAAGACATGGAAACACCAGACTACCTGACCTGCTTCCTGAGAGAAATCTGTATGCAGGTCAAAAAGCAACAGTTAGAACTGGACATGGAACATCAGACTGGTTACAAATCCGGAAAGGAGTACGTCAAGGCTATATATGGGTCATGCTGCTTATTTAACTTCTATGCAGAGTACATCATGAGAAATGCCAGGCTTGATGAAGCACAAGCTGGAATCAAGATTGCCAGGAGAAATATCAATAACCTCAGATATGCAGATGACACCACCCTTATGGCAGAAAGGGAAGAGGAACTAAAGAGCCTCTTGATGAAAGTGAAAGAGGAGAGTGAAAACGTTGGCTTAAAACTCAACGTACCGAAAACTAAGATCATGGCATCTGGTCCCATCACTTCATGGCAAATAGATGGGGAAACAATGGAAACAGTGACAGACTTTATTTTTGGGGGGCTCCAAAATCACTGCAGATAGTAACTGCAGTCATGAAATTAAATTACACTTGCTCCTTGGAAGAAAAGCTATGACAAATCTAGATAGCATATTAAAAAGCAGACATCACTTTGCCAACCAACATCCATATAGTCAAGGCTATGGTTTTTCCAGTAGTCATGTATGGATGTGAGAGTTGGACTACAAAGAAAACTGAGCACCGAAGAATTGATGCTTTTGAACTGTGGTGTTGGAGAAGACTCTTGAGAGTCCCTTGGACTGCAAGGAGATCCAACCAGTCCATCCTAAAGGAGATCAGTCCTGAATATTCATTGGAAGGACTGATGCTGAAGCTGAAACTCCAATATTTTGGCCACCTAATGCAAAGAACTGACTCATTTGAAAAGACCCTGATGCTGGGAAAGATTGAAGGCAGGAGGAGAAGGGGATGATGGAGGATGAGATGGTTAGATGGCATCACCGACTCGATGGACATGAGTTTGATTAAGCTCCGGGAGTTGGTGATGGACAGGGAGGCGTCGTGGTGTGCTGCAGTCCACGGGGTCGCAAAGAGTCAGACACGACTGAGAGACTGAACTGAACTGAACTGAAAGTGCCTTACACACACACACACACACACACACACATATACACAAATATAATTTTTAATAATAATAAATAGTACAGAGGGGCATAATGACAACCAATAAATCTCTGCCCCATCATTCTCAACTCTCAGCTTCCCAATACAGAAATGAACCCCTCCCTATGTCTGCTCTGACCAAGTCGTCTCCCTCAGTTGTTCCAAATCACGTCACATCTTCGGTTGTCACACACTGTAAACAAATGTTTCCTTTTCCTAAAGTTTCCACTGCAAGAGGGATGAAGAAATGATGACTTCTAGTGTTTCCTCTAGCTCCTCATCAATCCATATATTACTGAAAATCCATTTCACTTCATTTGAGGTCTACTTGCTGTTCTAATTTGGAAGACTGGCCTCCCCTTTCCTCATTCCTGTACAATTTATCATTCCATGAGGTTTTAGACACATTTCCCATTTTTAAACAATGCACCCTATACTCCTCCTTTTGTAAAGTTTGAGCCACTTTTTGTCTTATGGATAAAACAGCTTCTCAGATACTTCTGAGGATTTCAAGACTTTAATGTTTTTCATCCTTTGCTATTCCTTCAACTATCTATTTCCTCGTAAGTTAATTTTTTATTTTATCTTGGGCTTTTTTGGTCATGCTGCAGGCTTTTGACACGTGGTGCTTTTCAGCCAGAAAAGTTTGCAGGCAGGATGGGTGAGCCAATGGATGAGAATCAGCCCTTCTGTCAGGTCCCCAGCTGACACAAAGCTAGCAGCGGCTGCCAGGCAGGTGCTGAGCTTCAGAGCAGGGCAAGGTCACGGTCAGCTTCCGGGCTGAGGGGAAGAAATCAGGCAACGTGCACTTGAACCTCCTGCAGAAGAGCATCTCCCTGGTAAGTCTTTGTAAGGTTGTTGACCTAAGGTAGCTGTTATTTTCAACGTCCTGTGTATTTTCTTCATACCAAGAATTGATAAAATATTTATTTAGTTATTTATTTAGTTAGGTCTGACTATACTACTGTGTTATTAATAAACAGATGCATATGATATCTATATGATATACTATAGGGAACATTCCAATTGGTGGATTAGAATTCTAACTCTAATTCTAATTGATAAAGACTTGGCTTATAGTCTTTATAAGCATATGTGATGACCTTACAGCTAGGGACACTCTCCAAATGATAATTCTACCTTTGACATATATAATTAGTATAATATTTCACTAACATTATTATATATATCATTATATTATATAATTAATTTTGACTTGTGAAATCCTAATTTCGCTTTGTTTTTGCTCCCCTACACACACACACACGCGCACAGAAGCAAGCTGCCATGCTGACTGGTAATTACGTGATTTCGAGGGTAAACGCTTCGAGTTCGCGACTGTTACACCAGTGCTGTGTTGTTGCCGTCGTTCAGTCACTAAGTCGTGTCTGACTCTTTACAGCCCCGTGAACTATATACGCCAGGCTTCTCTGTCCTTCACTATCTCCCTGAGTTTGTTCAAATTCATGTTCATTGAGTCAGTGATGCCATCCAACCATCTCATTCGTATCCTCCTCTTCCCCTCCTGACCTGATCTTTCCGAGCATCAGGGTCTTTTCCAATGAGTCAGCTCTTCGCATCATGTGGCCAAAGTATTGGAGTTTCAGTTTTAGCATCAGTTCTTCCAATGAATATTCAGGGTTGATTTCCTTTAGGATTGACCACTAGTGCTATATGGAGAAGGAAATGGCAACCTACTCCAGTATTTTTGCCTGAAGAATCCCATGGACAGAAGAGCCTGGCGGGTTAAAGTCCATGGGTTGCAGAGTCAGATACAACTGAAGCGACTCAGCACACACTAGTGCTATAGAAGATGGGTTCCCAGGTGGTGCTAGTGGAAAAGAACCTGCCTGCCAATGCAGGAGATGCAGGAGATGTGGGTTCGATTCCTGGCTTGGGAAGATCCCCTGGAGGAGGGCACGGCAGCCCACTGCAGTATTCCTGCCTGGAGAATCCCATGGACAGAGGAGCCTGGTGGGCCACAGTCCATGGGGTCGCAAAGAGTTGGATACACCTGAAGCAACTTAGCACGCTGTGTAAGTTGTCAAAAACGACTCCAGTGAAGTCACGCAATCACATCCCTACTACCCATATTTGAAACAAATTTTATTTATTTTGGTCAAGAGAAAAATCCTTCCTAATTCAATGGGAATCCTTGCTAACTGCACACGATGCCCCAGGAGGCGCCCACCAGAGTGGATCAGCCAGGTTTTGTCTCAAATAACCCCGTTCCCAGTTCAAGGAAAGCACATCTTTCTGGGATGGGACAATCTGCTCCCCACCAAAACCTGCTCTTCTCTTTGCCCAAGCAGTTGTCAGTGTTTCCCAGAAGTAGACCATTGGCCTTTTCACTTCATACGTTCACCCTAGGCCTCCTACACGTGCAATGGTTTCCACCACCATCTTTATGCTGATGGCTCCGATATCCTCCTAACCAACTCTCATCTCTATCTTGTGATCCAAATCCCTATTTCTAACTAATTCATGTATCTTCAAATGCAAGTTGAGCTCAGTAGCCTCCAGCCTCACCTCTCACGCCAGCTCTCCTTTCTTTCTGTAAGCCAGAATGGCATGAGCATCTCCCTCCTCGGCCAGGCTAAGAGCCGCACCCCTCCCCAGTCAAGCCGTGCTGAGTTTATCTCCTTCATGCTTCCTGTCTTTCTACACCCCTGTATCCCCTCTACGAGCCACTCAAAGGTATACAGCACCTGGTTCATTACTTGCAAAATGACAGAAGAGGCTTTCATTTGGTATATGACACTCATGTACACAAAAGAGACAAATTTTCTAAGAACCTAATCTATTGTGTCAAGCATTCAAACTCAATGGAAAATTCTTTCCTACAAGTTAATAAAAAACATAAGAGACTTACTTAAATGGTGTAAACAAAAACGATAAAGTAGCTTCTTTTTTCTGAGTCATTTTTACCTGGGAACCAAGCGTGAAAATATTTTATATTAGATAAGAGAAAAAAATGAACTAATTTCATTTCGAAATACAAATATCCATTAAAATGGTTCTTCAGCAATAGAAATAAATGGAATTTTGTGTTAGTATCCTACTTTATAAATATTTAAAGAAAATGTTAATGCTATATAGTACCATTACAACACGCTGAGGATGAAGTATATCAAGCCTGCAAAATGTCATATAATTAAGCTATACTTTTTAACTCTTAGGAAACAAAATAAGCCATGCTGCATTAACAGTATTATGAATAACAGCCAAGTTTCAGTAAAATGGTCATTTCTTTAAGTTGTTAATGCAAATAATAATATACGCAGAACGACATGAAATGCTGCAATCTCTAAAACTACTTCTACAAGGCAGATTCCATTGACAGAGACTTGGTTTGCAGTCTTTATAAGCATATGTGATATCTACCAATTCGGGACGCTCCTCAGAGCTAATTCTACACCCTCAAACTGATTCATGAAAAGTGCATCTCAGAAATGTGAAACTTCAGGACACTAGTCAAATACAAACAATTTAAAGATAATAAATAATGAAAATCATTTCTTAAAATGCAAAATCAAATATTTTCACAAGATATATTCAGTTTTAAAATTGGAATCATGTCCATATTTGTGTGTGGTCTTGTTTTACCTTGAACTGTTCAAGAATCTGTACTGCATTTGTAAACATGCTCTCTGCTTTGAAGAGATCAGAGGTATTAAGCATATCCACAGGAATGATTCCCTGTAAATAATAAACACTGGTTTAATATTAGCACTAACAAAGCTCAGGTTATTCTTATAAAACAAAACAGACTTACAAGGGAAGCAATAGAGATAAGACATATGGACAAATAAATTCTTAGAATAATTAAAAATATTTTTTTAAATTGTAACTGAAAAATGTTCTATTACTTTTCTAACAAAATACATATAATAAAATAAATAAAGCAAAAGAGATGAATTAAGTCCAATAAAACCTAAAATTTATCAAAAGATTGCTATATGGCAGGCAGTGCACTAAATGCTCTGCACACACGAAATGCTACTGTGGCGGGCCACAGCCAGCACACTAAAAAAAAGACATAAGAAAACAGGAGTGTGCTCTCAGGGCTTAGCTGCTAAATCTGTCCAGCTCTTGTGACCCCACAGACTGTAGCCCACCAGGCTCCTCTGTCTATGAGATTTTCCAGGCAATACTGAAGTGGTTTGCCATTTCCTTCTCCAGGGGATCTTCTTGACCCAGGGATCGAACCCGGGTTCTCCTGCACTGAAGGCAGGTTTCTTACCGACTGAGTGACCAGGGAAGCTCCACACTGTTACACTGTATGTAAAAGTGAGGCTGTTTTCTGCAACTCTGGTTTCAGTTACAGACACACACACACCTTTATGACTACAGGGTCAAACAACAGAGCTCTGAGGCAGATGATATTATTTTTTTAAACTTTGAGCTGAAGGGCTAAAAAGAATGGCTGATGGGAATGGATTCTGTTTGTCTTTTAGGTTTTCAGCATCCAGCTCCCATCTTAAAAACATTTCCATTGGAAGCTGAGATATTAGATGGAGCATAGTGGGTCTAACAAGGTCCCCTGCCTTCCCATACTGAAGGGTAGACAAGTAATCCAGGCTGGACCACTCAAATGCTAACAAACACTGGAATTTGAAGCTTTAGGGTCAAGGAACAGACGGTGCAACAGGCACAGTGCGGGTCGGTGACCCTGCAGACTGGCTCTGCCAAGGAACTGCAGTGACTTTCTTTGTCCTGAGTCTCTGGAGCACTGATCTAGCAAACCAGCAACATCTTTGTAATAAATTTTCTTTAAATGGATTCAGAAGCACATAAAAAGTAAATTTTACTGTACGATAATTTTTCTTTTATTCTGAGAGTTGATAAGAAAATTGTACTCTTTACCACTGAATTAAGAGGGAAGGGAACTCCAATAAGAGCTGCCATCAACGGTGCAACATCAGCCTGCAAACAGAAGACGTTAAATCTAAGACAGCGACAGATCAACAAGGACATTAAGTAATTTAATTTGTATAACTGTATTTTGAAAGATAACCATGATATCCATTTTAATCCATTATCATCAAATACTTATTCCATGCACAGTAGATATTGATCTCTAAAAAAATGTCATTTGCTAGAGGTACATGAATGTATGAAAACCTAAATTTGAAATCACTAGGAGCCCCAAAGTAAAACATATAAAACAGAAAAGTCACTTATTCTACAAGTTAAAAGCCTGACCACCTAATGTAACAGTTTTTGGGTATTATGACAAGGATGCTTACTAGACAGAAAATAAACAGCAAAAGTAGACTTCAACTAGATATATACACATATATTATATATTAATTAAAGAAAGAATACAGCAGAAGGAGGTTGGCTGGCCAGTCAGTGACGTCTAGAAAAAGGCATCAAGCAGGATAAGAGGCTCTTTAGACACAAGTCCTAGAGCACGGCTTTGGAGGCCTGGAGAACCCCAGGGACGGGGGAGCCTGGCGGGCTGCCGTCTATGGGGTCGCACAGAGTCAGACATGACTGAAGAGACTTAGCAACAGCAGCAGCAGCTCCAGGTCCAAGTGTCCAGAAGAGCGGTCCACGCATCCAGTCTCCATGGCCTCACCTCCCCATCCGTCCCTGGGCTGCTCTAACTTGTTTTCACTCTTTATCATCCTGTAGACTGCACTCACTACAGAACTAATAACCTCCATTTTCTACATCTAATTGATTACTTTTGTATTAGTCCCAATAATGTTTCAGGCAATCAAGTGCTTGGCTGTCAGAATGCCCAATTTCAAACACTTTGCTTGTGATCTCTGAGACCTTGGGCAGGTTATTTCAACTCTCCAATGCTTCAGTTTTCCTTGTCAGTTAAAAATTAAATAAAAGTTTCTCCCTTACAGAATTATGGCATGATCCAATGAGACAATTTATAAAGTACTAGTGTGTAATAATCCCACACTAACCAGCAGCTGCAGACGCTGCTGTGATTATAATGATCCGACCACTCGGCACTGTGCAGACCACCCCCTCTGGGTCTCTGTAACCCCACAGTTAGAGTCTCCAGTCTCCTACTTTCTCAGTTCAGTTCATTCAGTCACTCAGTCGTGTCCGACTCTTTGCGACCCCATGGACTGCAACACGCCAGGCTCCCTGTCCATCACCAACTCCCAGAGTCCACCCAACCTCACATCCTTTGAGTCGATGATGCCATCCAACCATCTCATCCTCTGTTGTTCCCCTTCTCCTCCTGCCCTCAATCTTTCCCAGCATCAGGGTCTTTTCCAATGACTCAGCTCTTCACTTCAGGTGGCCAAAGTACTGGAGTTTCAGCTTCAGCATCAGTCCTTCCAATGAACATTCAGAGCTGACTTCTCAAGCCCTCATTTAAAGTTGGAGTTTCATCCCAGGCTCTCAGTCTGTCTCACTTTCACCATCTACGTCCTCTTTACCAAGCCCCATCTCACAGAAAACTGACAACACCCCTGGCCGCCTGATTGCACCCTCTCCTTCCCCAGCCTCCACTGCTGGCCTCTGAATTGTCCTCCAACAGAGAGACGACCCTGTGGTAAAACCTCAGATCATGCCACCCCCAGGCTTCAAACACTAGGAGGGCTTCCCCCAACTTAAGGATGAACTCCACAGGCCCACGAGGCCCTGCATGGTCCAGCGTCTGCCTTCCGCCTCCCACTGAACCACGGTGTCTGTGCTCTGTTCACCCGCCTTCTTCAGGGTCCTTTGAAATGGCATGTGCCCCTCCCAGACCTCTGGGCACCCCCTGCCCCTTGGCCTGCGAAGCTCCCGCCTCCTGCCCTGGCCTGGCCTCGTCTACTCAGGCTCAGTCTCAGCTCAGGCCTCAGTTTCTCAGGAAGCCTTTGCTGACCACACAGCCCACCGGACAGATCTGCTCTACGCCTTCATGGCTTCCCAGGCCTCCTCTGCTGCACTTATCACCGCTATAATTTTACATTTATTTGTATGATAAGTAAAGATAAATGTAAAATTTATCTTATTCCTAAACTATAAGCTTCCTAGGGGAGGGACTGTGTCTCTTTTTTCTTCACCATTATAGCTGTCACATGAAGTTTAATGTTAGTATGTCAATGCTGAGTGTCAGTGCTAATGTTTGCACAGGGCTTAAACATACTGCAGACGCAGAACGACACTGGCGGAAGGGATGACTGCAGAACTCTCATCTAATGCAGGTCTGAAGCGGCGTTCAGAGAGCAATGGCATTCACTGTTTGATTACAATCCAGTCTGGCTATAAATAATACATGCTCTTATTTTATGAACTTCAAGATATTCCTATCCCTCTGACAGTGGTTTTTATTGCAAATTAATAGACTGCTATCCAATTCTACACATTTTCATTTGTTTGGGTAATAAGCATTCATCTGGAGAGATGAGACCATTCTTAATATGCTGAGAAAGAAAAGGCTTCTGTAAGCACACAGCTGAAAATGAGACCCCAGGCCTTGGTTAATCCTCCACAGTAAGGAAATCCAGCTTCTGAGGTGAACGTGTGAGGTGACCTGGAGGAGGTGTAAGATATTCTGCCATTCTGGAGGACACACACCAACGATACCATGCCTTTCACTTGCAGACAGCTATCTTGCAGACAGCTATCTACAGGTGAGGCTGCAAGTCTAAATTTCTGTGCTGTCCTAAGGTCTCCTACAGTGTCAGCCTCAGGTGAGGCTGCCGGTCTAACTATTCGATCGGCCGGCACTGTCCTGTGATGTAAGGTCTCCTACAGTGTAAGGATTCCTATAATGTAAGGTGAGGCTGCCGGTCTCACTATTCGATCGGCCGGCACTGTCCTGTGATGTAAGGTCTCCTACAGTGTAAGGATCCCTATAATGTCAGGTTTCTAATCTATATACTCTTGTCACTTTTTCCCACTGCATTTGTAAAAATTTTGGGGTAGAATTAAAGATAAAACTTGTGTTAATAAAAGAGAAACAGTAACTGACACACTAAGAGGAAAGAAACCCACCACGGGGTTTTATTAGATCTGTGCTGAAAGCAACTGAGCAAGGCGCCCATGACAAAAAGCCTCACAAATGTAACAGGCGTGCACATTTCAATTTGCATCATAAGTCTGTAATCAGCCAGTGGTATTTGGAGGAAGTCTTCTCCTTTCAGTTTTATTTGAGGCTGCTTTATTTTGCCAAAAAAGGATTACTCGGGGTGAAAATATTCACACTAGCAGGATTTCTCTTAGTAAATGAAATGTTTTAGAAAAATCTTTATCATCTTTAATACAATTTTCTTTCCCAGATTTTTTTGTTCTAAACTTCTTATAGGAGAGAAAATTAAATTTGAACATGATTAAATATAATGAATACCTGATTAATATCTTGTCTCTTCCAATTCTCCAACTTCCATTCTGAAAGATACAAATAAACATAAGTGCTGATGTTAAGAATTTAAAAAAAAAGAAGTTATTTTATTATTACAGGTGGTCAATGGAAAAACAAAGTATTGGGACAGTCGATTTTAAGCCAAGTATGAACCACAAGGGTGCTAAAAAGGCAGAGCTGCAAACTTTTTTAAACTAGAATTTTAAAAGAGTAACTCAATAAAATATATTTGATATTTTCTGTAATAGTTTATTAAACTTCCAAAATGCTCATTAGGGGATAATTGTTTCAAAACATCAAAAGGCTAAGGAAGGAAAGATGGAAGCAAAAGGCACAATGATAACAGCTGTCACACGACAGCAGCGACAGTCCCGCTCCGATTACTAAGGCAGCCGACCGTCCGGTAGGCAATCTAAGCTGTTCCTTTTTGTAACAGCTGCTGCTGCTGCTGCTAAGTCGCTTCAGTCGTGTCCGACTCTGTGCGACCCCATAGACAACAGCCCACCAGGCTCCTCTGTCCCTGGGATTCTCCAGGCAAGAACACTGGAGTGGATTGCCATTTCCTTCTCCAATGCATGAGAGTGAAAAGTGAAAATGAAGTCGCTCAGTCGTGTCCGACTCCCAGCAACCTCATGGACTGCAGCCCACCAGGCTCCTCTGTCCATGGGATTTTCCAGGCAAGAGCACTGGAGTGGCGTGCCATTGCCTTCTCCGTTTGTAACGGCAGCTGCTTGCAAAATACATGAACGTTTTTGGCTCTGACGCTCCTGCCACCACTGATTCCAAATGTGAGAGCAGCACATGCTTAGCAGCTCAGTCTGTCCTACTCTGTGACCCCATGGACTGCAGTCTGCCAGGGTTCTCTGTCCATGAGGATTCTCCAGGCGAGAATACTAGAGTGGGTTGAAATCAACTGCCAAAGTAAAGTTCTGTTTCCTAAATACAAACATACCGTTTAACCTAGCTCCTACTTAGACCCAATCTAATCCATTAACAGGCTTCCCTGGTGGCTCAGTGGCAAAGAATCCACCTGCCAAGCAGGAGATGCAGGTTTGATACCTGGGTCAGGAAGATCCCCTGGAGAAGGAAACGGCAACCCACTCCAATATTCTTGTCTGGGAAATCCCATGGACAGAGGAGCCTGGTGGGCCATGGTCCGTGGGGTCTCAAAGAGTTAGGCACAACTGAGCAACTAAACAACAAAAACAATCTATTTAACACAGAGTATAGGAATACAAAATGATGCAGCTGCTTAGGAAAACAGTTTGGCAGTTTGGAAAAATAAACATAAGGAACATATGACTGTTATTACTCACCTAGGAATCTATCCAAGAGAAATAAAAACACATACCCATACAAAAAGGTTCGCTGCATCATTGTAAAATAGCCCAAATGTGGAAACCACCCAAATGCCCATAAGTTAACTGAACAGAATATGATTTATACACATACCATGGAGAGGGGAGTGAGGAGCGACTGCTAATGGACAAGGGTTTTTTGTGGGGTGGGGGAGAGCAATGAAATTGCATAGTAGAGGCAAAACCGTGTGAACATGTAAACAAAATTCAATTACAGACTTTAAAACGTGAATTTCATAGTATGAGAATTATATCTCCAAAAAATTCAAAAAAAGACAGAACATGTAAGAAAACTTTATTATATAAACCCAAAAGTCTTCTAGTAGAAACACCTAATACAGCTGTGAGTTCACATCCCTGGAGAAGGTTTTAAAAAGAAAATTTCCAGGCCTCACCCAGACTCATGGAATTGAAATATCTAGTGACAAGGTCTAGAAATCTGTAATTTTTTAAAAATCTATATTCTTAACAAGTACTTTGAATGAGTTGACACAACTAATTCAGAGAAGGACACTTGGGAGGAATTTATTTTGTCCAATTAGTAAAAGCTCTGAAAATTCTAAAAAGACCCTTACCTTACAAGATAACCAGAGCTCCAAGGAAAAAGAAATTCCTTTTTATCATGGATTGTGCAAGGAGGCTTGCACAACAGAGAAGGCCTTCAAAAGTACTAGAGACAGGGCAAAGTCTGCCCAGTTTTGAAACATAAATTATGACATATGTGTGGCTCATCTGATTGATAGTCTTTGCAGGTAAGATCTAAGCCAAGGGTTTAATCTGAGTCCTAGAGTAACAAGGTTTGTGAAAAAAGAATAGTACACTTGAACTTTCATAAGGCAAATAATAATGTGTATTTTTAAGCTGAATATCATAAATGAAATATAAACTATACAAAACTAATACACAGAAATAGTAATGTCACAAATAACAAAATGAAAGCTATAATTTGAAAAGTCATTTTTTAAAATTAAACTTTGATTTTAAAATGTCACATTCATAAAAACAATAAAGGTAAGCATACCTACCTTGCAAATATGAGTCATCAAATTTCTGAGCTGACACTTTTTGGGGAAGCCTGATTCCAGCTCCCCAAGCGATAAAAGGAGTACAAGTCTCTAAAGGATGACCAGCTCCATGGGAGCCTACAAATAAGACCCAAAGAGCAATGTAAGTATATAAAGATGAATCTGTACCTGATTAACCTAGACCTAAATATTTTTTAATACTTCGTTGTAAAGGGTTGACCCATAAAGAGCTAATTTCCGCCACCACACTCCCAAAAGCTTGCATCTCTATTTAACAATTAGTTTTAAAATATTCTCCAGGCAAATCAGAGCATCACAACAAACAGGCAGAAAGAAAAACCAGAACATCCGTGGAGTGGCTCTGGTTGAAAGAAGATTAAGAGCAACAACAACCAAGGCTTGGAGGAGACGCCACCAGAGGGCATCGAAGGCAGAAACCACAGGGAAGGCTCCTCTGGGGAGTAACCGCCCAGGTTTGGGGCGGGCGGTTGAGGCCAGGTCTGCTCTGAAGAGGACAGCAGAGTCTCGGTCTGCTTTTCTTCCTGGCCACTCTGGCTGGTATAGCCCAAACCCCCTTATAAAGTGGGACCCGCTCATCAGAATTCTACACTGTGATTCGGGGACCCAAGTCTCCGCTTTCCCTTGATTTGCTCTCTGGACACTGTGTCTGCCTTGGGAGTCTGGCAGAGTGGACAGTCTCCTCTAGTGGACAAGGTCAGTAGCCCTAGGTCCCCCAGCAACACCACCTTAAACTCACGCCCTATGCCATCACATACAGTTACTTCTAGGTAGATAACGTGGGTTTGGGGGGGGGTCCCTCTGTGTGTGTGTGTGGGTGTGGGTGTGCACATGTGCACACACTCAGTTGTGTCCGACTCTGCAAGCCTGTGGACTGTAGCGCTCCAGGCTCTGTCCATGGAACTTTCCGGCAAGTATACTGGAGTGGGTTGCCATTTCCTACCCTAGGGGATCTTCTCGACCCAGGGACCGAACCCGTGTTTCTTGTCTCCTGCACTGGCAGGTGGATTCTTTATCAACTGTGCCACCTGGGAGGTCAGATGAGAATATATTCCTTTCGTAGTTAAAAGAAACACTAAATAAGATTAGTCTTTTTTACACTAACATTTTATGCATACTATTATGTGCTAGACACTTTGCATATACTAAGACATCTAATTCTCTGCAATACCCTAAAATATTTGCAAGCTACATTAACCACTACTTTAATCATAAAGTATATATCACTTAGAGACAGACTAACCCCAGTCCGTCATTCCATGGTCAGCGGTAAAGATAAATGCTGTTTTCCCATCATTTCCATAAAAATCTTTAACAGTAGACTCAATTTCTTTCAATTCTTTATCAACTAATTTAATATTGTCTGAATATTCCCTGTTTAAAAAGAAAAAGAAGAGCAAATTATATTAATTACATTAATTTGGCAAAATCAAATTTATTCAACACGAATTTATGATAAAGTCAATAACTCCCAAAATACTTTCAGATTTCAACCTTAATGTTTTTAAATCAGAGCTCTGTAGATTGTTAAAATCACTTTTTCCTCTCTTAAAGAAGTAAAACAATCTGAAATCATTTTCAGAATTTTTTTTAAAAAAAGTATTGATCAGCAAATAGATTTTCATGAATGCTTTTTAAGTCTCAAATGCAACAATGATGACTTTTAAATTCATGTCTCTAATAATGTAAACTATGTTGCTTTTGCCACATTTATCAAACAGGTTAAGTATCACTGTTTCAGCTATAGAATATTTTCTTTCTTTAGTGTGTTTATGATATGATATAATACATTTTGGACAAACTATATTTAAGCTTTCCATACAGTTGAACAAGGGGTGGTTTAGTATAAGTTTTATTACTTAAGACAATGCATTGTGTTAAAGATGAGAAGCATGAGGTATTCATTACTGGAAGTTAATAGACTTTACTACCAGTTAGACTAATCTAAATCTAGTCTAAAATGAAAAATAAAAGCATAATATGAATTCTTCCTATCTTATGCTCTGCAAAAGTGAGAAAAACAGTTGCTGTTTTATACAAGGAGTGCTACTGAAATATAGGATACAAAACTTTATACTATTATATAAGGAGAGCTACTGAAATATAGGATACAAAACTTTATACTATTATATAAGGAGAGTTACTGAAATATAGGATACAAAACTTTATACTATTATATAAGGAGAGCTACTGAAATATAGGATACAAAACTTTATACTATTATATAAGGAGAGCTACTGAAATATAGGATACAAAACTTTATACTATCATCTGCTAGATATAGCACTGTTTAAATGGAATGTAAGGAACAGCTAGTTACTTTTTGTGATATAAATATTATCATAAAAATGCTTTTTGTTTCAAAATTTATTACAATCCTTCTGAAATATAATCTTTTTCTTTCTGCTTTGATAAATGAGTCATATGGAACACACGTACAGAACATATTTTACTTATATTAATGTGTAGTATGGTCACAGCACATGTGATTTTAGCCACAATATCATACTACATATAACTTAGAATGTATTCTAGAGTTATTTAAAATATAAGTTCTGTTGTGATCATTACAAAGAAGACATTATAGTACTTTAAAAGTTCAAACAGAACAGGGATTTCCCTCAAAACCATGAAAGTAAGCGTGGCATTAACATTACCTTGATGATGGTCGATGAGCGTGTCCATTTGTGTCTATTCCTAATAAATGTAAGAAAAAAACGATTTTGTCTTCATTTACTTTAGAAAACAAAGATTGGTTGTTTCTGGCAGCATGAAAGAATTCCTATATGTAACAAATCAGTTAAAAATTTTTAGTTCATTAATTTTATTTAAAAAATAATTCCGATAAAACATTTAATTAAACTTATACAGAACTAAAAAACTAAATTGTCCTATTTTGTTTAAATTTGTCCTCAGGACCTACCAACACAAAGTACTTGTCAGTTCAGACATCTACATTCAAAAAACAAGTGAGCTATTTTCCGTGTTATAATTAGGCTGAAAAAAGATTATAGAGACGGGATCTCAATTTCATGAAATTCTAATAATACTGGAGAACTATTTTGACACGAGCCAACAATAAAACAGCACTAATGGCACAGTTTAGGAACGCTTCCTGAGTTTAAATGTTTTCCTGCTTCTTGTCCCGTGTTAGCATCCCAGTTCAACCATAACCTCTCCCTTGGAACATAGCAAATAGCCTATTTCTACTGTCCCAAGACTCGCATCTGTGCTTCACAAGGTATGATAGAAAAATGTCCACATAATGAATGGAAATACAGTTCAAAAATGATTAATTTCACAATGATAAACTGGGTTCATAAAGCCCTCTGAGAAGAGGGCTCATCCTGTACTTGCACACACATGAACGTGTAAGCAAGCACCTATGGAAAGTACTTTTAAATTATTTTGAATAAGTCAACTGACTGCCAAGATATAGAATGATTATTCACATAAATGTCTTTAACTATATAAGATGTTAATTTTAACAAGGTATTTAACTTTCCAATAAAAGCCTGAAGTATTCCTTCAACTAATTCTTCATTATTACAAACATTAAAAATATAAATGGTGCCATTAGAGAAACTATCTATTTCCGAATAGGAAAAAAAAAAGGAATACAGATGAAATTAAACATAAATAAATATAAATATAAATAAACATAATCATCCTTAAAAGCATAAAATGGCCCCCTAGCTTTCATATACATTCTAATTAGCCCTAAGAAACTTTAAATCTAGATGGAAATGGGAAGTTTTTCAAGATTAAGGACTTATATTCTAAAGATGTAATTGAAAAGCTGACGAGAAACAAAAAAACTTAGCAATTGAATTGGAGTCAAATTTACAATCTGTTTCATGACTGATATGATTCAGCTTTGTAAAAAGTGCTATTCATTCAAAAGTGGACACACGATCTGGGAAACCATGAAATACTAACCTTGCAGAGCTCAACCTGACAGATTCCCACCGCCTTGTAAAAAGTCGGTCTTCTGCACGCAGGAGGGGATATACACTCCTAGCTTCTTCCCCACTCCCAATATTTACTACAATTATGCCCACCAACTCCATTTTTTTCTTAGCTCAAAGGCACTTGTTCCTTCTTGTACTTAAATATTTATTATGCATTATGGGAGAGTGCATGCATTCTCCCTTTTTCTCCAAGTAAAACTTCTGATTTTATGGGACCATGTCAGTGCTTCAAACTTAAAACCTACATGTTTCTTATTCTCTCCCATGGCTACCTGTCTGTACCTATTTGGTTATGGCCAATGAGACAGAAATCAAACACTTCAGTCAAAAGACGATGGGTCTTTTGAAATAAATTTAACTATTTATTAAGGTCTTTTTGAAATAAATTTAATTTAGTAGAAGAGAAGGTCCTTTTCAATTCCGTGTATTGTTGACCTAAAACACTGAAATAATAGCTGGAACTCCAGCATCTCCTGTCATAAGACGACTCAGAAGCTAAGGCCACGCTCTGAGGACAGAACAGACGCTTAAGAGACCAGGTCTTAACGACACTGGGGAGCCACCACGGCAACCTTGGACTGCATCAATCCTGGGCTGCCTACTGGCATTATCGTTCACGGAGAGACAAACAAACTTCAAAGCAATATTTTCCTCTATTACAGAGTTCCTTTGGAGCCCAAGTTATCATTATGCTGTTGGCCTGAGATACTCTTCTCTATATGCAATCTGGGTCCAACCGTTTCTTTGTTTCCTAGGCTTCTCCACAGATTACCTCAAAAGTCACAGGAAGGTCTTCCTCTAACTGTTCGGCTTAGATTGGACTTGGATGATTTCATATTTTTGTTGTTACCTGATTAATGTACATACCTCTATCATATCTTACGAAATTATGGGGAATTTTTTTTTCTGGTCAATAGCAGTGTTGAAATAAGGTAAAAAACGCATAGAATCAAGCCAGCCACTAACTCTGTCTGCCTATCCACAAGGAATCAAACCCATGATGCTGCACATTTTTGGCTATGCTTATGAAGTTAGAAGCCAAGGGCCTTGAAACAAATACTAATGTAAATTGATTATATTAACAAGTGATACTGGGCAAAATCATTTGCTAATTTTGTAAAGAGATTTTATTTAACTTGAAGATTTTCACTTTTATTTTAAGTAAGAAAAGAAAATCTTAAGGAAAAAAATTCTAAGGAAAGAAATAGGGTTTATCAAAGAACATATTGAGCACTTTATTATGCATTGTGGGAGAGTGCATGCATTCTCCTGATGAATATGCAGACACCTACTGACTGTTTACAAACAAGCAATAAAAAATGACTGTGTTTTGGAGAGCCCACAATGTCAGTCCAGAGACACTACTGGTAAAAAGAAGAATCACTAAAGGTCAGTCAATGAATGCCTCTTACAATAGATGAATTATGAGTTCCAATTTTGAGATGAGAAGGAAGAGAATGATAGATAGGAGTCAGCCAATATCCAGAGTTTAGATTTTCTCACAATTTCTGAAAACATAAATTCTATTGGATTCCTGGTGAAACCATGAGGACTGACACTAACAAAGAGTCCAAAACACAACCTGTATTTCTTAAAGGGACTCAAATGTTTTATTATGATTAACTTATGAACTTGTTTTTTGATTATCTAATTTTTCTTTACAAATATGTAAAATATCTACCTTGTTTTACAATAAATGCCTTAGATTTGAACATTCAAAAGACTTTAACATACATCACTGCTTGTAAGAGACTGGTTCTGTGGTCAACAAAAGACCAGAAAGGTTATTCTGGGGTGAATAACCTCATTCAGCAAATGAGGAATGAAATGTGGGGTTCCTGAATCCCATCCAGGGCTCACTTCACTGTAGAAGTGGGGAACTGAAAAGGGTTTACTTTTTCAAATTTTTTAAAAATCTGTATGTTTAGTGTAGAATGTGCAATTTCTTAGAGTCCAGTCTTTTCAAAATAGTATGCTACAATAAGGAACTTTCAAATTCATCCGAGCAGAAAAAACTAAGATGGATGTATTACCAAAGCAGTTTCTAGCACACTAGGTACAGGTACTAGACAATCCCTGCACATTAGACAAATACCTGCATCTAGTGTGTTGCAGCGCAGCCACTCAATAGCACGTACCTTCACATGATCAAAAACCCACGTGTCCAATTTTGTCACATCGTGGGCACCAAAATCCTCACTGGATGCCTCGTAACTCTCTGTAAAAATATGGCTTCTAAGGTCACCTGAAGAGGAAATTTGGGGGAAAACATTTTAACGATACGCCATGGACCACAGTGCATGCTTGAGCATATGCTGCTGCTTTTGTTCTCACAATAACATTTTCCAATTTTACAGACACAGTTCAGTTCAGTCGCTCAGTCGTGTCCGACTCTTTGCGACCCCATGAATCGCAGCACGCCAGGCCTCCCTGTCCATCACCAACTCCCGGAGTTCACTCAGACTCATGCCATCGAGTCAGTGATGCCATCCAGCCATCTCATCCTCTGCCGTCCCCTTTTCCTCCTGCCCCTAATCCCTCCCAGCATCATGGTCTTTTCCAGTGAGTCAACTCTTTGCATGAGGTGGCCAAAGTATTGGAGTTTCAGCTTTAGCATCAGTCCTTCCAAACACACAGGACTGATCTCCTTTAGGATGGACTGGTTGGACCTCCTTGCAGTCCAAGGGACTCTCAAGAGTCTTCTCCAACACCACAGTTCAAAAGCATTAATTCTTCGGCGCTCAGCTTTCTTCACAGTCCAACTCTCACATCCATACATGACCACTGGAAAAACCATAGCCTTGACTAGACCTTTGTTGGCAGATACAAGTGAGTTGTAATTTAAAATGCTAAGAAAAAAAAATCACAATGCTAGTTAGTATATAATAGCACAAAAGTAAACAACGGAGTTTGCCTTCAAGTAAGGATGAAACTAATCAAAGAATTTGGGCATCTAGGAATGGTACAATCTAAAACAGATTAAATCACCTGTTTTACAAAATTCCCTAACCAAGAAGAAAATTCACATATTTCAATTCTTTTGTTCATAAAATACATGCATTTTCCTCAATATATGAGAAAAAATATTGATAATTGCCAAATAGTTTGAAAGGGTCAACAAATATATTAATCTTAAACACTTGTATGATTTTATTAAGGATCTAATCAACCTAGTGAATTTCTGTGTTAGCCTCTTAAAGGTCAAAAGGAAGAGATATAACAAAATAATGACAATCTCTTTTAAAAATGACAAGCTAAGCTCTAATGATCAGAGAAGGCAATGGCACCCCACTCCAGTACTCTTGCCTGGAGGATCCCATGGACGGAGGAGCCTGGTAGGCTGCAGTCCATGGGGTTGCTACGAGTCGGACACAACTGAGCAACCTCACTTTCACTTTTCACTTTCATGCATTGGAGAAGGAAATGGCAACCCACTCCAGTGTTCTTGCCTGGAGAATCCCAGGGACAGAGGAGCCTGGTGAGCTGCCGTCTATGGGGTCGCACAGAGTCGGACATGACTGAAGCGACTTAGCAGCAAGCTCTAACGATACCGGTTCCACTCCTCAACCATTCTACTCTTCAAATCCCAAGTAAAGATCTGAGTGGGACTGTAAATTACTATAAGAAATGGAACACTCCTATTGGATTGTCTCCAGTTAAGGCATTGATCCTGTCCTATGAACTGCAGTCAGAAGTAGGGAGGTGAGTTTAGTAAACCATAGCAACTTCATCCTCACCACTGCTGCTGCTGCTGCCGCTGCTAAGTCACTTCAGTCGTGTCCGACTCTGTGTGACCCCATAGACGGCAGCCCACCAGGCTCCCCTGTCCCTGGGATTCTCCAGGCAAGAACAATAGAGTGGGTTGCCATTTCCTCCTCCAATGCATGAAAGTGAAAAGTGAAAGTGAAGTCGCTTAGTCGTGCCCAACTCTTAGTGACCCCATGGATCGCAGCCTACCAGGCTCCTCCATCCATGGGATTTTCCAGGCAAGAGTACTGGAGTGGGGTGCCATTGCCTTCTCCGATGACCAACCTAGACAGCATATTAAAAAGCAGAGACATTACTTTGCCAACTAAGGTCAATCTAGTCAAAGCTATGTTTTTTCCAGGAGTCATGTGTGGATATGAGAGTTGGACTATAAAGAAAGCTGAGCACTGAAGAATTGATGCTTTTGAACTGTGGTGTTGGAGAAGATTCTTAAGTGTCCCTTGGACAGCAAGGAGATCCAAACAGTCCATCTTAAAGGAAATCAGTCCTGAATATTCATTGGAAGGACTGATGCTGAAGCTGAAGCACCAATACTTTGGCCACCTGATGCAAAGAACTGACTCATTAGAAAAGACCCTGATGCTGGGAAAGACTGAAGGCGGGAGGAGAAGGGGATGACAGAGGATAATGTGGTTGGATGGCATCACCGACTCAATGGACATGGGTTTGGGTAAACTCTGGGAGTTGGTGATGGACAGGGAGGCCTGGCGTGCTGCGGTCCATGGGGTCACAAAGAGTCGGACACGACTGAGCGACTGAACTGAACTTCAAGCAGTATGAGTTTTTGGACCTGCTCTACATAATAATGTTCTGTAACTATCGTACAGAAAATTCTGAGTATCTGTTTTGCTTTTGAGATATAGAATAATCTTTAATAATTCCAATTATTATAATTTATAGTATAATTATACCCATGGCTAAAGGTCCAAACCTTTTCATTAGGTGAAATGACTACAATGCTCCCACTAAAAAGCACTGAATAACATAAAATTCAAGTGGAATCCAGCTGATTCTAGAAAATGATGCAAATGAATTTTCTCATCAAGAGATTTCTCATATTTGCAGATTCATGCACAGAAACACAACAAATACAACAAATCTCAATGGTATGATCTGAATACATGAAAATAGAAGTTATAAATCTTAACATTTAAATCTTTATGTGATTATCTACTAACTTCTTACTAATCAAAGTAAGTGAACATCACCATCATAATGAGATCATTGTAATAAGCATTTTGGTCAATATTTCACATGAATTAACTTATTTAACTCCCCAAACAAACCTATAAGATAGAAATTATTATTATCACATTTTACAAAAAAGAAAACTGAAATTTAGAGAAGTTATCTAACTTACCCAAAATTAGAAAGCTGTTAGATGTTAGAATTATATACCATTTCACTGAATCCAAGGTATTTAAACTGTATAATCCAACATTTTAAGTATAACTAAAATGAAAAAAAGTCAAACTCACACATCTATTATAATATACACTCACTTCAGAGACGTTAAATATGTCAAAACATGTATCTCATAATGAGTAAAATGTAGTATATATTTTAAATTACCATACTGATTTATTGCCTACTTAGTATCTGGGGAAATATAATCCGTGACTCCTACCTTTGGCAAACATAGCCAGGATGTCTGGGCTTCCCCAGGACCATGTGTACCTGGTTTCATTAAGAAGAGAATCAAATTCTACAGGATTTTCCTTCCATCCTTCAGGTAATTGAGAAAAAAAAACAATGACAATAGTAATATTTAGATGGTGACGTATTGGTATGGCTCCTGAAGAAGTATTTTTCAAATAATAACAAAGAGGATTAACTGCAGAAAAAATGCAAAACTAACAACAGATTTTGTTACCTGTATTATACTACAAATTTTTTTAATAAAAAGCTTACAACAGTTAATTGACTTCTTACTAAAATACAGAATCACTTTTGAACTTCTGAGAGTTAACATCTAGGAAAACCAGAGATCCATGCAGTCCTATTCTATCAACAGGACATGATGATATAAGATTAAAGTTTTATTCTTGAGTCAGTCCCAGTGTGTGTTGAGTTAGGCAAGCTAAACGACTTGTCAAAAGGGTCTCAAAACATACTTCGCTTTGTGTCAGTACAAAAGAAGCAACTGCTTCAGTATTAAAGAAGCAATATTTATGCAATCAATTTCTTCATGTGATAAAAATCGTCTAAAGAGACAGTACCTTTGGCAACTGCACTGACATCTTCGTAAAACCCTGCAATCATGGCCACGTGCCCAGGCCGAGACTCGGTCGGCACACGCGTGTGAGAGATCCCCCAGCTGCCTTCATTCATTATGATGTTCCTAAAAGATATCATAGATGAAGAGTCAGCATATACTATGATCACAGGCTCTGCTAAGGCTTTAGAAAAACAAAATCACCACAGAAGAAATCCAGTCAAAAGAAGGAGTCAAAATTTAAGAAGGAATCTTTCTGATCCCAGCTGGGCTCAGTGCAGTTCCTCCCACCAGATGGATTCTGTAGCGTAAGAAAGCCCAGGCAAGACAAGGAACCACCCATCACAAAACAAAATACATGCTACAGCTCTAAGTCACAAAGTACTGAAATGCTGTGTTACATAAGAAATCACCAACACACAAAGTATTACTTTGTCAGCGTTAAATTTTATTAGGTGTGATGATGGTGTTGTGATCATGTTAAAGTCCTTGTTCTTAGGAGATACACACTGAAGTGTTTAGGGGTAAAGTGTTAAAATATTTTGCTTTCAAATTATTCAGGAAAAAATAATTAAAGTTTAAGTGTGTATGTGTTGAGACAAGAGAATGAAAACATGAAAAATGTTTAAAATGGTCATATCTAGATTAAGGATATACAGATGAATATTCATGATATAATCCTTTCAACATTTCTATAGTTAAATGTTTTTCAAAATAAAAAATTAAGAGAGGAAACAGCTATACTCTCAATTAGGAGTTAAATTATCTTTCTAAATTTGAGATTAAAACAAGTCAAAAGTTTTTTTGCTAAAATGTATCACCATTCTTTGTCTAAGGGTGATTTGCAAAATCTGGAGAAAAATGCAAAATGAACAGTAATGCCATTGCAAGCGAAAGGTCAGCAGAGCAACAAGTTATGAAACACAAATTCATTTGTAACAGTTTTCAAGCTAAACTCTCAGGTGTCAAAATGTTCTGGAGAGAAGTACCTAAAAGTGCTGATTTAGACACTTTTAATTGACTTATAACCGCAGACTGGCAAAATACATACATAAAAAGTCAAAGGCTTGAAAAACCATTAAACCACATGTTAAGGGAGAAATATTTTTTAACTTCTTCAGTTCTATAATGGAAACTGAACTCAAGCAAAAAAAGGGAGGTATAAAGCAATGTGGATACCTCTCTTGAGAAACATTTGATCAGATCGTATTTTTAAAAAAACGAAGTGAGAAACAAAGAAAACCTATCAAAAAAGGCTTCAGAAGCAGCTAGAATGGCAAACAACACACAGCAGATCACCTGGGAGCCCTTGGCCCCCCCAGAACACCCCAGGGAGAAACAGGCACGGTCAGAACTGCTCATCTTTGCCTTAACAACCAGTATATTTTAATGTCATTAACTTTGCAACGAACTACATTTCTCTCCTCTATGACAACTAAGAAATTCAACCAAATATATCACCCCAATTTTTACACTAGTCATAGAAATTTGCTACATAT
Source organism: Bos mutus (assembly GCF_027580195.1). Classification (NCBI taxonomy): domain Eukaryota; kingdom Metazoa; phylum Chordata; class Mammalia; order Artiodactyla; family Bovidae; genus Bos; species Bos mutus. The sequence goes on from NC_091640.1 coordinate 60,703,545, forward strand.
TTTTGTGTATTGAACCTAACCCTAACAATCTTATTTTCCTACATATTTTCCTATTGCCCTGAGTTGCTTGTTTCTTTGTATCCTTTAATATATTATCCATTTCTTTGACACACCATAAATTTATTCCTGGAAATCTGACATAGAATTCAGGTTCATTCATTCTTCTAGCAGTCAACAAATATTTATTAACTGCCTACTATGGCATCTGGTCCCATCACTTCATGGGAAATAGATGGGGAAACAGTGGAAACAGTGTCAGACTTTATTTTTTGGGGCTCCAAAATCACTGCAGATGGTGATTGCAGCCATGAAATTAAAAGACACTTACTCCTTGGAAGGAAAGATATGACCAACCTAGACAGCATATTAAAAAGCAGAGATACTACTTTGCCAACAAAGGTCCGTCCAGTCAAGGCTATGGTTTTTCCAGTGGTCATGTATGGATGTGAGAGTTGGACTGTGAAGAAAGCTGAGCACCAAAGAATTGATGCTTTTGAACTGTGGTGTTGGAGAAGACTCTTGAGAGTCCCTTGGACTGCAAGAAGGTCCAACCAGTCCATCCTAAAGGAGATCAGTCCTGGGTGTTCATTGGAAGGAATGATGCTAAAGCTGAAACTCCAATACTTTGGCTACCTGATGCGAAGAGCTGACTCATTTGAAAAGACCCTGATGCTGGGAGGGATTGGGGGCAGGAGGAGAAGGGGACGACAGAGGATGAGATGGCAGGATGGCATCACCGACTCGATGGACATGAGTTTGAGTGAACTCCGGGAGTTGGTGATGGACAGGGAGGCCTGGCGTGCAGCGATTCATGGGGTCTCGAAGAGTCGGACACGACTGAGCAACTAAACTGAAGTGAACTGAACTATGTTTTAGGAACCAGAGATAATGTGTATAAAACAAAGTCCCTGCCTTAGTGGAAGTTGTACACGCTGAGTAGTACTATAAACAAAATCAAAATAGGGTAGAGGGATAGGAAGCAATGATGACAGGTAGGGACAGGGGAAATGTAGACAATTTTAGACAAACTTCCCTTGAATTTGAGCTTTAATCTCTGCACAGTAGCATTAGGAAGGGCTTTTGAGGGGCTTGCTATGAATGAAAAAAAAGAATAGTTGATTACAAGAACCCCACAGGTCCAAAAAATTAAATATTTCTTTTCAAAGCCACTTAACAGAATCCAAAATTATCATATTACAAAGTGATGTAAATTTGGAAGGCTTTATTTTATAGAAAATGTATTATGAACTGAAATTTATATTTTTTAGATAAATACCTTTGTAATTGGTAATTCACTGAAATTTATGCTTGTCATTACTTAAAAATTGAACAGTCTTACTTTACAAAAAAGAAAAAAAGATAATATACTGAGTTGTAAGCCAGGATTCAGAAATTAGGACAAGTGAGGCTAGGCAGCCAAGGTCATGCATTTCAACAACCTGGTATCAACTTCTACAATAACAGAAGTAACTGTAGAAGGAAACACACTTGCTAATTTCTATGACAGAGGCAGAGGCATCCGTGCCCTGCTCTCTTTTTCATCATCACCCCTCCACCCAACATGAGATAGACAGTATCAGTGTAACAGTACCAGTTGACATGCTTACCTAACAAACGGTGCCCTAGAATTTCCATCTTCATCTAATTCATAAAGTTTATCTGCTCGCAGGCCATCAGCAACAAACAGCATTAGTCTTTTTGCTGGGGGAGGCAGGGGCGTAAACTGAGGAGTCATTCCATGAACCAAAGGAGAGGTAAAATAAATGTCGAAGATGGAGGCGAAGAACACGAAGTGTACGAGCAATCCCAAAGTGACGTACAGCAGCATACCCAGAGGAGCTAAGCGCCAAGACGCGCTGCAAAGAGGCAACAGAGTCAAAGCTGGGTGAGCCTCAGCGCAAACAAATATGTGTGCAGTTTATTTGATGACTAGAGCTGCCTGCCTCATTTTTCAGTCTCAGAAAACTTCTTAGTTTGGTGGACACTTCTTACTTCCTCCATCTTTCAATAAGCTTCATTGTTCTGCGGCTACTTGCCTTATCTACATAGGTAATCGTTTTCAAGTTGTGGGAAGAGGGCTTCCCTAGTGGCTCAAATGGTAAAGAATTAGCTGGCAATATGGGAGACCTGGGTTCGATCCCTGGGTTGGGAAGATCCCCTGGAGATGTGGAATGGCAACCCACTCTAGTATTTTGGCCTGGAGAATTCTATGGACAGAGGAGCCTGGCGGGCTCTAGTCCGTGGGGTCATGAAGAGCTGGACACAACTGAGTGACTTAAAAAAAAAAAAAAGGAGAGAGAGAGTTCTTAACATAAGATCTACCCTCTTAAATTTTTATGTGTAAAACACAGTATTTCAAACTATAGGCACTGTTATACATCAGATCTCGACAACTTACTCACTTTGCATAAGTGAGATTTTACAGCCATTGAACAACCACTTTCATTCCCCCACCACCCACCCACCATGAGTTTGACTCTTAGATTATCTCAGACAGGGAGAGATGTGCACATTTGTCCTTCTGTGACCGACTTGTCTCACTGAGCGTTATATCCTCAATGCCATAACCATTACATTGGCCAAAGCTTGGTATTGTAATGTGTTTAATTTTGTCCAGTCTTTTAACTTATTGGGGTTTTAATTTACATTCCCCTGGTGATCAATAACGTTGAGCTACTTTACATGCATGTAATGGGCATTTTAAAATCCTCTTTTATCCCCTTTTCATTTTTTTAACTGTGTTTTTCAAAGAGCAGCCAGTACTTATAAATTCTGAAAGTTCAATGAATTAATTTTTATTTTGGCAATTGTATTTTGTGTCCCACCTAGGGAATTTTTGTAGATGACAACACTTTCTTTAGTACACTTTTAATATTTTTATTTTAAAACAATTTCAAGTTCAGAGAAAAGCTGCAATAATGGTACAAACATCCATACACCCCTTAGCCATATATCTCTAACATTATCATTTTCCTCTGGTCTTTGCCTCGTCTCTTCAACTTACCCCTCTTGTGTGTGTGTGTGTGTGTGTGGAGGGGTATACTTCAGTGTTTGTTTTCTGACAATAACGATACTCCCTTATGTACCTACGGTGGCTACCAACTTCAGTAAACTCAGCGTCAGTATTTTACCTAATCTACCATCTATACTCCAACTTTTTGAAGTGTCCCAGTACTTTTCTTCACAGCATTTTTATAGCTTTTCTGAGGCATAACTGGCCTATAGTAAGCTGTGTACATATTTAAAGTGTATAATAATCACAGGAGAGAACATACTCATATCCCTCAAAAGTTTCCCCATGCCCCTGTGGTTCATCCCTATATATTCCATTTTTAATGTTATTGTAAATGGCATTTTTTATTTCAGCTTCCCCTCATTAGTTTTTAAATTACCACTGATTTTTACATATTCACCTTGTATTCTGCAACACTGAAAAACTGTTTGTTATAGTAGTTTTTATGGAGATGCCTTTTGATTTTCCAAGGAGAAAAATTATGTCACCTGTGAATAAAGGACTTCTTCCTTATCAATCTATAGACTTTTTATTTATGACTCATGCTTGCACTGTCTAGGACTTTGAGTGTAACGTTGAACAGGCGTGGAAACAACAGAAATCCCTGCCTTGTTTCCAGTCCTACGGTGCAAGCTGTCAATTTTTCAGGTTTTTTTCATAGATTCCTTTTGTTGCGTTAAAGAAGTTCTCTTTTACTTTTACTATGCAGTTTTAAAGTTGTGAATGGAAAATGCTGGATTTTGTCAAGTGCTTTTGACAAAAGCAGACATGAGAGGGGAGGATCACGTGAGGTCCTCTCGCGAGAGAGGACCAAGGCCATCTGGATTTTCCCTTTTGGTCTGCCCTGGCATGGGGTCTCCCCTGGCGTGGGGTCTCCCCTGGCGTGGGGTCTCTCCTGGTGTGGGGTCTCCCCTGGCGTGGGGTCTCCCCTGGTGTGGGGTCTCCCCTGGCGTGGGGGTCTCCCCTGGCGTGGGGTCTCCCCTGGCGTGGGGTCTCCCCTGGCGTGGGGTCTCTCCTGGCGTGGGGTCTCTCCTGGTGTGGGGTCTCCCCTGGTGTGGGGTCTCTTCTGGTGTGGGGTCTCTCCTGGTGTGGGGTCTCCCCTGGCGTGGGGGTCTCTCCTGGTGTGGGGTCTCCTGGTGTGGGGTCTCCTAGTGTGGTGAACTACAGTGATGGAGTTTCAAATGTTAAACCAAGCTAGGGTTCCCAGAATAAACTGAACTTAATCATTAAGTATTATCCTTCCTCTATACTCTTGGATTTTATTTGCTAAAATATTTAGCATTTTAAATTAATATTTACTAGCGATATTAGACTATACATTTTTTTTGTAATATCTTTCTCTGGTTTTGATGTCAGACAATGCAATGGGAAGTGTTATTACCTTCTATTTTTTGGCAGAGTTTGTGTAGAATTAGTACTATTTCTTCCTTTATTGCGTAACAGGATATCAATGGCTCAGAGTTTCCTTTGTTGGAAAGTTTTAACTATAACTCAGTCTCTTCACACCCGGAGAGACACTAAGAGCGCCCGCCACTTGCTGAGTGCGTTTGGTGGTTGTATCTTTGGTCCATTTGTCCATTTCATCCAAATTGTCACATTTATGATTCCAAACTGTCCATAATATTCTGTTCACTTGTTCTTTCTTCTATCCTTTAGCTCACAACTCTTCTTCAGGTATCATATTTAGTTATGCAAAGTAACTCACTTTTCAACTCATTTTAATTCATTTCAGTAAGATCTTAAACTCTATTTACAACTAAAGTACATATGGTATCTGCCTAGATGTAGAGAGGCTCCCATTGACCTAAACACTCCTCTCTACCATGGAAACCTGAGTACTCTCCTTATCATGCTCACTAATAAGGAAATATCTCTATCATTTCTCACTTTCTTTTGCATTTACAAATAACTTCCTGGACTTACGTTCTTTCTTTTCCCCACTATTGTTACACAACTTTTTTGTAAAAAGTATCAAAGTGTCTGTGTTAAAGGATAATACAAATTTTCCTCTACCCTAAAGCTTACTGAAGTAGTAAAACAAACATTTTATTTGAGAACTTTGACCCTGAAGCTGTAATAGCTAACATAAAAATCTAGCTCTCTTGTATAGTAACAGTGGGATCTTAGGTCCCTCCCGGGCACTTTCCAGCATCACTTCCTCAGGGACTACTCAGTCCAAATCAGAAGCTCAAACCTTTACTTCAGTTTATAATTATACAGCTATGACTCTGACTGTTTGTAGTAATGGCTGCCTCTATAACTTCATGCTGATTCCAGGAAAGCAAGACAGGCTTTCTCCAGTACTCAGCCCAGTCCTGGGCACTTAGTCAGGGCTATTAAATTACCTAGGATTATCACTTCATGGGAAATAGATGGGGAAACAGTGGAAACAGTGTCAGATTTTATCTTTTTGGGCTCCAAAATCACTGCAGATGGTGACTGCAGCCATGAAATTAAAAGACACCTACTCCTTGGAAGGAAAGTTATGACCAACGTAGATAGCATATTGAGAAGCAGAGACATAACTTTTCCAACAAAGGTCCATCTAGTCAAAGCTATGGTTTTTCCAGTGGTCATGTATGGATGTGAGAGTTGGACTGTGAAGAAAGCTGAGCACCGAAGAACTGATGCTTCTGAACTGTGGTGTTGGAGAAGACTCTTGAGAGTCCCTTGGACTGCAAGGAGATCCAACCAGTCCATTCTAAAGGAGATCAGCCCTGGGTGTTCTTAGGAAGGAATGATGCTAAAGCTCAAACTCCAATACTTTGTCCACCTCATGTGAAGAGTTGACTCATTGGAAAAGACTCTGATGCTGGGAGGGATTGGGGGCAGGAGGAGAAGGGGACAACAGAGGATGAGATGGCTGGATGGCATCACTAACTCGATGGACATGAGTCTGAGTAAACTCCGGGAGTTGGTGCGATTCATGGGGTCTCGAAGAGTCGGACATGACTGAGCGACTGAACTGATACATAATATTTCAGTGATTCCAAAAATCATCCTTCACATACTACTTACATTATAGCTGCTGCTGCTGCTGCTGCTAAGTCGTTTCAGTCGTGTCCAACTCTGTGCAACCCCATAAACGGCAGCCTACCAGGCTTGGCCATCCCTGGGATTCTCCAGGCAGGAACACTGGAGTGGGTTGCCATTTCCTTCTCCAATGCGTGAAAGTGAAGTCACTCAGTCCTGTCTGACTCTTAGCAACCCCATGGACTGTAGTCCACCAGGCTCCTCCATCCATGGGATTTTCCAGGCAAGAGTACTGGAGTGGGTTGACATTGCTTAAGCACATATAATTAAGCACTATTATAATTTAAGTTTTCTCTTTTTTTTTAATCACTTTTTATTCAGATTCAGTGAAAAGGAAAACTTTTTCATGGATGAATCATTTGGAAATCACCTAAACAAATTAATAACTACTAAAATTTTTAAAATACATGTAACCATGTATCAATAAAAGCCATTTAACTTATACCTCTGGGATGTTCACCACACACTGAAAAACAATGTCAAAAATTACAATATGTAAAAATGTATAAAAAATTAGATATTTATAAAACTTTACATCAATGAAAAACTTGCACTGAAAATATTACTTGTGGTTATTTTAAAAGTACTAAAACAAAAAAATAATTTTTTAATCAAGAAAACAATTGAGGTGCTTGGAAAAGAGCAATCTTTCATATTTTTATCACTATCATACAAGCATCAATGACTATCCAGATTATTCAGTGAAACAGTGGCTGTAAAGACCTAGATTAATGCAAATTTTGGTAAGTAGAAAGAAAATTCCTCAACAATATTAATGGCAAATTATTATTAAATAGAAATCAGCAGTTGTTAATAATATCCTAGTATGCACTATTAATATTTCTTCAACATTTTTAATTGATAAGCAAATTTCTATGCGCTAGTGGAAGAGAAAAGTACTTACTGAGACGACTGGCCAGTTGATTTGTTAGGGGCTTGGAAAGGTCACACTGACAAGTCCATGATTACAGGATGTGAGGTAGAACCAGGAAATTACAGATGTGCCGTAGGAAGCTGCTGATCAAGGAAGAACTTCTACATCCAACTTCTTACAACTCTCTAAGGAAACATATTTTAAATCTATTTTCAATTTTCATTTTAGAAATCAGATCCTAAAGATATTCCCTTTGGGGCCTACCACCTTAACTGCTTTTTCTGGCTAACGCTAATAAATGACTGACATCAGGTCTGTTTTGCTTTACTTTTAAAAATCTGTCAAATATTTTCAATACACAGTTACTGCTACTGCTGCTGCTGCTGCTCTTGCTAAGTCGCTTTAGTCGTGTCTGACTCTGTGCGACCCCATAGGCGGCAGCCCACCAGGCTCCCCCGTCCCTGGGATTCTCCAGGCAAGAACACTGGAGTGGGTTGCCATTTCCTTCTCCAATGCAGGAAAGTGAAAAGTGAAAGTGAAGTTGCTCAGTCGTGTCCGACTCTTAGTGACCCCATGGACTGCAGCCCACCAGGCTCCTCCATCTGTGGGATCCTCCAGGCAAGAGGACTGGAGTGGGGTGCCATGGCCACACTAGTAGTATATTAATTGATACATGATTATAACATTTGTTGTGTACTAGGTACCAGGTACTGTGACAAACACATTCCTAATTCTGTGTATCTCCTTGACAGAGGAGGCTGAGAGAAATCAAGTAACTTTTAAAAAGTCTCATGGCAAATAACTGGCAGGACGGGGATATGATATGACTGTCAAGCACAATCCTTGACAGGAAGATCCTAAATGTGGGGACTTTAAGTACCACAGATGTGTAAAATTCCCATTACACAGGCAGAAATATTGCATATAAATAACCCATTTCTAAACATGCCCTTTCCATGCCATTCCCTAATCCTTCCCATTTTTCATTCCAGAAATTGTTTCCATTTTCAATCTCTCTGGCAACTCAATTACAATAAAGATCAGCAATCCTTTTAGCTAAGGACTATGAAACAACAAGAATACACAGAAGAACTGTACAAAAAAGAGCTTCATGACCCAGATAATCCTGATGCTGTGATCACTCACCTAGAGTCAGACATCCTGGAATGTGAAGTCAAGTAGGCCTCAGAAAGCATAACTACGAACAAAGCTAGTGGAGGATGGAATTCCAGTTGAGCTATTTCAAATCCTAAAAGATGATGCTGTGAAAGTGCTGCACTCAATATGCCAGCAAATTTGGAAAACTCAGCAGTGGCCACAGGACTGGAAAAGGTCAGTTTTCATTCCAATCCCAAAGAAAAGCAATGCCAAAGAATGCTCAAACTACTGCACAATTGCACTCATCTCACATGCTAGTAAAGTAATGCTCAAAATTCTCCAAGCCAGGCTTCAACAATACATGAACTGTGAACTTCCAGATGTTCAAGCTGGATTTAGAAAAGGCCGAGGAACCAGAGATCAAATTGCCAACATCCGCTGGATCATCGAAAAAGCAAGAGAGTTCCAGAAAAAAACATCTACTTCTGCTTTACTGACTATGCCAAAGCCTTTGCCTGTGTGGATCACAATAAACTGTGGAAAATTCTGAAACAGACGGGAATACCAGACCACCTGATCTGCCTCTTGAGAAACCTATATGCAGGTCAGGAAGCAACACTTAGAACTGGACATGGAACAACAGACTGGTTCCAAATAGGAAAAGGAGTACGTCAAGGCTGTATGTTGTCACCCTGCTTATTTAACTTCTATGCAGAGTACATCATGAGAAATGCTGGGCTGGAAGAAGCACAAGCTGGAATCAAGATTGCCAGGAGAAATATCAATAACCTCAGATATGCAGATGACACCATCCTTATGGCAGAAAGTGAAGAGGAACTAAAAAGGCCTGTTGATGAAGGTGAAAGAGGAGAGTGAAAAAGTTGGCTTAAAGCTCAACATTCAGAAAACTAAGATCATGGCATCTGGTCCCATCACTTCATGGCAAATAGATGGGGAAACAGTGGAAACAGTGTCAGACTTTATTTTGGGGGGCTTAAAAATCACTGCAGATGGTGATTGCAGCCATGAAATTAAAAGATGCTTACTCCTTGGAAGGAAAGTTATGACCAACCTAGACAGCATATTGAAGAGCCGAGATATTACTTTTTCAACAAAGGTCCATCTAGTCAAAGCTATGGTTTTTCCAGTGGTCATGTATGGATGTGAGAGTTGGACTGTGAAGAAAGCTGAGCACCAAAGAATTGATGCTTTTGAACTGTGGTGTTGGAGAAGACTCTTGAGAGTCCCCTGGACTGCAAGGACATCCAACCAGTCCATCTTAAAGGAGATCAGTCCTGGGTGTTCATTGGAAGGAATGTGCAAGCTGTGCATTAAATCACAAGTGCTTGCTGCGCTCCTAATAGTTTGTTACCGAAGTGGAGTGAAGTGAAGTGAAGTCGCTCAGTCGTGTCCGACTCTTTGCGACCCCATGGACTATAGCCTACCAGGCTCCTCCCTCCATGGGATTCTCTAGGCAAGAGTACTGGAGTGGGTTGCCATTTCCTTCTCCAAATTCGAGACTATCGGGATATTCCCAGATCCAAGCAGATCCCAACGTCCCCAATGCATTTTCTATTGGCTCTGTCCCTGTGCCGCACCCAGGCCCCTGGGGCCCGCAGGCACGAGGCTGGGAGGGCGAGGAAGAGGAAGCAAACCCCCTTCCGACCACCGGCCCTGCCCGGCACCGGCCACCCCTGCAGGGAAAACATCAGTACCCGGCAGCGCACACAGCAGGAGCGAAGGAAGAGGGGGCAGTGCACCCCGGCGAGCGCCAGTGTCGGGGCCCGGCGCCTGTCCCCACTTCTCCCGGACTCTACCTGGGCTTGAGCAGGTCAGGCCTGACCTCGGGAACGAGGCCTCGTCAGCGCGAAGGCGGGGCCCGGCTGCGAGTCAGAGCTCCCCTCTGGCTCAGAAGAGAAGGTTCCTAAGCCACCGTCACAACCGCCCCCCAACCACGAAAGGTCCCTGACACTTACCTGGCCAGAAGCTACTCTCGCGATAATTCTCGCGTCAGCCCTCAATCCCCGCCCCCACCTTCTGCGACCAATCAAAAAGGAGTGGGGCGGGGCTTTGCCTTTGAGCTGGGCGCGGGGCCCCTCAGTCTCTGCTCACAAGCGTGGGGAGCAGGCGGGGCGGGGCGGGGCGGGGCGGGGAGAGGAGAGGGGCGGGTCACGCGCCATTTCTCGCGAGACCGGGGACCAGGAAGACGCCCGCAGAGCCGGGCTGCTGGTGCAGCTGCGGCTGAAGCTGTGGCTGCTGTTGCTGCTGCAGCCTCCGGACGATTCGCCTCCAAGCCTGCGCCTGGTCTCCAGGTGAGGAGACGGGACGTGGCAAGGCCGGGGCTGCAGAAGCGAGCGGCGACCGCTGAGGCTGAGCCGGGACTCAGGCCGCGGCCTGTCAGAGCCAGACAGGGAGGCGCCCACACTCCTGACAGTGTAAGATGGCGGCGATGGCGCCTGGAGGTGGCGGCGGCGGCGTGAACCCTTTCCTCAGCGATTCGGACGAGGACGAGGACGAGGTCTCGGCGACCGACGAGCGGCGGGCAGGACTTCGGCTGGGTGCCGGGGGCGGCCTAGACCCGGGCTCTGCGGACTCGCTGTCGCCCCAGGACCCCGTGGCCTTGGGGAGCAGTGCCAGAGCGGGGCTCCCCGGGGAGGCTGCGGCGGCGGCCCTAGGGGGCCCTGGGGAGACCCCGGCCCGCCTGTCAATTGATGCGATCGCGGCCCAGCTGCTGCGCGATCAGTACCTGCTGACCGCCTTGGAGCTGCACACCGAGCTGTTAGAGAGCGGCCGTGAGCTCCCTCGGCTGCGCGACTACTTCTCCAACCCTGGCAATTTCGAGAGGCAGAGCGGGACCCCCCCGGGGACGGGGGCGCCGGGGGTCCCCGGGGCAGCCGGCCTTGGAGGCGCAGGAGGTCGGGAGCCGAGTACGACGTCGGGTGGGGGACAGCTCAGTAAGTGAACGACGGCGCTGTCCCTCCGGCTGGGCTGTTGGGGTTGTGGGGGGTTATTGTGGGGAGGGGGTGCTTGTGGGCTGGTGCTGAGTACTGGGAGCGTTTCAGCAAGAGGGTTGGGGCGGGGGGCGGGCGGTGATCTTTTACAGTGGAGGCCAAAGGCTCTGGCAGCGACTGTTCTCTCCCTGCCTGCAGCCTTGCACCAGCACTGTTGGTGTCGATATCTATTAAACATCCGGAGTTTCTAGTTCACTGGCTACTACATGACCAGAAGACTCCCTTGCAACCTTGGTTTATCGCTTTAATCGTTTTTCCATTCTCTCCCATCTCCTGAATCGCCACTACCAGGAAACAGTGTTCCTTATGTTGTTCGCAGTAATTATTTGACTCCAAGTCAAGAGAGAAAAGAATAGGAAATGTTGTTGCTCTCTCCCCGAAGCCAGATCCACTTGAAGACCCTTTGTCTTTGGGTAGAGTTGATTACTCAAAAGTTGCATCTTCTGCTGCATAAAATTTGTTCAGTTTAAATAAACTCAGTTTCATTCACTTTCGGTTCCTTAATTTCAATGGGTGTCCAGAATTATAGGAGTCTAAGGAGCAGAGTAGGCAGGTTCTCCCTGCAGTATTACCTCCTGGTCTCAGTACCTTGTAGGCTTTTTTCTCTTTGGAAGTTTAGGAATTAACTTTTCTGCCTCATTGTAATCATTGTTAACTGTGTAGAGAGGTCGTTTACCTCATTCATCATGTATTTATAAGTATTCATGTCTTTAAAACGTACTGCCAAGAATGCATATTGGAGTCCCAGTACCTATCCTTCTTAAGAGGCATCTTAGATTTTCCCTTACTAGTGGTATGAGGTTTTCAATGTGTTATGTGAGGCCAACTGAAATTTGCTCACACATGTTAAAATACATGATTTAAAATTGTAGCCGAACTGATGGTTTTTTGTCAGTACTTTTAAGTGGTGCTAGAGACTGAGATAGCCTAACTTCAGTTCAGTTCAGTCTCAGTCATGTCTGATTCTTTGTGACCCCATGGACGGCAGCACGGCAGACCTCCCTGTCCATCACCAACTCCCGGAGCTTGCTCAAACTCGTGTCCATTGAGTTGGTGATGCCATCCAACCATCTCAGCCTCTGTCGTCCCCTTCTCCTCCCGCCTTCTATCTTTCCCAGCATCAAGGGCTTTTCTAATGAGTCAGTTCGTCCCATCAGGTGGCCAAAGTATTGCAGTTTCAGCTTCAACATCAGTCCTTCCAGTGAATATTCAGGACTGATTTCCTTTAGGATGGACTGGTTGGATCTGGTTGAGATGGACTCTCAAGAATCTTCTCCAACACCACAGTTGCCTAACTTAGATGTAACTTAGTTAGATGTAGTTAAACTGCAAAGAGTGCCATTTTCCATCAAGGTAAATCCAAAGCAGTCTTCTCTCTTGAGTATGGAGTTTTCTCAGCAGGTGTAACTTCCTTACTCAGTACTGTAGGATTATCTTCCTTTTCCTGAAACCGGTTTTTCTGTTGCTGACCTTTAAGACTATAAAATGTAACAAAAGAGCAGTGTAACAAAATTGTTAGACAGCTGGCTTTTGTTTGTTTGTTTTAAGGTTTTTGAAGTGTCTAATAATGATTTTCACCTGATAAGCTCTTAATACTTCCTCAAGACCCAGCTCAACTCTCATCTTTGTCAGTACTTCCCACGCTACCAAGGCTTCTTTTCACTGTACTACCTTCAAACCTCAACCATAGCCTTTAACTTTTTATTTTGATTTATTAACAGTATCATTTCTCTCCATTAGATAGTCAGCTTCTTGAGGGACATCTTTTTATTACTCACAGTTTGTATAGTCCCTGGCCTGTCGTTGAACATAACTGAATTGTATCTGCTATGTTTTTCTACTGTATAGATATAATGAAATAAGTTATTCCTTTATAACATTATTTTATTTAATTTAAAAGAATTTATTAATCTTTTCAGCCTACCTTATTGTGTGGAATCACTGTTTATAGTGAAAATTTCTGTTAAAAACTGTTTTGCACAGAAATAGTTACATTTATAATTTAGGCTCTAAATATAGCTGTGTTTTAAAGTAAAAGTTGACTTGTAAATGCCTTTGCATTATACATTTTTATAGTTTCTTGAAATAACTTTAGCCTTGTGATCACACGTCGGGATTTGGCTATAACCACACATCCGTGTGCGGCGGTGCTCTGCCATGGTTTACCTGGACCTGTTTGGGTATAACTCAGAAGCACATTATTACATAATATATTTTCAAGTGAATACAAAACAGATGAGCAGTAGGGGAAAAAAATCAGAGTTATCCATAATCCAACCAATAGTACTTGCCTTTTCCGTTTTTTTCTATGCATATATGTTTAAAAGCAAAATATGGATTAAACTGTTTTTGTAGCTTTATATTATTTGATAGGCTATAATTTTTACCATCAACTTTGAGGTAAAATTGCATACAATAAAATGTGCCCATTTGAAGTGTACAGCGTGGTGAATTTTGGAAAACAAATTACTACTACAAATAAATGTCTGAGGACATTTTTATCATCCCCAGAACGCCTTCATTTTCATTTGCATTCTGTATCTCAAGCCCATCACTGACCATAGTAGAAAACAATTTTCCAACCTGGGCCTAGGCACTGTTGGAATTCTGGGCCTGATAATTCTTTGTTGTGTTAGAGTCCTGTACATTCTAGAATGTTTAACAGCGTTGCTGGCCTCTGTGTCCACTGCATAACAGAAGCAACCACCCAGCCCCCATTCCCCAAGTTGTGACAGTCAAAAAATGTCACCAGCACCGTCCGAGGAAGGGGAGGGCAAAATTCCCCAAGTGAGAACCACTTCCTTAGATAAGTTTTGCCTGTTTAAAAATTTCATACAAATGCAGTTTGGAGCATATAGTCTTTTCTGTATGGCTTCCTTTCCTCAGTATAATGTTTTTGAAATTCATTCAAATAATGCTTTGATGTGTAATAGTAGTTCATTCCTTTTTTGGTTTTTCCATTCATCTGTTATTAGACATTTTTTTTTTCCCATTTTTGGCCTATATGAATAAAGCTGCCATGAACATGCTTGTATAAGTTTTACAGAGACATATGTTTTCATTTCTTTTGGATAATACCTAGGAATAGAATTGCTGGTTCATATAGTTAGTATACATTTAAATTTGTAAGAAGCTGTCAAACAGGTTTTCCAAAGTGTTTCTATCATTTAAAATTTCCATCACCAGTGTATGAAAGTTTCAATTTCTATACATCCCCCAAACCCTTGGTATTTTCAGGCTTTTTATTTAACTCATTCTAGGAGAAGGCAGTGGCACCCCACTCTAGTACTCTTGCCTGGAAAACCCCATGGACCGAGGAGCCTGGTAGGCTGCAGTCCATGGGGTTGCTAAGTTGGACATGACTGAGCAACTTCACTTTCACTTTTCACTTTCATGCATTGGAGAAGGAAATGGCAACCCACTCCAGTGTTCTTGCCTGGAGAATCTCAGGGACGGGGGAGCCTGGTGGGCTGCAGTCCATGGGGTCGCACAGAGTCGGACACGACTGAAGCGACTTAGCAGCAGCAGCAGTGAGAGTATGGTGGTATTTCATTGTGGTTTTTATTTCTTGCGGACTAGTAATGCTGAGCTCCTTCTTTCAGCTTTTGGCCATTGTGGGGTGTCTCTACTGCTATTGCATATCTTTTGTGCAATGTCTGTTAACAGCTTTTTATTGAGTTGTAGTTGTTTTATATATTCTGAACCCAAGTCCTCCAGCAAATATGTGTTTTCCAAGTTTTTTCTCCTAGCATGATTTGCCTTTTCATTTTTTAACAATGTGTCTTGTGAACAAAAGATTTTCATTTCATTAAGTCCAGTTAATTGTGTTTTTCCCTTAATGATTCATGGTCTTTGTTTCCTAAATAAATATTTGCGTATCCTAAAGTTGCAAAAATTTTCTTGTGTATTTTCTTCTAGAAGTTTAATAGTTTCTCTTTCTAAATTTAGGCCTATGATGGCATCATAAAAAGAAGAAATATTTCTAAAATATTCCTCCTATAATTATGCAGATACTTATAGCACTAGCTTTAGTATAATTTAAATCCAAATGCATTGTATATCAAAATATTAATATACTTAAATGTCTTAATACAGTCAGAAAATAGATAAATGCTAAAATAAGTCTGTAAATCTATGGTTAGTACCATGTTTTGAAGATTTTGACTAAGATTCGGATCATACAAATTATATTTTAGAAACTCTGAGGATGAATCTTTCTTTAGGACCAGACTACTGCTGGTTATAAGGGTCCTCTGTATTCAGTTCTACCATGTTAATTGTTGCTAGTTGGATTATTACTTTATAATACTCAATGAATACTTTTTGGTTGATTGTAAACAGTATAAACATTGATAGTGTGGATTATCTAAAACATTAAATTATTTTTGTTTTTATGTATTTTTGATTAATGTGTGTCTGATCTGAAAATTCATAAAACTTCAGAGTAATAAATGTATAGTCAACAGTGGTTTTCTTTGTTTAAAGATTTCTAAAAGGCTCACCTGGTGGCTCAGATGGTTAAGAATCCAACTGCAGTGCAGGAGACCTGGGTTTGATCCCTGGGTTGGGAAGATCCCCTGGAGGAGAACACGGCAACCCACTCCAGTATTTTTGCCTGGAGAATCCCCATGGACAGAGGAGCCTGGTGGCTACAGTTAATGAGGTCGCAGAGAGACAGGACTGAGCAACTAAGCACACACAAAAGCAGTTTAATTTTGTAAGATTTACTAAATTGTTTGCCCCAAAGTCTGTATTATCTGACCTAGATAATAGTATAGTGGTAATTCTAAAATACTTTAAGAAGTCTTCATACTATCTTTTTTCTTGCCTAAAAGAGTAAGTCAAATGTATAAAACATATAAAAGAACTATAGCTTTTTAAATTTGATGTTTTCAGTGGAAGAATTTAAAATGAGCTCTCATGGAGTCTCAGTGTTTGGTAAATTGTAGCATCCTTGTGATGGTCCTGCTAGGTCCACTTGATAAACTAATTTGATCTTTTGCATGTAATATTGCTTGCTTGACTATAGACACACATTAATTATATATTGTCCTCTCTATTTTTGCCAGTTTAGCCAGTTTGGTTTCCAGTTAGATTGCAAGATAAAAGTTGTGCCAATTCCTTTGGCACAACTTAATTACAAATTACAGTATTTTATGTAGAGAAATGATATTCTACTCTGAGCCTTCAAGGTCTAATCAAAATCAGAAAAATTGCCTAGAATGAGTCAGCTCTGTAGAGACAGTAAGTGGTCAAATAACATGCCTTTCAGTGATGAATTTTCTTTTATTCTGTAGCTATCATGCTTCCAGATGTTCTTAAGGCAGCTTATCAGGAGCCATTTATGACTGACTTTAATAATTTAACTTATAAGCCTGCAGACTTCTTGAGTTATCTCTCTCCTTTTTAAATACTCTTTCACTGTCCTGCCTGTCTTTTCTCAGAGCTCTGAGAGAGCACTAGGTTCACTGTGCTCTGTCCCCTTCTTTTATCACCTGTGCTGTGATTCCCATCTTCCAAAAGTTCCCATCTCTTCCACTTTAACAAAGCAGTTCCTCCCCGGTAGGTTGGAATTGGGTTTAGTGCTTCCTCTGGCTTCTAACAAAATATCAAGAGAATATTTCTGATATATTAAGTTCACTGCTTTTAGCTGAGTGAGACTTGCTACTGTTGTCTGGACCATATTCAGTTCAGTTCAGTTCAGTGGCTCAGTCTGGTCCAACTCTTTGCGACCCCATGAACCACAGCATGCCAGGCCTCCCTGTCCATCACTAACTCCTGGAGCTCGCTCAAACTCATGTCCATTGAGTCGGTGATGCCATCTAACCATCTCATCCTCTGTCGTCCCCTTCTCCTCCTGCCTTCAATCTTTCCAGACATCAGAGTCTTTTCAAATGAGTCAGCTCTTTGCATCAGGTGGCCAAAATATTGGTAGTTTCAGCTTCAACATCAGTCCTTCCAATGAACACCCGGGACTGATTTCCTTTAGGATGGACTGGTTGGACCTCCTTGCAGTCCAAGGGACTCTCAAGAGAATTCTCCAACACCACAGTTCAAAAGCATCATTCTTCTGCACTCAGCTTTCTTTAAAGTCCAACTCTCACATCCATACATGACTACTGGAAAAACCATAGCCTTGACTAGACAGACCTTAGCTGACAAAGTAATGTCTCTGCTTTTTAATATGCTGTCTAGGTTGGTTATAACTTTCCTTCCAAGGAGTAAGTGTCTTTTAATTTCATGGCTGCAGTCACCATCTGCAGTGATTTTGGAGCCCCAAAAAACAAAGTCAGCCACTGTTTCCCCATCTATTTGCCATGAAGTGATGGGACCAGATGCCATGATCTTAGTTTTCTGAATGTTGAGCTTTAAGCCAATTTTTTCACTCTCCTCCTTCACTTTCATCAAGAGGCTCTTTAGTTCTTCTCATTTTCTGCCTTAAGGGTGGTGTCATCTTCATATCTGAAGTTATTGATATACTACTACTACTACTAAGTCATTTCAGTTGTGTCCGACTCTGTGCGACCGCATAGACAGCAGCCCACCAGGCTCCCCCGTCCCTGGGATTCTCCAGGCAAGAACACTGGAGTGGGTTGCCATTTCCTTCTCCAATGCGTGAAAGTGAAAAGTGAAAGTGAAGTCACTCAGTCATGTCCAACCCTCAGCGACCCCATGGACTGCAATTTCTCTCTTATATGACTCATTTTTTACCCATGTCTTTCAGCAGCTTCAGACTTTTTAATTCTTGTGGAAAGTCAGATATTTTCATTGCCTCGAACAGTGACTTGTGTATAGTTGATATTCAATATTTTACATTGACCAGTAAATTTATGAAATTATGTACAGCTCAGTATTATAGGAATCCAAAGAAGTTTAGTGCATATCCTTGAGCATATTATGTTCTTAATGGAGAAGCAAGACTAACACCTGAAAGTCTATAGAGTAGTTTTCTGTGGTACAGGTAATAGTGTAAGCATTCAGATATAGAAAAATCATTGTTGATTGTGATAATTGTGGAGAAAGTAAAATTTTAATGTGATGCTTAAGTATGAGTGAAATTTTAATATAAACAGTAACTTTCTTATTTGGCCATATTTAGAGTCTTCGTCCTGAGTGAGGAAGAGGAAAAGGAAGTGAGGGTAAAGAGAAGATAATGTTTATTTTATATTTGGCCTTGTTTAAAACATCATCTGGGAACATGGTTGCCGTTATCTGGCTCACAATTAATTGATTCCATTTGGGTAGTTATAAAAATGCAGTATGACACTTCAAGCCATTGTGGTACATAGTTTAACAGGAAACAAGATAAGGGTATTAATCATCAAACAGGCCTTTTTGTGTTAAAAACTAAATTTACACTTTCTGCTCTAGAGATGACCTCACTGTCTGCTGTTTTGTTTCTTTGCTTGTTTTCTAAGCACCTTTGTTGGAAAAAACAATTCAGGGTTGGCTCAGTGTTCGTTTTGTTTGGGTCAAAAACTACATTTTTTTTTTGTATGGTGGCTTTTAACTGTGCCTACTACCTTAACCCCCATGGTTTTAGGATGATTAACTGGAAAAGAGCACTTACCTTGGTCTAAAAGTACAGTCTGCGTATACCTAAATTGTAAATATCGATTGAGAAGGGCCTTAAATATTAATAACCTATTTTTTCCTTCAGATAGTTGTTTTTATTGGCTTCTATGTGTATGTACTGTAACTAACTAAACACACACAACACACACATCTGTACTGTAAGAGTTGATGATAAAATGTGGTTTCTAAATTATTTATACTAAAAACATACTTGTTGATACTTAAATAAATTGTGTTCTGCTGTTTGGCCATATTTTGAACACGATGCCTCTTTGGTTGACTTTTGGGGGATTTGCATTAGTTTAGGATTGATGAGAAAGCAATGGCACCCCACTCCAGTACTCTTGCCTGCAAAATCCCATGGATGGAGGAGCCTGGTAGGCTGCAGTCCATGGGGTCGCTAGGAGTTGGACACGACTGAGCGACTTCACTTTCACTTTTCACTTTCATGCACTGGAGAAGGAAATGGCAACCCACTCCAGTGTTCTTGCCTGGAGAGTCCCAGGGACGGCGGAGCCTGGTGGGCTGCCATCTGTGGGGTCTCACAGAGTTGGACACGACTGAAGCGACTTAGCAACAGCAGCAGTGGTAGGATTGATCTGCTTCAACTCCCTTATCA
The DNA here is from genome assembly GCF_027580195.1 of Bos mutus. Taxonomy (NCBI): domain Eukaryota; kingdom Metazoa; phylum Chordata; class Mammalia; order Artiodactyla; family Bovidae; genus Bos; species Bos mutus. Next base: position 60,722,768 of record NC_091640.1, read on the forward strand.
TATGAATGTTTGTGGAGGTATTACCATTAACTTTTTTTTGAGATCTAATCGTCATGACATTTTACTAGTTTTAGATGTCCAGCAGAATGATTTGATACATGTCTGTATTTTGAAATGATCACCACAGTAAGCTTAGTTAGCACCCATCACCACATAGCTACACTTTGTTTGTTTTTTTCCTTTGATGAGAACTTCTGTGATCTACTCTCTGAGCAGCTTTGAAATACACAAAACAATATTGTTAACTATGGCCACCATGCTGTACACTTCATCCCCAAAACTTATTTATCTTGTTGGAAGCTTGTACCTGCAGTTAATTTTTTAAAGTGGTTCTGGCCCCATTTCAGTGGAGCATGTGAAACTGGTAACTCTCCAATTCCATATGTGCATATAGTTTCTACAAACTAAGGAAATCTGCACAGGAAAATCTGAGAAAGTTGGATGTAAATTGTCGAATTTACTTTAAAAATAAATTCTTCAGATTTCTGAGAAGTGAATACTTGATGTAATTGAATACAGCAATGGTATTTACTAAGATTGAGCAAAAGGTAACTATAACAGGATCAAGAAGAGTGTTCTAGAGCTGATGTGTTTGTATTATAGCAAGCTATGTGATAGATCTCTCACATTGATGTGAGTAAAATAGAGAAATATGAGCTTGGTAGAAGAGTAACAGTGGAAACATGTGTGGCTGATAAAACAGTAGTAGGTCTGTGCCGGTGTGTACCACCTATACTTTTGAAAGTGAAAGTGAACTTGGCCTATTTTTTGAAGACCGCCGAAAAATTGATGCTTTTGAACTGTGATGTTGGAGAAGACTCTTGAGAGTCCCTTGGACTGCAAGGAGGTCCAACCAGTCCATCCTAAAGGAGATCAGTCCTGGGTGTTCATTGGAAGGACTGATGCTAAAGCTCAAACTCCAATACTTTGGCCACCTCATGCGAAGAGTTGACTCATTGGAAAAGACCCTGATGCTGGGAGGGACTGGGAGCAGGAGGAGAAGGGGATGACAGAGGATGAGATGGCTGGATGGCATCACCGACTCGATGGACTTGAGTTTGGATGAACTCTGGGAGTTGGTGATGGACAGGGAGGCCTGGCGTGCTGCAGTCCATGGGGTCGCAAAGAGTCGGACATGCCTGAGCGACTGAAGTGAACTGAATGGGTATGTTACATCCTAATTAAAATAATTGTTTAAAAAACATACTGGGAACATCTGTACTTGAAATTCACGTGAAAATGTAAAACATTTCTATTTGAGTAGCCACCATAAGTTAAAGAAGTAAAACTGTACAGCGTAGAGAGCTAAGAGCACAGAGTTTGGAGTCCTGGCTTTGATCCTGTTTCTGCCACTTTTTTATTCTCGTTTCTTAATCTCTCAGTGCCTCAATTTCTTCATCTAAAAATGAGGATTGAGGACAGCAGTACCTACCTGATAAGAGCTGTTATGAGAGTCAGCTGAATTAATATTTATTATCATCTGCAGTAAGTGTATGTAAGTGTAGAATCGATTATTGATATTAAAAGGCAAACATTGGATTTAAGATTTTGTAATGGTTCATTAAAACCTGCCTCCATACAGTTAATGCATTGTATTTTATATCTGTAAAGGCATTGTACCTCCATTTTTGTAGATATTTTAAATTACATTCATATAATTTATTTTTAAATATTTTTTTGTGTGTTCCTCTTAGGCAATGGTTAGTTATTTGATTTTATGACCAACACATGATGAGAAAATGGGATTTGTCTTTTTGGAGCTTACTAAAATTTTTTTGAAACCAATTATGTTGCTGTCTGCAGAACAAATATTTAAAAGTAAAGGCAAGCAGAGCTAGACAGATTGCAGTAAGGAGAGGTTACAGGCCAGAGACAAGCTCCGTGACTCTTTTGTATGAGAAAAGAGTCAGACAAAGGAGGAGAGGGTAGACTATTCAATACACTTTTTTCCTTCTAGAGGGAAGTTCTTTCTTTCTTTCCTACCATATACATGCACACATCAAAACAAAGTTTCCAAATAAATTGAAATACTAAATGTGGGAAATGGAACTTGAAGACTTTTTGAAGGAAATATTAAAACATATTTATGACCTTGAGGTAAGATTGCTTACACATAAAAATTGTAGACTTTGAAGAGATTGATATATTTGTATCACAATTAAAATTCCTGTATGTGAAAAGATAGCATAAAGTAAAAGACAACCATAGACTAGGAGTACATATTTGACACATAAATATAGTAGTCAAAAAGTGTTTCAAATATAGAATCTGTATAGAATCCCTGCAAAGTAAGGGAAGGAAAATAACCTAATGGAAAATAGGCAGAAGCAAACCAATGAAAAGTTGCTCAAGTTCACTAGTAATCAGGGAAATGCATATTGTAAAACCTATACCTGAGCTTTTGGCAGAATATGAAGAGGTCTGACACTTAGTATTCCTCATATGGAGGAAGCAGGCACCAGTAGAACTGTCAGTACAACTACTATAAAAAATGTTTTGATAAAATACAGTAAAACTGAAGGCGGTGCACACCGGTGAACCCAGCTTTTCCACATATAACTATTTATCTAGAACTTACGAGGATGCATAACGAGGTGTGTACAACGTTGGAAGCAGTGCTTTTGGCCATACATAGTGGAAACACTACTGCTGCTGCTAAGTCGCTTCAGTCGTGTCCGACTGAAGCGTCCATCTATGGTTGTGTCCATCTTTGCGACCCCATAGATGGCAGCCCACCAGGCTCCACCATCCCTGGGACTCTCAGGCAAGAACACTGGAGTGGGTTGCCATTTCCTTCTCCAGTGCATGAAAGTGAAAAGTGAAAGTGAAGTTGCTCAATCGTGCCCGACTCTTTGCGACTCCATGGACTGCAGCCTACCAGGCTCCTCCGTCCGTGGGATTTTCCAGGCAAGAGTACTGGAATGGGGTGCCATGGCCTTCTCCAGTGGAAACACTAATTATAGTATATTCATAGAATGGAGGTCTTAGCAGCCTTAATCAGATCTATTGTGAAGCATCACACACAGTTCAGTGCCATTATGTACATTTTCAAATGCATAAAACAATATATTATTTGTGGGTACTTAGACTCCAGGAGTTGGTGATGGACAGGCAGGCCTGGCATGCTGTGGTTCATGGGGTTGCAAAGAGTCGGACACGACTGAGTGACTGAACTGAAGTGATATGTGCTATAGGTTTAAAAACATCAACTAGAGTCACACTGAATCCATTACTGCGATTGCCTTTGAGGAAGGAAACATTGCTAAGTTGCTTCAGTCGTGTCGACTCTGTGCAATCCCACAGACACCAGCACATTAGGCTCCTCTGTCCCTGGGATTCTCCAGGCAAGAACACTGGAGTGGGTTTCCATTTCCTTCTCCAATGCATGAAAGTAAAAAGTGAAAGTGAAGTTGCTCAGTCGTGCCCGACTCTTCTCAACCCGTGGACTGCAGCCTACCAGGCTCCTCCGTCCATGGGATTTTCCAGGCAAGAATACTGGAGTGGGGTGCCATTGCCTTCTCCAAGGAAACATTAGGGATGTGAACTTTAAGGTATTTCTTTTTAAATTTTGCAAAATGTTAGCCATTGTTCATATCAGGTGGTAGCTATATGATGGTGTACTTTGTACTTTTCTTTTTTGAGTCAATTTAAGGTATTTTTGTCAAATTTTGCATGTAATAAATTCTAGCAAAACAAGAAACATTTGTAATGGGAATTACAGCTCCAGTGTTCTGCCATTAATTGACACCAAATCCTATAACTATGCAGTGTACACCGAGTTTTGTGTTTCTAGTGATCTGAAATACAAATATCATCTTGACTCTGGTATATGAACACAAAGAATATATTCTGCATTGTTAAGTTATTTCTGCATATGTGTTTGGTACATGTCTGCCTTTTTTGTTGCCTTATATTGAATATCTGTCTTGTATCATCTATTAAATTTGCACACTTCAGTTCAGTCGCTCAGGTGTGTCCAACTCTTTGGGACACCATGAATTGCAGCATGCCAGGCCTCCCTGTCCATCACCAACTCCCAGAGTTCACCCAAACTCAAGTCCATCGAGTCAGTGATGCCACCCAGCCATCTCATCCTCTGTCGTCCCCTTCTCCTCCTGCCCTCAATCCCTCCCAGCATCAGGGTCTTTTCCCATGAGTCAACTCTTCACATGAGGTGGCCAAAGTATTGGAGTTTGAGCTTTAGCATTATTCCTTCCAAAGAACACCCAGGACTGATCTCCTTTAGGATGGACTGGTTGGACCTCCTTGCAGTCCAAGGGACTCCCAAGAGTCTTCTCCAACACCACAGTTCAAAAGCATCAGTTCTTTGGCACTCAGCTTTCTTCACAGTCCAACTCTCACATCCATACATGACTACTGGAAAAGCCATAGCCTTGACTAGACAGACCCTCATTGGCAAAATAATGTCTCTGCTTTTGAATATGCTATCTAGATTGGTCATAACTTTCCTTCCAAGGAGCAAGCGTCTTTTAATTTCGTGGCTGCAATCACCATCTGCAGTGATTTTGGAGCCCCAAAAAATAAAGTCTGACACTGTTTCCACTGTTTCCCTATCTATTTGCCATGAAGTGATGGGACTGGATGCCATGATCTTAGTTTTCTGAATGTTGAGCTGTAAGCCCACTTTTTCACTCTCCTCCTTCACTTTCATCAAGAGGCTTTTTAGTTCCTCTTCACTTTCTGCCATAATGGTGGTGTCATCTGCATATCTAAGGTTATTGATATTTCTCCCGGCAATCTTGATTCCAGCTTGTGCTTCTTCCAGCCCAGCATTTCTCACGATGTACTCTGTATAAAAGTTAAATAAGCAGGGTGACAATATACAGCCTTGACGTACTCCTTTTCCTATTTGGAACCAGTCTGTTTTTCCATGTCCAGTTCTAAGTGTTGCTTCCTGACCTGCATAAAAGTTTCTCAAGAGGCAGGTCAGGTGGTCTGGTATTCCCATCTCTTTCAGAATTTTCCACAGTTTATTGTGATCCACAAGGTTTTGGCATAGTCAATAAATCAGAAATAGATGTTTTTCTGGAACTCTCTTGCTTTTTCGATGATCCAGCAGATGTTGGCAATTTGATCTCTGGTTCCTCTGCCTTTTCTAAAACCAGCTTGAACATCTGGAAGTTCACGGTTCACGTATTGCTGAAGCCTGGCTTGGAGAATTTTGAGCATTACTTTACTAGTGTGTGAGATGAGTGCAATTGTGCAGTAGTTTGAGCATTCTTTGGCATTGTCTTTCTTTGGGATTGGAATGAAGACTGACCTTTTCCAGTCCTGTGGCCACTGCTGAGTTTCCCAAATTTGCTGGCATATTGAGTGCAGCACTTTCACAGCATCATCTTTTAAGATTTGGAATAGGTCCACTGGAATTCCATCACCTCCACTAGCTTTGTTCGTAGTGATGCTTTCTAAGGCCCACTTGACTTCACATTCCAGGATGTCTGGCTCTAGGTGAGTGATCACACCATCGTGATTATCTGGGTCACGAAGATCTTTTTTGTACAGTTCTTCTGTGTATTCTTGCCACCTCTTCTTAATGTCTTCTGCTTCTGTCAGGTCCATACCATTTCTGTCCTTTATTGAGCCCATCTTTGCATGAAATGTTCCCTTGGTATCTCTGATTTTCTTGACGAGATCTGTAGTCTTTCCCATTCTGTTGTTTTCCTCTATTTCTTTGCATTGATCGCTGAGGAAGGCTTTCTTATCTCTTCTTGCTATTCTTTGGAACTCTGCATTCAGATGCCTATATCTCTCCTTTTCTCCTTTGGTTTTCGCTTCTCTTCTTTTCACAGCTATTTGTAAGGCCTCCGCAGACAGCCGTTTGGCCGTTTTGCATTTCTTTCTCCATGGGGATGGTCTTGGTCCATGTCTCCTGTACAAGACAGTAGCGAAACATGCCATTCTTTGCTCACAGATGGTTGGTACCTGTGTGCCAGCTTCTCTGTTCTCAGTCTCCTATTGCTATTTTACCGTGAAGGTCAGTTTTATTTGGAAGGGAAATTTTGAGAGTCAGTTGATAATTCTTACTGTCATGTTGACAAAGATCTCTTTTAGGATACATTTGACATGTTTCAAGCAGACAGAATTACAGCAATAGCTTCTTATTGCACTGTAATAAGTATTGCAGAGTATTGCCCGCACATTACACTGTATGGAGAGTCTTGTAAATATTCTGTATATATGTGCAGAAATAGTACCACCATTGGAGAAGTGTGTAGCAACAGCCTTAAAAGCTTCTAATTTTTTTATTCAAGAGTAGTTCCAGATTATAGGCATTCTTTACAATCACTGTAAGGAATAAAGCTTGTGTGTGTGTGTGTGTGTGTGTGTGTGTTGGGGGATAGGCAGTGTGGAGAATGGATGTATGAATAAGGAGAAATGTACAGAGAGTATAAGATGAGATGATGAGAGTAACGAATGTATCACCAGAATCTCTTAGTCATATTTTATTATGTTCTTAATGTTTAATATTTGCATTGTGGTAAGTTAAAGTAGTAAGAATACTGATTTTTGCCTCTTGAACCTTCTAATAAGATGTCTGTAACAAATAGGTAGCTTGTATTGATATGTGGGTTTTTGAGTCTACAGGCTCACTGAACTCTTCCTAACAAGTTGTTTTTTTTTGTCTGTAAACAATGTTGTCTTCTGAGTGTAGTTTTGATCAAAATACATATAATACAAAGGTTGGAAAGTAAGATGTATACTTATATACTCTTGGTAGGACACTCTTTGAGAGTAATTTGGTGGTATCAAGCACATTTTAAAAATGCATGTTCCTTAGTGTCCAGTTCCATTCCATATTTTATTAAAGACAAGCTCGTTTGCATCAAAATTATTGAACCTAGATTTTTTTATTCTTCTACATTCAAGTAAAGGTGTCAAAGTTTTACAACAACCTGAATGTCCAACAGAGGGGGATCAGCTAATTAAAGCAGAGTGATCTGCATGTGCTGACATGGGATGACAGAAGATACATTACAAGTTGAACTAGTTAGGATGCACGCAATATTGTGAATTGTTTCCATTGACCTACAAAAAGGGAGAAACTGGTCTATGCCTAGCGTATTTCTGAAAGGATATGTACAGAAGAGTCTAAGCAATGACTGGTGACCCATAGGGTGATGGTGGCTGGTGAAGATGGGCTCACCTTTTATTTGTGTGCCCTTTGGTATTTTAGTACGTATCATGTCTCAAGTGGCAAGACTGGGATTCCAAACCACATCATCAGCTGCCAGGTTTTCATTCTTTTCATTGCAACACAACTACTGTTTTGTCCATTTTAAAGCACAGTTAAGCAAATGTTCTTGAGTCATTTTAGTATGTGATCAGGCAAAGTATCTTAGTAACCCATTCAGAGTATATCTTACTGACTCAGAGTAGCCAGTCATTTTAATGCAGAGGGCAGGTCGGGTAGAATAATATTGATCATTTAACAAATAAATGGTAAACTGTAGCACCACACCAAGACAAAGGAGAGTAATCATTTGCTGAATGAAATTCACCTATGGAAATCCACAGAGTTGGACTAGTACGTCCTTCTTCTTTTCAGTCCCAAGGCTTTGGTGCATGGTGACATCTCAGTTTCCGGTCTAGTCCTGGAAGATGACTAAGCCTCGAGGAGTGGGGACCGCGGTTGCCATCATGGGTGTGACCTTCTCCACATTTCCTCAGCAGTCAGAAGTGATGTTCATTTGTTTCTGAAACCAGTTGGTCCTGATGAGGTGGCTACTGCTGCTCGAGGTGCTGTCACCCTGTTCTCTGGGCTCTACCCAACCCTCCGTCAGCCCTGTGCTTGTGTGCCACCCTAGTTCAGGCCTTAGCGCTCATCTGGACCTTCAGCTTTACCTTATCGCTGGTTCCTGTGCCTTTAATCGGCTCCTCCATCCTTAATTGATTTTAAAAGCAGTTTGTTCATGTGACTCTAGCTAAAACCTTTTAAAATTGCTCTCATCCAAGACAGTTTTTTTGAACGCTTTTTGATAGCAGAATTATATATTGCAGAAAAAAAATTTACAAATCTGTTTAGGAATTTAATTTTTCCCATTTTTGCACAGTATATGATAAAAATGACTTTGCAGTATTTTATTGTAAATATGCCTCATAAAGCTCTCCCTGTACTTCTGTTTGTCCTGTGTGTTCATCCGCACTGCCATATACAGCCCTTTGTTGTGCTCACGTCGTTTACTTAGTGTTTCTTGAACTTGCTTTATGTATTCTTGTCTCAGTGCTCTTGTCCGTATTATTTTTCCTTCTCTTCATGTTCTTTTCCTCCATCGTTCTTTTCTGCTTTCCAGGTTCTGTTTATCTTTAAGGGAAGGTCCAGTTAATCTTCCTTCCTCATAGTGGTCTCTAAGTCCTCTGAACTTTGTTTGTATGTTTGTTTGGTCTCTCTCTCATGGAAATTAATTATATGAAACTTGTGACTGTGGTACTGCTGCTCTTGTTTTTGTGTGTTGATGTTTTCGCTGACTAGATTCTTTTTTCAGCTGTTTGTTGGAGTTCCTGTCTCATATAGCTTTGTCTTCTTTCACACCTGGCACAAGTGCCCAAAGTAGGCAGTTCATAAATATTTATTTAGCATGAATAGAGAAAAGAGACCATATTTTATTTCTCTTTTTGTCACCAGTGCCTAATATTGTGCCTGACAAATAAGCCTTTAAATAAATGTAGATGGTATGTTAAAGAGATGATCTTTAGGTATTGGGATCTTTTAAATATGTAACTTTGGAATATTCCTTGTAAAATTAGCTTTTCCCTCTGTAGCCTGAGGAAAGTTGAGTCCAGGTTGACCTTACTGAGATCATTCACAGTATCAAGCCCAACGTGGCTGGTATCTAGGAGATGTGAGCCTGCAGGCTTTCACATGTTGCTCAAGAAAACTAATGGTTTAGAGCACAGGCTTTGGCGTCAGAGGGCTTGAATTAATATTTCTACTCTTCTCCTTCCCAGTTGTGTGAGTCTGGGATAGTCTCTTTATCCTTTACTGCAAAATGCAGAAGGTAACAGCTCCTGTTTATCTGTGAAAAATATCTGGCACAGAATAAGTGGTCAGTTCAGTTCAGTTCAGTCACTCAGTCGTGTCCGACTCTTTGCGACCCCATGAATCGCAGCATGCCAGGCCTCCCTGTCCATCACCAACTCCCAGAGTTCACTCAGACTCACATCCATCGAGTCAGTGATGCCATCCAGCCATCTCATCCTCTGTCGTCCCCTTCTCCTCCAGCCCCCAATCCCTCCCAGCATCAGAGTCTTTTCCAATGAGTCAACTCTTCGCATGAGGTGGCCAAAGTACTGGAGTTTCAGCTTTAGCATCATTCCTTCCAAAGAAATCCCAGGGCTGATCTCCTTCAGAATGGACTGGTTTGGATCTCCTTGCAGTCCAAGGGACTCTCAAGAGTCTTCTCCAACACCACAGTTCAAAAGCATCAATTCTTTGGCACTCAGCTTTCTTCACAGTCCAACTCTCACATCCATACATGACTACTGGAAAAACCATAATAGCCTTGACTAGACGGACCTTTGTTGGCAAAATAATGTCTCTGCTTTTCAATATGCTATCTAGATTGGTCATAACTTTCCTTCCAAGGAGGAAGCGTCTTTTAATTTCATGGCTGCAGTCACCACCTGCAGTGATTTTGAGCCCAAAAAGATTAGGGTTAGGGTTAGGGTCTGACACCGTTTCCACTGTTTCCCTATCTCTTTCCCATGAAGTGATGGGACCATATGCCATGATCTTCGTTTTCTGAATGTTGAGCTTTAAGCCAACTTTTTCACTCTCCTCCTTCACTTTCATCAAGAGGCTTTTTAGTTCCTCTTTACTTTCTCCCATAAGGATGGTGTCATCTGCATATCTGAGGTTATTGATATTTCTCCCGGCAATCTTGATTCCAGCTTGTGCTTCTTCCAGCCCAGCATTTCTCATGATGTACTCTGCATAAAAGTTAAATAAGCAGGGTGACAATATACAGCCTTGAAGTACTCCTTTTCCTATTTGGAACCAGTCTGTTGTTCCATGTCCAGTTCTAAGTGTTGCTTCCTGACCTGCATATAAGTTTCTCAAGAGGCAGGTCAGGTGGTCTGGTATTCCCATCTCTTTCAGAATTGTCCACAGTTTATTGGGATTCACACAGGCAAAGGCTTTGGCATAGTCAATAAAGCAGAAATAGATGTTTTTCTGGAACTCTCTTGCTTTTTCGATGATCCAGAGGATGTTGGCAATTTGATCTCTGGTTCCTCTGCCTTTTCTAAAACCAGCTTGAACATCTGGAAGTTCATGGTTCACGTATTGCTGAAGCCTGGCTTGGAGAATTTTGAGCATTACTTTACTAGTGTGTGAGATGAGTGCAATTGTGCAGTAGTTTGAGCATTCTTTGGCATTGCCTTTCTTTGGGATTGGAATGAAAACTGACCTTTTCCAGTCCTGTGGCCACTGCTGAGTTTTCCAAATTTGCTGGCATACTGAGTGCAGCACTTTCACAGCATCATCTTCCAGGATTTGAAATAGGTCCACTGGAATTCCATAACCTCCACTAGCTTTGTTCGTAGAGATGCTTTCTAAGGCCCACTTGACTTCACATTCTAGGATGTCTGGCTCTAGGTGAGTGATCACACCATCGTGATTATCTTGGTCGTGAAGATCCTGTTTGTACAGTTCTTCTGTGTATTCCTTCCCCCTCTTCTTAGTATCTACTGCTTCTGTTAGGGAATAAGTGGTCAGAAAGTGTTAAATATAATAATAGCTAATGCTGTTAATAATAACCCTCCTCTTTACCTGACAGCTGTTCATATGGTTAAGTCATCCCGCATTATAGAAACTTTACCTTTAGTGAATAGTCAATAAAGTTTCAGTGTTTGCCTGTTCCTAAGTGTAAGTCTTTTAATTTGATATTTAACTCAGTGAAATCTTGTGACAAAGAAAAGACAGTGAACTGGAAACTGGGAGACTTAAATTATACCCCGAGCTTCTCACAAAGGTTAATTTGCTTCACCTTTAACGTAGTCTGATTGTATTGTTATTATCTGTGTACCTGACTGAATTCCAGTGGTTTATAAGCTTACTCAAGGCTAGAGCCAAGTCTTACTGAATTTGTATCTTTCTCCTCCACTCCATGGATTAGTAAATATACACTGAATGAATACACACTGTTTTTTTATTAGTCAAGATGAAGGGTTGGGCTGTCTCTAAGATTCCTTCTAGCTCTCAAATATTTTGAACATAGGGGCCAGTGAAATGAGTCCCCATGTTAGAGAAGAACTGAAGACCACGAAATCTAAATGTAAATTTTGCCACTGAGAAATTTCTAAGATCCATTTTTTAATTTAAATGGATAATATACTAGAGTGTTTATGTATGACCTCAAATTTAGATATAATTATTTTTAAGGTAAATTTGTTATCTATTACTGAATTTATAAACTATATACTTCTTTTCTTTGCTTTAACCCTAACCCATGACACAGGTGTAGTTCAGTAAATGATCTTTACTAAGCAAATTGAAATTTAAATCTAATTGCTTGACATTATTTTTATTTAAATCCATTAATTGTAAATTGGGTACTTTAATGACTTTTTAATTATAAAATGCCCATATTACAAAAAGTATTAATTGTAAAAAATTTAAACAGTATAGAGAGAAGTATTCAGAAATTTTAAGTCTGTTCTTCAGAATCAGTTATATCTATAGTCTTTAAAAATTATTCTTTAATTCTTTATTGTATTTTCCTGTTATTAACCTGGTACACAGTAGTTGTTCACTGAATGTTCACTGAATTAACCAATGCAGTTTACCAGTCAGGAGCTGATCAATTTTTCTGATACATTTTTCTTTTACAGTGCTATTGATATCTAATTTCTATAAAAGATAGCTTTTCAAGAATCTGAAACTAATTTTTTTAGCTATTGTAAAAGTACATTCTGTCATCAGTACTAAAAGATTAAATGTATATAAATAAGACTACTCTCATACAGTAATTTATGAAATCAGTCTGCATGCCTTGTAGTTACACTGTGTCTAATGGTCTTAGTTTTCAGGACTACTGAAACTTACATACAGGTTTTACTGGTTTGCCAGCTATGACGGAAGTCCCTGATCATTCAGTTTCTGAGTTACAAAGTGAATTACTAAGAAGTTACACAATCTTGGAATTTGAAGAAATGCTTTGCAGTATACTGTATATTAGAAAGTGGTAATAGCTTCTTTCTTAAGAAAAGAGGCTAGTTTTTCCAAACTCTTCCTCTTTTATATCAGAGTATTTGGAAAGGTATGTGCTTGCCCTGGAAAAGAATTCTGGTTGAATCCAAAGAAACTTATTTATCTAGAAGCTATAATCTTACCTCAGTTCAGTTCAGTCGCTCAGTCGTCTCTGACTCTTTGCAACCCCATGAACTGCAACATGCCAGGCTTCCCTGTCCATCACCAACTCCCAGAGCTTGTTCAAACTCATGTCCATCGAGTCGCTGTTGCCATCCAACCATCTCGTCCTCCGTTGTCCCTTTCTCCTCCTGCCCTCAATCTTTCCAGCATCAGGGTCTTTTCCAATGAGTCAGTTCTTCTCATCAGGTGGCCCAAATATTGGAGCTTCAGCTTCAGCATCAGTCCTTCCAATGAATATTCAGGACTGATTTCCTTTAGGATGGACTGGTTGGATCTCCTTGCTGTCCAAGGGACTCTCAAGAATCTTCTCCAGCACCACAGTTCAAAAGCATCAATTCTTTGGTGCTCAGCTTTCTTTATAGTCTAACTCTCACATCCATACATGACTACTGGAAAAACTGATAAATCTCACCTATTAGTATTAAATTCCAAAGTATATTTTATATACAAACTGTTATAGGTTAACTCCATCAAAGTTGAAATTACTTTCTTCCATACATAATTATTTTCTGACATGGCATATATTTTAATACATCGGGAGATTGCTTTTACTTTTATGACATTAATGTTATTGTAGTTTAAAAGATATTAAAGGTTTTTTTCCTTGGAGAATATAAAATTGTTGGCTTGGAACTAAAAAGAAAAAGAATATATTTTTCAATGGTCATAATAATACCAAGACAGAAATTAAGCTGCATTTGCTTTCTCCAAAGACTCTTTCCTATTACAAACTTCTGGAGAAATAGTTTAGTGGAGAAATATGTATGATGATCAAATAGGCTCTAACCTAGTAGGCCTGTATGTCTGACTGAAAATACCAGAAAGAGAAAGAAATACTTAGAAAACTAACATTAGATACTTAACATGTAGAAATATATATTTCTGAAATCAACAACCAGCATCATACTTCACCATTCATGAAACTCAGGAATAAAACAGTGAGGTCTGCTACACCACCACCAGAATGTTGGTTGATAAAGATTTATCCTACTGGGTGTACATGTTTTAACACACAGGTTGGAGACATGAGACGAGCTAGTGAGGAGCTAAAACATTCTTCTGAGTGTGAGCAGAGGGACTAGTCCTCAAGAGGAGCTTCTGATCAGGGCAGTAATAGCAAAACAACTTACCAGGAAAATCTGGATGCTAGTTAACATGGTCAAAGAAAGTGAACAGAAAATTTGCACACATACACTCAAAAAAGGTAGATAGCCATCATATCTTTAAAAGAATGTTCAAGTTCACCAGGAATCAAAGAGATGCATAATTAAATAAGACAACCTTATAGTATATGTTAAATTGGTGAGATGAAAAATAATAATACCAGACATTGACAACTGCTGTTGTATACTGTGGATGGAACTCAGATTGCTGTGCTTACTTAATTTAGAAAGCGGTCTAAGCAATGTGTATCCATCGCCTTATCAATATGGCAAAATCTCACTACATGATCTTCATTTTTAAAAAGCAAGTTACAAAGATGCTAGTATCCATTCTGTTTTTGCAGAAATGTATATGTGTACTTACACAAGGGGAAAAGAGTTCAGAAAAGAATATCTAGAAATTGGGGGGTGGAATTAATAATCTCTGATCATGTTTCAATCTTAGTAAGATTGGAATGGTTTATCTACTTTTCTATGTACCTCTATTTTTATAATTATTTATAGTATGTGTATTTATATAATTGGAGGAAAGAGCTCTTATTTTCAGTATGGTACAAATCATTGGAGAAAAGTCATTAAAAAAAACAACAGGAAATTTGAGGTAGTATACATATAATGATCTGAGGACACCATTTTATAATATATATTAGTTATTTACCAGGCAGATGTATTCATAGGTCAGTGGTCTATTCCAGTCAATCATTTTGTACTTTTACTTGTTTAAAAGATGTATAAGTAAAAAGCCTTATGAAGTTTATCCATTATATTTTGAAATTTATTTCCTTTCTTTTTGTGACACATTGTCTAACTCTGGTTCCATTTCAAACAGTAGAAGTAAAACAAAATTATTTATTTTGTAATTTAAGACAATAAGAAATCATAGCTATTTCCCAGTATTAGAACTTCAGTTATTAAATTCTAGGAGTCAGTGGATCCTGGACTTAAATGTGAGTTTTTCTGGTCCCCTTTGTACATCCAGTTTTTTTCCAACATTTTTTTTTGAAAATTTCCAAACTTAAGAAAGGTGGGAAAGAATTTTTACAGCTGATATCTACCACCTTGATTGTGTGATTAAATTTTTACTGTGATTGCTTTATCTACCACCTCGATTATGCAATTAAATTTTTACTATGATTGCTTTATCTCCAATTTATACAACTCTCTGATCCTCTACCCATCTGAAAGTTCATCTTATTTTTTGTACATTCCAAATTAAGTTGCAGATTATCAGTATTGATGGTGGTTTAGTTGCTGAGTCGTGTCCAACTCTTGCAACCACATTGGCTATCACCTGCCAGGCCCCTCTGTCCATGGGATTCTCCAGGCAAGAATACTGGAGTGGATTGCCATTTCCTTCTTCAGTGGATCTTCCCGACCTAGGAATCAAACCCAGGTTTCCTGCACTGCAGGCAGATTCTTTACCGACTGAGCTACCAGAGAAGCTTTTCAACACCGGTATACTTCCCTCTAAATATTTCAGCATGCCTATCACTGACTCGGGCTCAATGTTTAGAATTCACCTTTTTTTCCTGTGAGGCAAGTTTAAAGACAGTAAACTATGTGTCTCAAGTGTGCTATTTGATGAGCTTCAACACATGAATGCGCTTGTGATGACCCAGCCTCCTGTCCACTCGTGTCAGCCCGGAAAGGTCCCTCACACCTCTTCCCAGTCACTCAGCCCCTGGTCCTTTCAACCACCGCTCCAAGAACCACTATAATGATTGTTTCTACCATAAATTACTACTGTCTGTTCCAAAACTTCATGTAAAGGAAATTACACAGTGTGTATTCTGTATAAAGATTCTCTCATTCATCATAAAGCACTGAAATTCAGTCATGTAGTTTTTTTATTGCTGAGTAATATTCCTAATTTCACCCTATTTTAATATGAACTTTTGAGATTTCTATAGTAAATACTGTTATTTGATATTTCCTGGTTTATGCTTAAATAAATTATGCTCTAATGATTTGATGTGTACTTGATTCCCTGTTATTTGTTTATACCATCTTACAACATAAGTTAATAGTAAGTTGTTATTTATCAGATATAATTAAAGTGCAGAGAAATTAAATGCTTCTCTGAATACAAACACAGTGTTCTCAGAAGAGTACACAGTTCACCTTAATAGGAGTTTAAAGATAAGAGGTACATTGATAATAGCGTAACTCTATTTGAAAGCCAACCATTTCAATTATTGGCATATACTGATTGTTTTAAAAGGAGGGGGGGGGCCATATGTGATTTCAAATCTGTATTTCTGTCATCTGCATTTATTTGCCCAGATAGCGCTTTCTAAACAGATAATCTGTTCCTTAGAGCAGTGGGCACTCTGTAAGTAGCATGACTTAATGAAGAGTTGACCTATTGTCCCTTCTTTGCATTAGCTAGGTACATCTCCCTTAATAAGTGTCAGCTTTGATTTCTTCCTTCAAGTGAGAATTTTTACAGTGTATTTTTCTGTTCAGAGACACTTAAAAATCTGCCTAAAGCTAAGAACATTCTACCACCCCTGCACAGACCTCCTAAAGCCCCTGCGTTCATCTTTTGCATCTCATATTACAAATTCAGTAAATGGAGTCTTCAGGAATCACCTTGTTTTCTCTCTTTTACTTAAACCTACATTCAATTCAATACCAGGACATGTTTTACACCAAAAAATAACCCAAATCTGCCCACTTCTCACATTTCTAGCACCTCTATTCTAGGCCAGATCTGATCATCTCTCACCTACACGCCTCTGTATGTATGCTGCGGCTAAGTCAGTTCAGTCGTGTCCGACTCTTTGCGACCCTGTGGACTGCAGCCCACAGGTTCCTCTGTCCGAGGGATTCTCCAGGCAAGAATACTGGAGTGGGTTGCTATGGCTTCCTCAGGGGATATTCCTGACCCAGGGATCAGACCCAAGTCTCTATGTCTCTTGCATTGGCTCAGGTTTGTTTTTTGTTGTTGTTGTTGTTCTTTTTTACCACTAATGCCACCTGGGAAGCCCTTACATGACTCTAGTAGCCTCTCTTTTTTAATTTTTATTTTTAATGGAGTATAGTTGATTTACATAATAGCCTCTGAGCTGGTCTCTCTGAAAACCACTTTGCTGACAGCAGCCAGTTTCTAAAAATGTATGTGTTTCTGTTGTTTTTCCATTGGACTTGGAATAAAATCCAAATTGTTTGCAGTTCTGTTCTCCTTAGCTAGGCTGCTTGCATTATACCCTGCGTGTGTCTTGTTCGGGAGTTAGAGATCTGGGCAGGGAAACTTGAGTTACCTCAAAGTACTTTACTTAGTATGAGCATTTTTACGTTATAGTTGTAATAGAATTCCTACACCTTAGAATCATAGTTTATTAACTGGAGAAAAAAATCATAGGTAATTAATTGATTTCCAGGTGCTTATTTTGGCAGTTAAATAAAAAGCTGTTTAATTCTTCTTTTTTTTTTTTTTCTGTTTTTGATTTATTACAGATCGAGCCGGGAGCATCAGTACCCTTGATTCTTTAGACTTTGCAAGATATTCAGATGATGGTAACAGGGAAACAGATGAGAGAGTGGCAGGTAAGAGTCTAAAGACAGATTTGGATGTTTTTGACATTCCAGAAATAATTAAATGACTTGAAAAATTCTCTTTCTTCTACAGTTCAGTATGTGAATAGAATTAGATAGTTATCATACAAAGTTATGTTACTAATTTATTGGTTTCAGGGAGCATTCCTGAATGTTCAGCAGCCCCATCCGCTCTTTCCAGTGATGCTCTGAGTTCTTGGTTATGTGTGCCTGCGACTGCTGAGTTCTGCTCACATCTAACAGTTTACAGCCACATAGTTATAAAACTGGTGGAAAGCAGGTGTAAGTCAGCCATGCTTTAGTGCAAAGTTATTTGGACCTTGCTCTCCTCTTTCCTTTTATCCTCCAGACCAGGGCTAAGTAATATTTACATGGTATGCTGCTGCTACTGCTAAGTCGCTTCAGTCGTGTCCGACTCTGTGCGACCCCATAGACGGCAGCCCACCAGGCTCCCCCGTCCCTGGGATTCTCCAGGCAAGAACACTGGAGTGGGTTGCCATTTCCTTCTCCAATGCATGAAAGTGAAAAGTGAAAGTGAAGTCACTCAGTCGTGTCTGACTCGTAGCGACCCCATGGACTGCAGCCCACCAGGCTCCTCCATCAATGGGATTTTCTAGGCAAGAGTACTGGAGTGGGGTGCCATTGCCTTCTCCATTTACATGGTATATACCAATGCAACTCTGCTGATGGTTAAAAATTGGTTTACATACTTCCATGCTGATTGGTGATCAAAACTTTGTCTTCATTCCTTGGATTCTCCGTGGCCGCCACTGCATCCCTCTAGAAACTTCATTTGACTTTCCTGTGATCCTGAAAATAAAGGTTGTTAATACTTGGTCCACTCAGGGCTTCCTGGACTTTGCCCATTCCAAAAAGAAGAGCAGCATCCTTTTTAGTTGCTTGGTTCCTCATTCCAGTCTCCTTCCCCTCTCCACTCTCCCGCCAGTTTTGCCTTTTTGGCATTGCCATTGGATCTGTAGGGACTTCAGAAGACCAATTTGTACCCTCTGTATTCTGCCCTCATCAGAGGAGGCCAGTTGGATTCTTCTGGGGGGTCCACCCTGAATTTACCAGTATAGAAGCTCTGGCTCCTCAGATGTCAAGGGACTGGCACCTTTCTGGTGCTTCAGGCTGTGACTGTTAGTTATTGAAGTAGTTCCTGAATGTCTTTATAGGAATTGTGGTTTTCATGGGACGTTGACTCTGAGATAGACGGGAAGCCACCCTCAGTTAGGCATTTTCCCGAGCTGGGGTGGTGGGCACACCTGGTGTAGGAAAGATGCCACATGAGACAAGTGGAGCCTGTGAGGGCCCTTTGGGGTCAGGGAACATCCACACTGTGGCTCCCTCTCTTCATCAACCCTGTTGAATTTTTTTCCCTTTACTGGAACAAGGTTGTTAAAACCTGCCATATATTTGCCTGTTCTAGTCATCATGAATAAAGATGAGTGCTATTGAGCGCTAATTTTTATAGAGCACTTGCTCTTTTCTGAACACTTTGTAAAAGTATCTTAACGCATTAAGTTATAGAATTATCCTCATCTTCCACTGCCCAAGAAACTGAGGCACTCAGAGAGTCTTAAGACTTTAGTGGCAGAGTGAAGACTCAAATGTAGATAGCCCAGCAGCAGAGCCCACGACTGATCATACCATATGCCACCTCGTAGAGTGAAGGATTAAGTTTGACCTATGTAAAATGACATTCCAATATGTGCTTTTCATTTCTTGCTTGAGAAAAGAGCTATTGAATGTTTAAAAATCTCAAAGAGTGTTACATGAGTTAAGGGGGAAAATGATGTAATCATTTTTAGTTCAGCAGAGGCTCAGAGAGGATGCGGCAGTGAGAACAATAGCAGTGTCAGCTGAAGGGGGAAGTCACTGGAAGACTCAGTGCAACTGCCGCCTCAATTGTCATGATTTAGTCCTAAGCATTGTTAGTTGACAGATGACACGGTAATTATCTCTTCTCAATTACTGGTCTTTCAATTAGCTTCTAAGTTACTGCCAATGGTTAGTAAAGAGCTGTGTCGAAAGTGCAAATCACATCAGTAATATCTGAAAATTAGCAAATCAAATGGGAATTATTTCAATAATTTTAGGACTTATCCTCCTAATTACATCATTTGTTAAGTGGCATTATGTTATATTTAATTACATAGTAAATGTTGGATGTTATATGTTATTTATTAAGTGTTAAATACATGATATTTTAGTTTATTTGAAACTAATGACTCATTTGAAAAGACCCTGATGCTGGGGAAGATTGAGGGCAGGAGGAGAAGGGGACGACAGAGGATGAGATGGTTGGATGGCCTCATCGACTCAATGGACATGGGTTTGCGTGGACTCCAGGAGTTGGTGATGGAAAGGGAGGCCTGGCGTGCTTCGGTTCATGGGGTCGCAAAGAGTCGGACACGAATGAACAACTGAACTGAACTGAACCAAATATATTTAGTTTTGTATATTGTATTATTGTTCAGATGGTTATGTATTTGAAAAAAACTTCAACCCAGACATAGACCATGTAATTATTTTCATTCCTCTAATTTTTATTTGAAAACCTAAAGTCAAATTTAAGAGGTTCATCGTTATTCTTGTTATTAGGTATGCTAGTATTTTTAATTAGGGGAAACATGGATGTAAAAGCCAGATGTTATAACTAAGCAAAATATCATAACCAAACATAACTAAGAAGGAAAATTTTAAATAGTTGGTAGTTTTGACCTTGTATTTTTAATCTAAAGATTATACTCTTTCTCTAAGTTTGGGAAAATAAAATAATTTTTGCTTACTATATAATGCTAATATATAAATACATGCAGTCTTGAGAAAGACAAATAGTATGTGATATCATTTATATGTGGAATCTAACAGTAATACCAGTGAATCTATGTATAAAACACAAATAGACTTACAGACATAGGAAACAAAGCTGTGGTTCTGCAAAGCGGGGAGAGAGAGGGGGATGGGACAGGTTAGGAGTATAGCAGTAACAGATACGAACTACTAAACGTAAAATAGATCAGCAACGAGGGTTTACTTCATAGCACAAAAGTTTATATCTAATATCTTG
The DNA here is from genome assembly GCF_027580195.1 of Bos mutus. Classification (NCBI taxonomy): domain Eukaryota; kingdom Metazoa; phylum Chordata; class Mammalia; order Artiodactyla; family Bovidae; genus Bos; species Bos mutus. The sequence goes on from NC_091640.1 coordinate 60,742,953, forward strand.
TAATAACCTATAATGAGATATAGGCTACAAAAAATGGAATGACTATGCTATACACCTGAAACGAACACAATATTATGAGTCAGTGATCCTTCAGGATAAATGCATGAATGGATGCAGTCTTTCATCTTCACTGGGAAAAGGAAGAAAATACATGTTATTCCAAGAAAATAACCTTTAGACTCTTAGGGCTCTTGTACCATAGCCTGTTGTTGAATTAAGTGTGTGATATGTGGCTGAAAATTTAAATTAATCACAATTCCCATTTCCAAAGAGACTTTTGTCTCTTTACTAACCATTGATAGTAACTTAGAAGCTAATTGAAAGGCCAGTAATTGAGAAGAGATAATTACCATGTCATCTGTCATTGGATCACATGTAAACCTTACTGAGAAAGAACAAAAATCTCTTTTTGATGTTCCTGTACCAGTCTCGGGCAGAAGGAGTTCATAGATAACACAGGCTTTGAGTCCATTGCCCCATGATGCAAATGCGAGTCTGCTCCAACCATTAGTAAACTGTTTATCTGACGTATATGTGTGTGTGTGTATGAGAGAGATATATACATGTATGTATGTGATGATTTTCATCATCATTTTCCTAAATTTAAAAATCTGGTTATAAGTCTATGCAGGTGTTCCTTTAATGAGGAAAAGATCTCTAAATGAACAGATGTTTATAGAGCACCATTATTTTGAGTTTTGTGCCAAAAGAACTAAGACTTAACAAATATTTTAAGATAGTAATGATACACACTGGCATATATCCCAAGTCATAAGCACCTCATCTAGTACCACTGATACAATACCAGTATTAGCCAACCTTGACTGAGAAATAACTGTTTCAGCCAATCTAGAACGGCTGATAATGACGTAGTCATTAATTATTTTGGTAAGATTATAATATGCAGTATTACAGTATACCTATATCTTTGCAGTTGTTACTTTAGCTCCACTAAAATGGCATTCAGCAGTATTGGGCTAGTAGAGGCTGGGGCGGTGCAGTGAGCAGGCTGGTAGCTGGTGCCTACAGTGTGTTTTAAAAGCATTCACTTCTTCAGACATTCTTATGAAGAATTATAATGTTTGAAAACTACTTGGAGGTCGTTTGGTATAATATATTGCTTTACAAAGTAATAAGTCTTGAGTTTTAATCCAATATCTTTGAATAAAGAAGTAACAAATACGTATGTGTGTAAATATATCTGTTCAGACCTTTCATGGAAAACTTTTCACATAACTGCAATTATTTGATCATACTGTGCCTTTATAGAGATGTGCTATAGCTTCAAAGATATGCCTTTGTCTTTTAAAGTCTGTATTATATATTAAGAAACATGCAGCAGAGTGAGTTCATTTTGATAAGCACTAGCTTTAAAAGCAGTGGTAACTTCTAATGGCATTTGGCAATGTATGTGTAGATGTGCATAAAAATATAAATTCTTGCCGTCTGACATGGGTTTTTCTGGCTTTCTGTGCCTTGATCATTCATTGTTTTGCTCTTGGTCACCTAAACTTTCACCAGTTGAATTGAGTTGTTTTTTTTTCCCCCACAGTTTGTGTTTTAACCAATTTTTGGTTTGGTTTTTTTTTTTTTCATATTCTATCATTCTGGTACAGGGCATTTCTGATCTGCAATTGTTCTGTAATATGTCTTAGTAAATTGTAAGTGATACTGAAAGTATGATATGTGTACTTACTTTGCTTATGGTATAGTGAAGTGTTTTTAAATCAAAACCTAGAGTTTTGAAATAGAAGAAAAGTAAATCTATTCTGTACTTACCTTACACATCAAATCTGTGCAGTCTGACTTTAAATACAAACTCTAAGAGCTTCCAGAAGTGTAATTTTTAGGGAAAATGTTTCTACTTTGTTGCACAGAAAGGTTTGCAGATCAGCATTGCTGACGACAAAAAAAAAGTCATATACACATCATCTGATTTTTACTATGCTTTCATGTTGCTGCGGTGAAATTCTGTGCATCAAAATAATTGGCCTTCATGTACTAGATGTGATTCAGTTACATCTTAAGTTTTTAAGGAAAATGTGCAAACTGAGTGAATTCTATTTTTTCCATATATTTTTATAGCTTTGTTGTCTCTGATAGCATTTCATTTGCCATCTTCTTTTTTCTGTTTATTAGTCAATCAGGAAAAAGTTGCATCTCTAAAGTTTTAAATTTACTCATCTTTATGCAGAACTATTTAGATAATAATTTTTTTAATATCCAGTTGTGACAAAGATCACTTAATTTTCTCAGAGCTTTACTTCACAGAAATGACTTTTCCCTCCAATACTTTTTTCTTCAAAGCAGTATTTATATATTTTAAAGAAAATTCCCAGTAAAGACATAGTTAAATCTTGTTGATGATGAAACATTTCAAAAAGCTCATTAAAATGTTTCCTCAATATTCATGTTTATTGTATTAGAGTCTGCAGTAACAGGAGGAATCTTTAAGTTTCATTAGTACCTCTTAATGTGAACAAATATCTATTTGAAGAGTTGTCAGAAACTTTGAAATTCTACTTAATTTTATTCAGTATCCTTAGATAACTACACTCTTATTAGAATTGCACACAATCATTTGCTTTAGAATGATTTTAATTGTAACTTAAAAAACAAACGTATGTCTATTCTTTGGCTTTAAATGAAACCTAAAGTAAATTCCTTGGAACTTTTTTTAGATATGTATTTAACATATCTGTGCTTGTTTACAGAAGATATATACTTGTTTATAGAAAAATTGATAGACATCCCACATTTGTAAGATACTTAAAACATACTTCTTCAACATCTTAATGAAAGAATATATTCACTGTTTCTGTATGTTGATTTAAAACATTATTCTAGATAAATACTTTTTTTTAATCCTAAGATTTTCTTTAACTGTATTTGCTGAACTTCATCTAAGTTTTGTCTTTTCCCCTAAATTATGTCACCTGGAAACATTCCATTCCATTTCCTACCTAGACTGAGTGAAGCACAACACCCAAGGTTTTTATTTGCCTAAATGAGAGTCTGCCATAGATTTTATTTTTAAATAGAGCTATTCCTTGTCAGACAGCTAGAACATGTGATCAGTAGTCCCCTGTATTCTAAAACTATGGAAAACATTCACCAGTTTGCTTGCAAATCAACTCTGCTGCATGCGTTCACAAGTTTCATAAAGATTGCATGCTTTCTGTTTTCAATACAAATTGTATTTTTTTTCCATACCCATCCTTGCTTTTTATTTTTTATTTTTGTTTCCCTTTTCTTGGTTGGATGCCTGTGTGTGTTTATTCCAAATCCCTGTCCAGTCCTGGAGTTTGAACTACGGAAAGCCAAGGAGACCATTCAGGCCCTCCGAGCCAACCTGACAAAGGCTGCAGGTGGTGTACATACAACTTTTTTGAGACTTTTTCTACTTTGACAATGTAGAAGTAGCTGAGATATTTTAAAATGTAAAAGAGTAAAATATTATTTGTATTTTCTTCCACCAGAACATGAAGTTCCTTTACAGGAACGAAAAAATTACAAATCAAGTCCTGAAATTCAGGTGGGTGAATGACAGATCTAAAAGTATCTTCCATGTGAAATGGAGCACAAGTATTGAAAGCAGAAGACTTACAGTACTGTTTCCATCTTCTGTCTGTCTCTAGGAGCCAATCAAACCTCTTGAAAAGAGAGCTCTAAACTTCTTAGTCAATGAATTTTTATTGAAGAATAACTACAAGCTGACATCAATAACGTTTTCAGATGAAAATGATGATCAGGTACAGTTTCCTTTTTTTATTTTTTTTTTACAATAATTTGTTTCCTTTCTAATTTATAATGTACTTATTTCTTTTATCTAGCTTTAATTTTTTTTAAAGGTATACATACAGTAAAATTCCATAACACCAAAATACTGAATAGAAAAGAAAGAACATTTCAAATTGATGAAGATTGGTTTCTATTTTAAGAAATTAGAAAAAGAAAACTAACTGAAATCCAAAGAAATTAAAAGGAAGAAAATATTAAAAATGAGAACATATCAGTGATATGGAGAAGGCAATGGCACCCCACTCCAGTACCTCTTGCTTGGAAAATCCCATGGACGGAGGAGCCTGTTAGGCTGCAATCCATGGGGTCGCTGAGTCAGACACGACTGAGCGACTTCACTTTCACTTTTTACTTTCATGCATTGGAGAAGGAAAGGGCAGCCCACTCCAGTGTTCTTGCCTGGAGAATCCCAGGGACTGGAGAGCCTGGTGGGCTGCCGTCTATGGGGTCGCACAGAGTTGGAAACGACTGAAGTGACTTAGCATAGCATCAGTGATATAGGCAACAGAGAACAACAGAGAAAAATTAATAATAACAAAAAACTGGGTTTTTGAGGTTAATGAAATTGGTAAACCTCTAGCCTGACTTATTAAGAAAAAGCGACATGAAGCAAATTATCAGAATCTGGAATGAGCAAAGTTATATCACTATAGATATCTACTAGACTTTTAAGGAAGAAGTAAAGTAAATGAGCAAGGTTATATCACTGTAGATACCTACCAGATATTTAAGGAAGAAGTAACACCACTTTTCCACAAACTCTTCTAGAAATTGAAGAGAAGGGAATTGTTCATAACTCATTCTATAAGACCAGCATAATTCTGATTTCAAAACCAGATACAGACCTGGCTAACAAAGAAAATTGCAGGCTCATTTTCCTCATAAGCATGGATATAGAAATTCTATATAACATTTTACTATATTAAATCCAACAGTGTGTAAAAGTGCTAATACAGAATGACCAAATGGTTTATCTGAGGAACATAAGATTGATTAGTCCAAAAATCAGTCATTGTAATTCACCATTTTAAGAAACTTTTCAAAAGAGAAATGATATGATCAGCTCAAAACACTTGACACAATCAAACATGTCTTTCCTGTAAAAACTTTAAAGAAATTAGGAATTGTGAGGAATTTCCTCAGATTCATATAAGACATTTATAGAAAAACTATCACTAACATCATACTTAATGATGAATGATACGGAATAGATAAGGACTAAAACAGGAATATCTGCTCTCACTACTTCTATTGAACATCATACTGAGGAATCTAGCCAGTACAAGGCAAGAAAAAAAAAATAAAAGGCATATATTTTGGAAAAGAAGAAAGAAAACTTTCACTGGTAACATGATTCTATGTATTGAAAATCCTATAGACTGCTTATAGTGTTAAACACTATAATAAGTGATGATAGACAAGCTGTAGGATTCAAGGTCAGTAAACAAAAATGAATTGTATTTATGCTAGCAACAAATAAACATTCAATTTTAAAGATAACATTTATAAAAGTGTCAAAAAAATAGGAAATACTTAGGGATAAATATGATGAAGGATTATGCACTGAAAACTATTATACATGCTGAGAGAAAATAAAGAAGACATAAAGAAGAGACATATTGTGCTAATAGATAAGATTCAGTATTGTCAAAGTATCCATTTCTGTAAATTGATTTGTACTTTTAATACAATCCTAATGATCTCGCCAGTTTTTTTTGTAGAGGTTAGCTTATTCTAAAATTTCTGTGGAAATGGAAATAACATAGTATAGCCAAAACAACTTTAATAAAGAATACAAACTTAGGGGACTTCAACTAGCTGACTTTAAGATATTATAGTTCAGACAGTATCTTACTGATATAAACATAGATCATTGGAACTTAGTGGAGAGTCAAGAGATTAGCTCACACATAGATGATCTTTTGATGTCTAACAAAGCACAAAGTAAATTCCATTCAGTACCAATTTACGATTGGTACTGTACCATTTTGATATCTATATACCTCCAAAAATGAACTTTGAACCATACCTCACACCATACACAAAAAGTAATTCAAATGGATCATGGATTTAAATGTAAATTCTAAAGCCATAAGGCTCCTAGAAGAAAACATGGAAAAATTCATTGCAACCCTGGAAGGCAGGCCAAGATTTCTTATATATGACACCAGAAGTATGGTGTTCTTCATCAGATATTTGTTCTCATCAAAGTCAATAGCTTCTACTCTTTGAAAGCAACTCTAAACAAATGAAAAGATGAGCCATAGATTAGGTAAAATATTTCAAGTAACATATCTGATAAAGAATTTCTATCCAGAATATTTAAAGAACTCTATAAAATGAATAATAAAAAAAGACCCAATTTTTAAAAGAATGGACAAAAAATTTATATAGATGATTTTATAACAAACATATATACATGATTTATAAAAAATATAGATGATTTATAACAAAGAACCTATATGGATATCAAATAAGCACATGAAAAAAGATGTTCTACATCTTTAGTCATTAGGTAGATAAAAATTAAGTCACAATGAAATCCCATAGCACACTTATTAGAATGTTTAACTGAGACTGTACCAAGTCTTGGCAAAGATGTGGAGTAAGTAGAAATATCATCATTGCTCATGGGAATCCAAAATGGTACAGTCACTTTGGAACATTTTTTAGCAAGCTATTTTAAAAAAATTAAAACCTTCACCACCTATATGACTTGATCATTCTGTTTCTAGATATTACAGTCCAAGAGAAGTGAAGGGAGATGTTCATACCAAGACTCCTACGCAGTGTTCACACCAACTTTATTTGTAATAGCTGACATTAGGGAGACAACCCAAGTATCCAAAAGCAGGCAGTTGAATAAAAAATTCTGATGTATCGTTACATCAAATGCTAACTCAGCAATAAAAAAAAATGAACCTCTGACAGATGCAACATAGATTACTCTGAAAATCAATAATCTGGATGAAAGGAACCAGGCAAATAGAGTACTTGCTGTATGCTTCCACTTATATAAAATGCTAAGAAACATAAACCTGTAACAGTGATGGAAAACAGAGCAGTGTTTGCCTAGGAACGGGGCGTACGTGAGGAAAAGGGGAAGTTTTGCAAGCGGCCGGTCAAACTCTAGGGAGTGAGCAAGTTCATCTTTTTTTTTCCGTAGCTTTGGTGTTTAATCTTTTTTCTTTTTTTTCTCTGCTTTGTTTGTTTATGTTTGGCTGTGCTGGGCCGTCATTGCTGCTCTGACTTTTCGCTCTTTGCAGCGAGTGGGGACTACTCTTCAGTCGCAAAACTCGGACTCTGGGGGTGTGGGCTCCAGTAGTTGCAGAACATGGGCTCAGTAATTACAACTCCCAGGCCTGAGATCAAACAGGCTCAGTAGCTGTGGCACACAGGCTTAGTTGCTCCATGACAAGTGTGATCTTCCCAGATCAGGGATCGAACCTGTGTCTCCTGCATTGGTAGGCAGATTCTTTACCACTGAGCCACCAGGGAAGCCCCCAAGTTCATCTTCTTGATTGCAGTGATCTCTTCAGGTGTGTAGTCAGATGTCAAAACTTAGCAGATGGCACATTTTAAGTTAGCTTGTGGATTTAAGACTTCCCTGGTGGCTCAGACGGTAAAAGTGTCTGCCTACAATGCGGGAGACCCAGGATCGATCCCTGGGTTGGGAATATCTCCTGGAAAAGGAAATGGGAACCCACTCCAGTATTCTTGCCTGGAGAATCCCATGGACAGAGGAGCCTGGCGGGCTACAGTCCCTGGGGTCGCAAAGAGTCAGATTTAAATTGTGCCGTTTGTTACTTATTAACTATATACCCCAATAAAGCTATTTTACAAAGGGCAGTGCAAGTGCTCCTCAGTTCCGTCTTCTTTAGCCACTGGATGCTGCTCAGTGGTATCTCACCCGACCTTAAAGCAGCTCTGTCCTAGGGCCCTCACAGCTTTCACATTTCGCCTCTGGCTAAAAGGTAAGACTTTTTACCTGAATTTATCTTTGATCATTTATCTTAGTGGCCTGGTTTTATCTTAATGGCTCTAAGATTACCTAAGATTATCCCTGACTAGCCTATAATCTTCTTGAGGCTAAACGAATCTCTTGTTCATCTCTGTGCCTGCGTGTATAGTAGCACTCGGTACATACTTACTGATAGTTTTCTTACATTCTTATCTGCATATAATCATTATCTTACTGTTTTTTGGTTCCCTCTTGCCAGTTCTTTCCTTTACTTCCTATCCTTCCTTTCTGTGGTGTTATGTGAAATTTTCTTATTATAAATAAAGTCTTTATTTTCAACTTCTCTCTGAATATCCCTTTTTGTTTGTTTTTTTAAATTTTATAAATGTATTATTTTTTAATTCTTTGGTTGTGGTGGGTCTTTGTTGTTGCACGCGGGCTTCTTCTAGTTGTGGCGAGCTGGGTCACTGTTCATTCTGGGGTGCATGGGTTCCTCACTCCTTGGTTCCTCTTGTTGCAGAGCACAGGCTCTAGGTGCGCAAGTTTCTGTAGTTGCGGGTGGCAGGCTCAGCCGTTGTAGCCCTCGCGTTCTAGAGCTTGCCCTCAGTAGTTCCAAGGCATGTGGAATCTTCCCGGACCAGGGACGAAACCCAGGTCCCCTACATTGGCAGGCAGGCTCTCATCCACTGTGCTACTAGGGAAGTCCAGAATATCCTTTTTGCTGTAAAGAAAGCTTGTCTCTCCACTGAGTACCCTGTTTCCCTTATTTTCCAAGTATGAGGTGGGGGTGCATCTCACACTCCTAGACACTTCCTGACTCCCAGGATGTTATTCACCGGGCACATACACTTTGACATTATCACACAATTATGTTGAGTTTTCAAGATAGTAGCAATAAGGAAAAGATACATCTCAAAAATGCAAGATAAAACCACCACGTAGATTTTTTTATGTTACTGTTTTTTATCTTTTAGGATTTTGAACTATGGGATGACGTAGGATTAAATATTCCAAAACCTCCAGACTTACTGCAGCTCTACCGAGATTTTGGAAATCATCAAGTAACTGGGAAAGACCTTGTGGACGTGGCCAGTGGTGTAGAAGAAGACGAATTAGAAGCTCTGACACCAGTTTTAGGCAACCTTCCTTCAACCCTTGAAACTCCTCAGACTGTAGAGGTGAGAGGTATTAATAATCAAGTCCACAAAAAGTGTTTAAGCCATGTAAAAGCAGACTATGAGATGTTGAGTTTCTGTTTTTCTCCCGTTTTGATTTTAGAACTCCTTGCTAGTACAGAAATTAGAAGATAAAATTAGTTTATTAAATAGTGAGAAATGGTCTTTGATGGAACAAATCAGAAGACTTGAAAGGTTAGTACTTAATCATCATTTCTATAAAACCTCTTAAAATTATTAAAGAAATTGACAAATTATATAAACATATAAGATAATATTTCAGTTGTAAGGCATAATTTTTCATATTCTAATACTTCTGGGGAAAAAAATCTTATAATTGTGTATATACTTAATGTGTTCTTCACCGCCAAAAGTTGTTAATCACTGTAATAATCATAAAATCATATATGTCTTAGAACCAAGGAGTAAGATATTTTTTACTTTCTTCAGGTTGTATCAGTAGTAATAAAGGAACTTCTTCGTGCTAGTGTTATACATATTTTCCATTCATTATTTCATTTAATTCTTATACTCATGATGTGGGTTAGATGGAATTTTCCACATCTCACACACGAAGAAGGCTAAGTGATAATCCAAAGCATAGTTTATAAAAATATTTTTATGTTTTGTTGTAAGAGTTTGTGGCTACATTTCTATATGAAGCATCAATATCTGTGGTACAGAAAAGATTAATTAGTTGCCAAATCACTTTCTATTAATATGTTATACTTTTAAATCATTAAACCCAGTATGAGGTTTATGCTATTGCCAAAGTCTTAAAAAATACAATTTTCTTCTCTAATAATTTGTCTTTCTTTTACAGTGAAATGGACTTCCTCAAAAATGAACACTTTGCCAGCCCTGTAGTTTGTGACTCTGTTCAGCCTTCTTTGGATCAGTCTCCCCACAAAGACTCTGAAGACAGTGGACAGAATTCAGTTATAAATAGTTTGGACAAGGGAGAAAATAAGGATGTCCATCTTTCAAAATCAGATGAAGTTGATTCTACTGTTCCTAAAGAGACTTTCCCGCATTCTTTCCCCAGGAGAGAAAGAGAAGGAATACCATCTTCTTCTCCATCAAGTAAAAACACAGTCCATTTTGATAAACCCAATAGGTTAGTATGTGTCCTGTGTTTTGAAATGCATCTTTCAGCTATTTAGTACATTCTCAAACTAGAAGAGTTTCAGTTGTTATTTTGCATATCAGATACATGAATTTTTATGTGTCTGGCATGAACTTAACACATAGCAGAGTCCACATCACTGTGAAAAATCACAAGTAATTACTAAGTTAAATTGTGTTGCAGAGGAGTAGACCATGAGTGAACTAGGTCCTGTTTTAGCTCAGTGCTTAAACCCATAAACAACATGCATGCTCTCTGGGCTGTATTGTACCCAGTGCTTTTACCTTCTCTGTGTTCTACAATCATCAGATTCAGTAGAAAGTTTTGATATTAAATAGTTGCCTTTACTAAAAAGGTGATTAGTTCTTGATCTTAGTCCTTTTTTCTGTTTCTGCTTCCATTAGTAACATTGTGTCATTAATATTATCTTAATTCGTTTAATTTTTATTGAATCACAATGATTGAACTTAGATGAGCAAAGCAGGGTCCCTTGCCCATCATGATTATGTTTTCTAGTAGAGGAGACAAAAAGTGTTTACATTATAATGTGGAAAAAGAATATTCTCTGAGAGTGGAATATTTATTGAGTTCTTTTTATATATCAGACACAGTTCTAAACGCTTTACATATGCTAGCTTAGTTAATCCTCACACACACCCTGTGATGCATTCTGAGCCAGTCATACTTCCTCCTCCTAATAAATGGAGGAGTATTATAGCAAGTGTTGGGATGTAATAGGAAAGCATGACTAATTTGTTTTAGACTTAAAGGTACTCATTATTAGTGAGAAGTATTTGATTTTTTTTTTCCAAAGCAAACTTTTTGACTCATATGCCACAACTTTGTGTGTGGTTGTGTGTGTGTGTGTATGTGTAGGTATTATGAGGGGGTCACAGGATTGAAATAGACATGGCCCAGTCTTCAAAGTGCATTTAATCTAATATGGTTAAGATATAGTCATAAAAATAATGCAGTGGCATTTATAGTAGTTCCATATATCTCCTCTATACTCCAAAGCCACTCTCAGGAGAAAGATGATTGTTAAATTTGTCCAACTAACTTTTTTAGCTCTTAACTGTGTGTCAGGCAATGTCAATGAAGAGTTTGAAGTTTAAAGAAGAGTGAAAGTGTTAGTTGCTTGTCATGTCTGACTCTCTGGGACCCCATGCACTGTAGCCTGCCAGTCTTCTAGCTGCTGCTGCTGGCAAGTCACTTCAGTTGTGTCCAACTCTGTGCGACCCCATAGACGGCAGCCCACCAGGCTCCCCCGTCCCTGGGATTCTCCAGACAAGAATACTGGAGTGGGTTGCCATTTCCTTCTTCAATGTATGAAAGTGAAAAGTGAAAGTGAAGTCACTCAGTCGTGTCTGACTCCTAGCGACCCCATGGACTGCAGCCTACCAGGTTCCTCCGTCCATGGCATTTTCCAGGCAAGAGTACTGGAGTGGGGTGCCATTGCCTTCTCTAAATGAAGCCACTAGAGAAGCCCAAATGAAGAGTATAATAACAGTAACCAAACATATGGTACCCTTCGGTTACAGACTTTACAGTATGAGAGAGACTGTCAGGCAATTATAATATTGCAAAACGTAGTAATATAAGAGAAGTTCAGCTTGCTTGGGGAACACACAATCAGGGTACCTAACCTAGTCGTCAGAGTAGGAAAGATTTCAGGGAAGAAGTATTTTCTAACTTTATACCTAATGAGTAAGAAGTGAACCAGGCCAAGAGATAAGAGGAAGTCTTCCCACTAAAAGCGACTAATAGGAGCAGAAGAACACTGCACTTGGAAGCAAGAAAGGGTTTATGAAGACTGAAGCAAAGCATGCAGATGAGAAGACAACAGAGGGGGAAGTCGGAGAATTAAGCTGAGACCAAGTCACATAAGCTGTGTTAACTCATTTTAGAGACTTGGAACATGATGGTATCTAAGTTTTAAAAGAAGGTAGGGAAAACCACTAGACCATTCAAGTATGAACTAAATCAAATCCCTTATGATATACAGTATAGGTGGGAAATAGATTTAAGGGACTAGATCTGATAGTGTCTGATGAACTATGGACAGAGGTTCCTGACATTGTACAGGAGACAGGGAGCAAGACCATCCCTAAGAAAAAGAAATGCAAAATGACTCTCTGGGGAGGCCTTATAAATAGCTGTGAAAAACAAAGGAGAAGAGGAAAGATATACCCATTTGAATGCAGAGTTCCAAAGAATAGCAAGGAGAGATAAGAAAGCCTTCCTCAATGATCAGCGCAAAGAAATAGAGGAAAACAATAGAATGGGAAAGACCAGAGAACTCTTCAAGAAAATTGGAGTTTTCAAGGGAACATTTCATGCAAAGATGGGCTCAATGAAGGACAGAAATGGTATGGGCCTAACAAAAGCAGAAGATATTAAGAAGAGGTGGCCAGAATACATGGAAGAACTGTACAAAAAAGATCTTCATGACCCAGATGATCACTATGGTGTGATCACTCACCTAGAGCCAGACATCCTGGAATGTGAAGTCAAGTGGGCCTTAGGAAGCATCACTGTGAAGAAAGCTAGTGGAGGTGATGGAATTCCAGTTGAGCTATTTCAAATCCTAAAGGATGATGCTGTGAAAGTGCTGCACTCAATATGCCAGCAAATTTGGAAAACTCAGCAGTGGCCACAGGACTGGAAAAGGTCAGTTTTCATTCCAATCGCAAAGAAAGGCAATGCCAAAGAATGCTCAAACTATTGCACAATTGCTCTCATCTCACACGCTAGTAAAGTAATGCTCAAAATTCTCCAAGCCAGGCTTCAACAATATGTGAACTGTGAACTTCAGATGTTCAAGCTGGTTTTAGAAAAGGCAGAGAAACCAGAGATCAAATTGCCAACATCCTCTGGATCATGGAAAAAGCAAGAGAGTTCCAGAAAAGCATATATTTCTGCTTTACTGACTATGCCAAAGCCTTTGACTTGTGGATCACAATAAACTGTGGAAAATTCTGAAAGAGATGGGAATACCAGACCACCTGACCTGCCTCTTAAACCTGTATGCAGGTTAGGAAGCAACAGTTAGAACTGGACATGGAACAACAGACTGGTTCCAATTAGGAAAAGGAGTACTTCACGGCTGTATATTGTCACCCTGCTTATTTAACTTATATGCAGAGTACATCATGAAAAACACTTGGCTGGAGGAAGCACAATCTGGAATCAAGATTGCCGGGAGAAATATCAATAACCTCAGATATGCAGATGACACCACCCTTATGGCAGAAAGTGAAGAACTAAAGAATCTCTTGATGAAGGTAAAAGAAGAGAGTGGAAAAGTTGGCTTAAAGCTCAACATTCAGAAAACTAAGATCATGGCATCTGGTCCCATCACTTCATGGCAAATAGATGTGGAAACAGTGGCAAACTTTATTTTTGGGGGGTTCCCAAATCACTGCAAATGGTGATTGCAGCCATGAAATTAAAAGACGCTTACTCCTTGGAAGGAAAGTTATGACCAACCTAGACAGCATATTAAAAAGCAGAGACATTACTTTGCCAACAAAGGTCCATCTAGTCAAGGCTATGGTTTTTCCAGTAGTCATGTATGCATGTGAGAGTTGGATTATAAAGAAAGCTGAGTGCAGAAGAATGATGCTTTTGAACTGTGGTGTTGGAGAAGACTCTTGAGAGTTCCTTGGACAGCAAGGAGATCCAACCAGTCTATCCTAAAGGAGATCAGTCCTGAGTGTTCATTGGAAGGACTGGTGTTGAAGCTGAAACTGCAATACTTTGGCCTCCTGATGTGAAGAGCTGACTCAATGGAAAAGACACTGATGCTGGGAAAGATTAAAGGCAGGAGGAGAAGGGGACGACGAAGGATGAGATGGTTGGATGGCATTACTGACTCAATGGACATGAGTTTGAGTAAACTCTGGGAGTTGGTGATGGACAGGGAGGCCTGGCGTGCTGCAATCCATGGGGTCGCAAAGAGTTGGGCATGACTGAGCGACTGAACTGAACTGAAGTTTTAGAAAGAGTCCTCTAGAGTAGTGGTAATTAGAGGGTAGCAAGAACCGAAACTCGTGGGATATCTGTTGGAAGAGTCCAAGAAAGAAATGGTGGAATTTCCTGTATTGGAAAGACGTAGATAGATTTGTAAGATAGTTAGAAGGTAAAAAAAATTGATTGGATTAGGAGGTTAAAACTAAGGGAAGGATAAAGGCTTTCTGGCTTGGGCAGTTAGATGCCTTGTAGCTCCCTCCGCTGAAAGATTAGGGGAGTGGGGACATAATGAGCAAACAGGCTTCAGCTTTGGCACACTAAGTCCATAATCAGGTGCTCCTGGGGGCTACTTTGTGGTGTATACTAAATAACCTCTGTTATGTAACCTTAGATGTCACCCCTTCTCTTCGTAGATTGAGCACATAAAATACAACCCATAGTTACAATATTATGAATACTATTACATAGAGACCAGTGTTATTTTACAAATATAAATGTTTTAACCTTCTTTATTAAACATAAATAGGCTAATATTTTCAATTACAAAAAATCCTTTATTTAAAATATATGTGAACATTGAATGAGCCTCTCCTTCATTTATTTTTAATTTTTTATTCTTTTATGAGGGTTCCTAACATTGAGGGTTATCATTATCATGATACAGATCTGCAAAACTTCTCAGCAACATACCAGGTTAGCCTTTGCAGCCACTCTTTACCTTTCTGGGACCATAGAGAATTAGGGAAGGGGGGAAAAAAATCCTCATTTCAGGTTTTGCAAACACTTTCTGTAGTCATTGACCTGCCATACAACTTCAGGTTTAATCTATTAACATTTATAAGACATTCATTCACATAATATCAGCTCCTTTAAGCTCAGCTGCTGCTGCTAAGTCGCTTCAGTCGTGTCCGACTCTGTGCGACCCCATAGACGGCAGCCCACCAGGCCCCGCCGTCCCTGGGATTCTCCAGGCAAGAACACTGGAGTGGGTTGCCATTTCCTCCTCCAATGCATGAAAGTGAAAAGTGAAAGTGAAGTCGCTCAGTCGTGCCCGCTGTTGCTATTCCTTTTTCCCTGTATGATTCTCCAGTGAAGTGACCTTAAATCTTTTGTGGCTAAGAAATTCAAACATGTGTGAGGTAGGATTCAAGTAATGATGGGAATTAAAACCTGCAACTTAGTTTCTCCTTAAACGCCAGTTTAACTATTCGATATTGTCCCATTTTCCATCATTGTTTTCTTCTAGGAAGTTGTCTCCTGCTTTCCATCAAGCACTACTCTCTTTCTGTCGAATGTCAGCAGATAGTCGTTTAGGATCAGAGGTAAGTTATACCAGATTCCTGCAACTTTCTTAAAACATTCCGTTTTTTTCTTAGCATTTTACCCAAAAAATAATTGTAATACAACTCTGTTTCAAGTAAAAAAATCTAAGAAATAATTCCAAAGTTTTCTGCTTTCAAGCAAAGTAGTTGATTATTTTTATCTTTGGATTAAAGCTCTGTTTAGTAAGACAGTGACTCTATACAGTATAGTTTTAATTTTTTATGTCTACCAACCTACAATTATATGCCTCTTTATGGTGTAATTTAGAAAACCAAGTCAGGTGTATATATTATTTATAACTTCAGTTATTTTTAGATTACTCCATTTTTAATTTCTCTAGGATTGATTGTCTTTGATTGCAGAGTAAATTGTCTCTCAGATTTCTTTTCATCAAGTCCTTTGTAACTGTTATTGCAGGCTTATCTTAAAAGGGTATTTTTTTCTCCTTTCTTTATACTTCTCCCTTTCTATTAATACCTTTCTTGCGGTTGGTTCCACGTCACCTCTTCTGAGCGTCTGTCCCACGGTGTTGTTAACAATCTGGAGCTAGAGAATGGTTTGGATGCAGTCTGCAGTTCTCATTGTAAGACTCGGGCAGCCCCCATGGACTTCCCCTTGCATGTGTTTTCATTATACAAGCTTCTCTTTCGCCTTAACCAAAGATCGTGACTTTGTGGGTACCTTTCCCCCCAGAACAAAGATTAAAAGCCATTGAGGCTGCCCCAGTCCTGTGTTATCGCTATTTGTTCCCAGAACTGAAGCCTAGTAAGCCTCCTTGTCTGCTCCCTTGCTTCTTCCAAGTGTTTTAAATCCTTTTCTGGTCTACAAAAATGTCTGTCCTGTTTGGAATCTCAGGTTGTTCTTGTTTTTGTTTTCCTCCTCATAAATTGTCCTTTTGAATGTGTGTTTGAAACAGAAGTGACAGGGTCCAGACCGTAGCCGTGAAGCCCCGTCGCGCACACGGCCCTCCAGCGCAGCCTTGACTAACCCTGTGGTCTTCCAGGTGTCTCGGATTGCGGACAGTGAGGCGAGCGTCATGCTGATGCTGGGGCGCTGCCTGCCGCACATCGTCCCTAACGTGCTGCTGGCCAAGAGAGAGGTGAGACCCAGAGAAGTACTGTCGTCCCTAGACCATCCTGTTGTCCATTTTTCGTCATTTTGAAGTTTAGTGTTATATTTTTATTTTGTTAAAGTCTATTACTTGCAATCATATTCTTACTTTTGTGCATGCATCTCTGCTCCTAGAGAATGGTTTTACACCTCTGTCAGGTGAGTTCAGTAAAACTGCATGGATTCATGTTTTCCAATTTTGCTTAAAGCATCATTAGCTTCTGCAACACTAACTATTACTGTAGGTCCATCTACGTGCCGTGAACACTGTCCGTTCTCTGCATCACCAGTTACCTAGTTTATTTGATCTCTCGCTATATATGATACGCGTGACTTGCCTATAGAAATAGACAGTCTTGGGATTGAACATTAATAGGGACTAATAATATAACTCTTTTCTTGTACTTGTAGTTACCTCTTATTAATGTTAGTTTTATTGTAT
This sequence comes from Bos mutus, assembly GCF_027580195.1. NCBI lineage: Eukaryota > Metazoa > Chordata > Mammalia > Artiodactyla > Bovidae > Bos > Bos mutus. Next base: position 60,759,863 of record NC_091640.1, read on the forward strand.
TTGTTTGGCAGTAGATAGACTTGTCTTAGAATAGGATAGTTATAATATTGTCTGCAATAACTTTTGAGAGTATCTTTTTCATTTTTCTTATAGCTAACCTGTTGTTGACAGATGCTTTAAATGTCTAAAATAGAGTAGCAGATTTATTTTGGTACACATTGCCTATGTTATAAGCCATAAATACTATAGAAAGTATTCTTTAGAGTTATATTTCGTCATTAAAAGATTAAGGAAAAATTATCTGTAATCTCATTTAAATAGTGAATGATTTATTTGCAAACAAGTTTATTTATTTGAATTATTCAATTTATGAAATCAATTTGCAATTCACAAATTTTTTAAATAGGTTAAGAATATTATTGAACGTGTCCTACAAGTTTTCTTTTGTTATCCTCTTAATCTTTACCACTGGTTTTAATCATAATTCATGGGACCTACAGTATGATAGGTACACAGTGCATTGGCAAAACCCATATGAGAGCTTATCCTTAATTATCTGTTTAGCACAAGAAATTTGTACTGATCCTCAAGAAAACATATATGTAGAGCTTTAATAATTCTTATACCTATAGGTATTTTTAATTTAAAAATGATAAACATGACTGTTTTCTTACTGATGGTTTTATTTTACCTAACATTTAAGAATGGTTGTGTGAGATATTAAGAAGTGAAAATTTTCTGTGTCTTGAAGGATCAGTGTCCAATTTCAGATTGTTTTGCAGTTCTGCCTGGCAGAATGGTGTTTGAGCTTCTTTTTCCTTTTTCAGCTTGTAACATATTCTGTGCAGTGCATTAATGTTTGCATCCCTTTTACTATGTTTCCTTAAGATAATCTTTAAAATAGCATAGAAACCTAATTGTTATGAAATGCAGTTTAAGCTTTTTTTTAATTTTTATTTTCCTTTTTAATCATAAAAAACTCTACCACTAAAATCTGATTGTACTGCATGAAGTTTTTATAAATTTGCATCATCAGTAATCAGATATATTATATATATAAATATATATATAAGCATATATTTATATATACATGTATATTTTATTTGTGGTATGATGTTTACTTTTTCTGGCTGATTTTAAGTTTTTATATATAAAAATATTTTTATACTTATAATTTCATGAAGAATTGATCACTTATCTTTGTTTATTTAATTATTTGTATCATATTTTGTTTTATTGGAAATTTTACCATTTTTAATATACCAGAGTTGTATTCCCTCAAAATTAAATTGGTAAATAATGAGGTTTATCTTGCCTTTCTTTGAAACTAATCCCAGGGCATAAAAGCACAAAACTTTTATTTGATTTTATCCTTTGATATTGGATTACTTGTATTTAATATTTTACCCTAGTTCCATAAATTTATATTTTTTAAAAGGTCTTATGATTTAAGAGTTAATATTTTTGCTTTTTCTTATTTCTCAATTCTTTGTATTCATCAGTATAAGCCTTTTTATTGATATGTGACTACAATTAAAATGTCCATTTGTATGATTCATCATAGCAATAGCCTAGATAATTTAAAAAGTAAAGCATTAAAAATAGAGTATAAGGTTTGATTAAATAATGCATATTCATGGGCTAACATCTTTTGAATATGAAAAGATGTACAATACGAGCTTTTATTCCCCTGTCCCTGAGCTGTCATCTCACATGCAGTAAAATTTAGTAAATCCTTTGCCCATTTTTTAAGTGGATTGTTTGTTTTTGAATTGTAAGAGTTCTTACAATTCTGGATATTAAACTCTGACCTCATATATGATTTGCAAGTATTTTCTTCCGTCCTGTAGTTGATGTTGTCCTTAAATGGACAGATGTTTTTCATTTCTGTGAAATCTGATTTCTCTATTTTTTTCTTTTGTTGCTGATGTTTTTGGTATGCATCTAAGAATCCATTGCCAAAGCTGAAGTCAGAAAGATTTACCCCTATGTTTTCTTCTAATAGTTCTATACCTTTAGCTCCTGTATTTAGGTGACTGACCCCTGTTTGTGTTTTGTTTTTTGTTAATGTATGGAGTGAGGCAGGAGTTCAGAACTGGACTCTTTTCATGAAGTCACCCAGGTGTCCCAGCACCATTTGTTGGGGAGACAGTTGCTTCTTTACTGAATGGTCATGGCACCTTTGTCAAAAATCAGTTTGATGTAGATGTTTGGATTCATTTCTATACTTTGAATTCTGTACCATGGGTCTTTATGTTTATCTTTATGCCTGTTCCACTCTATTTTGATTGCTATAGCTTTACAGTAAGTTTTGAAATTAAAAAGTATGAGTCTTCCAGATTTGTTCTCTTTACACTATCATTTAGCCATTTAGGGCCCTTTTTGGTTTCATATAATGGGATGCTCAGTTTTGGTCTCTGCCATAAAAGTCATTTGAATTTTGATAGAAATTGCACTGAATCTGTGGATCACTTTGAGGAATATTGACATTCAAACAGCATTAACTCTTGTATTTTATGAACAGGAAATTCTTTATAGTATTTGCACACAGAATGTCTTAAGAATTGTTCCTCCTGTTCTGTTCTTTCAAAGAGTTGAGTACAATCTGTATTAATAATTCTTTAAATGTGTTTTAGAATTCACAAGCAAAGTCATCTGATCCTAGAGGTTTTTTAACTTTTGATTCAGTCTATTTGCCTGTTACAGGTCTGTTTTGATTTTCTGTTTCTTCTTGTGTCAGTTTTGGTCATTTTTGTGATTCTCGGAGCTAGTTCATGTATTGATTATCTAACTTGTTGGTAGACCATTGTTTATGGTATTCACTTATAATCCTTTTGATTTTTTTGTTACTAATGTCTTCTCCTTTATTTCTGATTCTAATTATTTGTATCTTCTCTATTTTTCTCTGTCAGTTAAGGTAAAAGATTGTCAATTGTATTGATCCTTTCAAAGAGCCAACTTCTGATGTTGTTGACTCTGTTTTTTCTCGTTCCTATATTTCACTTACCTCTGCTGTAATCTTTATTATTTTCTTCTTTCTGCTGGCCTTTAGTTTCCTTTTTCTGGCAAGGTTGTTGAATTGGCATCTCATTTTTTTTAATGTGGGTGATTATGGCTATAAATTTCCCTCTGTGTTCTGCTTATGCTGCATCTCACATGTTTTAGTATGTTCTGTTTTTCATTTATCTCAAAGTATTTTAATTTCCTTAGTGATTTCTTTGACCCATTGGTTGTTTTAGAGTGTGTTGTGTGAAATGTATATCATTAAAGCTATAAAAAAAAAAGATAAAGGAGAGCACCAATTCCCTAAAAGCCTTAAAAATTAGCTAGTACCTCTAAAGACTTGTTCATCTTCTAAGAAACCAAACTTTACTCTTTTACGGTGCCTTTTGTGGTTGCTCTGTGGTAAATTTTTCTTAAGAGTAGCAGTATGATTCACAGTTACACGAGTGTGCTGTGCTAGTACAAGCATAGTAGAGTAAGTAGTAAGTTGCGAAAGTTTGGTCCACCTTCTTTGCCCACGTTGTGTTTGTGTGTATGTGTCTGGTAATTTTCAGAGTAAACCACATGCTCTTGAGCAGTATCAGAGTTTAAAAGTCACTTAAGTATTTCAGTTAAGCTTCCTAAAGGCTGAGACCTGGGAATTACAGATATTAATAATTCTAAGAATAGGTATTTTAGCAGCCCTTGAAGTATAAAACTTTTCCAGAGGTGAGTAATCTTGTCTTTTCCTTATATAAGTCTTTGTAATGTTTTTTTTCTTTATATGTTACTACCAACATCATGACAAATTTCAACTGAAAATCCAAATCAAAGGGTGTATACTTATCAACATTTGAATTATTGTAATTCATTATTGCTTAATTCCTAGGAAAAAGACTAGATGAAAAAAATTTAGTAACAGCCATCTAAAATTTTTTCAAAGCTGAGGTTATAGGAAATATTTTCAGTGGAATAGTGAAGACAAGTGGTGACCTATAATTAATTGGACTGATATCACCTTTCTAGAATTGCAGAATTTTGCTTCCTGACCTGAAGTACTCACATATTTCCTCATTGGTATCTGATCTACGTGCAATACTTCCTTTTGTATTTTAGATTCCTTTCAGATCTTGGAGTTATTATCATATCAACATTCCCATACTTTTTTGAATTTTAAATTGTGCCTGATCTCATTTCCTACTTCATTTCTTTTCCCTTTAACATCTGATCACTCACATTGTTTTAGATCCTGTTTAAGTACTATTTTTTCTTCTGTGTTTGTAGTCTGAACACATACTAATCTTTAAAGACTAAGAAAGTCAAGTAAAAGTATTCATTAAATCAAATGTAATCATCTCTGAAGACATTTACTGCCTTGAAAATGATTTCTTTGTTATCATTAGAATTTATTTTGTTTTACTTGAAAACTGAAAGAAAAATACTGGAAACCTTTCCTGTTGAATTGTGGAAGGTGGGAAGCCCTCCATATGGAGAGAGCTAGTGCTGTCAAAGTGGCGGAAGTCACACCAGGTGATGTGAAACTCATTCACTTGGGTAAAGCGCAGATTACTAAGTCTTTTAGATTAATAATTTCTAAAGGCCTTAGAAATGTCTTTCCTAGTGTCCATGGTAAGAAACTACGAGAATACCTTCTGTAATAGGATTACTACACTGATTTCCTCTCTAATGATCAGTAGGAGATCAGTTTTATATTTCACTTCAGTACACGTTAACTGATAAAGCATGTTTGGAAATATTTAAAATGTCTGTTGCCTTGAAATATGAACTCGGTAATGTTTTTGTGCAGGGTAGGCAAGGGATTCCTTTTGTATATAATGTTTATCAAAGCTTTATTATTTTTCCATGGTTATTATTCAAAGACATTTTTAAAACCACTGTCACATTTTCTGAAAATCTAGACACCAGTTTTTAAATATTTTATTTAGAATTATAAGGAAACTATTTAAACACTAGATTTCTTCAGTTGGAAATGATGATACCAATGGGAAAATATTGATTCAAATCTGTACATTTATGCGTACCATCGACCCTCCCTTGAACAGTGCACAGATTATGTGTGCTGACAGCCACACAGTTCAGTATCCAAGTATAACTTTACATTCAGCCAGCCACAGATCTGTGTGGTAATGTAGTACATGTTTATGGGGTAAAATCTGCATATAAGTGGGCTTCCCTGGTAGCTCAGCTGGTAAAGAATCTGCCTGAAATGAAGGAGACCCTGGTTCAATTCCTGGGTTGGGAAGGTCCCCTGAAGAAGGGATAGGCTATGCACTCCAGTATTCTTGGGCTTCCCTAGTGGCTCAGACAGAAGAATCCATCTGCAATGCAGGAGACGTGGGTTTGATCCCTGGGTTGGGAAAATCCCTTGGAGGAGAGCATGGCAAGCCACTCCAGTATTCTTGCCTGGAGAATTCCCATGGACAAGGGAGCCTGGCGGGCTATAGCCTATGGGGTTGCAAAGAGTCGGACACAACTGAGTGACTAAGCACACACATACTTCATATAAGTGGACCCACAGCACAATTCAAACCTGTGTTGTTTAAGGGTCAACTGTAGTGTGAAAATCCTAAATTAGAGTCTTGTGGATAGACTAGTACGTCAGAGGCTTGAAAAAGGTGAATTTACAAGCAGTAAGATACGCAGCACAGCAGATAACGTACATACAGAATTCATTATTTGGAGAGTGGTATAAATGGAAGTTGTGGTTAAATGAATGACAGAGGAAGAGGAAATTAGGATTTTTGAAGCTGGTCATGACTTAGCAATTAAAGTTCTGATGGCTCTGTCACACAGACTACAGCTTCCACTTTTCCCTGCCATCGCCTTCTGGACCTCCTCTCAGCTCAGCGATGCTCAGGAAGAGGAAGCCATCTGGCACACTTTATAACTGCCGTTGCCATCGAGGTGCCAGGATGTGCCCAGTTCTCCTTGGTGTAGAGTATCAACCGAAGTGTATTGGCACTGACTTCCCACATTTGCTATTATAGCCAGCAAGAAATAAAAACAGGTGGCAGAGTAAATTATTACTAACTGTGATTGAGAAAAGTGAATGTTTCTCTAAAGTCCTAAATTCACAGAATTGTAGGGTTCAAGGAGACAAAGACTGACAGATTTTTTTTTTCCTTTCCTACGTGTCCGTTTGAATCGATCGGTAATGGCTGCTGTGTTGAGAAGGGTTTTGAGGCCAGCTTTGATCTCAGAAAGGAAAATTAACAATCTCATTAGCAATAGATAAGAAAATGACAAAATATATGTATTTCTGATTTCTGTACTCAGCTTAATTCCTGTATGTTTCAGTTGAGGAAACAAAAACTCAGAGAGGTTCACAGTTTTCATTGGGTTCTTTGGTACTTAGGAGTTTTGAGACAGGAGCTCTTCGAACTCCGAGTTTAGCGTTCTTGGTTTGGCACAACTGTAGCCACATTCCAGTTGAAAGATTCATTACAGTAACGTATAACATAAAATTCCTCTTTGATTAAGAATCACTAAGCCTCGTGGTTTAAAAAAAAAGAAAAAAGGAAAAGAAAATGTAAGGCACAAAAGTAAACAGTAAGACAGTTATTTTGGTATACCTGTTTTTGAGATAAAGAAACTATTATTCTGTATTTTAGACAGAGGGTGTATGCGTGTACTTGCAGTTAGAGCAGATATCTTACCTACACTTCATAACTTTATTTCTTTAATGAGTAATGCAATAGGGAGAGAGTAGAGTGAGATAGTTTAAGAGTGAATATTTGGAGATGACTGGGAAGCAGGAAGAAAGGGTTACGAGAAAGCAAGAAAACCCATAGGAGAGAAAGAAAACCCATGGGACATGAGGGAAAAGTACAAGTTAAATATTTAGGGCCTTTTTGATTTTTCAGGCATTAAGATATTTTCTCTTTTTGTTAGTACTTTCTAGAATAACTAGCTTTTCATCCTTAACCTTTTGCTCTCAGTGGAGTATGCTCATGTGTCATCCTGGTCCTCTCATTAGTGGCCTGGCCCTTAGCAATCTCAGTGGAGCTCTCTAAGGACCCTTGGTATTAATGGTCCTCACCCATCAAGCCTCATGGTAAGCATATTTGGGAAACATCAAAATACAAGGATCTATACATACACTGTTCCATTCCCAGTACAAAATTATTTTCCCCGCTTTTCAGTTATTCACTAATCTAAAACCCACAGAGGCTCCTAAACAGAAAGATGACAGAATAAGTGTTTTAAATTTAAATTTGCTTTTGCTTCTCAGATTTGTTTCTCCTCTTCTTATCTACATCTTTGTGCTTTGAATTTAGATTTATACCGAGTAATTATAATTTTAACATAATATATGTAAGACATTAGAAATAATGGAAAGGACTTCTAGTCATGCCTTAGTGTCAGTCTCAACTCCTCTAAAAGCATATCATCTGTTTCTAAGGGAACGTCCTCAGAATAATGTAGACTTTTTTTAAAGTGTCATGCATTAATACATAGTGATTAATTCCTATTTTAAATCTGCTAATACTCTTTGGGGGTAGGGAGGTAGATGGGAAAAATAAACGAGAATAATCATTCTACCCTTTTTATTATATCATAGTGATTTCTTTAAAATATCTGCAAAATAACTTAGAGGATTTCTCTCCAAAAATACTTTATCACTTTTGAACTTTTATTTCATTAGATTTGCAAATCTACTTCAAAAGTGAAAAACATTAATATCTTTTAAATGTATTTTAGAATTTTGCCTCAGTTTAATTAAAATGTGAAAAAACTTTAATTTTCAAATACTTTGTAAAAGAGAAATAAACTTTTGTCTGTTTCCTTGAAAATACTAAATTTACTTCTCTATGTTGAAGGTGGAACAAAATATTATTTAAAATTTTCATTTCAAAATAGAACATTTCTACAAGTGCTTTTACAGAGAGCATTCAACACCTATGAAGATGGTCTTTTTAATTACCCACTAGGTTAGGTGCTAAGGGTATAAAGTTATTAATTATTTCTGATCCTACTGTGCTTATGGAAGTATGAAGAGTTATCTTTATTTTCTGTTTTTCATTTTAGGTTTTAAAATATAGTTAACTTCTGAAGTTTTTATTTAAAAGCACTTTCAAAATGTAAACTATATGAGCTTATAGTAAGATAAAATGTTACTTAGTGTAAAAGGTGATAGACCCTTGGGAAGTATTGGATGAGAAAACAAGGTTAGTTCAATCATAAGTTACTTTATTACATTGTGATGTGCACCTTCTGCACAGTCACTCCATAACTGTGTTTATCTCTTGAATTATCAGCCTTACAAAATAAAAATTTGCTCCTATGTTGAGGTTTATTTCATTTAAAACTTCCACTTATGAATACTTTGGGGGGAAAAGAATATTCTGCGATGCGTTTTTACTTTGGCTCTTTCCACCTTCGTGTCTCTCTAGGAGTTGATCCCCCTCATCTTGTGCACAGCCTGCCTGCACCCTGAGCCCAAGGAGAGGGACCAGCTTCTCCACATACTCTTCAATCTGATCAAGAGGCCCGACGATGAGCAGAGGTGACTATGGCTGCTTCTCTGGGAAATAAATATAATGTGGACTTGCTCTTTATTGCTTTGACATCATGATTGCCTTTCTAATCTAAATGCCGTCTCTCCTTTCTAAGGTCTCTTAATAAAGCAAACACTGCCCCTGTTCACAGTGCCCTACAGCGCTCTCCTTGTCATTCCAGCTGCTCACGTCGCACTGCCACACTTTTGTGTTAGGTATCTTTGGGCTGCTAATTATGCCATTAAGTCTTTGCTTTTATCTTTCACATTTGATTTCCAAGAACTCCTAAATATTTCCCTTTTCCCCCCACAGATGAGCTAGATACAGCATGGCCTCTTAATAGTTATGGTTTACCAGAAATAAAATATTTAACATAGGAATGTCTGCATCACCAATCAGTTTCTGTATGGCTAGAGGGATACAGTGTTTTGGTTAGTCCTGATTCAAACGCCCACAATCAAGGATGCCTGAGTGGAGAAATGAGTTGTACTTGGGAGTGGTGAGGGGCATGAGAGTGTTGGGGGCAGGGGGACAAGACACATACCCAGGAGACTTCTGGAAGAAAGGGGAATGGGTTTTTTGCTCAGGCAGCCGTGATAGATGTCTCCCCAGAAAGCAGACTTTTAAATACTAGGAGAAGCTGTGCAAGTGTGAACGTGAACAGAATATCCTAGTGGAGGGTAAGCAGACCAAGCACCAGTTGGACAAGACTGAGCTGTTGGAATGTTTCCACACTGTAATTTTCTGTCTTAATAAGCAGATAATTTTTGCTTATACTTTCGCAAAACAATAGAGTTATACATTAAGATTAGGTAACTTGATATAATTTTAGTTCTTGTTTTATTGACTATTACAGTTTTTACCTCTTCTGAGAATGTTGGAAAATCATAAAGTGAACCATACGACAAATCAAGCCCAAAATTTAAAACACAAGGAATCTCTCCACCATGAGAATAAAAAGTCATGTAGACTTTTAAACTCTGTGAACATGTATCTCTTTCCTACCCTTATTAAAATATACCTGAGCAAGCAGACATGTTTTTTTTCAGGATCCAGTCAAGATTAATCTACATGCTAGCTGAACAGAAGTAAGGGAAATTCAATCAGGTTCCATTCATTGCAAACCGAAAATTTTCTTAGGACAATTTGATGGTTCTGTCTGTGGGATCGCACAGTCGGACACAACTGAAGCGACTTAGCAGCAGCAGCATATAGGAAAATTAATATTTTATCTTCTCCTTGAAAATATTATTCCCTATCTTGGAAACTTAATTAATAAATACTACTTATTACATTGTCATTTTTAGAATGCAAGGCAAAAATCTCTCAATTTACATAGCCTGTTTTTACAGACTCTGCTGTAAAGCTAACAGCTGCCGTCTGGTGGCCAAAAGTACCTGTCAGCCTGACTTCAGGTCAAGATACGTCAGGATTTAAACGCGCATGTTCACAGCTGATCTTCCACTTCTCAGAAATAAAGTTATTTATTTAAATAAGCTAAACTGTTGACTACATTTGATATGAATAAAAAATAAAGCAAAATTTTTAAATTAGCATAAGTTTGACATGTAATCGTTTATTACTTTACTTACTGAATCACAGGCTTCCTTGCGTCCTGAGAAGGACACAAGGACTGTCCAGTTCTATGCTCAGCTATATTGCCTTTTTGGTAATTCTTTGCTAGCAGCCATAACTAACACCGTATTTCCACCTATTGTGTCAGTTCAGCTGCTCAGTTGTGTCCTAGTGTTTGTAGCCCTATGGACCAGAGCCCACCAGGCCTCCCTGTCCATCACCAACTCCCGGAGTTTACCAAAACTCATGTCTATCGAGTTGGTGATGCCATCCAACCATCTCATCCTCTGTCGTCCCCTTCTCCTCCCGCCTTCAATCTTTCCAGCATGAGGGTCTTTTCCAGTGAGTCAGTTCTTTCCATCAGGTGGCCAAAGTATTGAAACTATAGTCCGTGGAATTTCTCCGGGCCAGAATACTGGAATGGGTAGCCTTTCCTTTCTCCAGGGGATCTTCCCAACCCAAGGATTGAACCCAGGTCTCCTGCATTGCAGGCGGATTCTTTACCAGCTGAGCCACAAGGGAAGCCCATTATGTCAAATAGCAGTCAAATAATTTCACAAGTAGGAACAGTGTTTATGATTTCCCACAAGTAGAAACAGTATTTTTACTATCACAGGAGTCTGTTTCCAATGCTATTAATAATCTGTAGCCATCTGATCTTTTCTGTTTTCAAGTATATTTCAAAACTGACCCACTTTTTAGAATTGTGACTCTTAATTCTGCTAAGAAGTTTATTTTGAGGGGCTTAACATTTTTTGAACAAATTTGTACATGTTTAATATAGTGATGGTGACTCACGATTTAAAGTTATTTCACATGAAGGTCTTATACACGTGTATACTTCTTACATTTGTTCGAAATGCTTAAATTTCAACAGTTTATTTATTATAATTATCAAATATTTCTGAAACCTATGTATGTGACTTCTCATTATTTTAACAGACCAGTAGGGGTAGAAATGATCAGAAATGAAGAAATTTTTAGTGGGAAGCTAAATGTCTGTCTTAAAGCTTGGGAATTTCTTTTTCCATTTTTCTTTTATCCACTTAATTTGCCTTCCTAAAGTCGGAGCAAATAGGAAAAGAAAAGTTGGGAAGCCATCAGAGAAGACAATGACATAAGCATAAAGGGAAATTATATAGATAAAAGTTAGAAGGTTATGGTGAAAGGAAGCTGCCGTGTGCCGTGAAGACATGCTGGCTCACACTCTCCTGCCTCCCACAGGCCTACTGCCTGTCACTGTTCCCCTCAGCCCGAGAGCCGTTGTCGCTGACTTGGGTAGCCTAAGCAGAAACCTAAAGTCACGCTTCAGTTTTCAGTTGAAGTGACATATCTTAAGAAACAGCAATGAGGAACTGCTTTTATAGTTGATATGAATTAAACTTTATGTTTTGTTTTTCCTTAAAGTTGGCTACTTTGAAACATCTATGGAAAACATGCTTTTTTTTTCCATCAAACTTTACTGGTTTTGAAGTCATAGATAATCAGAAGTAAAAAAAAAAAAAATTAACATTCTGACTTTCAGAGTCATTTTAAATGTACCTTCATTCTGAAAAGTGAAAAATCTTTTTCAAAATTTTGAATTATAAATCTATCATCAAATGAAACTGTCATATTAATTATTTATATATTGTTTTATAACAAATTACCCCAAAAGAAAGTGGTTTAAAGTAACACTTGTATTATGATTTATGTGAGTCAGCTCATCTGGGTCTCTTACAAAGCTGTGGTCAAGGTGTTGTCTGTGGCTGTAGTCACCTCAAGGCCCGTGGGGGAAGGATTTGCTTCTGAGCTCACTCACGTGGTTGGTCATTGGCAGGATTCGGTCTCTCATGGATCTTTGGACTGGGGGCCTTGGTTCCTCCTGCACTGACTTATAGCCAGAAGTTGCCTTCAGTGCTCTTGCCTGGAAAATCCCATGGACGCAGGAGCCTGGTGGGCTGCAGTCCATGGGGTCGCTACGAGTAGGACACGACTGAGCGACTTCACTTTCACTTTTCACTTTCATGCGTTGAAGGAGGAAATGGCAACCCACTCCAGTGTTCTTGCCTGGAGAATCCCAGGGACAGCGGGGCCTGGTGGGCTGCCGTCTATGAGGTCGCACAGAGTCGGACACGACTGAAGCGACTTAGCAGCAGCAGCAGCAGCAGCCTTCAGTCTCTCACCACCTGAAACCGTTCCAGCGTGGCAGTGTCTTCAGAGCATGCCCGCTGAGAAGGCAGAAAAGACTGTCTCACAAGATGGCTGTCACAGGCCTTTGTAACCTGATCTCGTAAGTGACATCCCATCCCATTATTCTGTTCATTAGAAGCAAATCCTTGGGTCCAGTCTACACTCAACAAGATGGGGTTACACACAGGCATGAATATCAGGAGACAGACCCATTAGGAGTCGTGTCAGAAGCTGCCTACCACAGTTATCTTGGGTTCAGTACCAAAAATTCTCACTTAAGTATCATTTTACTAATACAGTGTCAGAGTTTTTAATTACAAAGATCTGTCTGCTCAGTCATGTCTGACTGTTTGTGACCCCATGGACTGTAGGCTGCCAGGCTCCTCTGTCCATGGAATTTTCCAGGCGAGAATATTGGACTGGGTTGCCATTTCCTCCTGCAGGGGATGTTCCCAACCCAGGGATGGGACCCGAGTCATTCGGGTTTGCTGCATCGACAGGTGGACTCTTTGCCACTGTGCCACCTGGGAGACTGAGCTATAGGAATACTGGGAAAACAATCATAGATTGATTAACTAGAAACTGAAATTCATTAGAAATGGAAGCATTAAACATAATCTCAAAATGTATTATATATATGGGAAGTTAATTTAGGAGATTCAGCTTTACAGCTGTAGAGAATCTCTTCACAACATCTTTCAAATGGTGTTGCCGTTGCTGGAAGGACGAGTGTTAAGAAACTCACTCCCTTGGGGCAGCCTATCGATTGGGAAAAGTCAAGAGTGAAATTTGATCATACAAAAATAATTGCACTCCATGGTAACTAGAGCTGACCTTCTTAGCCCTTCGTCCTAGCCGCGCTGCTGACACAGATGCTGGTCTACAGTCGTTGGTTTTGTCTTTCAGGCAGATGATCCTGACGCAGATGCTGGTCTACAGTCGTTGGTTTTGTCTTTCAGGCAGATGATCCTGACGGGCTGTGTGGCATTTGCACGCCATGTTGGACCCACACGTGTTGAAGCTGAGCTTCTACCACAGTGTTGGGAACAGGTAAATAGCTGTATTGGGTCTTCTCTAGGTTATTGGAAATGCTCACATTGTCTTTTAAAAATGCTGTTAGGAAATATGTGGGATATAAAGTATGCTAGGACTTCTCTTGCCCAGCCCAGTGATTTAACAGTGCTTAAGAAATGTCTGGCATGTTTTGCTGTATTCTGAATCAAGTGAGATACAAAATACAAAAAATATATATAAAAAACTAATGAGTTCAGGGAAAGCAAGAGGCTCTGTGTATGTATAAGCAAGGAGGTAAATAATAGACATGCTTTCTGTATATACTGTATACTTGTATATATTACAAATATATACAGAATATAAAGTGTAAACCTTTGATGTAAGAAGTCTGTATATTTACAATTCAGCTCACTATTTACTAACAACACTTTTGGTTTTATATTGAATATTCCTGTCTTCTCTAAAACTCAGGATCTTTGACTTTGTACACTTGACATTTAGGTCATTAAGTAACTCATTGTTCCATCTTAAAAAGATGAGTTTCTTACTTATGAAGACAGATTTCATGGCCTTCTTTATACCAGCTCTGTCACTTGTTCTTAAGAAAAAATATGACTCTCTGGAATATTGCTAAGGTATATGGTCTTTGAGAATTCTCTTCCCACTTTCTTCAGATATTCATTTTTTCTCTAAAATTTAGTAGCGTCATCTAATTTAGTAAGCTAGAGACATTGTTTGAAAGGGAACATTATGTGTGTTCACATTGTCTCTGACGTCCCTGTGCCTCCTGTAGATTGTAGTGCACAGAAGCTTACGGTGAGACTAATCACTGAAAATCAAGTTAAATTGGAAACAATATGCACAGCTTTGAATTTACAGTTCTCTACAGTTCTGTATACGTACATGTCTTTTTTGTTTTTCCATCTTCTTTTCAGCTTTATTGAGATTGTGATTCAGATAGCATGCGACTCACCTATTTCAGGTCTCCAGCGCAGTGGTTTTTAGCAGTCACAGAGATACACAGCCATCACTACAGTCACCTGTAGAGCAGTTTTATCGCCCACAACAGAAGCCCCAAACTCTTAAATTGGTTCTTGTATTTCAAGGTTGTTTTGGCTATTCTGAGTCCCTTCAATTTCTGTATAAATTTTAAGATCAACATATCGGTTTCTGCAAAGAAGCCAGCTGAAATTGTAAGGATTGCCTTGAATCTGTAGATCAGTCTGGAAAATGTTGCCATTCCAATAGTGAAGCTTTCAATCCATGAATTTAAGATGTCTTTCCATTTATTTTGGCAATGATGCATGTATTTCTTCACCTGTAATCACCGCAAAGAGTAAAATCTGAGCTTTTTACTCCACTGGTAAAGAATCCACCTGCAATGAGGGAGACCTGGGCACGATCCCTGGGTTGGGAAGACCCCCTGTACAAGGGAAAGGTACCCACTCCAGTATTCTAGCCTGGAGAATTCCATGGACTGTACAGTCCATGGGGTCGCAAAGAGTCGGACACAACTGAGCGACTTTCACTTCACTTCTCCATTTATTTAGGTCTTTTAAATTTCCTTTCAGTAATGTTTTATGGTCTTCAGAATATAATTTACATACTTTTAAAGTTTATTCCTGAGTATTTTATTCTTTTTAATACTATTGTGTAAATAGAATTTTCTGTACTTTTCTGGTTGTTCATTGAAAGTATGTAGGAATACAGTTGGTTGTTGTGTGTACATTTAATTTTGAGACTTATCCTGCTAGACTAAAGAAATGTGTAAGTTTATGTGTAACATATTATGACATTCAAACCATTTTGTCTGGAGGTTACTGTTCCTGGGTTAAGCCTAACTTGGAGATCTCAGTTACCAACAACTCCCCCACTATCTCTTCTGTAACCCGAATAAACATGGACATCAGGGATTTGTCAGCCGCCTGCCTCCAGTTTGTTGCCCAGTAGATTGCTGCATAATATCTTTTCTTAATTTTAGGCATCCAATACTTTAATGAATTATGTCACCTTTTCATATGGGAGTATGAGAACAAATATACTTCTTTTCCAGTCAAAGAAAGATTTCTATCCTATGAAGAAGACATATGGGAACAAAACCCAGTATGTGTCCTTTTTTTGTTTTTGGTATTTTTTGTTACGATTCCGTGTCGTCATTACAATAGTAAAACCCCATCGTCTTGCGTATGCAAGCAGGAATGAATTGACATCTGCTTGCTTTAAAAACAAAGCCACAACACCAGTCAGGAGCTCTGGTTAAATCATTGATGATTTGCAACTTAATCCTTGAGGTGAAAAAGAGGAATGACGTATCATTCCTGGTACATCTTGTAGGCCATGTCAGTAAATATCTAGAAGCTGGATTTTCCAAATTTGAAAATATAATAATGTTCCTAGGGAAGGAAAAGGTTGCTCCTGACATCCTAAGGAAAGCTTTCTTGGGTAAGCCCACAATCTCTAGATACCTTGCCATATTTTCATCTTTGCTTTATCCTCTTTCTCTTCAATAGATAACCCCTGTGATCTCATTTTTTAGGCTCTCTCTGAGTCCCTTAATCCTGATCCAGGTATAGGGATCCCCAGAAGTGGAAAGAAAGAAGCTTTATTGCATTCCTAACAGGATTTGTGGTGAAAATAATTCTCTTTTGGAGGAAGGGAGAGTATGTTGTTTATGTTTGATTTATTTATTTTTTACTCTAGATTAATCACAAATACCCAGAAAGAAGATTGCTTGTGGCAGAATCTTGTGGAGCGCTGGCACCTTACCTTCCTGTAAGAACTGTAATTTTTTCTTAAAAAAAAAAAAAAACCTTTTCCTTCTTTGTTTAGCAATAGAGAAACCTTTTTTTCAGGTGTCTTATTATACGTTTTAATCCACATTGTGTCCTAACAAAGGAAGAAGATGAGCTGAATAAAGAAAGCTCACATTGGTACCATGTGACATTGCAGACAGAGGGGCACATTAGCCATTGATTTTACATGAGTATAAATATATTAAACCTCATCAGGAATTCTCAAAGTTTAGTCTGAGGACCCTGGGGAGTTCCTTGATCCTTTCGAAGAGATCCATGAGATGAAAATTATTTTCATAATAACACTAAAGCATTTCTGTCTTCTTCTGTGTGTTGACAGTCACACTGCTGGTGCAAGCACAAGTTGTGACGGGCCCAGTGCCAGTGCACCAGCGGGGATCAGAGCAGGGACCCCCAGAGAGGCGGGCGGTGGCCGCACTCTTCACCACCGTGCACTCACAGGGAGTCAGCTGCACTTAGACATGAACTTGGTGACCCAGTGAAATTATTAACCCTACTAAATTTTGACCCTAAGTATGCCTCTTGTTTAATATTCTGTATAATCAGCTGGAAGATACTGATATTAAGCCCTTTTGCTGCATTCTGAACTATGATGGCTGTTGCAGAAAGAAAGCACTCAGATAGTTTGAGTTGTGAGCTGAACCACTGCTTTTCTCATGGGACACCAATTTTACTTGATAGATCACTGAAAAACAAGCTGTGATTATTCAAACTTGGGTATGTGGCAGACATTTTCATGAAGATAAGTGACATGGAGCCTTGCTGCAAGAAAAACAAGTACAGTTTTCATTGCCAGTGATAAAGTTAGAACTTCTAATGAGAACAAGAATTTTGGAAACCTTGTATTCACCATTCAGAGCTTGACAGCTTCTATCCTTCTCAGAAGAGGCTATGGAGATACTTCTCCCTTTCTGAGTTACACATTTCTGTGAGGCCCGGTTTTCTTAAGTCCTCCCACCCAAGCAACAACACAGTTGAGTGCGAGCAGATGAGAGGATCCGCCCTGTCTCCTTTTGAGCCGGGCGTCACTGGGACTTGCAATATAAAGATGAGAGGATCCTCCCTGTCTTCTTTTGAGTCGGGCGTCACTGGGACTTGCAATATAAAGATGAGAGGATCCTCCCTGTCTCCTTTTGAGTCGGGTGGCACTGGGACTTGCAATATAAAGATGAGAGGATCCTCCCTGTCTTCTTTTGAGTCGGGCGTCACTGGGACTTGCAATATAAAGATGAGAGGATCCTCCCTGTCTTCTTTTGAGTCGGGCGTCACTGGGACTTGCAATATAAAGATGAGAGGATCCTCCGTGTCTTCTTTTGGGTCGGGCGTCACTGGGACTTGCAATATAAAGATGAGAGGATCCTCCCTGTCTTCTTTTGAGTCGGGCGTCACTGGGACTTGCAATGTAAAGATGAGAGGATCCTCCCTGTCTCCTTTTGGGTCGGGTGTCACTGGGACTTGCAATATAAAGATGAGAGGATCCTCCCTGTCTCCTTTTGGGTCGGGCAGCACTGGGACTTGCAATATAAAGATGAGAGGATCCTCCCTGTCTCCTTTTGGGTCCGGCGTCACTGAGACTTGCAATATAAAGATGAGAGGATCCTCCCTGTCTCCTTTTGAGTCCGGTGTCACTGAGACTTGCAATATAAAGATGAGAGGATCCTCCCTGTCTCCTTTTGAGTCGGGCAGCACTGGGACTTGCAATATAAAGATGAGAGGATCCTCCCTGTCTCCTTTTTTCGGGTGTCACTGGGACTTGCAATATAAAGATGAGAGGATCCGCCCTGTCTCCTTTTGGCAGCACTGGGACTTGCAATATAAAGATGAGAGGATCCTCCCTGTCTTCTTTTGAGCCGGGCGTCACTGGGACTTGCAATATAAAGATGAGAGGATCCTCCCTGTCTCCTTTTGAGTCAGGTGGCACTGGGACTTGCAATATAAAGATGAGAGGATCCTCCCTGTCTTCTTTTGAGCCGGGCGTCACTGGGACTTGCAATATAAAGATGAGAGGATCCTCCCTGTCTCCTCAGGCGGCACTGGGACTTGCAATATAAAGATGAGATCCTCCTGTCTCCTTTTGAGTCGGGGCACTGGGACTTGCAATATAAAGATGAGAGGATCCTCCCTGTCTTCTTTTGAGCCGGGCGTCACTGGGACTTGCAATATAAAGATGAGAGGATCCTCCCTGTCTCCTTTTGAGTCCGGGCGTCACTGGGACTTGCAATATAAAGCAGCACTATTCCTCCCACTAGTTTTTTTTGATTATAGTTATTTCCATTAAAATTGTAATTTCATTAGTCATGTTAACCTTTAAGAAGTTTATTGTTTTTAATGAGTTAACAATTTGAAATTTCTCATTTTTAATTTCTGATATGATAAATGTCAGGATGATATTCCCCAGCCAAACAAAAGCTGTTTGAGGTGCTCGTTAGTTTCTAAATGACCAGGAGCCTCCCGCCAGGAAGAAGACTGAGCACGCTGGCCTGCTGTGCTCCAGCAGGTGTCTCCTGATGGGCCCAGGGTTTACAGGGGATGGAAGCAAGAGGTGACAGCAAGAATGGTTTTACTTTGAACAATGGTCATTTAAAGCAGAGCTTGACAAAATACAGTCTGGAGACCAAATGGAAACCACAGCCTGTGTTTATAAATAAAGTTTTATTGGCATGCAGCCACACCCATTTCTGTGTATTGTCTGTGTCCGCTTTCGTACTGCAACAGCAGAGTTGAGTAGCTGCAGCAGAGACTTTTTGGCCCAGTTTGCTGACCCCTGCCCTGAAGGGTCATTTCTGTAAGACTGCTCTTTAAAGGGAGTACAAAAATTGGAATTGTGCAACAGTACTTGGGAGAAGGCAATGGCAACCCACTCCAGTACTTTTGCCTGGAAAATCCCATGGACAGAGGAGCCTGGTGGGCTGCCGTCTTTGGGGTCGAGCAGAGTCGGACACGACTGAAGCAACGCAGCAGCAGCAACAACAGTTCATGAGCTATTTTGTTACATTTACCGTTACCTCACATTCTGTAGTGTGAGGGTGAGTGAAGACTGAGAAACCCAAGAGTCAGACAATTGTCTTTTTAAAAAATAAAATTTATCTTTTCTTTTTATACAGAAAAATACAAAGAATAATTCAAGAACAATTCATAGTCTCCACTCCCAGAAATGTTGTTGTTGTTGAAAATAAATTTTCAGACAGTACAGAAAAGAGTAACATGAAAATCAAAGCCTTCCCTGGCCCTAGCCATTCTCTCCAAAGACAGACATCTATCGTTAACGGTTTTTAATGAATACTTAACAGAAAATAAAAATTCATGCATATGCAAGCTTACAAATTTATATCTTTAAAATTTTTCTTACTCAGAATTAATCACACTGTACAGTGATCTATATATGCCTTGTGTGGGAATCTATGCATTTAAAATTTTCACATATTGTTGAAACCTCTGTATCTTGCTTCGGTTGACATGTGGATTTTTAAATTTTGACAGTGCTCAATTGCCCCCAACCAAGACAGCACAGATTGTACTCCCATCAGCAGTGCATCAAAGTTCTTATTTTCCCATACTTCTACCAGGAACTGGGCATAAACTCTTTTTTTTTAGTGTTTTCCTATCTTTTCAGAGAAAATTATCTTATTGTGATAAATTGTGTAGGTTTATATCCATGAGTGAGTCTGAGCACCCTATTATTTATTGTTCCAAGAGAGAGCTGAATATCACATGCTCTCAAAGAAGGAAGAAACTGTTCCACACTGCTCCTAGGACTAGAATGCTAAGCAGTGTTAGTAATGGACTTGATGTTTCCTGCATGAATCTCCACTTGCCTCGTTACCCCACTGTAACTGATAGCAATAGAACCTCAGTGTAGTCATAGCTCAGATGGCATGAAGCCTCCTAACTTGTCCCGTGGGTTTCCTTAGCACGTGGAAGCTGCCACAGTTGACCTCAGCTTCGATCGCTGCAAAGCGTATGCCCGGCTGAGGTTCACTCACCTCTGTCGTATTGCCTGTGTAGATACCACCCAGAAAGCCCTTTTAATTCACTTTTAAAGTGACCTTGGGAAGCAGTATTTAACCTAAATGATAAATAAACAAGGCTGTACCAAAAGGTATATTCACCACGCTAAATGTGACCAAATGTTTCTATAATTACATATATTTTTGTTTTTAAAAATTAAAAACTAGATTATTTTAAAATGTCTTTCAGACCTTGCTCTGCATACCAAATCACACTGACTGGAGATTTACAGGAGTGGTTATTTCCTTTTATCGTAACTGTTAAATGTAAAAGTGACCTAAACAAGTTTAGGTTTAAAGAATTTTATACATTGATCAAGTTACAGTAATGGTACAAAAAAGGGAAGGAAGGGCAAGAATATGAAAATAATGACACTTTATTCTAACCTCAGACATTAATTAGGCTGAATCCATGGGGGAAAAGTTGTATGAAATTTAAGACGCAGTAGTAGTTGACATTATATTTAATAGTAGCATCGGAAAATAGCCGTGCAGTTTTACAAGCACTTTTAAAGTTTACTCTCGTATTTTATCATTCTGCTTTTTTTCCCCCCTCAGTTCTTCAAAAAAAATAGCAACACCAGGATTTTCGTTTCCATGCTCCTATCCCAGGCAAATGTTTTGATTACCAAAGTGATTTCTGTAATCCTTCCTGTTACTATGACTATCAGTGCTTTTCTGAGTTCCATAGGTAGTGAGTGATAGAATAGTCATTTTACACAGAAGAGCCTGTTTATGGCAGAGTGGTGACTATTGATTTGCCAAAAGTGCATTGTGAAGGTTTCAGGGATTGGCACATACATAGTAAAAATACAGAAATATGCTGGGAGATGATCAATACCAAGTTCAGGGTAAATGTTACCTTTAGAGAGGAGAATTAGGGGAAAGGGGAGGGTGGAAGAGAGTCATGCACTTCGGCTGCATCTGTAATGTCTTCTGTGTTTCAGAAATGAGGACTTGAAGCAAACATAGCAACGTGTTAATATATATTTAATCTGGATTGTGAATACATGGTTATCTGTCATTTTTTTCTATTCTTTTCTGCCGCTAGTATAAAAAATAGTTAAATATGTGCTTGTTCATTTCAGAAAGAGATCCGTAGCTCCTTGGTTCTTTCAATGTTGCAACAAATGTTAATGGAAGATAAGGCAGATTTGGTAAGAGAAGCTGTGATCAAAAGCCTTGGTATCATTATGGGTTACATCGATGACCCAGACAAGTATCAGCAGGTATGCTTTTCAGAATAAATCCCATCTATTCCATTATAAAATTCCGAATGGTGTAATATCCCAAATCTCTGATTCAAATACCCCGTACTCTATAGTAGGCATCGCAAACATGTCAACCTGAACAAGGTAAAGTTGGCTGCCTGGTTTCAGTTCTGCAATTTCAAGGAGAAAATGCTTTGATTCATTTATAGTATCTGCCACAGCTTTGTGGCAGGAAATTGGCAGCAAGCATGCCATTTTCTCTCTGGTTTCCCCATCAGTGGATACATGACGTTTTTCTTTAAAGAAATTGGGGAAGGTAGGCTTACGAATGGCTTCTTTCTCGCTTAAAATGTCTTCTAGATGTATTGGAATGTATGTTTGTTACATTCTATTATGTTTTAGGCTTCTGTTTTGTTTTAAATCTGCGTTATGTCTGTTTCCGTTTGGCAGGGTTTTGAACTGTTGCTGTCAGCCTTGGGTGATCCCTCAGAAAGAGTCGTTAGTGCCACACATCAAGTGTTTTTACCAGCCTATGCCGCCTGGACTACAGAACTTGGAAATTTACAGTCTCACCTTATACCCACATTGCTGAACAAGATTGAAAAACTTCTCAGGGTAAATGCTTCCTTTATTTATACAACAGAAAGTTTAAAAGTGTGTTTTAAGGCATCTTGAAAGAATGTTGGGGAAACAGAAAGTACCACTTCGCTGAACATTCTAATTAATTACCCGTTAAAGATTCTATTGGTCTGGAGCCAAGAGAGATTTGAGGAAGTTTTGCTTGACTGAAGCTAAGGAGAAAGGGCATGATCTGACTTTGTTAGCTAAAATAGCATCTTTGTGGCACCTACTCTGACACTGTTCCCAGTGCTGCCTCTTCCTAACCTCTTCTGAATACTTAAATACTTTAAAGTGTCAGCTTCAGTCCCCAGAAGGCAGAGATGACTTAAAATATGAGTCTTCAAAGCTTTCTTATTTACACAATGTCAAAATGTTTTAACTTTATTTCACTGCATTCGTTCATGCCCTCACTCTTTAAAATGAATTTTCTTTTCTTTAAAATGAATTTTCCATTCTTCCTAAGAAGAAAAGTTGATACAACGAAACTAATTTTTATACTAAAAGTCTCAGTGTCTAGGAGAAAAACCAACATTTCTTTCATGTGTATTATGTACACATTGTGTACCATATTTTATAAATAAAATCTATTATCATTCTTAGAACTCTTTGAATTATATTTTGGTTTTTTGGTGTGGAAACTGTTTAACTTACCACAGCTGTCAAATGACAGGACCAGGATCAGGATCAGCCTCTGAAACTATACTGTTGCCCTTCCCACCCCCAAATTTTAAGAATCTTTATAAGAGTCCTAACATAAAGTATTTTAACATATATATATACTACTCTGTGTATAGTCTTACATGTATGTATGTGCATTTATTTAATTTAAAAATTGGACTTTTTTTCCCTATAAATTTCAAAATGCATGTTGCAGACTATAAGTAGCTAGACTGCAGTACTTCTTTTTATGAAACCTAGGGGATTTCTCAAATATTTTATTTTTTCTTTAATATTTGCATCCCTTCTATCTGAGAATTATCCATACTGGGTTTTCTTTGTTCCGTTCCATAACACAGCTAATCCCACGTTGCTCCTAAGCACAGCTGCAGTATTCCGCACAGGTAATGTTCCATAAAGAAATTAACTAATTTAGAACCTGATAGTAAAAAAACCTAACAAATCTGGTGTTTCTGACACAGTGTTACTTATGATATAACGGCATCCCAAGTGGATCTGAGCAGCATTAAATGCTCTGTCTCTAACGATTCTGTTTCACTGTGATGCTGGGTTTCTGTGACCAGTGATCGTCTCACTCTTTTTGGTTGTTGTTTCTGTATCTCTTTTGTTTCCTTTTGAAATTTCTTCTGCATTTTACCTATACGCTGAATTATTTTAAAGTGCATTAAATACTGGCAAATACAGTTGTCATCAAGTCTATGAAAGGAGTTTGGAAGTAGAGAGAAAGTAGTAAGTGCTACTGCTGGTTTAACGGTTGAGCATTTCAAATAATTCCTTTGATCACTTTAATATCTTTCACCCGATGTTTAAAATTTCAAAAGTTAAGACCCTCTTAAAAGAAGAAAGCTCTGAAAGAAGTTCCATACAAATGAAATGACCTATGTTCGCCCTGCAGTTTTCCATACGAAAGATCTGTTACGTCCACAGTGCCTTGTGAAAGTTAAAATGTTAGCCAACCAGTAGTGTCCGACTCTCTGCAACCCCAAGAACTGCAGCCAACCAGGCTCCTTTGTCCATGGAATTCTCCAGGCAAAAATACTGGAGTGGGTTGCCTTCTCCTCCTCCAGGGGATCTTCCTGATCCAGGGATCGACCCAGGATCTCCTTCATTGCAGGCGGATTCTTTACCTTCTCAGCCACCAGGGAAGCCCCCACAGTGCCTTAGCTTTTCATATTTTCACATACTCAGAGCAATTCAGAAAAGATTCTTTGTCGTCTCCATTAGGTTTACTGTGAGGCTAACATACATGTACTTCAATGTTTTATTGTTGGCCACTGAAAGGAAGAGCATCATAAATGCATACTCTTGGGAAACTAAATTAGCTTCCACCTGCTTATGTTTCAGGAAGGCGAGCACGGGCTGGATGAACATAAGCTCCACATGTATCTGTCTGCCTTGCAGTCCTTGATCCCATCTCTCTTTGCATTAGTGCTACAGAACGCACCCTTCTCCAGCAAAGCCAAGCTGCATGGTGACGTGCCACAGATAGAAGGTATTGAACTTAAATTATGGAAGGAGGATGTAGAACATTAACAGCTTAGCTTCCCACAGAATTGTTTTTGATTAAAATTGTAAAAGTCAGTTTTTTTTAGTTGCTAAATCATATCCAACTCTTTGCAACCCCAAGGACTGTAGCCCACCAGGCTCTTCTGTCCATGGGATTTCCTGGACAAGGTTACTGGAGTGGGTTGCCATTTCCTTCTCAGAAAGTCACTTTATGACAGCATAATTACTAAAATGTATTATATGTGTGGAACCACATGGTCAGAGATTGTATGATACCTAAGGTGAACTACATGGCTTCATCGTTTATGGATAAGCCTCATGGGGTTATTTTACATTTATTCTTCCTCTCCATTCTTAATCTAGAGCCTTTTTATAGCCTTTTTTTTTTCAGTGTGGTAAGTCAGAAGTAAGTGTTTTCTTTCATTAACAGAGCTGAATTAATAGTTACTAGGGCCAGTTTGTGAAGCTTTTCGTTTTCATTGTCTTTGTATTTTTTTTCTTCCTCAGCTACTTTTTCTTATTTTCAGTAGGGGAAAGAAAGTGTAATTACTATTTCCTGCTGTGTCCTTGATAGGAATATAAGCATATGCGGCACAGTTTTTTGTTTTTCTTTTTCCCAGAAAAAAGAATATGATTTATTTTCAGGAATGCATGAAATTGATAGCAAAAGCCGTTATTTTCTTAGCTCAAAGTCCAGCTAATCAGTAAGTGACCTTTGATCCATGGCACATGGTAGCCCCACAGCACCCAACCCCCAGGATAAATGGCTATAGACAAGCTATTAGTATATATGAGATTTTCAGATTTGTGAAATTATCCATATCTCTTCTGGGCTTGTAATAAACAGGAGTATAAAATCAAATGTTTTTAGTGTTACAATTTCAGTATAAAGTAAACTGGGCCACCTATAATCTCTGGGATATGAAACAGTATATCCAACAATACGCAAAGCATCGTGTAAAAATGGTATATACTATAAGAATGCCAGTTTTACTTGGAAAATTGAGAATGGATAGGGTAGAGTTAGTTTAATATTTTGTAATTATAATTATTGAGGAGAATGAAAATTCAGACTTAAACCACAAAATGCTCACAGCTGGCCACTTCAGGTTTACCCCTTCGCTCATTAAGGCACTTGAGCTGCCTCGGGACTTTCTAATTCCCTTTTTCTTTCTGTCTAGCTGTACTGTTCTGCTGCACCCACCGTAACAAAGTACCATAAGCGTAGTGCTTTAACATCAGGCGTTGTTACCCCGCAGTTCTGAAGGCGAGGGGTCTAAGGCCAGGCTGTCAGCAGTGTTGGCTCCTTCTGAAGGCTGTGAGCGGAGAGCGCTTTCCTGCCTGTCCCCTAGCTTCCGCTGGCTTGCTGGCGATCTCTGGCGCTCTGGCTTGTAACTGCACCCCCCACCCCCGGTCTCTGCCTTCATCTTCACGTTCCGTTCTCTGTGTGTGTGTGTGCATGCGTGTGTCTGTGCCCAGACTTACCCTTGTTATGAGACCAGTTATATTGCATTGGAAGTCCATGCTGCTCCAGTGACTTCATCTCATCTGATTATATCTGCAACAGCACTATTTCCAAATAAGATCATATTCTGAGGTCCTAGGGGTTAGGCTTTCAACATACACATTTTTAAGGGAGACACAGTTCACCCCCTAGCATTTGCTATCATTCATTCACTTAGCAGATAATTCTTCAATGTCACCTATGGCCAAGCACATGCTAGAGGTTAGACAGAAAATTTTCAAAACTACTTTACCATTCTGAAGGTGTTCATGTGACCTTTCCTTGTCATTATGTCTTTATCATGTCAAAAATAATCTTAAGTTCTCACTGACTTAATTTGACCTTCTGACTTTTAATAGTAGCTGTAAATGTTAATGTTGTTATGCTCACTTGTAGGTTATATAATACGTTTACTATAAATGAGGAAATATATCCGTATTTAGGGTCTGTCTATATAGCTGTGTCTATATGTCTGTCTATATGCACATCTATATAATTTGGGATACAGTTTATTACAAGTGAAAATTTATTTGTTTTTCTCTTAAACACTGAAAATTTCACAACACTAGATAATATTTATGCAAGGTACTATTTTGAACACTTCAGATCCACTCAGGAATAAAACAGACAAAACTCTCTGCCATCATAGAGCTGACATTTTGGTGGGAAGGAAATACATTAAAGAATCATAGCAGCTGTTATTTTGCTGGATTTGGATAATTTGGGTAATTTTTAGACAATAAAATGCTAGTTTTGGCAGTCTATTGAAATGGCATTCTGAGGACTTTTCTGTATGTTCACAAGTTAGATGCTTACATTTTTAAAAATCCTTTTAAATAGAATAATACTTTGAGGTTTCTAAACCATTCCGACTACTTATCTTTTACAACTGAGTTATCCATGGTGTATTAGTTGCTCAGTCATGTCTGACTCTTTGCGACCCCATGGACTGTAGCCCGCCAGATTCCTTGTCCGTGGAATTCTTCAGGCAAGAATACTGGAGTGTGTAGACATTCCATTCTCCAGGGAATCTTCTCAACCCAGGAATCGAACTCCGGTCTCCTGCATTGCAGGCGGATTCTTTGCCATCTGAGCCCCCAGGAGACCCCTGAGTCATCCAAGTAATTGCTCATTTCTGGTTTTGCTTCTGTTGGACCTAGCTTTACATCTTTGGACCTTACTTTCCCGTAACAAATCTTAACATTATCTATTCTACTCTTAACTCTCCCACCGGTTTCAGTGATTTGTCATACTTCTGAAGGAATAATATGCATGTCGTCGTAGTATCACAGATTGTGACCAGTATGATGTGCTCCTATTTGAAATGGGCAGATGTGCTGCGACATGATATAGAAATATGAGGTACAGCTGTCCCTCACCGTCCAAATCTGTTTGATTCCTAGGTTGAGATAATGACAGTTCATGCAGAAATCTCAGAGAGTATGGGGTACCATTTTACCTAAATTCATTTATTTGTTTGTGTATTATGATAGCAAAGAGAGACTTGAACTAACAAGGGACAACCTTTATCTGTACTTAAGATATTGTTAAATACCTTAGGAAGCATAGGAAGAGAATACCATCTTAATTTTGTCTTTTGGCATTTTAAAAGTTGTTTCATGTTTTCTTAAGTTTAATGATTATCATTACGCCATTCATATGCTTTGAGACAATGCTGCATCCTTCACTGTGTCTTTTTAGCGTGTTAACCTCGACGCAGGAGCTGTCAGGCCACTAGGAATTTCTCAACAGTAAAGAAACTGTTGGTAGCGTTGTTGGTAGCGTTCTTCACTTAAGAGCCAGCTAAGACCTGGAATCTAATTGTGATCTGTAGGATCATAGATTTTATTGATATGTTCAAATTTGAAAACGTACTAATGTATATTTGTTATTTATTTACACAATTTTAAAAGTCATTTTTTCAGTTTTCCCCTAAAACTTTTAAAGTTTGTATTTGAGACCCTGGTTATAATATTTATAATATTTTTATTTTTATTACATATAGCTTTATCTTACTGGTCACTGCTTTTAACACTTTATATTAACTTAATGTTCATCAAATTATGGAAAACTTTCTAAATAAAGCATTTAATATTGGACATTAAATACTGAAGAATCCTCTTCAGCGCAAGCTTTAATGCATTTTAGGTTATTTTCTGGTATTAAACAACTTTTTCCTGCTGTCAACCTGTTAGTTTCTTACTCCATGAAAGAAATACCTTATAGTTATTATTTATTGACATAAACAGTCTGGTGGATTTACAACTATCTTTTTTTTTAAACCAAATTCAAATCCATATTTTAACTGAGATCTTATTCTGGAGCAAATTTTAAATTAAAATAAATAAAGTTTTGCTTTTTACTGGAAAACTCTTTCAGTTTTCATTTACTAGATATTTAGTCTCATAAAACCTTAATTTTTGAGATTTGTTAAATTTGTTCACATGCAAGAGAAATTTACAGTTGACCCTTAAACAACAGGAGTTTGAGGTGTACACACCCACTTATATATGTACAGTTTTCCGTAGTTAATATCATAGCACTGCCTGGTCCATGGTTGGTTGAATTTGTGGGTGTGACAGAATCTCTGACACAAAGGGCTGACAATAAGTTAGACAGTTTAACCCCTGATTGTGCAGGGATCAGGTACATTTCATTTTTTTTCTAAAAGTAATTTAATGTATTTTAGTTTTATATTTAAAGTCTATAATATGCTAGATAGATACTAGGAGGCAGAACCTTAGTTTTCTTTTGATAAGATAGTTAACTTTCCAAACTGCCATTTTGTACATGATTTATTTTGCTGCTCTTTTTTATAGTGACTAGGTTCCCTCGGCCTATGTCACCTCTTCAAGACGTGTCTACTATTATTGGAAGCCGTGAGCAACTGGCGCTGCTTCTGCAGCTCTATGACTACCAGCTGGAGCACGCGGGCACAACCGGCTGGGAGAGTTTACTGTGGGTTGTCAATCAGCTGTAAGTTACCACGCCCACCCATGTTCATTTGGTACATCTCAGCTACTTGAATGGAAGATAGCTCACTATACTTAGCCTGGGAACTGAGGGACAAAATATAGCAAAATATTTTTTTAAAAATAACAAAACGTAACTTGGCGTCATCTGTGGTAACTTTCTTCAGGAGAGAAGAGCTATACCTGTAGACATGTAGCTGCTTATCTGTGGAAATGGTGCGTCTGTTATTGCAGACAAACCTGTCTGCTACCGTATTATCTAAAAGTGATGGTGGATTGTAAACTGCATCCACACTTCTCATTTTTGAGGCTAAAATATATGGTGCCATGTGAGCCAAGCTTTTGTATGACGTGTCGCCTCCATTGACTTGAGTCTTATTAACACCTCACTTAGAACTCTGCCATTAAGTTTCCATATATTTCATGACAACCTGTTAAAATTTAAGTTTACAGAATATAAAGTTAAGACTTTTTCAAAGGGTCCCAAACAACTCCTTTGCATTCTGATTTTGCTGGCTGTGAAAAGCAGAAGAGCTTGTTCGCTTTGGATGGGCTCGGAAATTGGCGAGGAAACAGTCGCTTATTTGTGTCCCTGCCTGTTTTCCTTCCTTTCTTGTTCAGGTTGCCACAGCTTATAGAAATCGTTGGCAAAATCAACGTCGCTTCCACTGCCTGTGTCCATGAGTTCTCCAGATTTTTCTGGCGCCTCTGCCGGACATTTGGCAAAATTTTTACAAACACTAAGGTAAAAACTTGTATTTCATATTTTCTTATGTGCAAGACATATAAAAATGTAATGTGTTAACTAATGCTATGGCAGAGTAGTTAAAAGCAGGAGCCCTTCCTTTATTCTAATTATCTTTTAATATCTTAGAAAACTATGATAATAAAAGAAAATTCTGATCTGTAATATTCTTACCTTTATTGATTTTCAAAAAATGATTTAGCCAAAATTTAGTCTGTATCCACATTTGAATATAAGGTCGACTCACTGTGGATGTCTCAGGGCTTTCCAGCATAGAAAGTATCAGCTCGGGGACTCCACTGCATTTCCTTGAATGTGCTTCTTGTACTGAATCTACCACGGATTCAGGAAGCCGCCATTTCCTCTATATGCTTTGGTCAAAACTTCAGGTGATTATGGGCTTCCCTGATAGCTCAGTTGGTAAAGAATCCCCCTGCAATGCAGGAGACCCTGGTTCGATTCCTGGGTCGGGAAGATCTGCTGGAGAAGGGATGGGCTACCCACTCCAGTATTCCTGGGCTTCCCTTGTGGCTCAGCTGGCAAAGAATCCACCTGCAATGCAGCAGATCTGGGTTCGATCCCTGGATTGGGAAGATCCCCTGGAGAAAGGGAAGGCTACCCACTCCAGTATTCTGGCCTGAAGAGTTCCATGGACTGTATAGTCTACGGGGTCGCAAAGAGTCAGACACGACTGCGTGACTTTCACTTTCACTCAGGTGATTATAGAAACAAAGCAACTTAGGTAGAATACTTGCTACAAGATAGGAGCTCCTAAAACAGAATGGACACTTGAGATAAATGCTGCATATTTCAATCACTGTCACATTTGCCTAACCAAGTTATTTTGTTGTTTAAATATTAAAATTGGAAAGTCCTTAACTCCTGCTTTCTTCTTTAATCCTATTAATCCATTTGTCTTCATAACAGATTGTTGAGCCAGTTCTTTAGAGCATTAACAAAACCTTATAAAGATGTAGTTGCTATACGTTGAGACATTTAAAAGGTAAAAATTCTGTGGCATCTCTTTACTAAGCCTATAGTTTTTGAAACGTTTGGAGCATAACAGTTTGGTATAGTGGACCGACAGACTTCAGAAAATGGGTTGTGACTCTCTGTGTCCTCGAATAAATCATTTAATGTATCGGTACTTAATCTCTTTATGTGTGAAATGAAATTTAATCCTGTACATCTGATGCTGTAGGTTAATCTTTTCACAGTGGTCTACATCTCAGTTTAAATGGCATTTGCAAATTAATATGCCTGACCTATTGATAGAAGGGCAAAAACCAGAGCTTAATGTTACTGTAGGAGAAAACAAATCATTCATTAACATCTAATTATTAAGTATAATTGGATTTTACTGGGAATCATTATTGGCAAAAACTGACATCTCCAGAAGTAACTGTTATTTATTTTACTTTTTCTTACAAAAGCAATTACGAATTCACTTTAACACTTAAGTGGTTGACTTCAGAGGCCTGAAATCTGTGATGTTAAAAATAAAAATTGAAACAAGCATTTCCTCTAACTTAAAATTTTAATGTTAAATTCTGTCTTTCATGTTTAAAATTAAATTTTAAAAAAGTTAAAGACTAATCTAAGCCAATGGATATAACATAATGAGTATGTTACTGAATATCCTAAATGAATGGAATTTCATTTTCATTCCTTTTATACACAACATTTTTTTTCAACAATTTTAATCATATAATATCTGCCTAAATACCCTATCATCAAATTCAGTTTTGGGAGGTAGTAATTTCAAACACTTAAAGTCACTGGAAATTATTTTAATTTAGTGAAAGAATCTAAACGCCCTTCAGAAAACTTGCTGACCTAAATTGATTTTTTAAATATTCTATCTCTAAAAAGATGTTGTTTTCAGAAACTTGACACTTCTTTTTTCCTATGGCTTTTAAGAAGTGTTATGTTTTTGACTACTTGTATCTTTAAAAATAAGTAGTAGTAGCAACGGAGAAGGCAATGGCACCCCACTCCAATACTCTTGCCTGGAAAATCCCATGGATGGAAGAGACTGGTGGGCTGCAGTCCATGGGGTCGCTAAGAGTCAGACATGACTGAGCAACTTTACTTTCACTTTTCACTTTCATGCATTGGAGAAGGAAATGGCAACCCACTCCAGTGTTCTTGTCTGGAGAATCCCAGGGATGGGGGAGCCTGGTGGGCTGCCGTCTATGGGGTCACACAGAGTCGGACACGACTGAAGTGACTTAGCAGTAGTAGCAATGGTAGGAAACATTTTATTTAACCATTGATTGGTCTGTTGAACCTGAGACTTTCTGGATCTTTTCTTTGGGTTGCTTAGGTAAAACCTCAGTTCCAGGAGATTTTAAGGCTGTCTGAAGAAAATATTGGTAAGTCTGTGCATTATAATTTATAAAAACAATTAAATCTCTTTACTCCAGAAAAATACTTTATTCATTATATGCAAATTGTATAAATAAACTAGCAAGTACAGTTGAAAAGGAAAATTTATACTATGGAGTTCTTGGGTTTACAGCACTGCTACATCTAATATCCTTTCCGTGGAGTAGTAATAAGATTAATCTCCCTCAGTTTTATTGTAAATATCTACCTTCACTGTAATCAAATTGACCTAAACCTGACCTTCTCAGACTGTGTACTTACTGTACCCTTGGAGGTTTGAAGTGGTGCAATTGAAATACTAAAAAGGAAAAAATACAGAGCATGTAATTCATAATTAGTTACTTAGAACTTTTAAAATTAAAACAAGTGTAACTGGACAGAATGTAAGATGAACATTTTTTTAATGAAACATGAGATTTTTATGAAACTACAGGCTTAAATGGGCAGCTCCAGCCCCTCTGTTCGTAGTTTTTACTTACCTGTCTTAAGAAGTCTGGTTACAGCACCAAGACCTCCTTTATGTCGGGATCTTATGTCCCTGTGTATTTTTCTAATTTCTAGGAATGAATTGTAAAAATATTAAGGACAAGAATGTACAGCCCCTGTGGTTTGTACCTTACCTTGGCTGTTTTGGATGGATAGCTAATTCTTACCTCAGTCTCACCTTAGTGATGTAGGTAATTCTTACCTCAGTCTCACCTTAGTGATTTGATTTGAGTCATCTGGACTCCATTTTTGTCTGTCATCAGAGGTAATTAGAGAGTGAATAAATGATTCCTTTTAAGTTTGAAAATGTCAGTGAGGTTTTTTTTTTTTTTTTTGACAAATGCTTCCTAAAGTTTATATTTAATAGGTTTCTAATGGTTTAATTACTTGGAATTAAAAAATGGTATTATCTGTTTAGTTATTCATTCTAATGATGATAGCTTTCAGAATTATTAGTTAGGAGGTGATTATATACAGTCTGTATGTATGAATTCAACTTAAGCTTATGTTTGTAGCCTCAGATTTACTTCTCAACTACCATAGTCACACTCAGCCAACATCAGCACTCCCCAAAAGATAAAATTACTCTTGCCAGGAGAATAAAGAAACCTCAGATACTAATTGATAGGAAAATAGATTCGTTTTGGGTGAAAATACTTTCAAGACAGTTAAATACATGCTTTCAACTGAATTCTGTATGTACTACTTTCTGAAAAGAATTTAAAACCATGTAAGAGTAGAAAAAAGTAATTTTTAAAAGTTTGAGTACGTAAAAGCAAATGTGAAGAGCTTCAAATAATGCCTAACATCAGTAAATGAGAGCTCTTGGTGCTATAAACAGCAACTGCCATATCGTCTCTGGACATTTTTTAAACATCGTCTACACATGCTGCATAAGAAAATCCGAGGTGCTAAAGTCGTCACCGGGACACTCAGCTGTGGTGGGTGCTTTCCTGTCTCCCCAGGCTGTATTTAGCCTCCCTACTCCATGGAAATAGTCAAGGTTCTGTCTGGCTTCTGAAAACCCCTGTGCAGGGTACAGGAAGAGCTCTGGAACTAGGCTAATACTAGAAACTGGGTAGTGTCTCATGTCTAGAAGCAGGTTAAATGCGTATCTAGGTGTCTCCTTTCAGCTGAGTGCCTTTATGCTTTACTGAATACTGCAAATTAAAAGCCTGAAACTTTATAGAACATGCTTGTATGGCCACTTGGGAAAGTGTTAAAGAAAGCTCTGACTTAATGACTGTGCAAATAACAGTATAGCATCTCATTTTGGTCATTAAAGGTTTTCCCATCTATCAAAACTGTGTACGCTAATGGCTCGGAAAAGTATTAAGTTACATTTTCACAACCACCAGTGGATATGTATGTTTTGATCAAAGTATTTTTAAAGTAATGATAACATTTATTTGTAAGCCTTGTAACCAATTGTAATTTAAAATATAATTTGTACTGTGACTTTTTGCTTTAAAGTGTACTCAGATATTTAAAATTATTTTTGTGATTTTTAGATTCCTCAGCAGGAAATGGGGTCCTCACTAAAGCTACTGTCCCCATTTATGCAACAGGAGTCCTCACGTGTTATATTCAGGTAAAGGAAAAATTCTTTGGCTGGAAAATGTAAAAGCACTTTCTATTTAGAAGGATAGCTAATGTTATGTCTTTTAATGTGTTCATAAGTGAAAATAATACCCATAAATAAACAAATTTATTTATTATTCTTATTCAATAAATAATATATAGTAGAAAGCATATTTTGGTAATAGTCTCTTGAGGACCATCTCTGTTAAACAAATAAAATTAGAGATTGTGTGCTTCTTGATATTTTGTTTAAAAGTGTTAGATTAAAAAAAAAGATTAAAAAAAATAAAAATAAAAAAAAAGTGTTAGATTGTACTTACGTAGCAATTTCTTTGTGTTTCATGATAATTTTTTCATTAATAAACAAAGCACATGTGTTAGGTGAAGCAAACTGCAAAATGCCGTCGCATACTGTTTCATCATTTTTAGCCAAGTATTTTGTAGTCCCGAAGCATGAAGGATTGTTGTAGCTCCTTTATTGCTCATGGTCTCAGCTGGGCGTCTCTTCCGCTGTTCTTGCTGATAGTCGCTGTGTGGCTGCGCTCACCTGGTTGGTAGGTGGGGCTCCTGGCAGGATGACTGAGCTTTAGTCCCCGTGGAGTCTTAGGGCCTCTCTCTGTCGGCAGGTCCTGTGCAGCAGCAGAGCCAGACTCATTCTGTGCTAGCTCAGGGCTCCCAAAATTGTAAGAAACAGAATCTTCTAGGCTGCAGCCTAGGCTTTGGAATCAGCACACTGCTACTACTGTATTCTGTTGGTTAAAGCAGTCACAAGTCCAACCCGGATTCAAAAAAAGAGGAGACTCAATGAGAGCTTGACCCAGGAGGTGGGTTCACTGGTGCTCGCCAGTATAGCAGACCACCTCACTCTACTTAGCATTGTTTTAAATAAACACGTTGTGCATTAAGGCATATCAGTTGTTTTTAAGTGTGAGGCAGTCCCACCTGTGAGTTGAAAATATGGACTCAAGGTAAAGCATTTGTAGAAATTATGACACAATAATTCCCATGTAGTATTTCTGACCACTCCCTCCAATTAATCTGAATGTAATCATAGGAAAACAATAAAATAAATCCAAATTAACTTTTAAAAAGGAATTAGAATGGGAAAATCAAAGAGGAAGATCTTTTTCCCCCCAAATTTTCCACAATAATTCCTAACTTTTTTTACATTTAAATCTAAAAGTTATAGCCGTTCATATTTATTGCACTCTTCTTCCGAGACAGATTTGAAGCATCTTATAATATTAAACTGCAGTTCCCCGTATCATAAGATGCCTTGCAGTAGAAGCTCCAGCTCGGTTGCAGGAGCACGGTATTCTTTGCACTTTTCTACCCTAGTTTCTCAGACTACCTCACAATACGGATGCACACAGGATCTCTGTGTTTAGAATATTTTAAGTCATGTAACCTTAACAGATTGCATCCATTGTTCTCCTTAAATTTGTGAGGATTAAGTCCTAGCACATTACCAGGCACAGCAGCATGAATACCCTTTCCTCTTTAATTTTAGAAGCTCTTCCAGCAGAATAACAAACGTGATGTCAGTATTTTCCTCTCTCATTTTTAAGCTTGTGCAGTAAGTATGCTAAGCATGTTGATTTTGACCATAAACAGTATTTTAAGGCATAATAAATATGAAATACATATTTTAAGTTTGATAAAGTATGAAATACAAGGTTTGTCTCATAGTAGTCCCTCAGAATAGATTTATTGAATAAATCAATATAGACATATTTTTTGAGTCACTGTGTGAAATCCAAATATCTAAAGAGATAAGAGCTTTGCTGCTATTTACAAAATGAGAATTGAGTGGCTATCATAGATTGTCAGTGCTTAAGGAAGCACACGCCGGTGTTTTTCTTACTAAACAAAATTTTCTATTAAGGCAAATTAACTGTCCTTGTTGCTTTGATAAACAAAGCCTATTTTGAATCAAGTACCGAAGCAGTATTACTTGTCTTGAAATTTCAAAGTTGAGAAATTGTGTTGTAGTAAATTTTCAAAGCAAAGAATTCATGCTCATTTAGCAGTATATTTTATAGCTGTTACTTCACAGTTAAGTTTTTTCAGATTTACAGTTTATTTTCCAAATTTTATGGATCCTCTGGTACAGTAAGCACTAAAAATGGGTGAGATCTGTGTTCCACCGTAGCTCCAATGGTGGCTTGCCAGCATTTCCGTTCTTCACTGAGCAGACCAGCATATTATAAACTGCCATGTCCGTCCTTTATTCATGGAGCATTACTTTTGTCAGTCCTCTATTTCTACCTCTCTCTGGATTAACCTGACCATGCAGGAAAGGTTGGATGGCAATCCAGTCTTCCTCATGGATCTAGTGATGGATGTGCCTTTTTAGTCACTCAGTCATGTCCAACCCTTGAGACCCCATGGACTATAGCCTGCCAAGGCTCCTCTGTCTATGGGACTTTTCAGGCAAGAATAATGAAGTGGGCTGCCGTTTCTTTCTCCAGGGGTCTTCCTGACCCAGGGATCGAACCTGCGTCTCCTGCATTGGCAGGTGGATTCTTTACCACTGAGCCACCAGGAAGCATTGATACTGATATATATAGAAGCCATTTATTGTTGACATAATATAGCCCTAAAGATAAAATATTTGACTCTAATTTATTATATATTTATTTCCTGATAGAATGTCAGATTCTTTCCCTTATAGATTCTGGCTAATTTAACATACAATTATCTTTTTTAACTTTTCTATTGAGCAGACTTGCTTTTTCTAACAAATTTCTTAATAGTGTGCTATGTAAAAAAAGAAAGAAAGAAATATTTTCTGATTATTAAAATAATGGTTTGTCAAAGAAAGCTTAAAAGTAAAGGTAATTTTTTTAATCAAAGGTGTGACTATTTTTTTAAGGACACAATGGTCTATATTTCAGCAAGTGTGCGACTTCTCACTACTAATAATTTCTCAGATATCAATTTCTACTCTTAGGAGGATAACTGTTTTAGTGGCTTGTATTTAAGTATTTGGAGCCAAAATTAATGGGAAGTAAAACTGTTAAAATGAATTTTAATTAAAAATATACCTTTTATGTTTCAAACCAGAACTATCTTATCAAACTCTGCAGTGATGCAAGTAATCTATATCTGAGTTGTCCAGTGAGGTAACCATACATGGAGGTTAAACAGCTTGAATTGTAATTAGTGCAACTCAGGAACTGAATCTTTTATTTTCCTTCTCTTTAGTTTGAGTATAAGTTACCACATGTGGTGAGTGACTACAGTATTGGACAGCTCAGGTCTAAATCAATGAATCAGAATAGTATTTCTCTTCATACCATTGTGATCGTAGATATGCTTAATAAATATCTTTAATTAAAATGTTTACAAATTAGAATATTTTCCCCTTATTTGATAAAATTTTCTAATTGTAGATAGGAAATGATGGTTTTTAAGTTCTACTTGATTGCTTGGAAATTGATTATCAGTCTTTTTCCTCCATAGGAAGAAGACCGAAAGCTGTTGATTGGATTCTTAGAGGATGTAATGACCTTGCTTTCATTATCTCATGCTCCTCTTGATAGCCTGAAAGCTGCTTTTGTGGAACTGGGGTAAAAATAATAGCTGATAGATTTTAAAAGCTATAGCAAGTCTTAAAATTGGTTTTATAGAGTACATATTTTTAGTCTAAATAAAGATTACTATACACACCAAACTTCTTGATTTCTTACTTAAGATCTTTTTGTTCTTTTTTTGTATATTTTAATATTTTATAATCAATACATTGTGATAAAAGAATGAGGTAAAGGATACAGATATGTCTTCATTGAAGCAGCTGGGGGCATAAAATCAAGTACAAATTTGAAGAAAATTCAGTGGCCCCAAATTGGAAAAGGCGTCCCAGTGAAAGCCAGACCACTGGGCTCCCTTTCCATTCCATTTGACTTGCCTGGTTTACCACACAGTTGCACTCATCTCACCAGCAAAGTAATGCTCAAAATTCTCCAAGCCAGGCTTCAACAGTACGTGAACCATGAACTTCCAGATGTTCAAGCTGGATTTAGAAAAGGCAGAGGAACCAGAGATCAAATTGCCAACATCTGCTGGATCATGGAAAAAGCAAGAGAGTTCCAGAAAAACATCTATTTCTGCTTTATTGACTATGCCAAAGCCTTTGACTGTGTGGATCACAGCAAACTGTGGAAAATTCTGAAAGAGATGGGAATACCAGACCACCTGACCTGCCTCCTGAGAAATCTGTATGCAGGTCAAGAAGCAACAGTTAGAACTGGACATGGAGCAACAGACTGGCTCCAAATCAGGAAAGGAGTACGTCAAGGCTGTATATTGTCACCCTGCTTATTTAACTTCCATGCAGAGTACATCATGAGAAATGCTGGGCTGGAAGAAGCACAAGCTGGAATCAAGATTGACAGGAGAAATATCAATAACCTCAGGTATGCAGATGACACCACCCTTATGGCAGAAAGCAATGAAGAACTAAAGAGCCTCTTGATGAAAGTAAAAGAGGAGAGTGAAAAAGTTGACTTTAAACTCAACAGTCAGAAAACTAAGATCATGGCATCTGGTCCCATCACATCATGGTAAATAGATGGGGAAGCAGTGGAAACAGTGACAGACTATTTTTGGGGGCTCCAAAATCACTGCAGATGGTGACTGTGGCCATGAAATTAAAAGACACTTGCTCCTTGGAAGAAAAGTTATGACCTACCTAGACAGCATATTAAAAAGCAGAGACATCACTTTGCCAACAAAGACCCATCTAGTCAAAGCTATGGTTTTTCTAGTAGTCATGTATGAATGTGAGTTGGACCATAAAGAAAGCTGAGCACCAAAGAATTGATGCTTTTGAACTGTGGTGTTGGAGAAGACTCTTGAGAGTTCCTTGGACAGCAAGGAGATCCAACCAGTCCATCCTAAAGGAAATCAGCCCTGAATATTCATTGGAAGGACTGCCGCTGAAGCTGAAACTCTAGTACTTTGGCCAGCTGATGTGAAGAACTTACTCATTTGAAAAGACCCTGATGCTGGGAAAGATTGAGGGCAGGAGGAGAAGGGGACGACAGAGGATAAGATGGTTGGATAGCATCACTGACTTAATGGACATGAGTTTGAGTAAACTCCTGGAGTCGGTGATGGACAGGGAGGCCTGGCGTGCTGCAGTCCATGGGGTCTCAAAGAGTCGGGCATGACTGAGGGACCGAACTGAACTGAACTGAACTCATAATCACATCATCTAGCTGCTTAAGTAGTTTCTTCTCATTCTTTACTAAAAACAGGTTTATGTATTTATTAATAACACTATCCCACATTTAGATAAGTGTCACACCCAACTTAACCCTTCCATATGGTGGTTTGAGTTATCCTTGATTTGGGTTATCCTAACTGATCCTATACCACCCATATGGCATATATAGGACAGTATTGTTTCACCACTGTTTATAGATGTCAGAAATTAAGACTCACAAAGGTTACAACTTACCCATCTGACTCTTAGTCCAGTGTTTCTTCTCATAAGTAGTAAATTTTATTTTACTTTATTTTTTTATAATTTTAACTTTTATGCTATTAAAGAGTTGAAATGTCTGTCGTCTTTGCACATGCTTAGAGAAACTTAGTTCCTGAATGTGCTAAAAGTTTGTAGTTGTATAAACTGACTTCCTTTTTTTAAAGAATCTTAGACATAGCCTATTAAACCATAGAAAGTAATTCTATATGTTTTGCCAATATGTTTGTCACTAGTATTCCTCAGAAAGGTAGAGTTTTCAGTACCCCAGTAAGACACTGTGGCTCTCACTTTTAGCGTTGATTTTTCTCTTGCAGTGCAAATCCAGCTTACCATGAGTTACTGTTAACTGTTCTGTGGTATGGTGTTGTCCACACGTCAGCACTCGTGAGGTGTACTGCTGCTAGAATGTTTGAGGTATGTAAACAAGATTTTCAGATCACAGTGATTTTCTTTGGAAGAGGGAGAGGGAATATTTTTTTGAAGGGAGGGAGCTTTTCATACTGCGTTACGTTGATGTATGTTTTGTGGCATTGAATAGTATCTAGTTGTGTCCTGTGGGATGGGGCAGAAATTTAGTTTTGGAATATTTCGGATTGTTTTTTAGCCTTATTGGTTCCTCGAATGTTATTATATTATCATTTCCTCTCCTCAAATTTCTTTTAAATCTTACTTATTTCCGTCCTATGTAAATCTTCTTGGCTATACTTTTCTATTTACTGAGGCAAATGGCTATTAAAACAAACTAAAACAGTAGAGGGCATTTATAAAGTTGTAAAATATAGTTGAACTCATGAGTAAAATATACTTTGATTCAATCGTTGCAATTACGGAAATATTTATTGATTATTCCTACTTTGTTATTTCCTCGCATATTATATCTGGAATAATAGCATCTCTAGACTTTAACTGCCCGTAGACTTAAAAGAGAGAAGACACTTCATATAATTTAACTAGATTTTCTTAAATTGCCACCTACCCAAGTTTAGTATGAAAATTGAAATACCTATCTTTTTTATCCTTCACAAAGGAAATTGTGTCAGCCTAGTTCATGTATGTATGTTTTTAGAACTAGAATGTGAGCACTAAAGTTGGCTTTGAATGTTTTACTGTTCTTGAGTCTTATCACAGAGCCATCCTGCCTGGGTTCAGCATCTGTCTCTGCCACTTAATGCCGGGTTCAGACTTCTCTGGCCTTGGTTTTCTCATCTATAAAGTGAAGATAATAATAAGTATCCATCTCAAAGGATTTTTTGTTAATATTAAATGAGTTAATACTTATAAAAGCCTTAAGACAGTGTCTGACACATAATTAGAAGAACTTAATAAATGTTAACTATTATTATGATTGTTTTTTAAATCTATGCCATTACTTCACAAGATAATATAATAGTTTAAGAAAAGTATGTTTGTTCAGGCTGAAACTGTCCCTATTGTGTCTGTCATTTTTAAAATATCTTAAAGCATTTATTTTCATAAGAAGAAGGAGAGAATTCATTTCTTCCTACATTTCAGAATTTCTAGATAATTTAAGGTAAATTGCAATCAAAGGATTAGAGCACTGATAGCTTTTAAAACATATACCATCTAAAACTTTTAACTTTTTGTGGCATCTAAAGAAAATTCCATTCTTATCAGAAGATTGAAAATCCTCTGTCCATGTTATTCCACAGTTATACAAATTTGATCCAAAAAAACCAATCACGTGGTCTTTATCAAGACAAATGCCAAGTTAAAAATTTAGTTAGATGCCTATCATAATAAGTTCCTTTTAGGTACAAATAGTTTTTGATTATTCAGTATGCTGAAAAGTTATTACCATGAAAGAAGAAAGTCTTTCTTTAGCCTCCTCTTTCCCCCAAAAGAAAAGAGCATCGTATTTCTTTAATATACTCTTCATAGAATTGTATTCTAAGACCATAAGAGCTATTTCTTTGTCTTAAAACATTTATTTCTAATGTGTCTATATATACTGATGAAGCATACCATATAAATGAAAATAGTTTAAAGAAAATGAGGTCTCCTCCCTCTTTACTTGTTTTTGTATTTTTTCCGCCTTATTTCTTACATGTGACTTTTGTCTGGTTTTGGTTTTGGTTTCTATGTCTGCTGTCAGTCCTGGTTGGAAACTATACCTATGCTTAAGCAGTTTTCAATGTTCTCAGGTTGATTATGAATTTCTGAGTCTTAATTTGAGAGACATCTCAGTATTTTTTCAAATTCATTTATGATAAAAGTAGTTTTACTGAGCATGCCAGTAAAAGTCATCAGGAAAAATTAAAATTATTTTTGTCAATGAGCCTTATTTTAAACAATATTGTATTAAAAGATTAATTATTTCATAAGATTTCTTTTGATACTAATACATTATAATTTGCAATTATGCTTGCTTCCCCTGCCACCCAAAAATGACTTAATTCAAAATAAAAATGTAAAAAGGGGGGGACTTAAAATTTTTTAAGTTTTTAATGTCAGAACAGAAACTATTGATAAGAAAGTGAGAAATGGATATATCAGGAACTTGATATTGGATACTTAGTGAAATTGAACACTAAATTTAGCTCTGAGTTTTCAGACAGCAGGATGAAAAGGGGAAATCTAGTCATTGTTAAATAAGAGAAAGTATATTCTTGATGTAGCAAGTTAGTATTGAAATTGATTTATAGAAGAGACCCTCTTGTGTGACTTGTAGTGTGACGTGGTGGGTTTCCCAAAAGATGCAGAGAGTTAGTTTCAAATGATTTCTTACATCACTCAGAAGGAAACAAAGCAAGTGGTATTAAGACCACAACTCAAAGGAGGCATGGGCTTTTAAGACCAGTGAATGAGTCCATTTTAAGGCTTTTTGGCTGGCACAATATAAACCTTTCAAAATGTACTTTACTGATTCAAATCTAAGCTATTTTGTTTATAAAATGATACAGAAAAGAGAGTTTTATTTAACAGTCCAACTCTTTGTGACCTTGTGGATGGTAGCTTGCCAGACTCTTCTGTCCATGGGATTTCCCAGGCAAGTGTACTAGAGTGGGTTGCCATTCCCTTCTCTAGGGGATTTTCCTGCCCCAGGGATTGAACCCCGGTCTCCTGTATTGCAGGCAGATTCTTTACTATCTGAGCCACCAGGGATGCCCTTTTATTTATAAAATGATACAGAGAAGAAAGTTTTATTTAACAATATTTTAATTTCTTCCCCCTATTTCTTTCTACCTGACATCTGTAATGCTTTTAAAGTAGTAACAAATTCTTTTGTCATTTTATTCCTGTCTAAATTATCCATGGTTCTGTTGAAATAAAAATTATTTCAGAATACTGAAGCAGATTCAAAAGTACCTGTTGGGTTTTTGTTACTAAAGATTCCATGACATCTTCCCTCTTCTTGGAGGACTAGTTCCCTTACAAGGTTAGCATTTAAGATTAATAATTTGTATTTACATTCTGAAATTGAGATTATAGGATTAAGATGTTACCCTTCTCTGTTGAAGCTCATAAAATGCTGTGATTTCTATAAAAACAAAATGCATATAGCTCAATATTGTCCTCTTGTTCTACAATTTAGGGTTGGCTGCTAAAAAATTGTTTTATAATTAGATTATAGAAATAGGTCTAATTGTGGTTATCATATTTTTTTTTAATTTGAGCTTTTAGAGAAATGAGCTATTTGTAAGCATTACCTCCTTGGACCAACCGGAAACATTCTTTAATTTAATGTCTTTTTCTAAATGTATCACGAAGTTTACGTCCTTTGAGTCATCATAATAATTGCACTTGCATTTCCTGAATGCCTGGTCTTTGTCAGACACAGTGTTAAGTGTATTATGTGCAGCTAGTAGTGCGTGATCCCTGGAGGTAGATGACAGTCACCATTTTCAGATGAGAAAACTGAGTTTCAAGGGATGGTGTAATATATGTGAGGCCACATGCCTAATAAGTGGAGAGCTACAGTCTGAACCCAGGTCTGATGCGCACATGAAGTAACTCCTTTGCACTAGGCTGTCTTAGGTCTCTATACCTCAAGAAAGAAAGCTCTGTGATGTGAAAGACTGGGAATTTTTGTATGTGATTTTAAAATTTACGTGCTTTAGAACAGTCAAAAGCAATTTAGTGGTGGCTGCTAGCCGTTTGAGTTTGGTTTAAAAACAGTCCAGTTTGTACCTTGTTGGTCAAAACAAAATTATAGCAGATTTATTTAAAGAATTTAACCATAGAACCCAGTATGTCGTCTTTTTGGCTTCTTTAAAAAAATAATAATAAAGAATAAAGCTTTATTTTAAATTGCCTTTTAATTGAATATGGAAATTTTGTAGACTGTGTGACCAAAAGTACAAATTGCCATTGAATTGGTGACAAGCTGTTTTCGGGGACTGCTAGGCTGTGGA
Organism: Bos mutus; assembly: GCF_027580195.1. Lineage (NCBI taxonomy): Eukaryota > Metazoa > Chordata > Mammalia > Artiodactyla > Bovidae > Bos > Bos mutus. The sequence continues at coordinate 60,803,441 of NC_091640.1, forward strand.
AGCTTTATTTTCCTCCTAAGCATTCTCTGCCTTTTTTAAGCACTCCGGTAGTCATATTGGCTTAGCTTCTAATTTTGGTTTTGCTTTTGTGTTTTCTCTTTCTCTTGGTTGTTCCTTTCTTCTTCCCGTGGCATTGTTATTTGTTCTTTCCATGCATCACCTGTGAATACCCCCTGCGCTGACCAATCAGCTGTTGGTGAAGGGGGTGAATGAAACTCTGGTAGCTCAGAGGGTTGTTCCTGCTCTCATAACTCTCTCCAGTGACCCTGAAATGTAAGTGTCGTCCTTGCCTTTTACCTTCAGCATCCCTTTCAAAACGTGCCTGTCAAGAAATAACCATCAGCTTTTAAATTCATTGAAGAGTAGGTTTAACTCTTTAAAATAATAATATGGGATTATACTTACTTGATTTTAAACTATTATACTACTATTCATGTATGGGTTTTGGTTTTTTTTAAGTCTGCCTTCACAGTAAACGTAATGACGAGGCCGTGTATTGAAAGGGGTTATTAGTAGCACTGTTCCTCAGTAAACATCTCCAAAGCTTAACACATGCTGATGGACTATTTCTTCCAAGCCAAGAAGGGATGCTCTGCTAATCTCACTAACATGTTGTTACCAGTAAGTATAGTGGCATGAACCAGAGGCTTAACGTTTTAATGTCTCATGTGGGTGACTAAACCAAGAAAGGCCAGTGAGTCTGCCTGCCCATCGTCAGTCACAGCTAACCCAGTTCTCATTCCAGTTTACCAAACCATTTTTTATTGCATGTTGACTGGTTTACAGCTGACTCTTCGAGGCATGAGTGAAGCGTTAGTTGACAAGCGGGTTGCTCCGGCCCTTGTTACCTTGTCCAGTGATCCTGAATTGTGAGTTCCACAGACTGCGACCTTAAGTTATCCTGTCTGTCTTTTTGAGCATTCTTCTTGGTCTGCTTTTTTTAAATTTAATTTGTCATTGCTAGCGACTAATACAGTATATTTACCTTGTACTTACCTTGATATATTCTTTAATAATAACCAGTTTTTCATCTCAAAGAAAATGTCAGTTTTTTTCTTCTTTTATTCTAACAGCTCTGTCAGGATTGCTACGATTCCAGCCTTTGGCACGATTATGGAAACAGTTATTCAAAGAGAGGTAGGAAATGAGTGAAATTTATTTATCTGTATGTACTGCCGAGGTGATGAAAGCATATGACCATACACATACCCTGGGGTTGGGGGCAGGGAGCATATGCATTCATTTTATTTCTTAGTTAATTATGGGCCGGAGGGATCTCAGTATTTGAAAATATGGTAACCTACCAAAAGTATCTTTTCATATGCTAAGGCAATCTCTAGTCTTTCTTCTCAGTTAGAAACTTCAGTATAAGCCAGCTCTCAGATGTTCTTTTCTAAGCTTGTCTGGATATTGCTTAATAATCAGCAATTGAATAATCCTTCACAGCAGATCTAGTTTCAAAGTCTTCTCTTATTCAGTAGCCTTCTGGATAGTCCGCATAAATTCCCAGTGGTTAGTGCGTGCAGATTTGAAGAGAACAGGTTTCCTCAGTTTCGGGAATGGAGGCTAGAGGTTCCGATGTTCTTGTAACTGTCATTCATGTCAAGCTGCAAGTCATGTCGTAGACTGGTGTCATCTTCTGGCAGTCCACACCACTGTGACAGCCTCTGTCATGCCTGCTTCAGGAGATCACCAAAGTCTTCCTCCCTCAAAGTGTATTTTGATTCAGAAACTTGTGTGATCTAAAGTTTGTTCGGTTCTGTCTGCAGCATTAACTGTTAGACACTTATCAAAATTAGTATCAGAATGTTATTCTCTGTTATGAGATTGGACATGTCCTTGCACAATGAAAAATTCTGTACACTAGAAAATCAATTATTTGTGGACCTATTAGCCACTTAAATGGAAAACAAGATTTTCCATCTCATAGGCGTTTCACACACACACAAAAATTATATATATATAGACTGTTTTGTAAAATTTTTGTCATAGAGATTTTTTTTATAACAAAAAACTAAACAACTTTGTTAGTTGTGGGAAAAAGTGTTCTCTGTTTTTTCACTTACATATATATATATATATATTTTACTGGTGGAGCAAAATAAAAAAATACATCATTCTGCAAAGCTTGCAGTCTTGGCAGAATTTCAACATGTTCTTAAATCCCAAAATAAAAACTTTTAGGGAAATATGAGTAATATATAAGTCACTAATGACTCATTGCTTTCAGAAGGTGAATAAGTGGGTAACTTACACTGTGATCTGTTTTAAGAATTCTGACTTAGACACAAAATCATCATACATTTATGTTTTTCCCTAAATATTACGGGATCTTTCTACAGTTTGTCAGGGAATATTTGTGTTAAAAAAAAAAATGAGTTGGCAAACATAAATATGTAGGATCTTTTCTGAGCTGAAAGACTAAAGAAGTACTTATTTAATTTCAAACTTCAACTCATGTTGATATAAGTCATTTGAATCCAGTTATGCAAACCATGTTTAGTGTGTATCTTTCTCTCAATCTGACTGTATAATATTCAATTTTAAGTTGCTGGAAAGAGTGAAAATGCAGTTGGCTTCTTTCCTGGAAGACCCTCAATATCAAGACCAATATTCTCTGCATACAGAGATCATAAAAACATTTGGTAGAGTTGGGCCTAATGCAGAACCAAGGTTCCGAGATGAGTGTAAGTTGCGTTTTTTTACTCTTTCCTGAATTGACATGTAAGAGCAAAACCATCAGTTTCTCTGAGGATGTGTCATATGTTAAAGCCTTTTCTGCACTTTGTCTTTCATGCACTGAAAGCTACCAAGTGAAACAAGTTTTTTATTGGGGATTGATCATTATTGCTGTCACTCAGTGGTTTCTTACACTATGTCCTGTAGACATATGAAACGTAACTCATAAATAATTTCAAGTTATTTTTAGAACAGTTCTTAATAACTTAATTTCAAAATAACTGTGTTCCTTATATTTAGAGATTATTATTTAATTCTATTTCTAAGGAAATTTATATGTGTTTTTAGATATGTTATGAAAAAATGTACATTTCTTCCACTTAGCATGCCATTCAACAATTTTAAGTCACAGCTTGTCAATCTGCTGAATAATCTGCATAATGATCTGCTAAAGCATTTTTTCCAGTTTCTATAGTGTTACTTCAACAGTGAGCCTCAACCTTTATGACTACAATTTCTGAGTGGTATCAAAGCACCCAATAATTATTATGCCAAAACCATGACAATTATCACTGCTACATCTTAGTCCTTTTATTTTTAGCCATTGACATGCTCTTGAAAGGATCACAGGCTTGGTTTCCTAAGTCAGTTTATAAGAATTATCACCAAAAATATTGTAAGGATTTGGACTGCAGTGTCCAAAAGGGCATGAATACTTATGGAGCTACAAGAACACAGTCAGAGGATTGTTTCTTGATGGGTAATAGTGTTGGTAACGTGAGGAGGAAATAATACTTCACATATTTCACAATTAGTTAACAGAAAAAGGTTTAGTATTTTAGTGAGCAGCAGGGTTAGTTCCTCATAGTAGTAACATTAGATTTACAGATGGCCCTCTGCAGGAGCTTTGACTAACTTTACTGAGGCTGTAATTGCCCTGAAGCAGGTCTTGGCTGTTGAATCAAGGAACAGTCTAAATAGTCAGTGGACCTTTGGTGGGCACCACATTGTTGAGAACACAATTGAACCTTTGTATGTACATTCAAGAGAAAGGTTGACACATTGCATAGAAGAAAGAAATTTTCTTTTCATAATGATCCCAAAATAACAAGGTTTGACTAGAGAAAGGATTGAGAATAGAAGTTTCCAATGCTTGAATAGGTGTAGTAAACCATTATCCCTGAAGCCTTCTACAAGTTAACTGTATATTGATTGACCAGTCTGTTTTAAGACAAAAAACAAAAATTTTTTTCTTCTGTATTTACTACTCAGTCAGTTGATTTCTCTTTTGCTTTAAAACTTTACCCCAAGGAACTTAATGTCTTATATTAATAAGGTGAATGGTAGACAAAGTAGAACCCATATTGACAAGGATGCTATATTGTTACCTATCTGTATTTATAGACAATTACTGTTAGGAATTAGAGAAAGATCAGAGCATTGCAGGGTAGTAACTGCTGTTTCTTGGAGTGATATTTTTAACTTTCTATTTCTTTTCTCCCTCTATTTCTTAGAGAATAGAAGACGTCGGTTCACCTAGTGCCCCTTTTTCTTTCCCAAACTCTTAGTTATCACAGGCCCTTTTGGTTTTTATTTTTATCTCGAGGGCCATTTGGTTTTTCCAGTGAGTGAGTGAAGTCGCTCAGTCGTGTCCGACTCTTTGCAACCCTATGGGCTGTAGCCTGCCAGCTCCTCTGTCCATAGGATTTTCCAGGCAAGAATACTGGAGTGGGTTGCCATTTCCTTCTCCAGAGGCTCTTCCAGACCCAGGGATTGAACTCAGGTGTCCCGCATTGCGGGCAGACTATTTACCGTCTGAACCACCGGGGAATATTTTTCAGACTATGATACAATTTTGTTTTCCACTTTTTTAACTTTATAAGGCTCTCTGAAAATGTTCAGTCATACTTCAGAGATTTTCTAACATGGCAGTTTTACATTTCAAATCAGTTTTGTTTTGTTTTTTAAGTTCCTTATTTTAGATCTCAGCCCGTTTATAAAAAGAGAGGACATGATTCCCTTCATTTTTGCTATTGGATCTACCCCAGAATATATTTTGGAACTTTACTAAAATCTATTTTTTAAAAATTTCCTGTTGATTTATCTTTACTTTGTTTGCAGTTTTGAATCTTTAAGTGAAAGGCTCCAGAAGTGGCCTTATGTTGTGTGTTTCCTATTTTCCTTGCCCACTGAAGGTCATTTGTAGAAATACTCTCATTTCGGTTATTAAATCTTTTAACCATTTATCTCCATCTGAGGGGTTAACAGTTGAGTGAATTAATTGTTACAGATATGGTAACCCAGGACAGTACTTATATAATGAAATGTTGAATTCTGTAATAAATGTCTATCTTCAGAGATTTAGGAAGATCCTACATGATTGCCTTTAACTGTCAGTAGACTAGAACTTAAAGAAACTTGTTTAGGTTTGTTTTCTAGTTAAGCAGTTTTAAGGGGATATTGTGTAGTGTGGTCGTTGAGTTTCTGAGAAAAACATTGAGGAAAGGATTGCTTGAATAAGAAATAACAGAATGAGCAGAATGAATAGAGAGGCCACGCTTTTATAGATAAACAAGTGCAAGGAAGGTAAATTTGGGCAGAAATGAAATAAAGACTCTTTGAGAGACTGTCTCAGAGCCACCATTTTGTTGAGGCCTCAGCATGCCAGTTAATGAATCAAAGTTTCAGTAAATTGATTAGGAATTCAATGAATAGTTGAAGTTTTTGTCTTATGTTTTTAGAACACCTCTTAAGTATGTTGTTACTAATTTTGACAAGTCAAAAAGTCCCCTAAAAATGGCCGTAGTTGTCCTAAGTTTTTGTAGGTTTGTTTTTTTTTTTTACATTTACTAAGGTAAGCTTAAAGATTGTAATTATAGTGCTGATCTATTGAGAAAGATTTTTCGATAAGGAGATTGTGGCTTTAACATATGCAAATTCAGTGTAAACATGAAAGAAGTCACCTCGACTGTCAGAAGACGCCCTGATGAGCCATGCTCTGAGTCCCCCAACCAAGCAGGGGCTAGAAAGGGACCCTGTGATCAACAACTTGATAATCACTTACCCTGGAGCCATTTCTCCAAGGAACCCTGGTTTTAGTGGGAAATGGTATTTAGAGCTCATGATCTTAGGCAGTAGGAGTGCTCAGCGTTACTGAAGTGGTTATTGTTTCTTGGGCCATCTCTTTTGTTTTAGTAGTGTGTTATCTGTATTTTTGAAATTTTACGCTGTTCATTGAGATATCACATACTGAGCCCTTGAGTGACTCAAAACTCAGCCACCTGTGCTGTTTGACATTGGTCTTTGCTATGAACTTGAGAAACTAAAGCCAGTAATATTTTCATGAAGTAGTGAAATCATTTGATATTGAAAGAGAATAAGTATACTTTTTATCTTTTAATAGCAACATTAATACCTGATTTGTATAAACTTTATAATAATAACACAAGAGGTAGGTTGTTTACATTTATTTATTTGGTTTTCATTTTTCAGATTGGGAAACTGAGTTGCAGTGAAGCTAAATGACCTGTGTGCATCCTCACAATTAGGTCATGATGGCACGCTGTGATCTCTTTCTCCCAAATTCTGGATCACTCTTTATTCTGAAAAAACATGCTTTCTTCCCTAGTAAGAAAAAGCAAGTATAGGATGTGGGTGATCTTTCGAAATCATCCAAAATTAAAATAAAATTTTATAAAATGAAATATTATTTTTCAAATGGATAAAGGACATTTTAGGTTAAAATTAATAATTTCTTTTTCTCTTTTCAGTTGTTATACCGCATCTGCATAAGTTAGCCTTGGTGAACAACTTACAAATTGTGGACTCTAAACGACTGGATATTGCTACCCATCTCTTTGAAGCCTACAGCGCACTTTCCTGTTGTTGTATCCTTGCTTTATTATGTTATCTATATTTAAGGATCAGTTTTGCTGTGAACCTCAGTTGTCAAAGATTGAGAAGTAGAATGTTTTTTTTCAGCTTAAATAAGTAGAGTAGAAGTTTAAAAATTTGAGTTGACTTGCCCCACTCTTCATTCTAGCCATCCCCTAATTTTAAAAGACAACTTTGAGTCTTCTATTTTTATATGTTCTATGGTCTTGAAAACATTGACTAAAATTTTGTCTGTGTTAATCAGCTGTATGACTTAAGCCACAAATGAGCTACAGCTGAGGCTTCTCTGTTAATCAAAAGGAAGCCTTGTCTATGTCCTGGCATTCACTTTTAATTACTGTTTAACCACCTTTATGATCGTATGAATATCTCTTGGAGACATATCACTCATTGAAAAAAAAATACAGGGCCACCCAGGTTAATCATTTGCATTGATAGCAGAACTGGAGGAAAGTTCAGAGATCATCTAACCCATGTCACTCACTACTTTCTATAAATGATTAAACTAAAACTTGAAGACATTAGTGACTTCTGTTTTTTAATAGTTAAAAGCAAAATTGTGACTACAACAACGAACTTTAGCTATCCTGTTAAATGTTCTCTTTACTGTCCAAGACCTAGTAAAATAAAACTAAGAAATAAAAATGAAATAAAACTAAGAAGGAAGTAAAGATAATGATGGGCAGAGCAAACTCCAGCTTTCAGGCTTTCCCATTAAAAGCAGAATAGCCCTAGAAAGGGGAAATAAGAGATTGAAAAGGGGTGAACACTAAACACTTGAATAGGACTGTGAAAGTACGTGCCGCAGAACATAATCAGAGAATTATGGTTAGGACAGGAGAGATGATGGTAGGAAAATGGAAACGTAGAACCGTGTGTTAAGGAGCTGCTGGTCCTTTTCAAAATGGGAAAGCTTGAAGCTCAATGCATGGTTGAGAGCATTTCATTTTGGGACTCTACTGAAAATTGCCTAGTCATGTGGCTGACATAAGCTACTTTTTTATAATATAGATTATAAAATGGGCAGAGATACCATATTTTGATAATTTTGCCTCAACTAACCATATATTTTCTATAAGTTTAATTCCACTAAAAGCAGAAGTTAACTATCATTCCTAGTTTATCTTGTTGGCATTTTCAACTTAGAGAAGATAGAGGAAGCAAGAAGAGGAAGTGATAATTGTGAATTCTCAAGGAAGGACTCTAGTAATGGAGAAGTGACAGGACCCTTCCAAGAAAGAAATAATGGCATGTCAGAGTGTGGCGTGTCAAAGAAAGAGAACACGGATATGTTCATACCTGTTCCCTAAACTTTGCAAAAGTAGATGTTTACAAACTTCAGTGAAAAGCTACGTGTAATCTTAAATTTTCTTAGAGTTTCACGTGAAATATGCCTCAAGAAAATGAGAAAGTCAGAAAAAGAAAGATCAAACATTTCAGCTCTGTAAACGTAATTTTCCAGGTGGACAAGGCAGTGGTTTCTGAAAGCAGAGGCGTCCGTATGGAAGGGGCATCACTGCATGGTTAGGCGTGCACAGAGCATCGCTGCAGAGGACACACAGGAAAAAGCCTCCACACCAGCACAGGAAGGGGAAGAAGCATCTTAACAGTAGACCCTGTGCGAGCCCTTCTCCATGAGTCAGAACTTGGACTTGAGTGAGCAGGGAGGTTATGGCCACCAAGAAAATCACATTGTCTGTCTATCCTGTATTCCATTGCATTCTGAGCTGATAGAACACATCATCATCTTTTAATAGGTTTGGCAAGGTGTTGTGTCAAGAAATGATGTTTAATATAAAATTTGAAGGAGTCTAGAAATATTTGACTTGGAATGATTTAGGGATAAAAAGATAATTTGAAAATTAGTTTAAAGGTTGTTATGTAGAAAAAAACTTAGGCCCATTTGTGTAAATGCTGACGAGCAGGGAGGCCTGTGATCTGAGAAGAACTTTCTGAGTTATCTAAAAGTACAATGGCCTCTTCTATGAGACTGAATGTCCTGTCAGAGGCCTTGTGCCATCACTCACGGATGAGGTAGAGGTGGTTTCTAACCTCAGACAGGACTAAATGACCTATAAGTTTCCAACTCCTGAGACACTGTGGGATTTCATGGGGGAGAGGACCAAACAGTGAGTAGGGAGAGAGGAGGCTTTATTCCTCTCTGTCTTGAAAATAACTATATTTTCAAGGCAGTAGTTATATGGATTTTTTTTTTACTTAATAAAGTTTATTGTAATTTGCTTCAGAAAAATCAGTTCATCTTTATAGGGGAAGTCATTTACTGGCACTTTTCACTTTAATATTAATATGGTATATTAAATAAGAACTATTTTTAAATGGCTCACAACTATGATAGGTGAGAAAGTGTCATTAAGTAATGTGAATGAACAGGGTGAATTGTTTTCTTGGGAAATGCATCTACTTTCCCGATCCCTTTCAATGTCATATAATCAGCTAAAACTCATATGACTAAGAAATATAGGTAGTACTAAACTTATTACAGCAAAACCTCTCTCGCCCAATTCAATCAGGACCAGTATGGGTCAGTTTAACAGAATGGTTGAAGTAAGAAATCAAGAAAATGATATATACCTAAGGTAACTTCTTTTAACTTAAAACACATAAATGTAACTTATTTTACCAATCTTTTGATGTAGAGTTAAAGAATTTCTTCTGTCAGTCTGCTGATTAGAGTTTTAAACATCAGCCGCCTTAGAATAATCACATTTGTAATATAATTGTCTATGAATTTCAACTTAACTTTGTTTAAAGAGAATCCGGAAACATTTCTGATAATGGGTACTGAATTTTTCTAGATTTTTGTATTTTTCTTTATATTTTAATATGCATATATTTTAAACAGCAATGTTTTAAGCAACTGGGCTTTCAACTTAAATGTCATGGAAACATTAATTTTCTTTTTATCCTCATTTAATCATCCAGTTAAATTTCATGATTTCATTTTCACCCTTATTATTTCGTATGTTTACATACCATGTTATTAAACTATGTGCTGTAACAATAACCAGTGCTTCTGACATGAAGAAATTTGTGGCAATAAACACAGTTGACTTTTGACAAGTAACTAACACAACAGATAAGAATGAGGCTTGAGGGAAGCCTGTTGGCTCTAAGTGATAAGCATACCATAGGCATCATTTAAGAAATCTGCTTCTGTTGTTCTGTTGGACATACCAGTTTGGTTTTTGTAAATGTCCTTAACTACTTTCTCTCAAGTCATTTCAGAGGATTTAATGGTTAATCACTTTTTACCTGGTCTCAGATGTTTACGCATCGACATGGAACATCTTTCTCCAGAGCACGAAGTAAGCTGCTGTCATGATTAAGCCACTGTGATTATCAGCACCATGACCATGTGTTTTAATATCTCCTATGCGTGCGTGCTAAGTCACTTCAGTCGTGTCTGACTCTTTGCAACCCCATGGACTGTAGCCCTCCAGGCTCCCCTGTCCATGGGATTCTCAGGCAAGAACACTGGAGTGGGTTGCCGTGCCCGCCTCCAAGGGATCTTCCCCACCCCGGGATCCAACCTTGTCTCCTTGTCTGCTGCATTGGCAAGCGGTTTCTTTACCGCTAGCACCACCTGGGAAGTTCATTTTCTCCTATTCAGACTTTCATTCCTCTTCGTGTGAGGCCTGATTATGGTATGCTGTGCTTAATTTTTTCAAATTGAGTTCAGTGTCATTTTACAGATTTATTAACTAGTGATGAGATCTTAAGCAGCTCCTTTTGCATCTCTCTGTTCAGTTCTCTGAAGTAGGCATAACGAACTGTCTAGAATTTAGCAAGGAATGTATGTGAAATGCTTTTTATCTGCAAACTGCTGTACAGTATTATCTCAGACCATCAGCTTTCTTAGAGGCAGAGTTTCTATTTTCTGTCTCCATTTCCTCATAACACTTCTCATTCTGTTTATCTTCCTGTGACCTCAGGACAGAAGACACAGGTTTTATCATTTATTTCCTATTCTATGTCATCAATCTGTTTTTCTATCAGCTTTTCTTTAGCCTATTACCATGTTTGACTCTCCGTCCTAAACAAAACAAAACAAAACAAAACAAAACAAAAATCTTCCCGTTACCCCTTCACCACACCTCTTTTTCCTCCCAGTAGTCCACGCTCACTCTCAACTCTCACACACTCAGTACCGCGTATCCACCGTCACACTCAGCCAGCAAAGCTTCTGTCTCTGAGCTCACTGGTGATCCAAGTGCTGCACTGAACGGACACGCTGGAGTTGTAACCTTTTCCTCCTTGTCTTTGTCAGTGCTCGATGTTTTTGGACTTCTTTGAATTCGGTAGATACAAAGTGGTATCTCATGATGGTTTTCATTGCATTTCCTTGACTGTTTTCAAACTTGGAATTCTTTATGTGCTTACTAACATCAAAGCCTTTTTAGGTTTTTTTGCCCATTTTTCTCACTTTGGATGATATTTTTTCCTATTATTTCTTTGATGTTTGTTATATAATTGGAATACCAGTATTCTGTTCATTTTGTATTTTGTGAATATCTTTTCCCAATTTTTTTTCGTATTTTTGGCCTATTTGAACACTGATTTTTAATTTTAATAGATTGATTAAATCTTTCTAAGACATGATCTCCTATACTTTCTTCTTAAAATGTTTAAAATTGTATTTTTACAATAAAATTCATAATCCATCTAAAATTAGTTTTTATGTATGGTGTGAGGTAGTGCTTAAATTATGTTTTTTTCTATACAGATGACCAGCTGTCCCATTATTGTTTATGGAGCAGTTCATTATGTCTATACTGATTGGCAGTTCCACTTCTGTCATACCTGATGTTTCCTTGTATTCCTGTGTCTGTTACTCAGGAACATTCTTTTCTGCTGATCTCCTTGGTTATTATAACATTGATATGAACTGTATCATTGTAATGAACTGTCTTTATTACAGTCACTTGTTAAAAAGTCCTGAAATCTAACAGGGCAGGTTCAGCATCCTCTCATTTTTTTAGAACTTTTCATGACTCTTATCATTTTTATGTAAACTTTAGCATTAAACAAGGTTCCCAGAATGATCTTGTTCATATTCTGATGAAGTTTAATTGATTCTATAAATTAATTGGGAGAGACATCAACTTCATAATTTTGAGTCTTCTATCTAGAACATGGGGCTTCCCAGTGGTAAAAAAAAAATCCACCTGCCAATACAGAAGGTGCAAGAGACACAGGCTCCAAGCCTGGGTCAGGAAGATGCTCTGGAGGAGAAGGTGGCAATCCGTTCCAGTACTCTTGTCTAGAAAATCCCATGGACAGTCCATGGGGTCAAAAATAGTCAGACACGACTTAGCAACTGAGCATGCACGCAAGCATCCAGAACATACTGTATCTTACATTTATTTAGGTCTCCTTTAATGTCTTTCAATAAAGTTTTATAATTTTGTTTGAACAAAACTGTCACCTTATATTTATAATGCTATAATGCTAACTTTTTTTAGGATTATATGTTTTTTAACACTTTGTTATTGGTGTGTAGAAATGTATATAACTTTTATATGTTGAATTTATGTCTGGCTAACCTGAGAAACTTTATTATTAATTCTAATAATAAAATGTCTCTGGATTTTTTAAGTAAGTTTCAAATGCAGGAAAGTCACTATTATTATAGTAAATAATATATTATTTTCTAATACTTTTACTGTATTTTTTTCCCTTTTCCTTACTGTAGGCTCTATATTGCTATACCTTTTTACTTCTGATATTAATTTGTTTTTTGCTTTCTTTTTAAAATAGTTTTGTTAAGGGTTATGAATTTTATTAACCTTTTCAAATACTGAACTTTGTTGATTTTTCTCTGGTTTTTAGTTTGACTACTATTTTCATCTTTATTTCCTTCTGCTTTCTTTAGGTTTGATTTTTTTTTTTTTCCTGTTTTTCTAACTCTTTAAGGAGGAAGCTTGGATTTTTCACTTGTTAACTTTTCTTCTCTTCTGATACATAAATTTAAGGCTGTCAGTGTTCCTTTAGCCACATCCCTTTTGCTCCACTGTAGCTTTGTTATCACTTAGTTCAAATTAGATTCTCATTTCCATTATTTCTTTATTGATCCCTGGATTTTTGCTTCATGAGGTAAAGGTAGTTAATTTTATGAGCCAGTTCTCTTATATTTGTATTAACTTTTTGTGATCTGGTTGTTCTATCAGCTATGAAAGACATGTTAAAATTATGATTAGGAATTGCTTTCTTTCCCTCTTTTTAGCTTTTTCCCTATTGTGCTTTGTACATTTTATAGTTGCCCTTTCCAACCTGAGGGAATTCATTTTTACTGCTGGTTGGTTGAGTATTTTTATCATGAGGGGTGGTTGGATATTGTTAGATGTATTTTTCTGAGTCAGTTGAGATGATTACATAATTATGGTTTTTTATTCTCTCACAATATTTGATATTAATGGGTTTTTATATGCTAAAGCAATCTTTGAACCCTGTAAAAAATCCCACTTAGTTATGATGCATAATTCCTTTTATTAATAGATGAAGGTAGATTCAACTTGCTAGTATTTTGTTCAGGATTTTTGCATCGAAGATGGAGGCTATCTGTAGAATAGAACAAACAAGAGGCAAGCCTTTAACAAAGTAACTGCCAAAAGTTTCCTCTTTTAATTAACATATTAGCTTATGGCAATATTAAATACTCAATTAAATCTTTAATTTTACTGTGCTACCTATATTTCACTAAAGTCAATTTTTTTTTAATCAGGTTATTTTAACTTCCATGATAAAAGAATGTGAACAAAAAATAGAGAACAAGACCGTCCAAGAGCCTCAAGGGTAAAACCTTAATTCTTTTTTATGGCTTTGTGTTAACCTTAACTTCTCTACATAAAATTTTTGTCAGTGGGTCAAGTGTTTTATATTGTGTTGTTTTGTGGTAATTAATTTAGAAGGCAAGAAAAGCCTTTAAATGGGCAGTTCACACATACTAATCCATAAACCATCTAGGGAATTTAAAATTCAGATCTCTGCCTCATTCTCTGTGCCCTCATCTTTCTAAGTTGGCCTAGAGATTTGTATATTTAAAAGCTTCCAGCCAAAACACCAGTTCAAAGAGACTTGCACCCCAGTGTTCATAGAAGCATTATTTACAATTGCCAAGGTATGGAAGGCAGACTAAGTGTCTATGAACAGATGAATGGGTAAAGATGTGTGTGTGTCTGTATATGTACACACACATAATGGAATACTGCTACACCATAAAAAAGAGGGTATTCTACCAAGTGAAATAAGTCAGGGCAAGACAAATACTGTATGATATCATTTATGTAGAATCTAAGAAATACAACAGGATTGAATAATATAACAAAAAAGAAACAGACTCAGATACAGAAAATGAACTGGTGGTTACTAGAAGGGTTGAGGAAAGGGGGAGGGGCAATATGGGGGCAGAAGATTAAGAGGAACAAACTGTTATATGTAAAATAAATTACAAGGGTATATTGTACAATACAGGGAATATAGCCAGTATTTTATAATAACTATAAATGGAATATAGCCTTTAAAAATTGTGCATCATTATATTGTACACCTGTAACTTACATAATATTGTATACCATCTATCAGTTCAGTTCAGTTCAGTCACTCAGTTGTGTCCAGCTCTCTGTAACCCCATGGACTGCAGCATGCCAGGCCTCCCTGTCCATCACCAACTCTCGGAGTTTACTCAAACCCGTGTCCATCGAGTCAGCGATGCCATCCAACCATCTCATCCTCTGTCATCCCCTTCTCCTCCTGCCCTCAATCTTTCCCAGCATCAGGGTCTTTTCCAATAAGTCAGTTCTTCGCATGAGGTGGCCAAAGTATTGGAGTTTCAGCTTCAGCATCAGTCCTTCCGATGAATATTCAGGACTGATCTCTTTAGGATGGACTGGTTGGATCTCCTTGCAGTCCAAGGGACTCTCAAGAGTCTTCTCCAACACCACAGTTCAAAAGCATCAATTCTTCAGTGCTCAGCTTTCTTTATTGTCCAACTCTCACATCCATACATGACTACTGGAAAAACCATAGCTTTGACTTTGTTGGCAAAGTAATGTCTCTGCTTTTTAACATGCTGTCTAGGTTGGTCATAGCTTTTCTTCCAAGGAGCAAGTGTCTTTTAATTTCATGGCTGCAGTCACCATCTGCCGTGATTTTGGAGCCCAAGAAAATAAAGTCTCTCACTGTTTCCACTGTTTCCTCATCTATTTCCCATGAAGTGATGGGACCGGATGCCATGATCTTCGTTTTCTGCATGTTGAGCTTTAAGCCAACTTTTTCACTCTCCTCCTTCACTTTCATCAAGAAGCTTTTGAGTTCCTCTTCACTTTCTGCCATAAGGGTGGTGTCATCTGCATATCTGAGGTTATTGATATTTCTCCCGGCAATCTTGATTCCAGCTTGTTGCTTCATCCAGCCCAGCGTTTCTCTTGATGTACTCTGCATAGAAGTTAAATAAGCAGGGTGATGATATACAGCCTTGATGTACTCCTTTCCTGATTTGGAGCCAGTCTGTTGTTCCATGTCCAGTTCTAACTGTTGCTTCTCGACCTGCATACAGATTTCTCAGGAGGCAGGTCAGGTGGTCTAGTATTGCCATCTCTTGAAGAATTTTCCATAGTTTGTTGTGATCCACACAATCAAACGCTTTGGCATAGTCAATAAAGCAGAAATAGATGTTTTTCTGGAACCCTTTTGCTTTTTTGGTGATCTGACGAATGTTGGCAATTTGATCTCTGGTTCCTCTTCCTTTTCTAAATCCAGCTTGAACATCTGGAAGTTCATGGTTCACGTATTGTTGAAGCCTGACTTGGAGAATTTTGAGCATTACTTTACTAGTGTGTGAGATGAGTGTAATTGTGCAGTAGTTTGAGCATTTTTTGGCATTACCTTTCTTTGGGAATGGAATGAAAACTGACCTTTTCCAGGTCAGGTCTCCTGCATTGCAGGCAGATTCTTTACCAGCTGAGCTGCAAGGGGAGCCCAAGAATCCTGCAGTGGGCAGCCTATCCTTTCTCCAGGGAATCTTCCCTACCCAGGAATCAAACCAGGGTCTCCTGCATTGCAGGTGGATTCTTTACCAACTGAGCTATCAGGGACGCCTTTATAAGGTATATTTCAATAAAATATTAAAAAGAAAATAAATAAAAACTTCCAAAGAGATTCTGACAGGTAGTTGGATTTGGGAATCACTGGTGAAAATAGTTTCTAAAAATTTGTGACAAGAATTGTGACAGTTAATGTGATTCACTGCATAAAGGGTTGTCAGCATGTGAATGTTCTAGTCACGTGCTTCTAACCAGACTAATTAGAGCTCAAAGATTTAGTGAAATTAAAATATGAACATAGATGTGGAAGAATAAAGTTGGTCATTTCAGGATAGGAAGTAATTTATAAATAGTCTGTTGTACTCTTTCTAAAGTAACCTTGAACAGTTAATCTTAAGTGGAATCTTTTAGGCATGAAAAACTCAAAGGTGTTTCCTTTATAAAAGTGACTCCCAGGAATAAGTGTTTCATCTTGTCAGGCCAGGTGCCCATACAGACACTCCTCCACACTCCCAACCCCAATATACACACACACACCCACAGTCTTTTCCTCCACACTCCCAACCCCAATATACACACACACACCCACAGTCTTTTCCTCCACACTCCCAACCCCAATATACACACACACACCCACAGTCTTTTCCTCCACACTCCCAACCCCAATACACACACACACACACACACAGTCTTTTGCCCCTTAGCACAGCTCAGAACTGTTGCCTTCGCCTCCTGGAATGGTGGGCTCTTCTATCACTTTAGCCGTGGAAACTTATAGAATAGAAATGCTTTGATAGGTTTCTACTCTGAACACAAAATCCGTGAAGTTATCATTAAAGCATATAATTCTGTTCATTTTTATACATTTAATATGAACATTTTTGATGCCTTATTAGTTTAAAATGTAAAAGGTTTGGGACCAAAATTGAGAAAAATTATATGTGAAATACCTTCTAAATGACATTTCATAAAGTAGCATGCAGGAAAGAAAGAAGTCTCTGTACTGTCCTGAAACACATTTGGTTATGTGACCTTCCATTTAAAAAGAAAAGTTCACTTTTATAATCATAGTTTTCCTGTGTTATTCAAATCTTCTGTATTATTATTTTTTTAATTGTTATTCCACAGAATTTCAAATAGACACAAAAAATAAACATGACATAATGAATCCTCATCGGAGAAGGCAATGGCACCCACTCCAGTACTCTTGCCTGGAAAATCCCATGGATGGAGGAGCCTGGTGGGCTGCAGTCCAGGGGGTCGCTAAGAGTCGGACACGACTGAGCGACTTCACTTTCACTCTTCACTTTCATGCATTGGAGAAGGAAATGGCAACCCACTCCAGTGTTCTTGCCTGGAGAATCCCAGGGACGGGGAAGCCTGGTTGGGCTGCTGTCTATGGGGTCACACAGAGTCGGACATGACTGAAGTGACTTAGCAGCAGCAGCAGCAGCAATGAATCCTCATGTATTCACTACTCAGCTTATATATAACAGTCAGTATGAGAATTAAGGTGGATTCAGGATAT
Source organism: Bos mutus (assembly GCF_027580195.1). NCBI lineage: Eukaryota > Metazoa > Chordata > Mammalia > Artiodactyla > Bovidae > Bos > Bos mutus. The sequence goes on from NC_091640.1 coordinate 60,820,604, forward strand.
ATTCAAATGTGAGTTCAGTTTAACTTGGCAACAGGTTAGACTAAGAGAGAACTAGAATCTAAGGGTTCCTGGGTTGGGTGATGGCACAGTACAACCCAGTGGAGCTATTCTGAAGAGAAGTGTTTATTCACAGTTTGAAGTACAGTTAGAAAAGCACTGTAAGCAGTTACTGAGATTTAGGAACTATTAAAATATTAGTGGTGACCAGAGGGGTGGAGCTGGACGGATGATCTCACGTGGAAAGAGGGCTCAGACATAAAATTAGACCAGTGTTCAAAATGCAGCGTCTAGGAGAAGCTTGGGCTTTCCAGGTGGCTCAGTGGTAAAGAACACGCCTGCCAGTGCAGGAGACTCAGGCTCAGTCCCTGGGTCAGGACGTCTGCCTGGAAGTGGGCACGGCAATCCACTCCAGTCTTCTTGCCTGGAGAATACCATGGACAGAGGAGCCTGGCAGACTACAGTCCATAGGGTCGCAAAGAGTCAGACACAACTGAGCAACTAACACTTCACTTCAAGAGAAGCTTCGCTTAGAATTAGGAGGCAATTCAGAGTGGTGTCAAAAAATCAAACAGGAATTTAAAAGAGAAGGAGCAGTGGCCTTCCACTTGTAAGATAGAGTGATGTGGAGAGGGAGAGAAGTATTCTAGGACATAAATAAGTTTAAAACTAGGCCAGAAGTAAGAGTTTCTATAGGTGCAGAATCAACAGGTAGTGGGAAGTGGTTGCCTATGACTTGCAATGGAAAGGTCAGATTTCCCTGAAAGCCTGCAGTAAGAAGACAGTACTTTACAGGGCAGTCCATTTCATTTTTAACCACTTGTTTTTTAAAAAATTCCTTTCATATTCTGAGTTAAAGTCTCCCTTCCTGTAACATCTACTCTCTAAAACAAGTTTTGGCAGAGGGGTCAGAGTCAGACTGTTTTGTCAAAGTAATAAAAAATGTAAACTCTTCAGAAAAACAAAACAAAAAAAATGCTATAATGCAGTGGTTCTTTACTGGAAAGCTTTGTAACATACCTACCTGGGTCCTCGACCCTGGAAGGAGAAACTCAGAATCACCGGGGTCAGGTCTAGGAGCCACATCCAGAAGCTCCCCAGATGATCGTGGTGCGGCTCACAGGTCTCTGTAGACGCACACAGCTGTGCAGATACGTAGCACATGTTTCGTTCTTCATGGGAAGGTGTCGTAAGCCCCTAACTCCCCTCCAAGCTGAACGCTGGTCATTCCGTTCACTTCTGTGTGCTGGCTTCTAGACTCCGTTAGCATACTGTTGTGCTCCTCTTAGAATCATTGACTTGATGGTATCTCAGATATTATCTGACCCATGTCTCCTGTTTTTCTAGATGCAGACTAAAATAATACTTATCTTCTGACTTAACACTGTTTCCTACAGAAAGAAAACAGTACCATCAACCTATAGTGTTAAGGAAAGGCATCATGGAATTTAAAACTTGGTTAGACATCAAAGAAGAGATATTTAAGTTGAGAATAGTTCGAACACTTAGACTAGGCAAACATGACTCAAGGGAGTCGAGGAGTTAATCAGTGAAGGTTGGTTTAAAACACACACCCACACAAGAATTAGATTGCTGTTTCTTGAATCCCATTCATATTTTATCTTGGAGGTAGTAAGTGGCCACTGAAGATTTTGAGAAAGGGGTGTGATATAAAGAAGTGATTATTTAAGTGGTGAGTGACTAATACAAGAAGACCAGATCCAAGATTATTGGAATAATCCAGTTGTGAAGTATTGGCATTAGAAATAAAAGTAAACGAAAGAATGCTGTAAAGTCACAAGATGTGATGATAGTTTGGGAGCCATCATACTCACCGCTAGGAAGTTGTGAAGTATTGGCATTAGAAATAAAAGTAAACGATAGAATGCTGCAAAGTCACAAGATGTGATGATAGTTTGGGAGCCGTCATACTCACCGCTAGGAAGAGAGGGAATGTGAGAAGCACCGGCAAGGAAAGGCAGAAAGCAGGGCTGTTGCTGAGCCACTAAACCGTGTCTGGCTCTGCAGCCCCGTGGACTGCAGCACACTGCGCTTGCCCATCCTTCACCGTCTCCCTGAGTTTGCTCAGACTCATGTCCATCGAGTCGGTGATGCCATCCAACCATCTCATCCTCTGTCCCCCCACTTCTCCTGCCCTCAGTCTTTACCAGCATCAGGGTGTTTTCCAGTGAATTGGTTCTTCGCGTCAGGTGGCCAAAGTATTGGAGCTCCAGGGAGTTATTTCTAAAGTTAGGGTCTGAAAAAAATGCTTGGGACGTTGCTTGATCCAGTGTACAACAGTTGATGACTCTGGCCCTCGGCGAAGTGTTGCGTTTCAGTAACTATTTTGTAGTCATCCTATGGAAATTTATTTGAAACATAGAGAATGAGTATATTTTGTAATTGAAGAACTACTGAGCCTGCTGGAGGATTACTTGTGGGAAGAGGGAAACCAGCAAGAGAGGCGTGCTCAGAGACACAGGGACACAGCAGGCGGGGGCACTGGAGGAAGAGCAAAAGGAAGAAGAGATTTTCAAGGCAGTGTCACGGCCGGGTACTGAGCTGAGTGACCCACAGTGCCTCCTGTAAAGACCACACGGAACCAGAAGGGCTCGTAGCAGTGCGTCCTCCTTGTGTAGATGTAACAGACGTCTGTTGAGCTCCTGTACCTGGCTCACCGCTCACTTGTCTCTGACAGGGTCAGACATATTCTCTTACTTAGACCTCAAGACATTTTGCAGAGGAGGAAACTGAATCAGAGTGATTTAAAGTATCTTGGCCAGAGTCACAAAGCCAGCAAGCTGGACTCCTGAATCTACTTATTACAGCACAATTGTTGAATCACTGAAAAATGTCCCTGATCAATACTTTGTTCAATAGTATGATGTATCAGCAGTCTTTAGTAGTCATTTGGATTGTGCTTACTCCCCACACAGAAGGTTGGCCAAAGAGAAACAAGATTTGGCGTTGTTGACTGACACTAGTGCAGTTGGTGATTGACCTCAAAGACCTCAGTGTGGCTTTGTTTATGCATTTGTGAAAATAGGAATAATATCTATCTTCCAGGATTGCTGTAAGCATTAGATGACATAATGCTAAGAAGAAGAAGAAGAACTAACACTTACACCTGCCTGGCACTGCTAATGAGCCCTGTATACTCATCAGGGAACCCAGTGTCAGTCGCTCAGTTCAGTTCAGTCGCTCAGTTGTGTCTGACTCTTTGCGACCCCATGAACCGCAGCACGCCAGGCCTCCCTGTCCATCACCAACTCCTGGAGTTCACCCAGACTCAAGTCCATCGAGTCAGTGATACCATCCACCATCTCATCCTCTGTCGTCCCCTTCTCCTCCTGCCCCCAATCCCTCCCAGCATCAGAGTCTTTTCCAATAAGTCAACTCTTCTCATGAGGTGGCCAAAGTACTGGAGTTTCAACTTTAGCATCATTCCTTCCAAAGAAATTCCAGGGCTGATCTCCTTCAGAATGGACTGGTTGGACCTCCTGGCAGTCCAAGGGACTCTCAAGAGTCTTCTCCAACACCACAGTTCAAAAGCATCAATTCTTCGGTGCTCAGCCTTCTTCACAGTCCAACTCTCACATCCATACATGACCACAGGAAAAACCATAGCCTTGACTAGACGAACCTTTGTTGGCAAAGTAATATCTCTGCTTTTGAATATGCTATCTAGGTTGGTCATAACTTTCCTTCCAAGGAGTTAGCGTCTTTTAATTTCATGGCTGCAGTCACCATCTGCAGTGATTTTGGAGCCCCCAAAAATAAAGTCTGACACTGTATCCACTGTTTCCTCATCTATTTCCCATGAAGTGATGGGACTGGATGCCATGATGTTCGTTTTCTGAATGTTGAGCTTGAAGCCAACTTTTTCACTCTCCTCTTTCACTGTCATGAAGAGGCTTTTGAGTTCCTCTTCACTTTCTGCCATAAGGGTGGTGTCATCTGCATATCTGAGGTTATTGATATTTCTCCCAGCAATCGAGTTCAGCTTGTGTTTCTTCCAGTCCAGCATTTCTCATGATGTACTCTGCATAGAAGTTAAATAAGCAGGGTGACAATATACAGCCTTGACGTACTCCTTTTCCTATTTGGAACCAGTCTGTTGTTCCATGCCCAGTTCTAACTGTTGCTTCTTGACCTGCATACAGATTTCTCAAGAGGCAGATCAGGTGGTCTGGTATTCCCATCTCTTTCAGAATTTTCCACAGTTTATTGTGATCCACACAGGCAAAGGCTTTGGCATAGTCAATAAAGCAGAAATAGATGTTTTTCTGGAACTCTCTTGCTTTTTCCATGATTCAGCGGATGTTGGCAATTTGATCTCTGGTTCCTCTGCCTTTTGTAAAACCAGCTTGAACATCAGGAAGTTCATGGTTCACATATTGCTGAAGCCTGGCTTGGAGAATTTTGAGCATTACTTTACTAGCGTGTGAGATGAGTGCAATTGTGCAGTAGTTTGAGCATTTTTTGGCATTGCCTTTCTTTGGGATTGGAATGAAAACTGACCTTTTCCAGTCCTGTGACCACTGCTGAGTTTTCCAAATTTGCTGGCATATTGAGTGCAGCACTTTCACAGCATCATCTTTCAGGATTTGAAATAGCTCAACTGTAATTTCATCACCTCCACTAGCTTTGTTCGTAGTGATGCTTCATGTCCAATTCTTTGCAATCCCATGAACTGTAGCCCACCAGGCTCTTCTGTCCATGGAAGTTTCCAGGCAGGAATACTGCAGTGGGTTGCCCCTCCCTTCTGCAGGGGATCTCCCTGACCCAGGGCTGGAACCCGGGTCTCCTGCATTGTAGGCAGATTGTTTACCAGCTGAGCCACCAGGGAAGCCTTTTTAATCCTTGAATAGCCCTATGAGGTAGGTACTAGAATTATGTTCATTTAATAGATGAGGAAACAGAGATTAAATAACTTGCCCAAAGTCACACAGCTCGTGAATGACAGAACTGAGCTTCAGTCTCATTCCAGACTTGCTCCTAATCACTACACCACACTGCTTCCTTTCAAGAAATGATTAACACAAAAGCCACTAACCTCCGATGGTACCAAAAAGCTCTACTCCCTAAGTGTTAGTTTCCCTTTTGTGATACCAGTTCAGAATGTATTTCTTAATGTTCTGTTACTAAAGACTTGAAAAAAAAACGTAAGATAATTTTCATTTTCTAATTGCTTTACACGAATTTCAAAATCTTTTTCCTAGCTCAATGTCAATTGCTGCAAGCTTAGTGAGTGAAGATGCGAAGACCAAGTTCTTGAACAAAATGGGCCAGTTGACAACATCCGGCGCCATGCTGGCCACCGTGTTTCAGAGGAAGAAGTAAGCGCGGGAGGAGGCCCCGGCGAGCACTGAGGTGGGCCTCAGGCAGACTGGCTCCTGGTACTGGAAGTGCTTGCCTTTTTATTTCTGGTTTCCGTTCTTGCATCCTAATGTCATCTTAACCTCCAAAGACACTGGCACCGCTGCTGATCATTGCTGTATGTCAGTGTTGGAGTGCCAACTGTGGTGATAAGCTGAGTTGACAGTCTGTACCAGGTCCCCTCTATGTTCTTGTCTTTCAGAATATTTTTTTATATATAATATATATATATAGTGAAGTTTTTTTTTTAATTTTTGGATGGGATATTAGCAAATACTTGTATGATACACTAAGCTATTACAGTGGTACTTAAAATAATGTAAATTTGAAGTCATTGTTATAAAGTAATAAAAATGGAGATGACTTAAGTATTTAAATTACGAAAGGATGACGCAGACTTTATTGCTTCTTAACTGACTAGAAAGAGCCACCAGCATCACTCTGTGCCTTTGGACTCAGTTTGTGCGTCTGTAGGACTTGTGTGCGCTCCATTCACACGGTATTTACAATACTGTAATGAATCTGAATTACACATCCTACAGTCAGTAGATAATAGTGTAACCTTCAACATTTCAGTGCTCTCATGAGTATTCTTTAAGTGCTATGTAAATCTCCCCATTACTTATATGGATATAACGGACTTACCTGTGGAAGGAGAGCACGCATCGCATGGGGAGTGGTAACCAAGGTGAATTTTACAAACTGGTGTGTAGTAGATTTAAATACTCAAACTAAATTTAAGTAAGAAAAGCTAATAATTGTGACTTTTTTTTCCCAAGTGGGAAAAAAGAAGAAAGTATGGTTCGGATCTAAAAGTTAATACTTATTTACATAAAACATTCTATTTAAGGTGATAAATTTTCTGATGAATTTTAATTTCAGAGATTATCTTTTCATCCTATGCGTTACAGAGAGGTACAGAAAAGTTCGGGACATTTGGGGGCTGCTTTTTTCCCTATAGACAAAAAATGACATTGGCTTCCTTACTATTGGTCTCAGTCGTCACCTTGTCCCCTAAAGTCAGTGCCTGTTCTTGTGTTTGATATATATCACATAGAGTCTTAAGTCAGTGTACAGTTCCCCTGGAATTTGACAATTGTCTGTCAAGTAATGCAACTTTCAGTAGAAAAGAGTGATCCTGGACATAGGAGGGAGGCGGTTGGTTTAATGGTTTAATGTGAGGCCTTTCTGAAAAATGCGTATTTCGGTAAAGAGAATTCTCTTTTGAGCACAGCTGATACACATGGGTGATTGTCATGTTTGTTGTATAAACTGGTTTTAATACACTTGGAATATAGTTGGATTACATTCACTTCCTGGGCAAAGCTAGCTTACTACACATTCAAGCGTATAAAAAATAAGTTTCCATAGGCAGAGCCATTTAAAAAGTTTATTCTGAAATTATTTCTTTAACCTACAGTGAAATAATTGTTAGCTAGTATTTATGGAAACTGTTGGATTCTAGGCATTCCTGAGAAATTGAAAGTGGCTTCCTTTCATGTCAAAAATGTTGATCTATTATAAATAAAATGTTTTTGCATACTTCTTTTGGTTTTGATTTTGGCTATGTGTATTTATTTTCATTTTGAAACACTATATCCTCCAGCCAAGCAAAATGAAATGAGAAGCTGTATATTCACTTCAATATATTTTAACTTAGGAATATAATCTCCATAAGTTACCTCTTTTAGTTTACTTTTATTTAAAAAGCATTGTGTTGTATAAAATGAAAACATTTCTGAGATGATTTAAAGAAAAAAATGTTTAAATTCTCATTTGTTTTGAAGTAACATTAGTATGTTTGTTACCTGATGAATAAATATAATGTATTTTAATGTGATAAGTTTTATTAATTTGTGAATCCATTTATCCAAATGCTAACAGGTTTTCATGAAAGGCACCATCCAGTAAGATACACAGTGTGTTTCGAGTCCCTCTTATTATGCTATTAAACCCCTTAATGTCAGTAAGACTTTACATTTATTTTTTTCATGGCAAAATATAGATTCTTTAATGATAAAACAGACACTAATCATAAAACTGGGTGCGTTCTTCCAAAACAAGCTGGAAAACTCCCATCCTCGCTCTTTTTAAACAGACGTAAAAATGATACAAATAAAAGCAAAGTTTGCAAAGTAATGAAAAGTTAATTTGAAATTATGCTCCAAAGCAAGCCAGAGACTAAAATTTTTCAGAAATCCACAAGAACTGTAGTTAACAATTTCACTGTATTAACCTGAGAACATTGCTTGCGTGGTAGCATCACTATATGTACGTACCTCTGTACACGGTATCCTTGACCTTCATCTGTTGGCAGTCAGCACCCCTTTTGAGAGATTACTTGCTAAACATCAGATTAACTTAAAACCTGAATGAAATTGTGAATAATTTAAGTAACTTTAATGGGGTATCAATTCAGGTGCTATCAAGCTTCCTTTCCTTATAGGAAAAGAAAAAATGGTTCAAATAAATAGTCTCTGAAATAAACTAAAGTTTGGGGACGTGAAATCAGTGTGTATTGAGTTGTCTTTTCACGAACCTGCTTTTTAAGATAAACTATTTTAGGCCATTCAGTTCAGTTCAGTCGCTCAGTTGTGTCTGACTCTTTGCAACCCCATGAATCGCAGCACGCCAGGCCTCCCTGTCCATCACCAACTCCTGGAGTTTACTCAAACTCGTGTCCATCAAGTCAGTGATGCCATCCAGCCATCTCATCCTCTGTCGTCCCCTTCTCCTCCTGCCCCCAATCCCTCCCAGCATCAGGGTCTTTTCCAATGAGTCAACTCTTCACATGAGGTGGCCAAAGTACTGGAGTTTCAGCTTTAGCATCATTCCTTCCAAAGAAATCCCAGGGCTGATCTCCTTTAGAATGGACTGGTTGGACCTCCTTGCAGTCCAAGGGACTCTCAAGAGTCTTCTCCAACACCACACTTCAAAAGCATCAGTTCTTCGGTGCTCAGCCTTCTTCACGGTCCAGCTCTCACATCCACACGTGACCACAGGAAAAACCATAGCCTTGTTTGACCCTTAGGAACATAACTTTGTCTAGACCCACCTTGTGGATATTTAAACAGCGATAGCCAACCGCAGCTAACATTTTATGCTGATTATAAGTTCTTAACTATTTTTTGTGTAAATAATATATATTTATTTTAAGAGGTTTGTAATTGGCTACTCCAAATCCTCAAATTCTTCAGATTGCCCAGGTAAGTATATTCTAGCTTTATCTTAGCTGTTAACTCTTACAAGCAAACTGTGAAATAAACTTAGCCTTTCACATGAATAGACGTGTTTGAAAACTTTACAGTGTACCTCATTTGGTTACTATTTTATTTCAGTATATTTAAAAAATAATAGGTTAAAGATATATGTTACTAATAAAAATAATAAATGTATCTGGTATCTGCATATCGGTGAAATAATTGGGTTTTAGACTATTTTCATACTATATAAGAATGTTCTGTTTACCTTTCATCTAGCTGTAACCTAATGTTCTTTTCATAGAGCCATTATATGTGGATCAGAATTGTGTAGTCTTATACATTTTGAACTCAGCAAGGTATCTGACTGATTGTCTTAACGTCTTTATTTATTTCCAAGGTAAAAAATATAGGTAAATAAAAGCAAAAATAAAGCGCTGTGCTGTGGGCACATGGCCTAAAAAGCTCAGCAGAGCTTGTCTCCTTATCTCTGGCTCTGAGCAGCCCGATTTATCAACAAACCTTACCACGTTTGCTAAGCCATTTGTAAATGTAGTAAAACCATCCCTTTCTAAAGATTATAAAGTCATTCACCACTCAACATGTGTATTATTTATGGAGTACCTATGTTGTGCTAGGCACAGGAGGCGATGGATAAGGTCAACATAGAACAGAGCTTGCAGCCAGGCAGGGAAACAAACAGTTTGAGAGGGAAGGACTGAGGAAGCCTTACCGTAAGTAGGATGAGTACTTTGGAAGGCCTCCGTAAGGTGACGTTGTACCTGAAAATTAGGAAGACTGGGCTTTACCCATGTGAAAACAGGAAGAGAAAAAAGAGCAGTACGTGCATAGGCCTTGGAGGGTTTAGGGAATTGGAAAAAGAAGACCAATGTGACTCCAGCATTTTGAATATGATGGGGTATCAACAGATTAAACTGGAAAGGGGTATAGCCAGATCACACAGGTTCAATCCCTGGGTTGGGAAGATCCCCTGAAGTAGGAAATGGCAACCCATTCCAGTATTCTTGCCTGGAAAATTCCATGGATGGAGAAGCCTGGTAGGCTGTAATCCATGGGGTCGCAAAGAGCTGGACCTGACTGAGCGACTTCACTTTCTTCTCACATAGTTGAAGTAGTACACTGGCTTGATCAGTTTACATGATGGTTAGACAGGCTTTGGAAGAACGCTTTGGAAAAAGGCAGGAGTAGAGGCTGCAGGGGTTCCCCGAGTGGCACTGGTGGTCAAGAACCCACCTGCCAATGCAGGAAACACGAGAGAGAACGGATCGGTCCCTGGGTTAAGAAGATCCCCTGGAGGAGGGCGTGGCAGCCCAGTCCGGTATCCTTGCCTGGAGAATTCCACGGACAGAGGAGCCTGGCGGGCTACAGTCCATGGGGTTGCAAAGAGTCGGACACGACTGAGCAACTTAGCAAGCATGCAGAGGCTGCAGAAGCCAAGGCAATGTCTAAGCAAGAGGTGGTGGCAGCCTGGACGGAAAGGGCGGGGAAAGGGCAGACCTGAGGTAAACTGGGGATAGATTTGGGACGTAATATTGGCATGACAGGTTGGGTATGAAGAGTGAGGGAAAAAGAAAAGTCAAAGATGTCACTGAGATTTTTGGCTGGATTAACTGAATAAATAATGAGTGATAACAAGGAAATTTTAGGATGAATCTATAGTTTGAGATGTGCCAGAATTGAGATATCTGAGAGGTACCTGTCTCGAGGTCAAGTGAGAAGTTCGTTATCCAAGTGTGGGTCTCAACAGAGGTCAGGCTTAAATCCAGATTGTGGGGTCATTGGTATTTGACTAAAGCCATGGAACTAAATGAGATGGGCTGGGGAGAGAGCAGCCGTGGAGAAGAGTCCGACTCTGAGCCCCGAGACACTCCCGAATCTGGACGTTCAGTAGAGCAGGAGAACGTACTCATAAGGCTCAGGGGAGTGAGGCTGGAGAGAAACCAAGAAAGGGTGCTTTCCTGGAGCCAAAGAAGAACACCCCAAGGAACAGCGGTGGCCCCTTGGCAGTCAGTAGGAGGGTGGATCTAAGGTTGGTGGAAGATTAAAGTCACTGATGACGTCAATCGTAAGCTCAGTGGGTCTGTGGAGATAGAGGCCTGACTGCACACGGTGAAGAGAGACGGACAGGGTTGCCGGCTCTTTCAGGAAACGTTGCCATAAAGGGGAGCAGAAGCCCTGGCGTCTAGAAAGGATCGTGAGGTCCAGGAGAGGTGTGGAGGGAAGCTTTGTAACAAGAGAAATTAGATCTGTACATAGGCTGCTGAGAGCAAGTCAGTAAATTGAGAGAGAATGGTGGTGCGACAGCAAGAGTAGGTGAGGACTGTGCAACAGTGAAGTCCCTGGGAAGGCAAGAGGGGGTGCGGTTCAGGACACAAAGGCATCGGGGCCTCCTCCACGATTGGAGAGAATAGGTGCACTGGAGGTAATTTGGTAGATACAGTGGTGGGAAGGTTTGGGGTTTTCCATCTCTTCTCAGTAAAGGATGAAGCAAAGATACTAGTGTGGCTGGCATGTGGAAAGTTTTGGAGGTTTGAGGAAAAAGAAGGTAGAAATGGTTGTCTCCAAGAATAGCAGAGTATTACGGATACAACTGTTAAACTGCCAAGCAATTGTGAAAGCTGATTTGAGAATAGTAATTACGAATTTAAAGACAGGCAGTTAACACAATTGTGGTTTGTTGTGTTTTTTTTTTTTTCTTCCAGACAAAATTAGCTGTTCAGAACAGATGTGAAGTATACATACAATAAAGTAGAACCAGGTCTGGGTTTTTCCAGATGCATAAGATGAGAAAAGACAAGGATATTAAACCTCTTGCAAAGAAATTATTATTGTGATGGACCCACAGAATTGAACTGGGAACGAGGGGGAAACTATCGGACGGATGGGCCTAAATAAAGTCAACAGTATGTAAGTGAGCTGGAAGGAGCTTCCTTTGAGAGTAGAAGTGAAAAGCAAATACTATTCCTGTTCTACGCCCAGCCTTTAAGGTACAGAGGTTTGTGGAAACAAAATGGAAAAGCCTGCACTCTAAAGAATAGCAATGAAGGTGATGTTTTAGGGGTGATGGTGGTTTAGTCCCTAAGTCACATCTGACTCTTGCAACCCCATGGGCTGTAGCCCACCAGGCTCCTCTGTCCATGGGGTTTTCCAGGCAAGAATACTGGAGTGGGTGGCCATTTCCTCCTCCAGAGGGTCCTCCCAACCCAGGGATCAAACCCAGGTCTCCTACATTGCAGGCAGTGTCTTTACCAAGGGGTGGTCAGGATTTAACTAGCGTAAGGTGGGTCCAAGAGAAGCGGCTGAGGATGAGAAATCTGAAGACACCTTGAGTTCCCATGTGCCCAGTGGGAAAGGTTAGAGATTGAGGAAGTTTTCCGCTGACATCTGTGAACCTGGTCGAGCTCCTGGAGGTAAGAACAAAGAGCAGGGACCTCTCTCTGGCTGGGCTCCCTAGAGTCTGTGACTTACACTTGTCCTCTCTGGGACTCCAGCAGTTGATCAATTACAGTTCTAGTTTTTCCACCCCTGCCTCGGTTCCCACAGAGGTTATAGCTTGTGAGTTTTCTGCTCTGATAATTTGTGATTCTCTGTGTTTACCTGTCAGTCTCTCCAGTTTGGGGGGCAGTGGTATGCCCTGGGACCTCCCTTCTCTTAAATGGATTTAGGAAGAGTTACTGATTTCCTGGTGGCTCAGTTGGTAAAGAATCAGCCTACAGTGCAGGAGACTAGGGTCCCATCTCTTGGTCAGGAAGATCCCCTGGAGAAAGAACTGGCAACCCACTCCAGTATTCTTGCCTGGGAAATCCCATGGACAGAGGAGCCTGGCAGGCTGCAGTCCATGGAGCCGAGAGAGTTGGACACGACTTAAGGACTAAACCATTGATCGTTCAGCTTTTTACTCATCAGGACAGAGTGGGGACTTCAAGCTCCCTACATGTGGAACTGGAAACAGGAAGCAGCACAGATTTTTTTTTTTTTTTTAATGCAAAACACAGAAAAGAGGGTAAAAGTCATTTGGGGCAGAAGGGAAGAGAGAGATTGGGCAGAAATGTTATTTGAGGAGAGAATGGACACAAAAATGCTTAAGCTGACAAAAAACATCAAGAAAGGCAATGAATTACAAACAGGATCGATTCAAAGAAAACTAACCTCCCCACGTTGGTGTAAACCTGCTGAAAACCAAATACAAACAAAATCTTAAAAGCAGCAACTGTAAGGCTGATAGTTGGCATATCAAAGAAAACAAAGCAATTATGTTTTTTAAATGCCGAAGGAAAATAGCTGCCACCCTACAACTTCAAATGAAGGCAAGTTAAGGTATTTTTAGACACTCTTCCCCTAGAAAAAAAACCCAAAACAGAATTTGTTAGCAGCAGACTCACCCCAAAGAAAAACCTGAGAAAGTTATTCAAGCGAAAGGAGAGTGACCCTAGGTAGCATCTTACAGATGCAAAAAACAATATGGAGCAAAAAAAGGATACATAGGGACTTCCCTGGCGGTCCAGTGGCCAGGACTCTGTGCTCCCAATGCAGGGACCTGGGTTCAAGCCCTGCTCAGGGGACTAGATCCCACATGCCCCAACCAAGACCTGGGGCAGCCAAATTTTTTTTTTTTTTTTTAGGAAACTGGAAAATATCAAATGTTAGAGATGTAAGCAATGTGCTTTTAAAAGGAACCATAGGTTAAGGAAACTACAACAAAATTAGAAAACATTTTTATTAAATAATGGGAAATATGAAACTTGTGAGATAAAACTAAAGCCATTCTTAACAGGGAGCTGTACATACAGCTTTAAATACATAAATGAGGAAAGAATGTTTAAGGTCAATTAACATTCATTTTAAGAAGTTTGAAAAGAACCATGAAGCAGAAGAATCAATAAAGTTCAGAAATTAAATAGAAAACTCAAACACAATAAAGAAGATAAAGAAAGATAAAAATTTGATTCTAATTAATTGAACTAATAAAACCTGATTAAACCCCAGAAAGACTTACCAAGAAAAGGAGAAGGCATAAATAAATTACCAGGTGGTGTTCAGTCACTCAGGGGTGTCAGACTCTTTGCAACCCCATGGACTGCAGCACGCCAGGCCTCCCTGCTGCTGCTGCTGCTAAGTCGCTTCAGTCGTGTCTGACGCTGTGCGACCCCATAGACCGCAGCCCACCAGGCTCCCCCATCCCTGGGATTCTCCAGGCAAGAACACTGGAGTGGGCTGCCATTTCCTTCTCCAATGCAGGAAAGTGAAAAGTGAAAGTGAAGTCGCTCAGTCGTGTCCGACCCTCAGCGACCCCATGGACTGCAGCCCACCAGGCTCCTCTGTCCATGGGATTTTCAAGGCAAGAGTACTGGAGTTGGGTGCCATTGCCTTCTCCCTGGCCATCACCAACTCCCAGAGTTTACCCAAACTCATGTCCATCGAGTTGATGATGCCATCCAACCTCTCGTACTCTGTCGTCCCCTTCTCCCCTGTCCTCAATCTTTCCCAGCATCAGGGTCTTTTCCAATGAGTCAGCTCTTTGCATCAAGTGGCCAAAGTACTGGAGTTTGAGCTTCAGTCCTTCCAATGAATATTCAGGACTGATCTCCTTTAGGATGGACTGGCTGAATCTCCTTGCAGCCCAAGAGACTCTCAGGAATTTTTCCAACACCTCTGTTCAAAAGCATCAATTCTTCGGCAGTCAGCCTTCTTTATGGTCCACCTCTCGGATACATCCATACATGACTACTGGAAAAACCATAGCTTTGACTAGACGGACTTTTATCAGAAAGGTAATGTCTCTGCTTTTTAATACACTGTCTAGGTTGGTCATACTTTTCTTCCAAGGAGCAAGTGTCTTTTAAAAATTTCATGGCTGCAGTCACCATCTGCAGTGATTTTGGAGCCCAAGAATATAAAATCTCTCACTGTTTCCATTGTTTCCCCATCTATTTGCCATGAAGTGATGGGACTAGATGCCATGATCTTAGTTTTCTGAATGTTGAGTTTTAAGCCAACTTTTTCACTCTCCTCTTTCACCTTCATCAAGAGGCTCTTTAGTTCCTCTTCTCTTTCTGACATTACCAGTATTAGAAACTAAAAAGAAGAAATCCTTACAAACACTACATTTAAAATATAATGAGATTTTATAAATGACTGTACACCAGCAAAGTTAAAAGATTAGATGGAATGAACATACTTCTATTTAAAAACACACATACACCACTTCTTACCAAAACCAACACAAAAGGAAACAAGCTCTCTAAAGCTGTCTATCAAATACAGTGAACCTGTCATTTAAAACCATGCCATAAGGAAACCTCAATGCCCGGATGGTTTCATGGGTGAATTCTACCAAATATTTAAGGAAAAAGTAATACCGTATTATACACCTTTTCGAAGGTCTTCCATATTCCTCAGTCTTGTCCAGCAAAACACTGACACTGAAACTTGACAAGACCCAATTCAGGAAGGGTACGGCAGGCCAGCCTCTCTCACAGACCTGGATATGGAATTTCTTCATGTCACTGTGGGATAGCATCGCCCCTTGATTCATCTGTGAGTGAACACTGATTTATCAAGGTTTACTGTGGTTTAAAAAGTGTTTTGTAGGTGAGATGACAGCACAAGCAAGCAGAGTGAATAATAAAAACATTTGTATTTACTAGTGAGCTTTTCCTGAAAGATTTGTAAAGTCTTATGTTTACTTAATAACTTCGCTTTTTATGTATTTGCTTTAGCTCTGTGCCCAGTAATTATTTTCTGTCACCACATGAAAAAAAATTACATAAGCTGATTAATTCTCATTCTTGTGGACATTTATAGGCATTTTATTAACAAGATTGTATCTATTTTCTGGTGCCTAGTACAGGCCATTAAAATATAATCCTATTGATAGGATACTTACGAAGCATTCACCTGAAACGAAAATGACAGCCGTGTTTTAACTTACCTTTTTGATTCTGGAAACTCAAAAGAGTTCTTACAGAAGCGGGAAGTAGTGAGGGTTTTCAGGGTTAGTTGCACATTACCCATGTAAAATAGTTTTCTACTAAAGCTATGATTCTTTTATTTTTCTCCCCAGTACAAATAAAACAATTCACCATTGGCTGATTACTCTGTAAAAATTGGAAATGTTTAATAAATGTTAAAACATCTGTTGTTTAAGATGAATTTTGCATTTATTACATATAACCAAAATTTAATTATACATTTTGCATTTATTACATATAACCAAAATTTAATTATACATGTGCTTGTAAATGGACTTATAAAAATAATAAATAACACTTTCTGTAAATGAAGAGAAATATCTAGTTATAGTGCAAGCATTCTTCACTTAATAGGGAAAAATAGTATTTAACTTCCATGTTTCTCATAATAATGCCATTTATATAGGAAAGATGATGTCCTCAAGCTCATTTTAATGGATCTTGTTAATAACAAATGTATTCTACATTAATCTCTATAAAGTATTTGAACTATTTGAGTGATCTGTAAATATTGAAATAGAGTCTTTAAAAGTAATTATTTTTTCAGTTAAACTTGTTTTAGTAGATTTAATATGGTAACCCGGGCATTCTGTTGTTTACAGTGCTTCCAAAACCAGCACACTCACCTCTGGGACTTTCCAAGCAGAAGTTTTAAGTCCCCTAATCTTTTTTTGAAAAAAGAAGGGGTTGATGTTGGAAATACGCCAGGAGTAGGCCTTGGTATTTCTCGTGAAGTGCCACAGTGAATATACCCTCTCCCACAAGTCAGTTCCTTTTATCAAAATCAGAATCTCACACACAGCCATTTCCAGAAAGTCTGTCCCCACATTCAAGACAACAATAGGCCAGATAAATATTTTTTTTAGTCTTAATTTTGTACAATTCCTATACTTAATTTCATCTGGAGTTTTAACCTCTATTTACCAAACGTACATACCTGTCAGTTGAAGTACAAAAGTACTTTTTCCTCAGTGTAAACAGCTTAGGAACATCAAAAGTTAAAATGAGTAGTTTCTACTATGATTCACCTAATGCTAATATTTGGTGCTTTAACCTAAATGTCCATCAACAGATAAATGGATAAAGAAGATGTGATATACACACCATGGAATAATACCCAGCCATAAAAAGAATGAAATGTCATTTGCAACAACATGGATGGAGCTAGATATTATCATACTCAGTGAAGCAAGTTAGCTTAATACGTGGAATCTAAAAAAAAAATAAAAGAAGCAAATGAACTTATTTAGAAAAGAGAAACCGACTTACAGGCATAGAAAAAAACTTATGGTTACCAAAGGGAAAAGGGGAGAAGGGATAAATCTGGAGATGAGATCAACAGACATACACCCACTGTATTTAAAACAGGTGAGCAACAAGGACTTACGGTATAGCACTCGCAGTATCTTGTAGTAACCTAGAACTGAAAAAAGTCTGAAAAATAAACATAACTGAATCACTTTACTATATATCTAACGCAGTATCACTATATAAACTAACGCAGTGTTGTGAATCAACTGTAGTTCCATTTTTAAAACCTGGGGAGAAGTTGGTGCTTAGTAATAAGATGCACTCCAGAGCCAGACAGCCAAGGTTTGAATTCCAGCTCTGGCATTTACTGCAGGTGACCCTAGGTAAGTTATTAGCCTCTATGCCTCGGTTTCCTCATCTGTAGAAAGGGTTTAGTATTCCTTGCGAAGCTGTTGCAAGAATTGAATGAATTTGTAAGTGTAAATATGCTATTAGTATTTGCTATTGTTGTCTCTCCAGAAACTTCCTTTGCTTAGATAAGTAAAATCATGTTTTTTTTTTTATTACTTTTTAC
The DNA here is from genome assembly GCF_027580195.1 of Bos mutus. Classification (NCBI taxonomy): domain Eukaryota; kingdom Metazoa; phylum Chordata; class Mammalia; order Artiodactyla; family Bovidae; genus Bos; species Bos mutus. The sequence continues at coordinate 60,837,997 of NC_091640.1, forward strand.
AGACATGGGACGATATTACTCTGTAACTAGCTTTTTCTACTATGATATGGAATTGCTTTGCCAAAGGATATTTGCACTTTTAATTTTTTTTTAACCAAACACTACAGATTGCTTTCCAAAAAGCAGAAAAGTAACTGGCAGTGTACCCATCAGGCTGCCCAGGAGGGAGTCACAAAGTAAAGGAACCAGCATGACTGCAGTAGCCCAAGGCGGGAGGGGAAACGGAAGTGTGCTGTTGTAAGGTTCTTCCCGTATACCTGCTGCTGCTGCTAAGTCGCTTCAGTCATGTCCCACTCTATGCGACCCCATAGACGGCAGCCCACCAGGCTCCCCCGTCCCTGGGATTCTCCAGGCAAGAACACTGGAGTGGGTTGCCATTTCCTTCTCCGACGCATGAAAGTGAAAAGTCAAAGTGAAGTCTCTCGGTCATGTCTGACTCTTCAGGACCCCATAGACTGCAGCCTACCAGGCTCCTCCGTCCATGGGATTTTCCAGGCAAGAGTACTGGAGTGGGGTGCCATTGCCTTCTCCAACCGTATACCTAGAGCGGCAGAATTTCATCTGTAGGTAAACTGTCATGTCATATAGTCATGTTGTAAACCCAGAACTAAAACAACAAAACAAACAAGAGATATAAAATAAGCTACCAATGGAGAAAAAAACATAACCCTAAAAATACTCAAATCATCCAAAAGAAGGTAAGAAAAAAAACGAGCAAAGGTGGAACAAATAGAAAACAAATAGCCAGACTTAAATTTTACCGTATTTATAATCACATCGAAGTACGTGTTAGTTGCTCAGTCGTATCCGACTCTTCACGACCCCATGGACTGTTGGACTGTAGCCCACCAGGCTCCTCTGTCCATGGGATTCTCCAGGTAAGAATACTGGAACGGGCAGTCATGCCCTCCTCCAGGGGATCTTCCCGACCCAGAGTTCGAACCTGGGTCTCCTGCATTGCAGGCAGATTGTTTACCGTCTGTGTAAACAGCCGATAAGGGGGTTCCCTTATCGGCTACGTGATTTGCAAATATTTTCTCCCATTCATTAGGCTGTTGAAGCCTCAAGCCAACCCACTCAAGTATTCTTGCCTGGAGAATTCCACGGACAGAGGGAGCTGGCGGGCTACAGTCCATGGGGTCGCAAAGACTGGACACGACTGAAGCGACTTAGCACAAGCACCCAAGTGGGGAGGGCTTAGAGGGGTGTCTCTGACACTTCTGACATAAGTGTCTCTGACGCTCCAAGAGCTTGCCCTGCTCTGCTGTCAGCCAGGCTGCTCTTTCTTTTCTTCTTTGGCCGAGGCGCGCCGCTTGTGGGGTCTTAGCCGACTCATTTGAAAACACCCTGATGCTGGGAAAGACTGAAGGCGGGAGGAAAAGGGGACGACAGAGGATGAGGTGGTTGGATGGCATCACCCACTCGATGGACTGAGCCTGAGCAAGCACTGGGAGTTGGTGATGGACAAAGGAACCTGACGGGCTGCAGTCCATGGGGTCAGAGTCGGACACGACTGACCGACTGGACTGGACTGAACTGAGCTGAGTTCCCCACCAGGGAACTGAACCCGCGCCCTCGGCAGTGATCGCGAGGAGTTCTCCGCGTGACCTTTGGTCGCTGGGCATTCGCTTCTGGGAGGTCCCGGCTTGGAAGGGTGAGCGCGGGCTCGGGGCGCGCGCGAGGCTGGCCGGGGCCACCGGGCTACCTTCTTCCGGGGAGTGTGTCCCCGACAGTCCGGGGTGCGGGCCCGCAGTGTCTGCGGGAGCCTCCCGAAGGCAGGAGCTCCGCGGGGGCGCGGCGAGAGCCCCCGGATCACCCCCAGCACCCTCAGCGCGCTGGACTCCGGCGTCGCCTCCTAGCCCGGGCCCTGCGCCGGGCGCGGCCTGAGGAGGGCGCAGCGCCGACAGGGAGGGTGCCCGGGGGTGGGGCGGGGCGGGGCTGGACGGGGCGGAGCGGGCGGACCCGAGGTCCCGGGCCGCCGCGCGGGCAGCAGAGGCCGCAGAGCGGGCCACCGTCCCCCGCCCTCCGCGCCATGGCACCGCGCGCCCGGCGGCGCCGCCCGCTGCCCGCGCCGCTGGCGCTGCTGGCGCTGCTCGGCCGGCTGCAGGTAAGGAGGCCGCCCGCCGCCCGCGCCCCGCGCCGGGCGCCCTGCGCGCCCTCCTCCGCGCGGCCGGGGGCTCCGAGACCCGCACGGAGCCTGGGGGCTGAGGATCTGGGGGGAGAGCCACGGCGGGTGCGGTCGGACTGTGGGAGGAGGGAACCGGGAGCCTCAGGGATGCTGGGGTGCTGCGGGACCCCGGCACCCGAACGCGGACGAGGGGCCCCCGCACGATCGCTGCCGCGGAGACAGCGGCGTAGACACGTCCCCTTCCCCTGCGGACGGACTCGAGAGAAAACTTCAGAACCGCAGGCAGCGCCCAAGTTAACCAACCGTCCTAAGTAGGATTCTCCTTTCGGGCCATTCTGAGCCCCGGTCCTTAACTCTACCTGCGCCTCACTCCGTCTCCCCACCTCCGCTTGGCGGCTGTCGGAAGGTGGACTGGCTGATGCTTGCCCCTTGCGGGGGTGTCCATCCAGAGCGCGCGCTGAGACCGGGTTTGGTAGTTTAGTGGCTCAGATGGTAAAGAATCCGTCGGCAGTGCAGAAGACCCTGGGTTCTCCTTCCAGAGTTCCATCCCCGGGTCGGGAAGATCCCCTGGAGAAGGGCATGGCAACCCACTCCAGCATTCTTGTCTGGCGAATCCCATGGACAGAGGAGATTTTTTTCTGAAAAAGGAAATCAAAAAAAAAAGAAAAGAAAATCAGAATGTTTTCCTACGTTCCCCTCTTTCTGTAAATCTCCCTTCTCCCCTCCAGTTCCACCGCCCCCACCGCACTCCCACAAACCTGCAAGCAGTTCAAGAACCACCGGCTCAGGTTCCGGACCAGAATGACACAGAGTCACTTCTCAGAACCCCTGTGATGATACTGGGACAAAATAGTCTTCACAGTTGGAAAAACCAACGCACCCGGGGTGCTTGAAGTCAGTCGGGGAGCCGGTCTGTAGGGCGCTGCTCTCCGGGTGCTGAGCGGGCGGGCAGGCGGGGCAGGGGGCGGCCTCAGCGCGGCCAGGCCCCGCTGGGTCTCCAGCCCGGGAGCAGCCCGGGACTCCCCTCTGCGGCCTTTCCCCTCGAGTCCCGGGGGCTGTTCAAGACTCAAGGGGGCTGAGGGGACCGGGAAACCGAATTCCCCGATCCGGGTTCCCTCCCCATCCCAAGCCCTCCGGAAGAAATTTCTCTATGGGATCACTTGGTCCAGTTGCCAGGTGAATAAAAGCAGGTACTGGTTTTCTGTCCCCTGGAGGAGAGCTATAGTGTGGGAAAGCCAGCCCCACAGTCCTCTGACAGCCTGTCCCCTTGGAAGTCCCTTAGAGGGCAAGTGCTGGTGGCTTTCTGCTTTCAGCAGTTTCAGATTCCCCTGCTCTGTAAAGACTGGCTTCGGCTCTTGCTGACAGCTTCCAGAGAGAACAGCACTTCTAGGGCTGTGTTTGGAGTGAGGAGAGATGGCAAACCAACCTGGGACTAGAGCCTGGACAGAAGTACAGGCTGTGGGCTGGAGCAGACGGTTCTCTTGGAAGACGTGGCCTGTTCCCTTTCTGCCTAAGGGAGCCTCCGGGAATGGCTGAGGGCAGGGAAGCCGGGAAAGCCTGAAGGCATTTTCTCATTGTAAGCACTTTAGGTGTTGCTTAATGAAGTGTTCAACAGGTTGGACAGGTGTGCTGCTTTATTTAAACCACAGGAGGAGGGCTCCAGGGAATAGCTAGCCACCTGAGAAAACCCTGCTCACTACACAGCTTTAAAAAAAGAAAAACACCTCACAGTGTTAATTGCAAAAACTTCATATGTACATATATGTGTACATGTAGTGCTGTAGGTTCTAACATTGACAGCAATTGCTATCAAAACATTTCTTTCTCAGGACTTCCCTGGCAGTTCAGTGGTTAAGACTCCATGCTTCCAATGCGGGAGACATGGGTTGGATCACAGGTAGGGGAACTAAGATCCCACACGCCTCACGATGCAGCCAAAAAAAAAAAAAAAGCCAAAATACCCATTTATTTCTCAGAGCTATCTTTCAGCAAGTACTGTCTACTCTCCCCAACCATCCCGCCCTTTCCCTTTGAGCTGCATGAATTATGTGCATTTTTAAATCATACCTAAACGGGAAACGGGGCTTCCCAGGTGGCTCAGTGGTAAAGAATCTGCCTGCCATGAAGGAGACTGGGGGTTTAATCCCTGGGTCGGGAAGATCCTGGAGAAGGAAATGGCAACCCACTCCAATATTCTTCCCTGGAGAATTCCATGGAGAGACAAACTGGCAGGCTACCGTACATGAGGTCACCAAGAGCTGGACGCAGCTCAGCAACTAAACACCAACAGGAAGCAATGGAAGGGTGCTGGGACAGCTCTGATCAAGTGACAAGTGACGTGTGTGCGTCTAGTCTCCCCAGCGCAGACGCGTTGATTCTGAGCGGGGGTGGCCGTGGCTCCCTGCAGAAACTGGGGTTCCAAGAGCCATCCTGCAGGTACGGCTGCTTTGGGCCCACCTGGTCTGTTCAGAGAGAGGAATTGCCTTGGTGGTTAGTTCTCACCCGCTAGGCAAGGCCTGAAGAACTGTTTAGTGTGGGGCGTGGCGGAGGTATCGCTTTTGTAAAATAGTTGGCAAAAACAGCTTCCAGAAAGGGCCTTATCTGCAAGCATTGTATTTTGTTCCATGAACATTATATTAAATCAATTTAAACGTACCTGGAAGGCTGTAAGGTTTGCCTTTTAAAACATCTCTGCGATTGTATCTCTGTGTGTCTGTGTCAGTGAGGGCATTTGAGTTCAGACAGAAGAGTGTTTGTCTACAGAAAGAAAAACACTGAAAACTTCTATGTTGATCATTCTGCTGTTAGAGTTGAGAAATTATAGGACAAGACTGTGTTCATTGAGGTCATTGATCACACAGCCGTGTTTATCCCTAGTAATCCAAGACCTAAGGGCAGAGTCGCTCATACCCGGGCCAGCAAGTGTATTTGGTATTTGGGATGTAAAGCCTTGTTCTGGGGAAATGCACAGCCAAGACACAGCTGGGTCTTCACTGTCGGGTCCAGAGGACAAGGCGGGCGAAGAGTAACACCTTCTGTACACGAAGCGGTGCAGGGAAGGAAGGAGGGATACAGCTGGAGGAACCAGGAAGGGCTTCGGAGCAGGACGCTCCCGAGGCCATCTTGGAAGGACGGCTGGGAAATCAGGGGTCAGAGGCAGTTGGGGAAGAAAGCTCTCTATTGGAGAAGATGGCTTGAATGGTTTAGGCCTAAAGCAATCTTGCCAAGAAAAGAAAACCCACATATTTTTATGACTTTATGGATAGCAAATAGCACTCTGTAAAGCTAGCTGAAGGAAGCCTGCCACAGACAGGGCAGTAAACATTTGCAGTGTTTGAGATAACACTTGTGTGGCCCTCATTGAGGTGGCAAGGTAGACTAATCAGGAACAGAGAGGTCGTGGGCCCTGGAAGGCCCGTGGGGAGACCCCGCAGAGGAAATCCCCTGGGTGGGGCTGCAGGGCTCCTGGGTGCCCGCCCTGGCCCAACAATCTCCCTGCCCCACCGGCCCATCCTAGCGGGAAGACCTGGCCGTGTGTTCCTACTTTGTTTAGAGAGTCACAGACTCCGGGATCAGCGTCCTTTTCGTTGGTTTTGTTGATCACAGATATTTCGAATGCCCCCGCCACCCCCCACCCCCGCCCCGGTATTTCCTTCCCACCACTTCCCCTGAAAATGGCACATCTGTAATCTGAACGTATTCTCTGTGTTGATAAGGAAATATGAGTTTGCTTTTACAGTTATCTACCAGAAATTCTTATGCCAGGAAAACTGAAACAATAAAGGTGTATCTTTGAAGGTCAGTAAATCAGTGTTTTATGAGGCCATGAAAAGGGGAGTTCCAAGCCAGGGCCTCCTTTGCAGAGAGTGCTGTTTGAAGAAGGAGCCACGTGAACTTTCTCTGCCAGCTCAGTATTAAAATTCCCCCCATGCTGTTTTCCTATTTTTGAAGTGCATGGGAAAAGAAAGCGGTGTGTTTTCCGCATGTGTGTCCAGAGGAAGCTGGCGGGCCGTCTTGCTGTGGATGTGGATCTGCATCCCGCCTAGATGGTCCTCAGCTCTCCAAGTGACTCACGCCCCAGGGAACCCACCCTTGGGCCAGGGGGGCTGGTGGACAGCCATGGCCTGTCTGCTGTCTGCTGTCTGCCTGCAGAGTCCGGACCCCAGCCCGCAGGAGAAACACCCGACCCCACCTCAGTCACCCCCCGCCGCAGTGGGTGGGATTGGGATCCCCGCCGACAGCTGATTTTCCTTCCCACCACCCGTACCTTCCCAATCACTCCAGCTGCCATCTGGGAGCTTAGACATTCAGTCATCTCAGAGTCTTTGTGACCCCATGGACTGTAGCCTGCCATGCTCCTCTGTCCATGGGATTCTCCCGGCAAGAACACTGGAGTGGGTGCCACTTCCCCACTCAGGAAGGAACCCGCGTCTCCTGTCTCCTCCACTGGAGTGCGTGGCCCTGGCCTCTTCCAGGAGATCTTCCCCACCCAGGGATTGAACCCGCGTCTCCTGTCTCCTGCATTGGCAGGTGGATTCTTTACCACTAGCGCCACCTGGGAAGCTCCAAGCACCGAGCTGCCTCGTGGGACCCACTGCTAGAAACAGATTAAACTCAGCTCCTTTCCGCCCCAAACCCAGCCTCTGAGCCTGAAAACCCCAGAGTGAGACGGTGGACTTGGGCAGAACAGAAGACCCGGTGGGAGTGATTTCTCAGAGAGCTCGTGGGCTTGGCGCTGAGCGGGAGGCGCGGCCCGCCGGTATCTCTGCCCTCCATCCGCGGGCGCTGTCAGTCTGTTTCCTGGCGGGGGCCCGGCCTGCCGGCTCCCCAGCCCTCCCCCTCCCTGGCCCTGCTGAGCTAAGGCAGCCCCGTCAGCATTTAGGCGCTCGCCTGCGTGGATGTGTGCTCACGACCCAGCTGTCCGCGTCCTGTGGGCCAGCAGTGACCTCCAGCCTCAGGTTTCCGTGGGCTGCCATGTTCAGGGTAAGAAAGAAGACTGTGTTGAACGTGTTCATTTAGCTCAACAAAAGGAGCGCCTCCTCCCGGTGGGACGCCAGGAGAGCAGGCCCAGCCCTGGTCTCCCGGCGGCGCTGAGTCTAGCCGCGAGCAGACGGAACGCGACGGGACCCGTGCGTCCCCGGAGCGCGCTCAGAGTGCGGGTGCGCGCCCAGGGCAAGAGGGCCTTCACCGGCTTGGAGGCGTCGGGGGAATGGCCCCACTTTCTTGCCGTGCACGTCTAAGGCGCAGAAAGAGGGCGAGGGGGCGGCCTGGGCGGGGGTCTGAGGCTGGTGGGCGCCCTGCCTGGCGGTGGGAGCGGCTGGGGGATAACAGGGGTGGACGGAGTCCAGTGTTTGGGGTGACTCCAGAGGGCCGTGTTCCCGGGCTGCCAGGGCAGGTGGCGAGAGGGAGGCCGAGAAGGGCTTTATGTGCAAATAGTCTAGGTTTTACCCCCGCGTGTTGTGTGCTGGGGAGGGACGCGCGTCAGATCTGCAGGTTGTGGGGAGCAGCGCCATGGGGAACGGGGGTGGGTCCCCAGGGGGCGGGAAGGAGGCCAGGGCTCCTGCTCTGGGGAGGAACTTGGAGAAGCTTGAATGGGGTCAGGAAGGTGGGGAGAGAAAGGAGGCAAGTGCAGGGTGCCCCGAGGTGTGCCAGGTGCTGAAGACACAGGGGCAGAGGATGTGGTCGCACCTATTATTTAAAAAAATATATATATATGATAGATGTCAGGACAACACAGCTGACCATTTGCGTGATCCTTTTGCACAGTTTATTAAGGAAACTTCTTAGTCCAAATCCAAGTCAAATCAGTTTCAGTTGCAAGTAAAGGATTTTTCCCCTAAACAGTAAAGAAGAATGCAGTGTAGGATATGGAATCCCATTTGCTTCGGATTGTTGTACTGGGAAGCAAAATTCCTTAGAGCCCCTAGAGGTAAAAACAAGCTAAGAGCCCCAAGGCACTGCAGGAAATTTGTGTGCCTTAGAATTCAGAGCCATTTCCTGGCCTAAAGGTGTCTTTGAATCAGAGGATCAGGATATAGGCAGAGTTTGAAAACTCAGGACTACAGAGATAAGCGGCCGGCGGTCCCCTGAGTCCATCATCAGGGCTGGCGTGACCTACCCCGTGGTCTTCTACAGTGCCCTCGGCGCACCCACCCCCAGCCCAAGCCGTGTTTACCTTGGACGGCAGCTGGGCAGAGCTCTTTCTCCTGCAGGAGGCCCCTTTTCCTGGTGGCTGTCGGTGCCTCAGCTGAGTGTTTCTCTTCCACTCTGCCTGCCCCCTCTGCACCCCCACCCCCAAAAGCCCTGGCCTCACAGGTGACACAGAGGCCCTCCTGGCACAGGCAAAGGCAGAGAGCTGCCAGGTCTCCAAGTGGCAGGAAGAACCGTCGGCAAAAAAACGACCCTTTGGGTTCATTGGAATAATAATAACTCATGACATTTCCTGTTCAGTGTTCAGAGTACAAGAACCACTTCCTCCAGCCACCAGAAATTTGAAGACTTTCCATGAAAAATGAGGAAGAAAAACTCTTTAACATGTTGTGAACGTGATGGCTGAACCTGGGAGGCGGGAAGAGAACACGGGTTCTGTCACACAAGTCCTGTCTGCACCACGGCCTCTGCCAGCTCCGTTCTCCTTACTTCCCCCAAATAGGAAGTGAACCTTTTTTCTGAGGTTCTGACTCTTTAAAAACATTTGCTCCTCTCTGCAATGTGCATGCATGCACGCTAAGTCCTTTGGTCGTGTCCTATGCTTTGCGACCGCGTGGACTATAGCCCGCCAGGCTCCTCTTTCTGTGGATTCTCCAGGTAGGAACACTGGAGTGGGTTGCCATGCCCTCCCCAGGGGATCTTCCTGATCCCAGGATTGAACCCGAGTCTGTTATGTCTCCTGCATTGGCAGGCAGGTTCTTGACCACTGGCACCACCTCACTGAAAACTGTGCCCTTAAGTAGCACAGACAGCTGCCAAGAGCCTGTCCAGTTGAAAAACTTGTCAGGGGCTCTCAGTTTTGTACCCAGGGTAGAAAAGCAGCATCACGTCTGAAACATTCATGTTAATGGAGACTCTGGTCCCTGTTTGAAGCCTAGTGGGGATTGATCACATCTGCCCTGGTTCTGCCGCGCATCCTTCAACAATTCTCAGCGGCTGGAACGTCCCTGTGGCCCTAAATCTAGTACTGTCTCATAGTTCGACCCGGTTCCTCGCATTTGCTCTGTTTGGGGGTGAAGATCCGCTGGCCACTGTCTCTATTTTCGTGTTTCTCTCGTTGAAGACCGTCAGCCCACTACTTCCTCTCACTCAAGTTATTCATGCGACTTCCTTTAACCTCGCTGTCAGCTTCTTTCCTTTCAATTCTCTGGATCCTGGCTTTGCAGTTCCAGGAGGTGCTCTGGAAAACAGAACTCCCCTCTGCGCCCGGGCCCCAGAACACCCCTGCCTCGTATTGAGGCTGAGACCGCCCGTCTGCGTCCCTGGCAGTTAAGCGGGTCAACAGCTGCCCGGAGGGTTGAGCCAGGTGCCTAGGGCGTGCAGGGCAGGACAGGGGCCAAGGAAGCCTCTGGGCCTGGACGGACGTGATGCCAAGCGGGAGAAAACCAAGGCCTGGCTGGTGTCTAAGACCCGAGCCGGCCAGGTGGGGGCGGCCTGGACCCTGGGAGCTGAGGAATGCATGTCCCCAGGCCCGGACATCAGACACCCTGTGGGTGGGACCCTCCATCGGTGTCACCCCCTCCGCAGGGGATTCTGAGGCACGCTGGAGTTTGAGACCTGCTGCTGTAGACGTCGGATGCCACGGAACGATTTTGAGCTCCGAGCTAAAGGAGTATTGCCTGATGACTGCCTTAAACGCACCTGCCACCTGTCAAAGCCCTCCCGTGTGCCTGGCACGTGCTAGGTGCTACTCGCAGAGGTCTAATCCCCACTCCAGCTCACCGGGAAGACAGGACTAATGCCCAGGACCCCATGAGAACGGCGCGTTCAGGGCAGGCGTCAGCCCCGGGGCGCGGCCCTCACCCCGCAGGGAAGCCGCGTCTGCGGTTGCTGCGTGACAGGCAGGGCTCAGACAGGGAGAGCCCCAGGCCTGGGGCGTGCAGAGAGAAGCAGGCTCCTTAGGGCTTGGGGAAATAGCACCGCCAGTCTGCATCTGTGGGACCCGCTCGAGGAGGTTCATCTGCGGAGGGCGCTCTGTTGTCGGCTGTCACCGAGCAGAAGCGGAAAGGCTGTGACTTGAAGGCTGGGTTTAGGCGGGCACCCTGGGCAGCCTCAGCTCAGGGTCCATGTGCGGGTCGCTCCCTGACTCAGGAGGAAAAGAAATGTGACAGACTGAGTCACCGCTGCCACTTCCCGGCGCGAGGGCATCTCTGACTGCGGGCAGCCCTGGGGTGCCGGGAAGAAGCTGTCCTGTCCCCGCTGGGCCAGGCACTCCAGCCCTGCCCTGCGTTTGTCAGGACGTCCCGGGCGTGTTCATCCCCTTCTGCCGCCCCCCAGGCTCTGTCCTCCGTGTGGGGGGCTGGGGGGGCCCCTTCTGAGGAGCTTAGGTTTTCCTTATTCCAGTCCGGGTCCCTGTGCCCAGGTCACCGAGGTCCTATTTATGTGTCTGGTTACAAATGACCAAAGCACCAGATGGTGGGATGGCATCACCGACTCCATGGACATGAACTTAGGCAAACTCTGGGAGCTCGTGAGGGACAGGGATGCCCGGCGCGCTGCAGGCCATGGGGTCGCAAGGAGTCGGACACAACTGAGCGACTGAACAACAGCCAAAGCCCTAGAATGGGCAGCTCGTCATCGTAACTAAGTGGGGTGATCCTTGGGACGAGGGATGCGGGGGTGATGGGCGCCCGCTGCTCTGCGCCCGCACGGTGAGTCCAGGGCGTCCCGGGGGGGCCGTCGTGTGAGAGGCCCTCTCCCGACGGCAGCGGGAGCAGCCGCATGTGGGCCAGGTGGGCCTGCCTTCCGTCCCGTTCGAGAGCGAATCCGAGCCCAGGAAGGGATTTCCGATCTTGGTCTGGCCTCCCGTTCGCCCCAGGGTGTCTCTGACTCTGCCCCGATTGGTGGAGCCCTTTTGAGCCCGTGCTGAGGAGCGTGAATCTGATTCAGAACTCGTAGGAAACCATTACAGTTTTCTGTAAGGGGAAGTTGTAAGATCACAATCAGTCCTTCAGGAAATATTATTCATAATTTACTGAGAATTTGAGCATTTGCTGCATGCCTGGCACTGTGCCACTCTGCTTATCACGCACGGTCTGAGTGGGCCACCTTGTCTCTTGGTGAGGAAGAAGGGAGCTAGGGAAGATAAGGAAGGGAGAGCCTCGAGCGCGGTGCCCGGCCAGCGGGAGACGTTCAGTGAGGACCTGCTCTGCCCTTCGCCCCTTCCGCCGCGCGGCATCTGCGCGGTGGTGGGCGCGGCAGGGCTCAGGGTCCCTCGTGCGGATGGAGATGACGGTGCAGAGCCCGGAAGTGCTCTCGGGCCCTTCCTTTGGCTCTCGGGCCTTGAGGCCGTCTCTGACCTTGCTCCTCCAGCACCAGCAGTGTCGGCATCACCTGGGACTTGTTAGAAAACCTGCATCTTTATGAGAGGTTCAGGTGGCTCGCTTGCGCAGTGAGGCTGAGAAGCGCTCGTCTCTGAACAGTGTAGGCGAGTCAGATTCCCGTACCTGGCACCGTGCAGCGCTCAGAGGTGTTGAGTATCCTGGGTGGTTGAGTTCGTGTGTGTTTCTTTTTAAGTGTAGCTCACTTGTGGCTCAGACAAGAGAAGGTGGAGCTCAACTATGTTCAGGAAAGAAAGGAAGAGGGACGAGTTCAGCCAAGTCCAGGAATGGCCCTGGACCTGGGCTCTAAGTCTTGAAAAGCGAGGCAGAGGAAGGCTGTCGAGTGTGGCAGTGACTGTACCAGAGAGGGGGCCGTGGTGCTCCCCTCCCAGCCGCCGAGATGGGGAGAGTCTCCCCCCGGCGGCTCCCCAGGGCCCAGGGTCCTGTGGGCACCGGCTCAGCACCCGGAGCGGGCTTCATCCTGCCTTGAACCTGGAATCGAGCCGAAGTCCTAGGATGTGACCCCAGGAGGCTGCCCCCGGAGGCTGTGAGATGTGTGGGGGGTTAGGGCCTCGTGGCTCAGTGGCCCTGGACAGGCTCCCCAGGAGAGGTGGGCTGTGCGCCTGGCAGGCGGGGTACAGCTGGCGATGGATGGCCCAGCCGGGGCGGGGAGGGTGCAGGGAAGCTGGGGGTCAGGGTTGACCCAGGGGCGGGCGGGCTCGCCAGAGTGGCATGGGGGGAGGTCCGAGGCCCGGGGGTCGCAAAGACAGCCAGTGCGCTCACTGAAGGTCCTGAGCAGGGGGTGACCCCGAAAGTGACGTGGGGGGCAGGCAAGTGGGGGAGGTGGGGAGTGTGCGGTTGACTGGGAAGAGGAGGAACACAGAAACCCACCTTAGATCTGGGGGAGAATGGGTGCGTGGGATGCTTGTACATGTATGGTTGAGTTCACTGTTCACCCCAGCCTGTCACACCATTGTTTGGTTATCAGCCGTGCCCCACTACAAAAGAGAAAGTTTAAAAAGCAAAACCGCCGGTGACCCTCAGCGTGACTGTGAGAGGAGACAGTCCGGGCGGCTGAGACCTTCTAGCACAGGGCTGAGCACTCCAGGTGTGAGACCTTCGCTTAAATGACAGTGGCCCGAGTGGGGAGTCAACTGATCGGCCTTGCTGACCCGGGCCGAGGGTTGAGCAGGACCGCAAGGCTGGAAGGGACAGGGCGAGGGGCCGCGCGGTACGCTTCCGGCCTCGGTCCTGGGCAGGGCCGCTGGCGAGATGGCAGAAGTGGATGGGGGCGGGCCGGGGCAGGTGTGGGGGCCTGGGGAGCCCTGAGGGGCCTTCATCTTGGTCTAACCCATCTCTGACCTTGGCGCTCGACTCGCAGCAGTGCTGGCATCACCCGAGAGCCTGTTAGGAGTGCAGACCCCACCCCAGACCCGCCCACCGAGCGGCGCCTTTGCATTCATTTTCCAGGTCACGCTGTGCACACTTAAGCAGCAGGCCTGGGGCTTCCCGGGCGCAGTGGGGACGTCACCTCCCCGTGCAGGGGGTGCAGGCTGACCCCTGGTCAGGGGGCTAAGATCCCGCACCCTGTGGCCGAAAACCCAAAACGGAAGGCAGAGGCCACATTGTAACAAGTTCAAAAAACACTTTAAAATCGGTCCACATCAAAAAAGGCTGAGCGCCAAAGAACTGATGCTTTTGAACTGTGGTGTTGGAGAAGACTCTTGAGAGTCCCTTGGACTGCAAGGAGATCCAACCAGTCCATTCTGAAGGAGATCAGCCCTGGGAGTTCTTTGGAAGGAATGATGCTGAAGCTGAAACTCCAGTACTTTGGCCACCTCATGCGAAGAGTTGATTCATTGGAAAAGACTCTGATGCTGGGAGGGATTGGGGGCAGGAGGAGAAGGGGACGACAGAAGGTGAGATGGCTGGATGGTATCACTGACTCGATGGACGTGAGTCTGGGTGAACTCCGGGAGTTGGTGATGGACAGGGAGGCCTGGCGTGCTGCGATTCATGGAGTCGCAGAGTCGGACACAACTGAGTGACTGAACTGAACTGAACATCAAAAAAAAAAAAGGTAGAACAGGAATTGTTTTTTGAAAAGGAAGCAGGCCAGGGCAGTCTAGCCCCTTCCCTGGCTCCTTTGGGGTCTAAAGGCCTTATTAGCCGGGTGCACTCCCACCATGGGCTTCCCTGGTGGCTCAGCTGGTAAAGAATCTGCCTGCAATGTGGGAAACCCAGGTTCAACCTCTGGTTCAGGAAGATCCCCTGGAGAAGGGAATGGCTACCACTCCAGTGTTCCTTCCTGGAGAATCCCATGACAGAGGCTGCAGTCCACGCGGTCACAAAGAGTCAGACGTGACTGAGGACTGACACGTCACTTCCCCCAAAGAGCAGAGCAGAGCCTCGCAGGGCCCTGGGCACCCAGCAGAGCAGCGTGAGCTGAGAAGCTCGGGTCCGTAACGGTTACTGCAGGGAAGAGGAGAAAGGAGCTCTCCTGTCAAATGAATAAAAGTTAAAACAAAAAATTCAAGAATGGCAAAGAAAAAAAAAACCCTCCACACTGGGAGAATAAAGGGGGCATTCACAGAGCCTGGGCGGGTTGGTGTGAGGACGAGTCACCCACCCTAATCGCGCTGTTTAGGGAACAGACGTTCCCGCTGCTGCAGGTAGCGCACAGCTGCAGACTTGCTTCACCCCTCATCTCCCAGAAGACAAAGACACTTGCAATTAAAGTTTTGAAATGCAAGGTTATTTCTTCATTTTCCCTTGGGCCATATGTTTTCTAGGAGCAGAGATAATACATGCATTGTGAGCCGAGTAAGAAAGAGAGATGAGCAGAAATCAATAGACCTTTGATATGCTCTTGTCTGAGTAAGATTTTTTTTTAATGAGCTTATCTGGAATCAAGGTGATCAGGGGGGAAAAGATGCTGATGGGGCCATAAAACCAACTTTCAAGACAGCTCGTGAAGTCGACTGTATTGTTTGGTAGATCGAAATGGTGACTATGCCAAGACTTCTAAAAGGCCACAATTACTCTACATTTTTACGGTTTTTTTTTTTTTCCAGTTAAATCTGACCTGAGTCAGATTTTTGTTTCTGTGTGCAGTATCTATTTTTAAAAAATCTCATAGCAAAATGGTTAAGATAGTAAATTTTGTTATGAGTATTTTATCTCGGTTAAACTTTAAAATTAAAAAAGTCTTATGACAAATTATTTCCTCCCTGATGATAAAAATAGCACGGAGTGCTTATTATTTCAAGTGTTATGTCCACTGGGAACCTGCAGTCTGTACCTCACAGTCCTGAAGCAGCAGGTACATGTTAACTCGTGATGTGGATAAACTATGTCACCAGTTGTGTGGATTTAGACTTCCCGTTAACCTGACTTGTTCCCTCACTTCATGCAGGTCTCCACTCAAAAGTCACCTTATCAGTGAGGCTCCCCTCATAATTCCATCACCTTATCCTGTTTCATTTTTCCATCGTGATCATTCCAGCCAGATTCCATTGCATGTTTGCTTCCTGTCATTCTTCTCCCAAGGACTGTAAGCAAGGACTCTCTCTGGCTAATATCTACCATGTCCACAAAACTTAAAATTGTCTCTGGCACATAGGATGTGTTCAATCAGCATTTGGGGAGTAAATGAATGCAGTGTGTTCCACTTTTAGGTTGTAAACTGGCCAAGCACGTCTTACTTAAATGCTAAACCTCCTTGATTATTTTCTAGAGAACCACGCAGTGATGCTGTTTAGATTGGGAAAGTTTTTCTTCAATAGGACACTCAAGGATTTCTTTCAAGATGGTGAAAATGAATCCAAGGGTCCTACAGCCCTCTGGTAACCATTCTGGTCCTATATAATGAGTCAGTCTTGTTGACAGCTAAGTCTAGTCCCGTGCACAAGTCTGGGCAAAATGAAATCACCCCATAAGAATGGATAAAGGAATTAGGCAGATATTTCTCTAAAAGTGGCCGATAGGCACATAAAATAGATATTCAGCATCATTGATCATTAGGGAAATGCAGGTCACAAGCACACTGAGTGGCCCGTGGCTAAGGTTCGGTGCTCCCAATGCAGGGGGTCCAGGTTCAGTCCCTGCTCCATGAACTAGATCCCACATGCTGCAACTAACAGCTAGTGCTGCAAATACACAAATTAATTAATTATGAAAAACCACTCTCATTAGGATCACTTACCAAAAGAAATGAAAAGTAACAAGTGTTGGCAAAGACATGGAGAAGCTGGAAGCCTCGTGCGTTTCTGCTGAAAGTGTCAGTCACTCAGTTGTGTCCGTTTCTTTTTTGACCCCGTGGACTGTAGCCCTCCAGGCTCCTCAGTTCAAGGAGTTCTCCAGGCAAGAATACTGGAGTGGGTTGCCACTCCCTTCTCCAGGGATCTTCCCTACCCAGGGATTGAACCTCTGTCTCCTGCACTGCAGGCAGATTCTTTACCAGCTGGTGCATTTCTGCTGGGAATGGATTAAGACAGTGCAGAAACCGTGGGGGGATGCCTGGCAGCTCCTCTAAGAGCTGAACACGGAAAGACTGTGTGACTCGGGTGTGACTCCAGAGAACCGAAAGCAGCAACCTCAGCAGGTTCCTGTGTGCCGGTGCTCACTGCCGCTCACAGCAGCCCCATCACAACAGGGAGATGGAAGCAACCCACACACCCACCCACAGACGGACGGCTAAGCAAACTGACTCATTCATACAATGGGGCATCATTCTGCCATCAAAAGGAACGAAGTTCCCACATACGCTACAACACGGACGAACCTTGAAGACCAGGCCAAGTGAAATAAGCCAGACACAGAGACAAGTCCTGTATGATCCCACTTACGCGGGGCGCCTAGAAAGTCAAGTTCACAGAGACAGGAGGCAGAAAGAGGTTGCCAGGGGCTGGAGGAAATATGGCAGTGTTCTTTAACTCCAGGGCTCCCAGACAGCGGTGAGAAGGAGGAGGTACTGTGTAGTGCCTAAGACAGTTTCTGTTTGGGGTGGCACGAATGTTCTGCGGAGACCATAGTGATGGTTGTACATCTGAGTCTAATTATCGCCACTAACTGTATACACTAAGAAATGGTTCAAATGGCAAATTATGTTATGTATATATATACGTGCATTTTTAAATATATACATAACATTTTTACTTTTCAAAGGGCTGACGTGAAAGAGCCAAATTTAGTGTTTCCAGATGGAGACAGCCCTTTATCCCCTCCCTAAAAAGAGCCTCTTTCTTCGCCCTCCTCCATGACTGAGACTCCCTGCCTCGTGCGCTCACACCTGCTTTTGGCCTGGCCGTCCCGTCACTGAGACGCTGGTCATCCCCCGATCAGACACTGTGCATCGTCAGAAGGAGCCTACGCCTTCTTATCGGCCTTTCTCACGCCACCACTCTCTGCAGTGTGCTCCAAGTGTGGGAAAGTGTGAGTCGCTCAGTCGTATCTGACTCTTCGACCCCATGGATGGCAGCCTGCCAGGCTCCTCTGTCCATGGGATTCTTCAGGCCAGAATATTGGAGTGGGTGGCCTCTTCCTCCTCCAGGGGATCTTCCCGACCCAGGGATCAAACCCTCGTCTTTTGCACTGGCAGGCGGGTTCTTTACCATCTGAGCCACCAGGGAAGCCCCAGGGTGCTGCTAAAAGGCCCCCCTTTCTTCCCCAGCTGCTACGTCCTCCTGGTCCACTCCCTGGCCCCCAGCCCCGGGGCCCGCACCCCTCGGGGTCTCCCTCCTCTCCTCCTCCTCCTGCCAAGCATCCTTGGCTCCTCTGCCCCTCACCCCTGCCCCCTAGCTTTGGGGTCCTCCTGCTAAGATCTCTTCCCCTGTGTCCCAGGCAGGGTGCCCTCCCCTTCCTGTTCCTGTGACCAGTGAGGGCTGTGTCCAGGCACTTCCTGGAACCTGATCTTCGGCAGACCAGGCCCTGCACCATTGTGGGGTCCCCACCTGCTAGTTTTCTCTCCTCAGTGCCTGTGGGGTCCGGCGCTGCACACTTTGAGACGGTGGGATGGGCCCACGGCCTTGTCCTACACAAGCCTGTCCCTTGCACGGGCATGTGAGAGCTCAGGAAAGGTGTTCTTGAAGGTGTGATGACAGTAGAGCTTTTTAAGAGATGGGTGCTTTCTGTCATTAAACCCTAGACCAAGCTGAAATTCCCCTTCTGGTCATACCACATGAAAAGTCACTTTACAAGGTAAGGCGGATGACTCAGGCAGAGAAGTGACTGGCCTTACTCTGGTGTCTGCAAGTGAGGAGGTCAGCTCCCAACCCCATTATGGGGAGTGGTCTGTATAAGGGGAGGGGGTGGATTCCTATTAGTGGTTTTCAGTGAGTCTAGTAGTTGACCAGCCGTGATGAGTGCCTTCAAGCTGAAGTTTTGAATACTCTTTACCGCTGGAAACATTCATAAAATGCATTTTAGAATGTCCTAAATCCCTCAGTAGCAGCTCAGTTATTAATACATTATCAATAGTAGTCACAATGTCATCCTTTTCTTCACATTCTTCTCAAACTAGACACATCTTTTCACGTTGTACCAATCAGAGAATAGTTGAGCCTCAATTTTAGCAGCAGAATTTTTTTTTTCAAGAGTCGATAATTTTTTTTTCAAGAGTCATATGTAAAATATGTTTCTGTAAATGCAATTGTGGCTTCCCTGGAGACTCTTTGGTAAAGAATCCACCTGCCGATGCAGGAGACGTGGGCTCAGTCCCCAAGTTGGGAATATCCCCTGGAGAAGGGAGTGACTACCCACTCCAGTCTTCTTGCCTGGGAAATCCCCTGGACAGAGGAGCCTGGCGGGCACGGGGTCTCAAAGAGTAGGACACCACTTAGCCACTAAACGACAACAACAAAGGGAACTGGAGTATTCTAGATGTCAGGGAGCTTTCTGTTTAAACCCTCTGATTCTCTGTATTGCATCATGACTTAGACCATGCACCTGGCTTGTATAATGTGAGGTCTTCACACAGTTCAGTGGTCTCCCAGGGAGTGCTTAGGGTGATCTGTTGGGGTGCGTGGTTCAGTTCAGTTCAGTCACTCAGTCGTGTCCGACTCTGCAACCCCATGGACTGCAGTACGCCGGGCTTCCCTGTCCATCACCAACTCCCTGAGTTTACTGAAACTCACATCCATCGAGTTGGTGATGCCATCCAACCATCTCATCCTCTGTGGTCCCCTTCTCCTCCCTCCTTCAATCTTTCCCAGCATCAGGGTCTTTTCAAATGAGTCAGCTCTTCACATCAGGTGGCCAAAGCATTGGGGTGCACAGGAGATCCCCAAAGGCTGCCTATTTATTTTCTTCATCTCTTTCATCAGTAACATATCATCTTCACAGGTGCCTGTGTAATGTTCTGAAGTATGAAATGTGAAGCTTGGGTTTGTGCAAAGAAAAAGTGTGAGTTTTCCTCTGTAAACCGTGAGCTTGAAGTGCTGTCTGTTGAGTTTTTTAAAGTGGAAACATCTAGCAGGGCGTTTGGATATCCCTCGATTCTGACCCTGTTGACAGCAATCCCTGGCAGGATCTCCCAGCCCCTTTCTCAGCAGAAGCTTGGAGTCAGCTCACCCCACACCCAGCTTCGGCCGCCATCACCGACTGAAGCCCCAGACAGAAACCACCGCAGTGACTCTGGCCACCTGCCACGATCTCAGTCCCATGAGAAAGCACTGCTTTATGTGAAGTCAAACAGGCTTTAAAAAAAATAAACCTTTTCGATTAAAAACATGTTTTTTCTGGGAATCCCCTGGCTGTCCAGTGGTTAGGGCTCTGCACCTCCCACTGCAGGGGGCACAAGTTCGAGTCCTAGTGAGGGAACTAAGATCCTGCACATCTTGCAGAGAGGCAAAAAAAAACAAACCACGTTTTCCAGTCACCAGAAACACTCTGATGTCAGCTTGTGTGATCACGGCTGCTGCTAAGTCACTTCAGTCGTGTCCGACTCTGTGCGACCCCATAGATGGCAGCCCACCAGGCTCCCCCATCCCTGGGATTCTCCAGGCACAGCCAGGTTAAAACTAAACGGGGAAGGTGCATCCAGAAGCTGGCAGGGCTTCGGGATGTCCCTGCGAATCCCTGCTCTTCTGCACCCTCTTTCCTGTTTCTGCCAACACGCCTTCCCCTCCGTTCCCCCATCAGGGGACGATCTGATAGAAGGAACCTGGCTCGCCGATTCAGCCCAGGGGCGTGGTTAACCCCGCTGCCAGCGGCCACCAGCTAGGGCGCGCATCACTGAGGCCAAGTCG
This sequence comes from Bos mutus, assembly GCF_027580195.1. NCBI lineage: Eukaryota > Metazoa > Chordata > Mammalia > Artiodactyla > Bovidae > Bos > Bos mutus. The sequence continues at coordinate 60,857,901 of NC_091640.1, forward strand.
CTGGGGGACTGAGGTGGGGCCCCACCTCAGTCCCCAGCGACTTGGCCTCAGCGGGAAGAAGCACAGGCTTCGTTTTCACTTGCCATTGCTGCCTTGCCGGGCTTTCCCGGTGACTCAGTAGGTAAAGAATCTGCCTGCAACATAGGAGACTTGAGTTCGATCCCTGGGTCAGGAAGATCCCCTGCAGAAGGAAATGGCCACCCACTCCAGCATTCTGGCCTGGGGAAGTCCCAGGGACAGAGGAGCCTGGCGGGCTACAGTCCGTGGGGTCGCAAAGAGTCAGACACGACTGAGCAACTAAATCACCACATCACTACATCATTTGCACAAATTGCCCCTTCGCATCCTCACTGCGGTCGGAGGGGTACAATGATTCGCCCCATTTTATAGGCAAAGAGACAGAGACTCAGAAGTGACTTATCCCCACCTTGTCCTCAGGTTGTAGAAAAGCAGACAGTTTTAAATGTCGGACCGACCTGGAAGTTCGGTTCGGAGAGCTGCCCTGGATGGAAGAGCCGTAATGGGAAGCCCGCCCCGCCCTTCCTGACCGGCGGAGCCACCTGGCCAGGCGTCCCCTCTGTCTTCACTGGCGCCCTGGTACCACCACCCTTCCTTCTCCAGGGGCTCGCCCAGCCCCAGCCTCTGCTCTGCTAAATCCTTACATTCTGGCTCCTCAGACTTGACTTCAGTTAGTGTTTCATTTTTCTATTTTCTATGGAAACCTGCCTTATCTGATTTGCAAGCTTAAAATGACTCCTCTATGACATCCACTTCCAGGTCTGAACTGTTAACCAAGAAGTCTGATGGTGGATGCTTTCTTTCCAGTAACAGACATATGACTGTGCCATATTCGAGACTATAAAGCTGGATAAAATAGAGAAGGGGCTGGAAGCTTCTCGAGAAAAGGAGATAAGAAAGGGACCAAACTTAACAGGTCCCCCAGAACATCCCAATTTCAAGGGTCTGTGTTTGGACTCACTAATTGAAGTGTTCAGAGGGGAAACCCTAGACCTTGTCTCTGGCCTGACTCCCCAGCCAGCCGAGCAGAGACGTGGACGAGAAGGAACGCAGGCCTCTGTTCGCAGGCCTGTGACTCAGCCCTTTGCTGTATTTGTTGTTTATTTGTTTCTAAGAACGAAAAGCTTCTCTCTGAAAGGCTTCAGAGAAAACAAATCTCCTGGCGTGAAATCCTCATAGTAAAGCCATTTTCTTGATGTTCTGGGGAACAGGGCTCTCTAGTAGTTGATTTCTGGGTGAGAGCACTTTCAATTTTTACTTTCTTTAAGGATATTTTTTTTTCAAAGGCTGTAAGTCTATTGAGTGTTGTTTTCACATTCAGTAGTTCCTCCCTTAAGAAAAACCACCTCTTTCAGTTAGACTGTAACAATCAGAAATGTGATACAATCTTTACTTAATTTACAGCCAGATTCTCAAATACAGTCATGGATGATATTTTATAAAATAAAATCTATGGAAAATCCCTCATTTGTTCTTCTGGGTTGAGTTCTTTTCTTCTTGATTTGAAAGAAGGAGCCAAGCTTCTTTCTGTTTTGTTACATGTCAGCATGAATTTTCAGTAGAGCAGAAAAGTAATTTTAGGATTCATAATGCCTTTCGGTACAATTGGGTTGATTTAACTGCATGAAAAATAAATATTTAAGTCAATCTTCCCTGCAGGATTCCAAATACAGATCCTCCAATCTCTGCCACTCTACTCAGAGAAATGTTTTGTTTCTTCAGCTTGGAGTTTTTCAGGATTAGACCTAACATGGCATTGCATTGGGAAACAAATCCAATAAATCCACGGAGCTTTATAAAGACAATTTTGATTTACAATTTATTATCTCCCAAAGCCTTGCATAGACTGTAGACATGCTTATTCCAGAAGAGTCTGTCAGCCATTAAAATTAAATAGCAGCTTGTACGCCCTGAAACGAATATCGACATGACACAAAACACAAAAGAAAGTGAGGTAACAGATGGCCAATACGCTAGATGCATTGTCTTAACTGCTTTTTTAATTTTAATTTTAACTTCTTTTTTTCTAAGACTGTCCAAGGAATGTATATGGGCAGGGGAGAAGAAAGGGGGAAACGTAAAAGATATTTGCTATAAACAGCCTCTAGGGATCCTTCTACACTCAGGAGCTGTCTGTCAAAAAGCAGAAGTTAGTCGATGCAAACTCTGCGGGCCAGACATTACTTTTGTAGTTTACTGATTAAGCCTGTATTAGGGCCCTGTCAGCACATGCGTGGTTTTTACAAGGCTTCTAAGTACCCTGAATCAAAGCCTATTCCCCAAACACAAGCGCTGTGACAGACCTAACGTTGAATTTATGTGACCGTACCCTTTATTCCATAAATAGTTGAGAAGTCGTTCTGCTTTATTTGTTTAATGAAAACAAGGAGGGGTCAAAAGCCCTGTTGTTTTAGAGGGAAACAAGTCGATCCTGAAGGCAAACGAGACAAAAATGTAGATAACTAGAATCTATACCGCTCAAATCGGTTACCAAAGGCCGTCTGTTGCTCCGTCTTGGGCAAAGAGACGAGACTGGAGGTGGTTGAGAAAATCACCCCGTTTACTGAAAATCCACCGCCTTATGCTGAATCCCGGCTCCCACTGCTCCCCGCCACCCACCCCATTCCCTGGGAGATTGCTTCTGAAATACTTAGGTAGGAACATATTTTCATCTAATTCCTGCCTTATGAGGACTGTTACCAATGATAAGAGCTGCCATCTTTGGTTTCAGGGGGAGATTGTTTTCCGGTCGCTGTGTCCCACTCTTTGCAACCCCGTGGGCTTCAGCACGCCAGGCTCCCCTGTCCTTCCCTGTCTCCCCGAGCTTGCTCAAACTCATGTCCATTGAGTTGGTGATGGTATCTAACCATGTCATCCCTTGCCGCTCCCTTTTCCTTCTGCCTTCATTCTTTCCCAGCATCAGGCTCTTTTCTACTGAGTCCACTCTTTGATCAGGTGGCCAAAGTACTGGAGCTTCAGCATCAGAGGACGGAGTCAGGCCCACATTCTGAGCAGCGGGAGGAAAGGGCCAAAGGACCAGGAGCTTGAGAGGCCTGAGGGCTCTCCCAGCGCTGGTGAAATGAGGGATGTCAGAACTAGAACCCAAAGGAAAAAGGAGGGTTGGACTGGGAGGGGCTGGGGGCGTCCACTCATTCACACCAGAAATGCCCCTCTGTGGATGTGGGCCATCTGGACAGAGGCTGGTATCCAAAAGACCCAGCTCTGGCTCGCCGAAGACCAAGCCTAAGAAGGTGGGGTTTGGGGACGTGGGAGCAGGGAGGCCACAGGCAGGGCTGGCCTGGCCTTCAGCACCAAGGGACAGGTCCCCAGGGGGTCAGCCAGAGGGGCAGCCCAGGGCGTCCAAGGTCTAGAGTTCCCACTAGTTACAAACGCAGGGACTGCAGTGCAGAGGGAGAGCCGTGGGATCCTGGACATGGAGCGTGGGATCAGAGTGAGACCAGCACAAAAAAGCGAGTTTTACGTGCTGTGTGAGCCCCAGGGATCCACAAATCCTCTACTAAGAAGGCCCATCCTAGTGCTGCAAGTGGAGGAAAAGAAACAGCTTCTTGGAGGCAAAGAGCAAAGAACAAGGGTTAAGTCAGTTCAGTGGCTCAGTCGTGTCCGACTCAGTGCATCCCCGTGGACCCCAGGCCTTCCTGTCCATCTCCAACTCCTGGAGCTTACTCAAACCCAACCATCTCATCCTCTGTCGTCCCCTTCTCCTCCTGCCTTCAATCTTTCCCTACATCAGGGTCTTTTCCAGTGAGTCAGTTCTTCCTATCAGGTGGCCAAAGTATTGGTGCTTCAGCCTCAGCATCAGTCCTTCCAATGAATATTCAGGACTGATTTCCTTTAGGATGGACTGGTTGGATCTCCTTGCAGTCCAAGGGACTCTCAAGAGTCTTCTCCAGCACCACAGTTCAAAAGCATCAATTCTTAGGCGCTCAGCTTTCTTTATGGTCCACCTCTCACATCCATACGTGACCACTGGAAAAACCATAGCTTTGACTAGGTGGACCTTTGTTGGCAAAGTAATGTTTCTGCTTTTTAATATGCTGTCTAGGTTGGTCATAGCTTTTCTTTCAAGGAGCAAGTGTCTTTTAATTTCATGGCTGCAGTTACCATCTGCAATGATTTTGGAGCCCAGGAAAATAAAGTCTATCGCTGTTTCCATTGTTTCCCCACCTATTTGCCATGAAGTGATGGGACCAGAGCCATGCTCTTAGTTTTCTGAATGTTGAGCTTTAAGCCAACTTTTTCACTCCCCTCTTTCACTTTCATCAAGAGGCTCTTTAGTTCCTCTTCACTTTCTGCCATAAGGGTGGTGTCATCTGCATATCTGAGGTTATTGATATTTCTCCCGGCAATCTCGATTCCAGCTTGTTCTTCATCCAGCCTAGCGTTTCTCATGAGGTACTCTGCATAGAAGTTAAATAAGCAGTGTTGACATACTCCTTTTCCTATTTGGAACCAGTCTGTTGTTCCATGTCCAGTTCTAACTGGAGCTGCTACAGATTTCTCAGGAGGCAGGTCAGGTGGTCTGATATTCCCATGTCTTGAAGAATTTTCCACAGTTTGTTGTGATCCACACAGTCAAAGGCTTTGGCATAGTCAATAAAGCAGAAGTAGATGTTTTTCTGGAACTCTCTTGCTTTTTTGATGATCCAATGGATGTTGGTAATTTGATCTCTAGTTCCTCGGCCTTTTCTAAATCCAGCTTGAACATCTGGAAGTTCACGGTTCACGTACTGTTGAAGCCTGGCTTGGAGAATTTTGAGATTTACTTTGCTAGTGAGATGAGTGTAATTGTGCGGTAGTTTGAGCATTGTTTGGCATTGCCTTTCTTTGGGATCAGAATGAAAACTGACCTTTTCCAGTCCTGTGGCCACTGCTGAGTTTTCCAAATTTGCTGGCATATTGAGTGCAGCACTTTCACAGCATCACCTTTTAGGATATGAAATAGCTCAGCTGGAATTCCGTCACCTCCACTAGCAAGGGAGGAAAAAAAGAACAAGGGAGGAGAAACAACGACGACAGAGTGTATCCAGTCTCCTCCAGAAGGTGCGGGCCTCCTCAGGAGTTTTCTAGATGCTTCTTATTTACCCTCAAAGCACATTTCCTTGGGGCTTCCCTGGGGGCTCAGACGGTAAACAATCTGCCTGCAATGCGGGAGACTGGGTTCGATCCCTGGGTCGGGAAGATCCCCTGGAGAAGGGATAGGCTACCCACTCCAGTATTCTTGCCTGGAGAATCTCATGGACAGAAGAGCCTGGCGGGCTACAGTCCTTGGGGTTGTAAAGACTCAGACATGACAGAGAGACTCACACACACACATTTCATGAACCATATCTATGTACGTATGTTGCCTTATAAGTTGTATGTTGATTGTTATTTTGAAAGTTTGAAGGTGTACTGCCAAGTATCTAATGTAACTCAGGAACGAAGTAGGGATCAGTCTAAGTTCTACCTTAAATTAGATTAATACCAGAATTGTCTGCCTCACCACAGTCAATTTTCCCAGTAGCAGAATTACTGATGTAACCTGAAAGACTGGTAATCCTATAGCGGTGTGAAACAGACATGTCAGTTCTGCAATGATGAAGACGTTCTGGAATTAGACATCAGTGCTGGTTGCATAACTTTTTGAATATACAAAAAAAAAAAAAGCCCACTGAATCATAACCTTTGAAAGGGGAAATTTCATAGTATGTGAATTATCTCTCAGTACTTTAAAAAGAAGACATGTCCAGGTGTAAAGTCACAATTAGCTTAGGAGACAGAGATGAATATTAAAGAATAATCTGTGAAAATCTGTTTAAGAGTTAGGACATCTGGTCACCTCTGGAATCACAGCTTCCCTGTTTTTGCCAGGGTGACACTCCTGGGCTAGAGGGCGGATGGGCGGAATGAATCAGAGCCCTGCGCCTGAACGTGTAAACAAACTGTTCGCATATTCAGGTGGCTGATGCTTACCAGATGCCAGGGTTCGGAGCCCAGCTCCCAGCCCACAGGGGCACCTGACAGAGCTCTGGCTGCTGCTTCAGGAGGAGCCCTTTCAGCAAATTCCCCTAAAAAGAACCTGTGTACGTGACCCAGACAAAGCCTGCGCCTATCTTACAGAGACTTGCAGTTTTCTTACCGGTTAGAAGCAATCGGCCTTGATCATCTGAAATACCGTCCAACGCACATTTCTCTGGTTTGCTTTGTCATCACCATGGCAGGAGCGCTCGCATGCCATCAGGCTTAAACGGAGCCTTTCTGTGAAACAGAATCTGCATTGACTGCATCCAGCTTCACCTTCGCCTCTGCATCTCTCCTCCGTGCACACGTTGCTGTGCAGACGCAGAGACACGGGCTCGGATAAAAACAGGAAAAGACCCCAGAGAGCAGAGGCGGGGCAGTTTCTGTTAGGTCATATTTACCAGTGTCCACGGGGCTCACTGGAGAAGGCAATGGCACCCCACTCCAGGACTCTTGCCTGGAAAATCCCATGGACGGAGGAGCCTGGTGGGCTGCAGTCCATGGGGTCGCTAGGAGTTGGACATGACTGAGCGACTTCACTTTCACTTTTCACTTTCACGCATTGGAGAAGGAAATGGCAACCCACTCCAGTGTTCTTGCCTGGAGAATTCCAGGGACAGGGGAGCTTGGTGGGCTGCCGTCTATGGGGTCGCACAGAGTCGGACATGACTGAAGCGACTTAGCAGCAGCAGCACGGGGCTCACTGCCCTGATCCTGCGAGCCTGTCTCGTGGTGGATGCTTGGGGAACGTCGGTCCCGTTACCCAGGTCCACAGAGAGTGTCAGACGGCCTTGGAACCAAGTTCAGATACAGCCTTCCCGGCACCCTGGCTCCGGAAACACGTTTGACGCTCTCGTTGACCTCAGAGGAACTGTCCCTGGCCGCAGCCCCCCAGAAGCTCTTTGCCTGGCCTGGGGGAGGTCAGGGAGGCCCTTACTGGCTGCGTCCTGCACGCCCTACTTACTGTTTTCTTAATTTTTACTTTTTGGCCATGTCTCATGGCGTGTGAGATCTGTTTCCTGACCGGGGATTGAACCCGGGCCCCCTGCTTTGGACGCAGAGTTTGCACCACCGGCCCACCAGGGAAGTCCCTCTTTTCCGGTTTTAAATTTAGTTTTGGCTGTGCTGGGTCTTCGTTGCGGCACGGGTTTTCTCTACTCGCAACCCGCGGAGGCTGCCCCATTTGCGGTTCGCGGGCTTCTCTTGCAGAGCTTAGGCTCCGCGTGCGGCTTCGGGAGTCGCGGTTCCCGGCTCTAAAGCGCAGGCTCAGTCGCTCTGGTTCACGGGCTCAGCTGCTCCGCGGCATGTGGATCTTCCCAGACCGGGGATCGAACCTGTGTCCCCGGCGTTGGGAGGAGGTTCTTCACCGCTGAGCAGCCGGGAGCCCCGGCTGAGGTCTGCCCTGTGAGCCGGTGCTCACTCACAGCGCGCAGGGAGGGCCCGCTGCCCCCCTTGCAGCCCACCGTGGAGAGCCAAAGCCCCTTGAGAGCAAGGTGGTGACTGCGGACCCCAGCCCAGCAAGGCCCTGCGCCTCGGTGTGTGCACGCACCGTCTGCGCTGCTGACCCCGGGCCTCCGTGTCTCCCTTGGGTCTGTAACTCGACTGCCTGCTTGTCAACAGGGGTGTGTGTTGTTTTTCTCTAACAGAGACAGCTGATAAGGGAAAGAGCTTTACTGTGGCAAACTGATAAGAATCTGAGTGAATGCAGGGTACTTGGCTTTTGTTTTGCTTTGCTTAGATGAGCAAATGTGGAAATTATTATTGGTGTTAGAATCATGCAGAAAGGAGACCGAAGTTCAAAAAGCTGAAGGGGCTCATGGACATCCCCCGAGCCGGCGGGCCCGCGGTGCTCCGGGCTCCAGGTCACAGGCTCCCTATAACCCCTTGCTGTCCCACTTTTTAAAATTCTCTGCATGTTAAAATTTTTTTAAAGGCAAGCAGTATTAAGCATCTTTCTAAAATCATAAATAGCTTGTCAGATCACATTTCCCTTGGTATAACACACAGGCTTCCCAGATGGCTCAGAGGTAAAGAATGTGCCTGTAAAAGTCAGCAGACAAAGAGAGGCAGGTTTGATCCCTGGGTCAGGAAGATCCCCTGGAGGAGGGCATGGTAACCCACTCTAGTGTTCTTGCCTGGAGAATCCCATGGACAGGGAAGCCTGGTGGAATGCAGTCCATAGGTTGCAAAGAGTCTAGTACACGTATGAAGGGACCCCACTCTGTACTTCCCCAGTTTTTATGACCAGAGTGGACTGACCACACGGTGGATGACACAGAAGTGGGGCCACTTCTGTACGTGGTTGGTCAAAAGCAGTTTTCAACCTTCTGGGTACCATTTTAAAATTCCTTTCAATCCATCCTGTTAGCATGAGCGTAACCGAAATATTTTTAAATACTTAAATGGATCTTGATGCCAGTATCCTTGGTTTTGTACATTCTTAGGGGAAAGAAATGAGCTAGAATAGGATAGTCATATCTTTGGCCAGGGGGCGGTATCATGCCGAGCGGCGGCAGGACGGTTTCTGGTGGCTTCCTCTGGGAAGAACTTGTGTTTAATCTCTGCCTGATGCACATTTTCTTTCTAGGTGACTTTGCAGATCACCCCTCCATGTACCAGCGAGAGGTATTACGAGCATCTTGGACAATGCTGTAAGAAATGTGAGCCAGGTTCGTGCGGCTAAACCTCCTGTTGTGGCCCTCCCAAAGTGGGTGGGACTCTTTTTTGTTTTAACCTTAGTAAATAACTGATTCTATCTTGCCAGATGACAAATGAAATCGGATAGGCTTCTTATGGCAGTGGCAGGTAGTAATGTCTGTCACTCTGAAGACAAAAATCTTACTCTCAATAGATGAAATAACTTAAAAATCAAGAGCAGTTTCAGGAACTGGAATTAAGCACCAGTTTTCTAAAACACTATTTCTGGAGAAGGCAAGAGGTTTTTTAAAAACTCTGTTTTAGAAGTTTATGATTCAAACTCTCAAAATATGCAATACAAGTCTTATTTAAAAGGATCACTTGCAGTAGTTCCCTGGTTGTTCAGTGGTTTGGGCTCCGCTCTTTCACTGCCATAGCCCAGGTTCAAACCCTGATGGGGAATTAAGATCCCGCAAGCAGTGAGGTAAGGCCAAAAAAAAAAGTATTAATTTCATAGAAATTCGCCAGGGGTAGGGTTGGGGATGGGGATGACTGTCTTTGAATCACTGCTAAAAATTGCCTAAATCCTGTTATAAATTCTCCCAAAACAGCTACTGAGGAGTAGGAGGTAAATCGGTCACCATTTCCCCAAAGTGGTTTTGACAAGGAGGTGGTCAGCTGCTTCTGTGGCCTCGGTGAGGCCCCAAGTCTAGAGGGTTCTCACTCACTCCCAGTTCTGGGGAGGGAAGAGGAGCTTTGAGGAAAAGGAGCTTACCTTATTACAAATCCTTTATAGATATTTCAGCTACAAATATTTTTTGGGTGCACAGAGTAAAGATCCATTGATTTCACGCATATGCGTGTGTGTGAGTTTCTGAGCGTGTGTATTACTCTCTGATCAAACAAAGTTAACCGTGAACCCACAGTGTTCGTAGGACAAAAGAAACGAACTCTGCGGGTCGACAGTAAAGGGGTTTGAAGATGGAGAGGTGAGGCAGGAGATGAAGTTTCTCTTGCTTAGTCCCCAGGGAACCCCTCAAGTTCTGCAGGCACCAGTTTGAAAACTGTAGTTCTTTTCCTGAGTGAGCAGAGGTTGGGAGTGGAAAGGGCTAGGGTTTTACTTAGAAGGTCTAAAAGACTGTGGTGACCACAGGCATAGCAAACCCCAGTGAGGTTATCTGGGCCAGCCAGGAGGCCTGAGGAGCCCCTGCTGTGAGACATGACCTCTGTCTTTGGGGGACATCCTGGGACCATGTTCATGTAAAGGGTTTGGTAGGTTGGTGCTTTTGTTTTTTTCCTTGGCTACACTCTAAGACTTGCAGGATCTTAGTTCCCCGACCAAGTATCGAACCTGGGTACTCGGCAGTGAAAATGCAGAGTCCTAACCACTGGGCTGCCAGGGAACTCCCAGATTGACTCATTTTTATTGATTTATTGGGAGGAAGCAGTTTTGATTGGCGCATGTTCCCCCTTCTAATTTAAGGAACATACATGTCTTCCAAATGCACCACTACATCTGAGAGCGTCTGTCTGCCCTGTGGCTTGGACGAGTACCTGGACACCTGGAATGAAGAAGATAAATGCTTGCTGCACAAAGTCTGCGACCCAGGTGAGTCAGCCTGTCGGGGCAGTGTGGGTGAATGACATTGTTGGATATGGTGATGCTCTGACTTTGGGGGCAAGGAAGACGTCTGCCCACAGACCCCCGAGGGTGTGCCTTAGAGCCCAGGAGCACTGTGTTACGGCTTTTCGTATAGAACTTCTGTTCTGGAATATATCTGTTTTGTTTTGTTTTTACTGAAAGTGAAAGTGAAGTCGCTCAGTCGTGTCTGACTCTTTGCGACCCTGTGGCCTGTAGCCCACCAGGCTCCTCGGTCCCTGGGATTCTCCAGGCAAGAGTACTGGAGTGGGGTTGCCATTTCCTTCCCCAGTTTTTATTGAAGTACAGTTGCTTTAGTGTTGCGTTTGTTTCAGGGGTGTGTGTGTGTTCTTTTTCAGATTCTTTTCCCTTATAGGTTATTACAAAGCGTTGAGTGCAGTGTCCTGTGCTGAGAGTTGATCCTTGCTGGCTCTCTGTTTTACATACAGCAGTGTGTATATGTTAATCCCAGACTCCTGATTTATCTCCCCTCCTACATTTCCTCTTTGCTAACTAGGTTTGTTTCCTATGTCTGTGGGTCTCATTCTGTTTTCTAAATAAGTTCATTTGTATCATTGTTTTAGATGCCACATATAAGTGATAATATATGATATTTGTGTGTTCAGTCCTGGAAGGTATCTTACACTTGACAGAAGGTCTCCACGGCACTTCCACATATGTTGTTACTTAATTCTCACAAAACAACCCTGTGAGAAAGCTACGCTTACCCCATTGTAAAAATGAAGAAACTTACAATTATCCCATTGTAAAAACGAAGAAACTAAGAGGGAGTGAGTGATTTCTCCAAGGTTACAAATGAGAAGCAGGACTCAAAACCAGATCTTCTAACTCCCAGGTCTTTTTCCTAAACCATCCACGTCTTCCTACCTCCATAGTCTGATCTACTTACCATTACTGCTATAGGGCTTTTGCCTCAGAGCTTTTAAAAATTAAAGCTTATTTATAAGAATAGGATCAAAATATGTCTCCTGAGTCCCAACCCAGAAGTTCCTTTCCTCCTCTTTTTTTCCATCTTTCATTCAGGTCATCTGTTAAGGAAGCCACGCCGTTAGTCCTGTGGGGTTTCCACTGTCAGGGCTTTGCTAGCTGCATTATCTCGGTCTCATTAAACGATGTCTTCTGTCCCCTGTATTTCCTGTAAAGGGGTTATTAGATTTAGAAGGCTGATCAGAATCTGGTTTGGGTTTTTCTGCTTTGTTTTTGGCAAAACTCCTTCAAAAGGTGATGTCAGGGGTCACAGTGTAGCTGCTTCTCTCTTTTCTGGGTGATATGAGCAGCTGTTGACCGTCATGACCTAGATCCATTTTCATTTAGGGGCTGCAGAAAGGTGATGTTCCAACTCCATCATCCTTTCTTCATTTATTGGCTGGAATGCTTTCTAACCAGAAACTTCTCTCATCAACTGGTCGTTACCCTGAAGTGCAGTCTGTACAGGAAAGGCAGATTGAATGCTTTAACTTTATTTTTCCACTTTTCAAAACAACGACCCCATCACCAAGTTGTCTCCAGAGGATCTGTATGAATATAACGAGCTAGCTTCCTCTCTCGCTCCCTGTCATCTTGGCAGCTGCACTCAGTTGGAGGCATCCCACACCTAAGGCTGCAAAGAAGATGAAAAAGTCGCTAGAGTTGATCAAGTCTAGGCTCCGGTCGCTCCAGTTGATCAACTCTAGGCTTCGTTTTGAAAAGTGGAAAGTGTGTGCTGGGGTACAAGCAGACTCTGAAAATGATCAGACAAGGCAAAGTGAAACTGGTCGTCCTCGCTAAACTCTGCCCAGCCTTGAGGGAATCTGAAATCGAGTATTATGCTACAATGGCCAAAACTAGTGTCTGTCACTGGCACTCAGTCGCTCAGTTGTATCCAGCTCTTTGCAACTCCACGGACTGTCACCGACCAGGCTCCTCTGTCCTTGGAATCTTCCAGGCAATATTTTGGATCGGGTTGCCATTTCCTACTCCAGGGGATCTTCCTGACCCAGGGATCAGACCTGCATCTCTTATGTCTCCAGCACTGGCAGACAGATTCTTTACCACTAGTGTCTATCACTATGGTGGCAAAAATAACCTTGAATTGGGCACAGTGTGTGGAGAATACTGCAGAGCCAGATACTCTGGCTTCCTGAGCCAGGTGACTCTGATATCATTAGAAGCATACCAGGACAGACTGGTGAAAAGCAGATCACGCACAATTTTTCTTTAATAAAACTAGCCAGAGCTTATTTTTTACAAAAAAAGAATATTATGAACTCATGCATTTACATATTGGAGGTGTTTTAATCTACTGCAGTTACTAGTTTTACTGGGGCTTAGATTATCTCTCCTCTCCCAAGTGACCCTCTTTTGATACAGCCTTGGGTATCTTTAAGAGCTCTTTCTCCCAGGCTTATCTTGGACATTTCCTTCCCTAAAGCTGGAATCAGCCATTTTTCCAAGGATTTCTCATTGCTTCATTAGAACAACTGATTTAGTGACTTCAGTCTGGGTGCTCAGAAGGCTCATTGCTACAAGGATTGATCCTTGTTTTTTTTTTTCAATAGACAGAACAAAAATACTAGGAAATAAGTTTTTTTTAAAGCACTGTAACATTTCTAAAATTAGAGAAAGCTGGCAGATTTTGTCTGGAGAAGATAACATGGAAACTCCACTGAGCAGAAGCATCTGATCAAGTCTTTTTTTCTTTCCCATTGCTTAGTAATGAGTTTGACTCATCACTGTCTCTTGGAAAGAAAGATTCACTCTGTCTACTGCCAAAACTGATTAAAGCCCCAAACCTGGTGCATTAAGATATTTAAAAATATGTCAAAATCATCCATCACCACAGAGGGTTATATGCACTTACTTTTGAGTGGTGGAGGGGGGCTTCCCTGATGGCTCAGCAGTAAAGAATCTGCCTTCCAAGCAGGAGTCGGGGGTCCGATCCCTGAGTAAGAAAGATCCCTGGAGAAGGAAGTGGCGACCCACTCCAGTATTCTTGCCTAGGAAATCCCACGGATGGGGGAGCCTGGCGGGCTATAGTCCGTGGGGTCGCAAAAGATTCGGACACTCCTTAACAACAAATGACAACCACAAATTCTGAGTGGGAGACCGGAATTCAAGTTTTCCAAGGAAAATGACTCTTGTCCATGTGCGTTCCAGACAGTTTGTCCCTGTTTATGCAAGTCGGTCTTGGTGCTTCACAGCTGACCTGGGCCTCGGAGAGTGGACCCAGAAGGGAGAGGGACCTCCCGGCCCCCAGCTCTGGTCTGGAAAGAAGTGGGGTAGGAGACACTGCTTCCCTGCGGTTACAGCTGGAGACAGTGAACTGGGAAATGTTTCTGGTTGGTTTGTTTCCTCTTGCAGCTCTGTCCTTGGCAGTCCAGGCTGCTATGGCAGAATACCACAGACTTGGTGGCTTAAACAGCAGATACATATTCCTCGCAGCTCTGAAGGCTGGAAGTCTGAGATCAGGGTGCCAGCATGCTCAGGCTCCTGATGAGGGCCCTCTCCTTGGCTCCAGGACAGCCACTTTCTTGTGTCCTCATGTGGCAGAGAGCAGAGGGAGAGTGAAACCATGTTTTCTGCTGTCTCTTATTATAAGGGCACTAATTCCATTCAGAGGGGCTCCACCCTCATGACCTAATCACCTCCCAAAGCCCCCACCTCCTAACGCCATCACACTGAAGGGGATTAGGATTTCAACATAAGAATTTTCAGGGGACACAAACATCAATCCATAACTAACACTGATAAGTATTAAGGAATATACAGTACAAGGGCTGTTTGGACAATCCAGATTAGGTGAGGCTGTATAGTGGTAGGAGGTCTGTTTTAAATAGTGTTATTGTGCTGTTTTGTGTGTGTGTGTGTGCAGTTGATTCCTGTTGTTCATGGTGCCTGCATGCATGCGTGCTAAGTCGCTCATCCAGTTCCAGCTCTCAGCAACCCCTTGGACTGTAGCCCACCAGTTCCTCTGTCCATGGAATTCTGCAGGCGAGAATACCGGAGTGGGTTGCTATTCCCTTCTCTAAGGGATCTTCCAACCCAGGGATTGAACCCAGGTCTCCCCTCTGAAGACAGATTCTTTTACCACCTGAGCCACTGGGGAAGTCCTTATTCATGATAGTTAGTTAAGTTCTATAAAGTCAGCACAAACACTGAGTTAGGAAATACTGCCCCTGGGTGCGTAAATATGACCGAGATTTGTGCCTGGTTTTTGTGTAACCTTATTTAAGAAATATTTTGATTCATAACAATGTCCCAATAAACAACACTGAACAAATTTTCTCTAACATATGGATTTTCTCTGGAAGACATATCACTGCCTTCTCCAGAACGCTCGGCAACAGTTCAGCCCTAGGCTAGGGGGCCACTTTACTGAAGGAGCTCACCAACAAAAAACACAAAAATAAGGCACTAGACAGACCCCAGGAAGGACTCTGATTTCCAGTGAGAGCTGAAACTGGAAGGCAGCACCACCTCCTCTGCCCTCTGCTGGGAACGCACCTGTCGGCTGGTGCCTCAAAGTTTTCACTGTTCTGCGTGCTTCTGATGGAGAAGGCAATGGCACCCCACTCCAGTACTCTTGCCTAGAAAATCCCATGGACGGAGGAACCTGGTAGGCTGCAGTCCATGGGGTCGCAAAGAGTCGGACACGACTGAGCGACTTCACTTTCACTTTTCACTTTCATGCATTGGAGAAGGAAATGGCAACCCACTCCAGTGTTCTTGCCTGGAGAATCCCAGGGACGGGGGAGCCTGGTGGGCTGCCGTCTATGGGGTCGCACAGAGTCGGACACGACTGAAGCGACTTAGCAGCAGCAGCAGCAGTGTGCTTCTGAGAATAACTGCAAAAGCGCCAGGAGTGTTGATTTGGAGGATACGATTAGATTTTAAGGAGAAGGTGAAATCGCAAGTATGAACCAGCGAATAACGAGGATGAGCTGAGCATGTGAGCATTTACCTCTGTTGCACAAACCCTGGAAAGGGCTAGGAGGTTTGAGATAAGCAGAGAGCACTCTGCTCTGTGTTGTAACAAAAGAGAGGACAAACGCCTTATCCTGAATTTGGGGGAGAGATTAGTTTCCACGTATGTCACCAGGCCCAGCCTCTGTACTTCTCCCACTTATCTGCTCACACAGGGAGGCAGGTCTGTTTCCAAGGCGGCCCTCCAGGATCCCAGATGAACCCCATCTCCAGAAACCCTATGGGTTTAGATCCCATTAGCCCTGGTGTTAAGAATGCGTCTTACATTAGTTTACTAGAAATCAAGGAGCTGTGAAGTCCAGTTTTGCATGAGTCAAAATCGTCAGTGCTTAGCAACTACCCGGGCTTTAATCTTCCTACTACCATGAAGATTGACTTCTCAAAACGCACAGGTGTCCTAATTATTGACAGAGATAAACCAAAAACGAGCGGGCTGTTTTGGTCCCAGCACTGCAGGTGCGCAGGGGAACCTGAGGGTTCCCGAATCCTGGCCTCCGTGACTCACCGCGCGCGCCCCGGGCGGGCGCGAGGGGTCCGAGGGGTCCGGGGTCCGGGGTCCGGGGTCCGGGGCGAGGACGGCGGGCGCGAATGGCACGAGGCGGACGCTGTATCTTTCTCTCCCGCAGGCAAGGCCCTGAGGGCCGTGGAGCCCGGCAACCGGACGGCGCCGCGCCGCTGCGCCTGCACCGCCGGCTACCACTGGAGTGAGGACTGCCGCTGCTGCACCCGCAACGCCGAGTGCGCGCGCGGCTTCGGCGCCCGGCGCCCCGGTACGCGCGGCCGGGCGGGGCCTCCCCGGGCGCTCCCCCGTGTGCGGGCGGGCCCGCGCCTGCGGCCTCGGCGCGCTCCCTCGCGCGCCGGCCACGCCGGCCGCGCGGGGCGCGGGAGGAGACGAGGGTCCCCGGGGGCCGAGCGCGGGGTGCGCGCCCGCAGGACGCGTGAGAGCTCGGCGCCCATCCCCAGGCTCCTCCTCCTGCGAAACCTTCCCACCCCCATTTAGGGGGAAACCGGATCAGGCAGGGGTCCCCAAACGTTTTGCAGGGGCAGGGGTCCCCAAACTTATGTGCCCACTTAGAAGAATTTTGCAAAGCCATGTGCCTCCAGCCAAAATTTTAAATCGACATCTAAGCATTTTTATTACAAATTTCAAGAGTTGCTAAGGATTTGGTTTCCAGGGAATTAGTCCGTAACACTTTCTAAAATTTTCAGTGGGTTCTGAACTCCGTAGCAGTTGGATACCCATCATCATCCATGTAAAAAGGTGGCTATCAGAGGCCTTCCCTGGAGGTGCGGTGGTTAAGACTCCACGCTCCAGAGCAAGGGACGTGGGTTTGACCCCTGGTCGGGGAATTAAGGTCCAGCATGTCCCAAGGTGTGGCCAAAAATTAAAAAAAAAAAAAATTGCCCTGATCGTCTCTAACTGTTGAAAACTCTATGTGGCTCTTTTCTCTCCTTTGATTTGTATCCATTTCACCTTCCCCACAGAGTTTCATAGTAATATATTTTTAGGCTCAGAGGGTTTTTACTAATTACCTTTTCATACTCTTTCACATTTTAAAAACGAACCCATGTGAAATTTTAATTTTCTTTTCTTTTTGGTTGCACCAGGCACCTTGCAGGATCTTGGTTCCCCCACCAGGAACGAACCCCCATCCTTAACCTGCTCCACCCCTGGCCCAGAGTTCCAACCAATCTCTAGACTGCCAGGGAATGCCATGAAATTTTAATTTAAAAAAATTTCTTGTGACTCAAGCTTTTAAGGTTAAAAACATTTCTTCTGGACTGATTTGTTCTACAGTGAGTATTACGCAGCTGGTCCAAAAGATGAATGACTATATTTTGCTGTACTGTAGTTATAAAAGTAAAGCCTGAGGTTGGGAGAATTAAAATATTATTCATTTCATTTCGTATTGAGGAAAATCTGCATCACAGAGTCTGACTAAGTCAGCCCTTATTATCAGATTATCAGTGAAACCAGACAGGCTTTCTCTCGGGAAAAGTCGGACTTGATTTTCTGTTTACTAAAGCAAATCTCATGACAGCCTACTCCCTTGTGAATCCTGGTTCTCAGATACAGACCCGGGGTCTGTCTGTCTTTCTTCTAAGTCCCAGGGCCTTTCATATAGTTGGTTAAACTGCATGAAAGAAGGTGCTGGTCCCTTTCTGCTTTGTTTTCTTTTCATTTCTGGTCCGTGTCTCCTCTGCTTTGCCCCTTTGGGAACGCAGTAGCTGAAGGGTAGAGAGGGTGACGCGAAAATCTCACCCCTGCAGGACAACGCATGTGACCTCAGAACAGGTCAGCCTGATGCCAGCTGCCCCTTTTCTGTTGTTACGCCCTTGCCCTTCGTGGATGTCAGTCGCTCAGTCGTGTCCAACTCTCTATGACCCCGTGCACTGTAGCTGGCCAGGCTCCTCTGTCCATGGAATTCTCTAGGCAAGAATACTGGAGTGAGTAGTCATTCGCTTCTCCAGGGAATCTTCCTGACCCAGGGATCGAACTGGGATCGCCTGCATTGCCCTCGGTTTCTTTGTTTGAGCCGTGGGGGGAAGCCCTAATAGATGGACAGGGAGAGACAGAGCTATCCTGAGGTGCTCTGAACAAAGGAGCTTTCTGTCACCGATCCTTTGACTTGTTGCTTTGTTTGGCATCTCAGAGTTTGGCTCTATGGTAGGATTTGGAGTAGGTATGAAGTGTGCCTTCTTTTGTAGGTGGGAGTAGTGTGCTTGTGAAAGAGAAAAACAAGGAGAAAGTGCAGATGCCCCAGCGGGCCAGAGCAGACATGAGAGCATGTATGGAAGTCAGCGCCTTTCAAGCCCTTTGTGCCTTGCAGCCCCTTAGGAGTCATTTTGTTTTTAAGGGTTACTCTTCTAGAGTGTGATTATCATTTTAAAAGCTGTTTGAATTCATCTGAGTGACTAGTAGTTAACTGTACCTTTGCTGATATCGTTTCAAGGCAAACCTTATTGCTAGAGTAAGGAATGAGTCCGCTACTTATTGGGGCTTCCCCGGGGGCTCACACGGTGAGAATATGCCTGCAACGCAGGAGATCCAGGTTTGATCCCTGGGTCGCGAAGATCCCCTGGAGGAGGGCTTGGCAACCCACTCCACTACTCTTGCCTAGAGAATCCCACGGACAGAGGAGCCTGGCGGGCCACAGTCCATGGGGTCTCAAAGTCAGAGACGACTGAAATGACTTGGCACGCACGCACACCTGCTGTGTACTGAGCAACTGCAAAAACCAAGAGTGTACTTCCCACTTGACTTTGGACAGAGAAAATGTAATTCCTTATTTTTGCATTTTATTCATGAAGATAAACCGCAGAAGTGCTACTAATTTCAAGAGTAATTTGTGGTTTTGGCACAAGACAATTGTTTATTATGACAGCACATGGTAGCCAACGTCCTTCTTTATTGGAATTACCAAAGGGTCATCGTGTGCCAGTTGCAGTAAAAGGAACAGACAGAGGAAATCTGAGACGTTTCCTAGTTTGATAATATGGTTTATGAGGAATATGAGAGAGGCGACGACAGCTTACCAACCAGGATTAACTCCTGCCTTGAGTGCTGCGGCCTAAGGCGGGGTCCAAAGTCCACCCCCAACTCGTGCCTTTCTAAATAGGGTTTTATTGGAACACAGCCGTGTGTCTTTATACTTGTCTATGACAGCTTTCATGTTGCAAGTAATTTGCGTAGACCAGAGAGCCTCAAAAGCTTACGATAATTATCATATGGCCCTTTATAGAAAACAGCCATTACTGCCAGCCCTTGGTTTAAGAGAAGGACACCCATGGTGTAGCGTGGGTTTTGTTTTTGAACTTTGTCAATACTCTGATACTTAGACTGGTAAGATTACTGATCAGAAGGTGTCAGGGCAAGAAATTTCCTTTCAGAGTGGTTAATGGGCTACCGTTCTCTGTACTGACGCCTGGCAAGGGAGACAGGAGAGAATGGACTTGGTTGAAAGGAGACAGGCAGCAGCTCCCTGGCCGGGAAACGAAGGATGGGCGCCTGGGACAGCAGCTCTGACGGCAGAGGCCGTGGACTGAGAGCCGGGCTGGAGTCAGGCCTGGCCTCCGCGTCCTGCCCCTGGACATGCTTCTGTCTCGTACTTCGGGGTCTCGGGCCCCCTGAAGCCGGGGGGCCTCCGCCAGCAGCCGCAGGGGCGGCTGGGGCGGGGGTGGAGCCTGGGGGCCCCTCCTGGCCGATCTCTAAGTGTCCTCGTCTGTCCCGTGTTCTCTTGTCCGTTGGTTTTTCTGACAGTGCAGCTCAACAAGGACACGGTGTGTGAGCCCTGCCCCTCAGGCTACTTCTCCGACACCGTTTCCGCCACAGAGACCTGCAGACCCTGGACCAAGTAAGTGGCGACAAGGGAATCGAGAGCTGCTTGATGTGGAAGAACTCCACCTCCGCTGTGTCTGTTGTGAAAACAGAGTGATGCAATTTGGGGAGGCTTCCTCTGGAAGCCAGTTTCGCAACAGACACAGTCTGTTAGCTGGCGTGAGGGAGAGAAACGCCTGCAGCCAGTCCCCCCGGACGGGTGGCAGGAGCCGGGTATCACTGCAGATTCAGTCTGACTGAAGCTTGATTTGTAGCTGCAGCTGCTTTCCCCCTTCTCTAACTTTATTTAGTTGCTTACGATGCTTAGTATCACTCACCAGTCTCTGTTTTCGCAGCTTCCCAGCATCCCTGGTTTATTTGTGCAAAGATGTGTGTGTGTGTGTGTGTGTGTGTGTGTGTGTGTGTGTGCATTGTATATGTGCATATAGAAGCCTCCTGCTTAAATAAATGTTTACACACTTGGGTTTTTTCCCACATAATATATCCTGAAGAAAACTCGCTCCACACTAATTGACTTACATCTGTGTGGCTTTTTCTAACCACCTGGTGCCGTCATAGAGATGCACCAGAATCCATTTAATAAGTTCCCTTGTTCAGTTGCTCCTTCATGTCAGACTTTGCAACCCCATGGACTGCAGCACGTCAGGCTTCACTGTCTCCTGGAGTTTGCTCAAATTTATATCCATTGAGTTGATGATGCCATCCGACCATCTCGTCCTCTGTCGTCCCCTTCTCCTCCCTTCAATCTTTCCCAGCATCAGGGTCTTTTCCAGTGAGTCAGTTCTTTGCATCAGGTGGCCAAAGTACTGGAGCTTCAGCTTCAGCATCAGTCCTTTCAATGAATATTCAGGGTTGATTTCCTTTAGAATTGACTGATATAATCTCCTTGCAGTCCAAGGGACTCTGGAGTCTTTTCCAGCACTACAGTTTGAAAGCATCAATTCTTCAGCCCTCAGCTTTCTTTATGGTCCAACTCTCACAAGCTCCCTGCTGCTGCTGCTGCCGCTAAGTCGCTTCAGTCGTGTCCGACTCTGTGCGACTCCATAGACAGCAGCCCACCAGGCTCCCCCGTCCCTGGGATTCTCCAGGCAAGAACACTGGGGTGGGCTGCCATTTCCTTCTCCAATGCATGAAAGTGAAAAGTGAAAGTGAAGTCGCTCAGTCGTGTCCGACTCTTAGCAACCCCATGGACTGCAGCCTACAAGGCTCCTCCGTCCATAGGATTTTCCAGGCAAGAACACTGGAGTGGGTTCCCATTGCCTCCTCCACACAAGCTCCCTATTGATAGTCATTTAAGTGATTTCCAGTTTTTTCCAGTGATAAATAAATCTATAATGTATCATCTCGCCTGTATACTGTCTCACACTTATATGAGCAAAGTCGTAGTGAAATTCCTGGATCCTTTCACTGCATGCCTATTGCTGAATACTCATAATCGATGTCATGATTCTTTCACTTCCAAATAAGTTGATTCTCATTAAATATTCACTGTCTGATCCACCTATCCAGGTTTTATTTTCAAAAAGATTTTCTATGTTTACAACTTCAAAGGGTATTCATCTGTAGTTTACCACTTAGCCATGGTAATTGGATTCGGAACCTTCTTTACTAAGCACACCAGTCTGCTCTCTCGGACAGCACTCTAAGAGTAGATGTTAGCAGTGGCAGTACTCACTTCCGCTTGTCTCTCTGTCCACCTTAGTGTGTGTGGACAGGCACTGGGGGTGCAAATGTCCAGGAAGACCTTGGTTCCTCTCCTGAGTGAGCTTGTAGTCTAATGGGATAGAATCTTTTATAGCTGGTTTTTTTTTTTTTTTTTTTAAATAAGGATATGAAACCAAAGGACTTACGTACCTTTCCCTTCACAGCTGTACCATTCTTGGAGGGACAGAAGTGCGTCACGGAACCGATAAATTAGATGTGGTTTGTAGTCCTCTCCCATCTGCAAATCCATCAAATGGTATGTTTAATAGAAAAGGTTGGTTGGGTAGGTGTGCCCCAGTCTAATCAGCTCTTGTAGATTTCTCTCAATTACATGCTGTATCCAGAGGCAACCATCTCCCCCTTTTCATCTCATCCTATCCGTGGTCCCTGGAGGAGGGCATAGCAACCCATTCCAGTATCCTTGCCTGGAAATTCCCATGGACAGAGGAGCCTGGCGGGCTACAGTCCATGGAGTTGCAAAGAGTCAGACACGACTGAGCAACTTCGCTATCTGTGGTCAGCTCAGTATTTCATTTTATCAGTGTTGTAATTCCAGATAGGTTGTTTAGTTGATGATTTTCTACTGTGGAATGGATAACCAATATTTTATTCATATATACTCCCCAAAAAAGAAAGAAAACTGAGGTGCAAATATAAATTAAAATGCCCAAATATGGTAAGGTAGTGGTTATCACAGCAGGATATCTATGGGAGATTTTGGTCACCAACCAGAGTCAGCAACTTGGCTAGAATACAATTACCATTATTTCTGGAACATCTGGAGGATCCAATAAACCTCAACGACAGTTTCAGTGACTGACAGAAAGCGGGCAGTTAGTGTGGAAGCTGCTTGCCCGGGTGAGTGAGATGCTGTGGAGGTGGGTCCAGGTGTCTCGGCACAGGAGGAGCTTCCTAAGCAGGCAGGAGCACCGTGGCCACAGAGCTCTGTCGGTGGACACGGCTCAGAAAAGAAGGCTGCAGCTTGGACAGTTTGCAAACAGGAGGGCGTCAAAGGCTCCGGTAAGAAAGTACATAGAGCAGCATTTTAAAAAGACCATTCTGAAGAGAACGTTAAAGATAACCAAGAGAGTTAAAACCTGTCTTAAAAAAGACAGAAGGAAAAGGAAGGCCAGACTCCCAGAACCAGGCCGTGTAAAACAAGAGTTACAAGTCATCAGGCGGGATGAACAAAACGGTTGAGTCCAACTGTGTTGTAGACGAAGGACCCGAAACGCTTTGCAGGGTGGCTGTGGTTCCATTCTCATGACCAGCAAAACCCCGGTACCATGTTGTTATTTGGAAGGAGCTATGATAAGGGGCTTCTTTTTGCCTCCGGAGCCCATCCACCTGGGGAGAGTGAAGTGTTCTGTAGGCAAGCAAAGATGGAGCCGGATGGTGCGGTGAAGCCGATTAGGGTTGTTCTAAAGTGCGAGCATTTAAAGCTGGTCCTGGGCTGGCCTCTCTCTGAGCAAAGGCAGTCAGCAGGCTTGGGCTGCATTGCTGATTTCACCCTTTCAAATGGGAGCTCTCCTCGACAAACCTACAGTGCGCGTTGGGTCCCTTCCTGCTTCTTTTATTCCATTCCAACAGCCTTGATTCCAGGATTTAATTGAAAGGCTTATGCTTTTGAGAAAGAGTAAAAATGAACAATAGTTAATGCTGTTTTTCTCATTTTCTTCCAACACAGAACCGCAGGTTTACTTGCCCAGTTTAATTATTCTGCTGCTCTTCATGTCTGTGGCGTTAGTAGCTGCCGTCATCTTCGGTGTTTACTACAGGAAAAAAGGGAAAGCACTAACAGGTACCGTGTCGTGGTGGGTTTTGAACATGAGTCTTAAACTGATGCATTTCTAGGTGTGTGCTTTGAAGATACATATATTGCCCTCTGACTGCCTCTTTTGATCTGTTTACACTAAAGTGAAACATGCTTTATATCTAATTCATTGTTCTCTAGCAAAACAAACAAAAATCCATTGTTCTTGTTTATGAATAAGAAATATATTTATTTATCCTAGGTGCAGGAAACTGATAAATATTGTAAAGATTATGCATATCAGATATACAGGGGTTGCATGTAACCTAGAATACATTTTAAATTACATAATTCATTAAAACAAAAACAATATGTTCAGGTAAATGGCAGATGGAAAGTTTTGACTCGGGGGTTACCTTGATAGGTGAATTTAAAATTCTGAAAATAAGTTGTCTTATATTCAGTAAGATGCAGTTGCTCATTCTTAGATGAATGATCAAATGTCATCTTGTTTATTGGGAATAGTTTTCCACCAACAAATTGTTTGATAGTATCTTTTAACATCACATCCTGTTTGACTTTTATACTCCAAAGCTAAAACAGTATAATTTTTAAGAAAGAGTTCAAGACATCACTAGGTTCCCTAAACCCAGTGCCCCTGATTTGTTTAACTTTTTGTTTTATGCTGGAGGACAGCCGATTGACAGTGCTGTGATAATTACCGGTGGGCAGCAAAGGGGCTCCGCCATATGCGTTCATGTAACATGTCGTCTTTTGAAGCACCTGCCGTCTCACCGTCCTTCCCCGTTTTCAGCTGCTTGCTTATTTATCGCATCCGCCTTTGCTGTGGTTCCATCAGTTCTCCCACAGTCACATCCATGGACTTCACAAAACCCTGCATATCTTCCTATTTCCATTACCATTCCAATACCTAATGTAACCCTGGGCGATCAAAAGACTAACAGAAGAGGGAAGATGGTGATTGAAGATGCCAAGCGTTAAGCAGAGAGTGAAGGGGAAAAGTTGGACTTCCCTTTTTTAAAAGTCTCTTCGCTGTTGAATATTGTTATTCAATGCAGCTTCACCTCCCCAGCAATGGAGGTGGAGATGTGAACAATGCATGTTCAGAGGTGCTGATGGATTGCCGGCTCATCCAGTCATGTTGTCATGAGATGAACAGACTTCTGGTGTTTTATTCTTTAGTTTTGTCTCTGTCGTCATCTCTTCTGGCCATTATCTTATGAGTGCCAAGGGCAGTGGGCCTGCCAGTCAGTGAGTCAGGATGTGTGACGGTCTGCTTCCTCTTCATCTCTCATTTACTACGCGTTTGTTGGTCACCAGGGGCTGGACAGGCCCTGGGGTGTAATACCAAGCAACGAAACAGAGCCTGGTCCTTATGGACGAGGCTCCTCGGTGGGCAAGGCAGGCGTTTTGCCCAGAGTGAGGCTGAGTGTGGAAAGGGAGGTACAGAGCCTCAGGTGACAGAGTTGTTTGTCCAGCTTTGTGGTCAGCCAGGGCCTCCCAGGGGAGCTAAGATCTGAAAGACAGGTTGGATTGCACTAGCCCAAGGGGAAACGAGAATTGCATCTTTGGAGGGAGCAGTGCGAGCTGGGGGGATTGGAAAGTTAGTGCAGTCGGAGCAGAGAATGAGAACCTGGGTGAAATGAACCTGGAAAGGGAGGCGTGTCCTGGTGGCGCAGCCTTGCAGGTGCGAAGGAGCGTGCTCCCATCCTGAGCAGAGGGAAGGAACCAGTCCTGTGGGTTAGTACTTGGGTATTTGACTAATTAAAACAAATTTAGGGGTACAGTAGGCGTGGATGCAGACCCACCAGTAAGGAGGGCTTTTGCAATCCTCCAAGAGAGAGATTATCATAGGAGTTAACAGTAATCACTGCAGACGGTGACTGCAGTCATGAAATTAAAAGACACTTACTCCTTGGAAGGAAAGTTATGACCAACCTAGATAGCATATTCAGAAGCAGAGACATTACTTTGCCAACAAAGGTCCGTCTAGTCAAGGCTATGGTTTTCCTGTGGTCATGTATGGATGTGAGAGTTGGACTATAAAGAAAGCTGAGCGCCCAAGAACTGATGGTTTTGAACTGTGGTGTTGGAGAAGACTCTTTAGAGTCCCTTGGACTGCAAGGAGATTCAACCAGTCCATCCTCAGGGAGATCAGTCGTGGGTGTTCATTGGAAGGACTGATGTTGAAGCTGAAACTCCAATACTTTGGCCACCTGATTCGAAGAGCTGACTCATTGGAAAAGACCCCGACCATGGGAAAGATTGAAGGTGGGGGGAGAAGGGGACGACAGAGGATGGGATGGTGGGATGGCATCACCGACTCAATGGACATGAGTTTGAGTAAACTGTGGGAGTTGGTGATGGGCAGGGAGGCCTGGCGTGCTGCAATCTATGGGGTTGCAAAGAGTTGGACACCTTCAGTTGGAAACGACTGAACTGAACTGAAAACTGAACGAACTTTTTGGCCAACCCAATGTTCGGCTTTACATGGATCAAAAAGTTCCTTTTTGATAAGAGGAGGAAGATGCCTTCATAGTCTTTAAATTGATTCAGTGTTTTCACTCTCAGGATCTTTTACTCACAGATTTGCAGATGATTGTGTTTAAAGATAGTATTGAACTGACATAGAAGTCAATAATACTGAATTAGAAATAGGAAATAATAATATGAAGCCCTTATCTTTACTTTGTTTTTTCCTAGCTAATTTGTGGCACTGGGTCAATGAGGCTTGCGGCCGCCTGAATGGAAATAAGGTAAATTTAGAAATCTAAAGTGCCTCCTTTAAGCACTGCTAACAATTTGGGGAAACTCCCTGGGGGCTGGTGGTTGGGACTCTGGGCTTCCACTGCAGGAAGCTTGGGTTCGATCCCTGGTTGGGGAATTAAGAGCCTACCCATGGAGTGCGTAGGTTGCTATCGCTATTATTAATCAAATATTGAGCCAAATTGTGAATGAGTAAGGGGGTGGGACCTCACTTCCCAGGACTGATCCCAATGCTAAATGCTGTTTTCTTTGCCTTTCATTCTGTTTAGGTCATCTCTGTGCCCTTGTGTTATTTACATTATTATTTCAGTACCAACCTCGACTGCCCAGGACAGACCCCTAGGAGAGAAGAGCGGTCGCATTCCTTCCCTTTGTAGTTATTTTGGTGGCTTTTAATTTGGATATGACTTCAACATTGTCGGGGAGCAGTGAGAGTAGTATAAAAAACTTCCACGTGCCCTCTACTCAGATCCAGCAGCTGTTTATGTTTTCACAAAGCTTTATTATTTGCTCTCCATATGTGTGTCTGGGCTTCCCAGGCGATGCTGGTGGTAAAGACCCTGCCTGCCAGTGCAGGAGGCTTAGGAGATGCGGGTTGGATCCCTGGGTCAGGAAGATCCCCTGGAGGAGGGCATGGCAACCCACTGCAGTATTCTTGCCTGGAGAATCCCATGGACAGAGGAGCCTGGCGGGCCACAGTCCACGGGGTCGCAGAGAGTCAGAGACGACTGAGCGACTGAGCACAGCAGCGTGTGTCTATGCATATGTATATTTCTTCCTCTGGAATCTTCTCAGAGGGGCAGACACCATGCTCCTCCATCCTTAAATACTCCCATGAGAGTTTCATCGGAACAAGGACATTCTCTTATGTAATCATAGTACATTTATCGCAATCAAAAAACTTAGTAGTGGTACATTATAGAGTGTACATTTGATCTTAAGATTTCAGTAATTATCCCAGGATATCCTTTTTAGATCCAGTTTCTTAGGTATTTTGTTGTGTTAGTCGCTTAGTCATGTTTGACTCTTTTCCACGCCACGGACTGTAACCAGCCAGGTTTCTCTGTCCATGGAATTCTCCAGGCAAGAGTACTGGAGTGGGTTGCCATTCCCTTCTCCAGGGGATCTTCCCAAACTCGGGGCTCCTGCGCTGCTGGTGGTTCTTCACTGCCTGAGCCACCACCCGGAGTTCACACTGATTTCTGTAATTCTGGTCCCAGCACTACAGGCGTCATTGCAGTCTTTCCTTATCTGTGCTCGAATCTTCCCTTCTCCCGTAGCAGGAAACCCTGTTATTCTCAATATATTTACTCATTTACTCAATTCCAGAATACACAGGCAGTAGTTTCAGAATTACTAAGCCATACCACAGCAAAAAGCAAAGCTACTAACTAGAATTCAATATTTTATGAGTTTTTTTTTTAAATTGAGATTGAGAGCATAGGTGAGATCCAGTGTTCTGAAATTACTTGGGTTAGCTCCCTCCCTTGCTTGGATGTAAACACGCTGCCCCCTTGGAAATGCAGATTCATCTGTTTCTGGTTGGGCTCTATTTGAGGGTTCCCCCCACCCCCTAATCCTCAATACCCCAAATACAGCGCAGCAGTGAGCATTCCATCTATACTTGTTATGGTGGAAATGATTACCATAAACACCGTTTTCAGCCGCGTTTAGCAGAACCACGTTCTAACGCTGGTATTAACGCTCTGCCTTCTGAATTTAAATCAGCAGGAGTCCGCAGGCAACAGTTTCAGCTGCACTCACGTGGAGGCCGCCAGCGCCCGCGAAGTCTGTGAGGGTGTCTTCCTGCTGACGCTGGAACAGAAGGTGTTTTCTGAAGACACGTGCCATCCGGAGGTGGGGGGCGCGTGCGCAGCGGCCTGTCCCCTCCGGGGAGACGCCGAGATGCTCTCCTTGGTCAGCGAGATCGACGGGGATCCCTGCAGGCCAGTGCCCACGGAGGACGAATACACGGACAGGTCCCCCCGGACCGCAGACTCCGTGGTGGTCCTCACCCCGCCTGGAGGCCGGTCGCCCTTCCCCGAGCCCCTGGAGGTGGGCGAGAACGACAGCTTCAGCCAGTGCTTCACGGGGACGGACAGCCTGGAGGGCTCCGAGAGCCCCCGCCTCCCCATGCCCCCCTGCAGGACTGCGTGGAGGCCCGCGTCCCCCAAGAAGTCCTTGCACGGAGAGGCGGGCGGCGGCCGGTGCCCGCACTGGGCAGCCGGAGCCCGCTCTGCAAACGGCTGTGCAGGCTGTGGGGACCTGACTTCGGGGGACCCGGCGCCCGGACTGGAGACCCCCCCGAGTGGACCCTTACCCCAGTGCGCCTACGGCATGGGCCTCCCGCCCGCAGCAGACCGGGCCGAGGCGGGGGGCCAGCCCCCGGACGGGCCGCCGAGCTTCCCGGCCCCACGAGGGGGGGCCCCGGTGACCAGCCGCCTGCCTCAGGTAAGTGACTGTCCCTCCGGCACAAAGGCCTGGCTCGGTCCAGGGTCTGCGCGCGAGTCACCCGCCTTCCGGTGAGCAGGGATGCGCAGTGGCAAAGTCCGCTCCTGTTTTCTCCTGAGAAGCCTCTTTGCTGGGTGGGTTTCCGTTCAGTCCGCACGTCGGGTTTGTGGGCTGTACTCTCTCTCTCTGCGGACTCTCTCTCTTGGTTTACACGTGTCTCGTGCCCTTTTGCCTTCAGGCTCCTCAGGACGGGGTTAGGTCTCAAATCCCAGCATTAAGCCCTGAAGTGTTAACATTGACCTCAGGACTGGCTGAAGTCAAGGCATTCCCTCAGATTTATGGATTTGGGTGTTTTTTTTCCTAAAGCAACCTAGGCTTCAAATCCCACCCCACAAAACTCATAAATTTCAGGACAACAAACAAAATTCTCTAGTTAATCCTTGAGGAATTAGTATTTACTGAGGGTAATTCGCTTGATTCTGGACCAAATTAATGAGGCAGTAGCTGTCCTTTGGTGCTTTTTATGAGAAGCCTCTTTTATAGTCACTGCATAGGATGTATTTATGGAACCAGGAGGATGGTTTTACAATTTAAAATCACGATTGAGATTTATTGCTGCATCACTGCTTAAGCACGAGTGACCCACCAGTTGTAATATTATAGCTTCTTTCTGTGAAGGTAAAACACCCTGTTTTATTGTGTAGTTACAAGGAACTTGGTCACTGATGCTGAGGGCTTCTTCTGGCTCTGGAGATTATTTGCTGTATTATGGGAAGCAGGGAGGTCAGGGATCTCTTCCAGAAATTTCTAAAAGCTCTAGACACTCTCACCAGAAAAATAAATATATGAAAAGTGAAGTGAAAGTGTTATTTGCTCAGTCCTGTCTGACACTTTGCAACCCCATGGACTGTAGTCCTCCAGGCTCCCCTGTCTGTGGAATTCTCCAGGCGAGAATATTGGACTGGGTTGCCATGCCCTCCTCCAGGGGACCTTCCCAGAACATCACAGGCAGAGTGCTCACCCTCTGAACCATGTGCACGTGTACTATTTAAAGGGCCTCACAGCCTCCTCCCTTCTGCAAAACCACAAAGCCCAGGCAGGGACACCTTTATCCTGGGATGCTTTTGCTTTCCTGCCTCTTTGTTTAGACCGCCAGCAGCTCTAGCAGCTGATCTCGGAATTGTTTTATAACCATGAGGCAGCTCCATCTGGCCCTGAGTGGGGACCGCTTTGTCTCATGCTGGCGATGACTCCCGGCTTATTGAGTAGAAGGGTGAATTTGAATCTGTTTTCCAAGCTTTGCGGTTTGGCTGTACCTACACAGATTCACTGCTGTGTCAATGCTCGATCGGCTCTCAGTCAAAATGAAAGAGGGAGATAAGCTGGGGGTATTTTTCAAAGAACCCTGATGTATATTTCCTTCCAAAGGCCTCAGCTTTCTTTTTTCAAAGATTTTAAGGGATCTCCATATCTAAAAGTTTGGCTCTGCGGTTCCTTTGTGTGGTTCTCTTTCTTTTCTGGAGGTGACTTTTCTTTCCACTGACTGGACACACACACAAAGCGTGAGGTCTTGGGGCTGCAGGGAGCGCGGAGCCTCCACGGGGCAGGGGCCAAGTCCCTGACTCTGCTGGGACAGAGCCCTTTCTCAGTTGCTGACGTCACAAAGGTACCGTTGCTGCCGTGTGAAAAACGGACGCAGTTCTAGGAAGAGCAATGTTGGCCAAAGAGAAAGAGATCATTTTTTTCTTCCTTAGTGTCATGATATCAAAATGGCAGATTTGAACTGTCCTATGAAGAGTTAAAACAGTGCCCATCTCTGCTTGTATCCTTTATTTCTCTCCAGCATTAAACATCTAACCATGGAAAAAAGGGGAAAAAAATGTGTACCATCCACTAAGTGGTGTTAATTTGCAAGAAGTTTACACTGCTTTTTCTGTCTAAATCTGGTGCTCAGCCATATAAAACATCCGCAGAGCGCTGCCAGCAAGCGGGCCAGATTCGTGTTCGCCTGAGGAGCAGCCAGACTGAGTTTTGAGGCTGCGCTGTTGCCTGTATAATTACTTCTACATGAATGGCCTCCTGGTTCCTGGTCCAAACAGCACTTTCTCGTTACTGCTTTTTCTTTCTCCTGGCTGTGCCAGGTCTTAGCTGTGCAATGCGGGATCTTTAGCTGTGTCATTAGTTGGTGCCCCTCCATTGAGATCGTGGAGTCTTAGCCACTAAACCACCAGGGAAGTTCCTCGTTAGTGCTGTGCTGTGCTTAGTCATCAGTCAGTCGTGTCCGACTCTTTGTGGCCCCAAGGACGGTAGCTCACCAGGCTCCTCTGTCCATGGGGATTCTCCAGGCAAAAACACTGGTATGGGTTGCCATGCCCTCCTCCCGGGGATCTTCCCAACCCAGGGATCAAACCCAGGTCTCCCACATTGCAGGCGGGTTCTTTACTGTCTGAGCCACCAGGGAAGCCCATTATTACTTTAAAAAAGAAAGAAAATTCACTTGCCTGTTCCAGGTCGTAGCTGTGGCTTGTGGGATCTAGCTCCCTAACCATGGATCAAACCCGGGCCCCCACACTGGGAGCGAGGCGTCTTAGCCGTTGGACCACCAGGGAGTGCTTCTTTACTGCTTTTTAAAAATTGTCATGCTTTATGTTCTATAAAAATGTGTGAAAGAGGATGGTGCTTGGGTAAAAGTTATGAGTGAGCTTAATCCTAAAAGGCACCATCTTCTTAGGACTTGAGGGAGGTGACCTTTTTATTGGCTTTTGGATTTATATGTGTGAGTATTTAAAATGAAAAAAAAAAATCTTGCAACCAAATCAAGGGGTTTGTGCAGAAATGACAGGCCTGGACACTTCCTCAGGAGGAAAAGCACCTTCTTGGCACCCAACTTTTGCAGACGACGATAGCTCTTCAAACAGCTCCATAAGCATATCTTTCAAAAATAACACCCGACGGTAAGTCTATTATAGCCATGTTACAACTCTTAAAGAGCAGGGAGGATTGTCAGCCAAAACCAGTGGAGAGGAAAAGACGCTATGGTCGAAGTCTGTGTAACCGTGCCCTAACTGACGCCTTAAAGTCTCCTGATGATGTCATGCTGGTTACCTAGTGACAAGCTCTTTCACCTGGAGTTTGTAGGCTTCTGTCTAGAAAATCATTCCATGTACAAGAAAGAATGGCTTCTGGTGATGCAGGTGTCACCAGCTGGCCGGTGACTTGATTCTGGCTCCTGAGATGACATAATTGGTTCAGACACTTCTGAGCTGGAGAGAGGTGTTTCTTTATGGGGCTCACAATAATTCTTCATGAGCACAATTAACGATTCTTCATGAGCCCCAGCTACACGATTCTCTATCAAGTCTTTACTGAGGTTCTGCTGAGACATGGAGACATGGAAAAGTTTGGAAGTAGGGATGGACGCCAGGGAGTGGAGAACACGAAAAGAATCAATAATCTGAGAAAGTGCGGCCCCCCGAGCAGGCCCCTCTCTAGCGGGCGCCCCGTGGGCCCCTTTGCCAGCTCGCCCACCTCCACATGGCCCCTTTGGCAGGAACCTCTCCCCTTCCTGCTCGAGCCCACATGCTTCCCTTCGTGTGGCTGCCTCGTCCCTGCCCTGTCCCCTTTCCAGAGCACCCAGTGCCTCCTGACCTTCAAGTCCCTGCTCAGATTTTGTCCAACTCTTTGTGACCCCATGGACTATAGCCTGCCTGGCTCCTCTGTCCACGGTTTTCCTGGCAAGAAGACCAGACTGGGTTGCCATTTCCTCCTCCAGGGGATCTTCCAGACCCAAGGACTGAACTCAAGTCTCTTGCACCTCCTGCATTGCAGGCGGATTCTTTAGCACTGAGCCACCAGGGAAGCTCAAATGCTGCTTCCTAAACAAGGGAAACTCCCTGTCTGTGCCCCCAGCAGTCCCTGGTAACAACCCCTGGCATCCTTCTCACCGAGCCCAGGATACCCACATCTTTAACAACAACCATCTTGAGGCAGCCACGGCCAGTTATTTGGTAGGAGTTGCCATGACCGTCACCACGCCTGGCCTTCCTAGTCTCTCCCAAGGCAGCTTGCTTCTGCTGCTGCTAAGTCACTTCAGCCGTGTCCGACTCTGTGAAATCCCATAGAGTAAGGATGCTGGTCCATCCAAGCGGCACAGACACACCCAGGCTCAGGCCTGGGAGCCTGGGACTCAGGAGGGTGAGGGCCCCACCCGACTCCCGGGTACCCCTTCCAGGCCTCCCATCCCTGGGCCCCACCCCGTCCTGAAACGACTGTTTTTGACCATCCACTTCCATCCTGTGAGACCGATAAGGTCTTTTTATCCCAGTTTTCTTCCCCTTTCTCCCCTCCCCTCAAGCAAAGAACAGTCCTCTGTTTCTAGCGCTTCTCTTTCCTGCTGAAATGCCATCCGCTAACTTGTATTGATTTTGGAAGGTGAAAAGTGTTAGTCACTCAGTCATGTCCAACTTTTCTGGGACCCTGTGGACTGCAGCCCACCAGGCTCCTCTGTCCATGGAATTGTCCAGGCAAGAATACTGGAGTGGGTTGCCATTCCCTTCTCCAGGGGATCTTCCTGACCCAGGGATTGACCCTGGGTCTCCTGCACTGCAGGCAGAGTCTTTGCTGTCTGAGCACCAGGGAGACTTTGTTTACTGAGCCACATGTTTGACATTTAGCCAAGTATTACAGGAGCAGGCATTAGCTCCAGGACTCTATAAGTTAAAAATACTTTATAGTTCAGTTATTTGGTAATAAAATTCAGCATTCATTGGTGCTAAAAGTCAATGCATTATTTCAAAATATATGAAAATTTTGTTCACTATATGCTTTCATTTAGTCCTGCTTACCTTCTTTCTGTTCTAACGAGGCTCATTTTTGGAAAAGGTTTCATTTATGAGCCATTCTAAGTAATTTTCAAGCATGATTCAGAATGGAACTATTAAATCCTGCTTCCCTTCCCATATCATCATAGACCCAGTTTCTTCCAAATGCCTGAAACAGATCTTACATTTCCATAAAAAGGAAAATCACATGAGAAGCATATGGGTTAAATATAAAATATGTTTTTAAAAAATTCCAGAAGAACCCAATATAGCTTGGGTAATTTGAGTGTATTTGTGTATATTTTTAGTTCTTTTCCTTGGAAGAAAATCTACATGACAATTAGGTGATAATATTTGCTATAGTTCTTGTGATTTAATATTCATACATCATGCATTTTAAACAACATAATAAGCCTTTGAGGAGACAAGTGTGCATTACCTTGCTTTAAAATGTAAATTCTGTCAGGAATTGGGTTCTTACAAGGAAGCTTATTCTCTCTGCCTGAGAAATAGTGATTCCATGGAGCTTGCTATGAAAACACGGAGTTCACAAAGTATATACATCTTTCTGGTCTTGATAAGATACTTCATTTGTTCATTGTTTCTGTTGACTTAAAATGCTATTTTTAACTTTCTCAAATGACCTGAAAATTTTTCCTAAATCACATTAAATATTAATGTGAAGCCAACCAACCCATTTTAAATGTTAGAAACTTCAGATTTTCTAATTTAATGAAAACCCTCAAGACTTCCCTGGGTAGTCCAGTGGTTAAGACTCCATGCTTCCAATGCAGGGGGCTGGGGCTCAATCCCTGGTCAGGGAACTGCACACCACGTGCTACAACGAAGACCAGGTGCAGCCAAATAAATAAATATCCAGAAAATAAAAAAGTCAGAACTCTCATGTCATGCTGGTTCTCAAAGCATCCTTTTAGATAGCCTTCACATAGAGGTCTAACAATTGCCTGTGTTAAGAGATATATTAAGACTGTTCTGACATCCTGAAGGTTGTATTTTTATCAGTGATATCAGAGGTATGAGAGTTGGACCATAAAGAAGGCTGAACACCAAAGAATCGATGCTTTTGAATTGTGATGCTGGAAAAGACTCTGGAGAGTCCCTTGGACAGCAAGGAGATCAAACCAGTCAATCCTAAAGGAAATCCAACCCTGATTATTCATTGGAAGGACTGATGCTGAAAGTGAAGCTCCAATACTTTGGTCGCCTGATGTGAAGAGTCAACTCATTGGAAAAGACCCTGATGCTGGGAGAGATTGAGAGCAAGAAGAGAAGGGGACGACAGAGAAGGAGATGTTGGATGACATCATTGGCTCAATGGAGATGAATTTGAGCAAACTGGGAAACAATGGAGAACAGAGGAGACTGACGTGCTGCAGTCCCTGGGGTTGCAAAGAATTGGAAGTGACTTAGCAACTGAACGACAAAATCAGAGGTATGCGTTACCAGATGCTGGCTAAGTTTGGCTTCCCTGGTGGCTCAGACAGTAAAGAATCTGTCTGTAATGTGGGAGCCCCAGGTTCGATCCCTGGGTTGGGAAGATCCCCTGGGGAAGGGAATGGCAACCCACTCCAGTGTTCTTGCCTGGAGAATTCCAAAGACAGAGGAGCCTGGAGGGTTACAGTCCATGGGGTTGCTGAGAGTTGGAACTGGATGAGCGACTAATGCTTACCTTCTTACTTCCTCACAGAAATCCTATGGGCACATTCCTCACCCAGGACCACACATCGAGTCAGCAATGAGACCACAACTCATACAGCTGATTCTGAAGCCTGTGCCTTGAACCATGGCATGGTCTCCCTACAAATCAGTGCCAATGATACTGTTTTCATTTGTTTATCGTGCACTGGAGAATCCTCAGTGAGCCACAGAATACAGGCAAACTTGGGCCGGAATCACTGGCTACTCAGGTTGAGCAAGGGGCAGTGGTGAGGCCAGGCCAGGCCCAGAGGTTTCCACGGGAAGAGACGCTAGTGTCTGTGTCAAGAGGTGATGGCTCCCCTGGCCTGAGTCCCCTCTGTTGCAGTTACCAATTCTTTGGTGAGGAAGGCTCTTTCTTCCACATGCCTCAAACCTCATCCTGTTTTGCAAGTAAAATAAAGTTAAAATAAATGCCAGGGGCAGCTTTGATTGGGAAAAAGCTGGCAGAAAGGCAGCTTCAGACAGTGAGGAAGAAGGAAGTGACTGGCCTGGTTTAGCTTGTATTCCCAGAGGTCTGTGGCTTGTATGTGTGTGCTCAGTCGCTTCAGTCGAGTTCCACTCTTTGTGACCCCATGGACTGTAGCCTACCAGGCTCCTTTGTCCATGGTTATTTCCCAGGCCCCTCCTCCAGGGGATCTTCCTGACGCAGGGATCAAACCCACGTCTCCTGCAACTCTGGCATTGCAGGTAGATTCTTTACCTGCTGAGCCACCGAGGAAGCCCCTGCGGACAACTGGGACCTATAAAGACCTCAAGATGCCTTAAGGCATCTTGGACAAGTCTCATGCGCCCCATTCCTTCTTCACATTCCCCCCTTACCAGCCAGAACATCCTGTTGCGTCCTTGGTTCTCAGTGGAGAGAGCTACCCCTTCCAGGGCATGCACCAACTGCAGAAACCATGGCAACCATGGGGCACCCACCGTGTGGACATGCAGTCCTATTGCCTCACCACCCCAGGGCCTCGCCCTGTCAGGTCCGTTCGCACGACCATGTAAAACCCTGCTGAATGGTAGAAAGCAGATCTTAGGGAATGATTAGTTGTAGGCAAGGACAATTCTGGACGAAGGCATAACACAAGATAAGGATATCAGCAACTCACTCAAAACCTTGACCTACTCTTGGACTCCTTGGTGGTCCAGTGGTTAAGACTCTGAGTTTCCAATGCAGGCAGCACACGTTCAATCCCTGGTCCGAGAACTAAGATCCCATATGTTGCATGGTCCAGCCAAAGAAAGAAAGAAAGAAACCTTGACCTACTGTAGTGCTACATCCAAGTCACAGCTGACCTGCATGATGGAAAACGAGACAGTGGGGGAATTCGTGTAGAGTTACTCAGATGAGTGTTCAAACCAGAGATGGTTAGAATGATGGATCACTTCAGCAAGAAAACAAAAGTTGGTTAGATATCTAGAGGTAAGTGCCCTTTCAGTCTTCAAGATCAGTTGAAATCCTTCAGCAAGACAGCAGTGGGAAAATCACATGGCTGCTCGAGACCTTTCCCCATTGGGAAGTGTCATGAGCACAACTGTTAGATTCTGGGAGGAGTAATGCCAGCCTTGCACCTGTGAAAAATTCTTTGTTATTTCCCAAGCGTTTTCTAAGCCACCATCTCGTTCGACCCTACGCTGTCCTGCCAGGCATTCACACATCCCTGTATTCATTCATTTCACATTTATCATGTGCCTGCTCTGGCGCTGCACCTGCCAGGCTAGATGGGCCTGAATGCTGATGCTCATTTCATAAAGGAGCAGACTATACTGTTAGGTGGTTTGTCCCGGATTCCACAGCGAGTCGAGGCCAAGCCGGGTGGGGGGGGTGGTGGGAATCAGGGCTTTCAGAGCCTGTCTGCTCCTCCGTCCCAGCCCCATCTCTGGCCCTCCTGGGCTCGGGAAGCTGCTGAAACCAGCACCCCGCTAGTCACTGTCACGCACTTTTCTGCTCTTCAGGGAGTGAGACACCACTCTAAGCCACCAAAATCTTTTTGCTATTGAAGTTGAGACGGCGGAGACTAGCACGCCATTGAAGTTAGTAGATTACTTGCAGGTGAGTCTGCATGTGACAAGGCTGGGAAAGAAGGGTGTTGGTTTTCATTATTAAAGTCACGTTAGTCAGTCCAGGGGGGAAGGAAGCAAGCCTGAGGCACTCAGGTGCGGAGTAACGGCAAGCTGGTGTGATAATGCTGCCCGTCTAGCAGAGAGGGGACACGTCGTGAGCTCTGGACTTGGGGTGTTGTACCACTGTTACTGCTTCCCTGGTGGCACTGGTGGTAAAGAACCTGCAGGAGACATGAGGGGCGAGGGTTCGATCCCTGGGTCGGGAAGATCCCTGGAGGAGAGCATGGCAACCCACTCCAGTATCCTTGCCTGGAGAATCCCATGGACAGAGGAGCCTGGCGGGCTATAGTCCACGGGGTCGCAAAGAGTAGGACATGGCTGAGCGACTGAGCACACAGGGCACGTCACTGTTATTACTGTAATAGTGACCTAGCTTAATCTTAATCTAGCTCCACTTAACCACGGATGAACCTGCATTCTCCTAGCCTCTGTAGAGGGAGCTGATGGAAGCCGACCACACACTGACAGATGACTCACAGCTAGTGGGTCACTCTAGGCTGGAACGCCTGGGACCTGCTGCTCCTAGCCAATGAATGGCCAAGCTTACTAAAATCCATGGGTCATCCCAGTCCCATGAGTGTGAGCTGATCCTTTTGTAATTTAAAACTTTAACTGAACATTAACCGGCTTAAAAAAATGAATTTGATAAGCATGAGAATTATTTCTATGAAAATGATGAGGTGCTTCAGGACAATTCAAAGAATGAGCTGCCAAAATCGTTTTGCTGTTGCAGGTGGGATTGGTGAGACTGTGCAAGATTGGGGGATAAAACGCTAGAAGGATTCTGCGCTTGGACCGCCTGGCAGCTGACTGAGTGCTCACTGTACTTTTTAAAATATAATCTAAATTTTGTAATTAATTGGTTATTCGGCTGCTCTGGGTCTTGTCTGCGGCACGCAGGATCTTTAGTTGGGGCATGCGAACTCTTAGTTGTGCAGCACGTGAGATCCAGTTCCCTAGCCTGGGGTAAAACCTGAGCTCCCGGCATTGGGAGTGCAGGGTCTTAGCCGCTGCACCGCCAGGGAAGGCCCCTCCTTTCACTTTAAATGAACCAAAACAGGATCAGCGGCAAAACCTTCGGTGTATCACTGATCCAGTCAGCAGACCTTCTCTCAAAGGGACAAGTCTCGGTAGTTCTCTCAGAAAGTGGGTGTTGAAAGTTCTACAGCAAGTGACATGTGACGTGAACACCAAGGAAACATATCGTACAATCTGTGTTGTAGGGGCACTGGTGGATATCCTCTGCAACTCAAGAGTTTTTAAAAACTTAAGTTCTTTCTCAGTAGAGAAAAGTAGATCGGCAGACAGGTCTGCAATATTGAAACATGTCCAGTTTATAAACTGTTACCTCCCCAAAGAGTGACACTAAGTTAGAGCATCAGTGAGGGGGAGAACACAGAGCAGGGCTTCTGAGGGCTGTCTGTCACCAGCTGTGAAGTTTCCAGAGCCCAGGGCAGTGAAACTACGAAGCCCCTTCTGCAAATATTAGTAAGAGTTTCAAGACGGCAGCAACATTAAACAAGCCTGGGGCCCTTCTGAGCACAGGGTCCTGGGTGGCTGCACGGGTTACGTGCCCCTGAACATGGCTCCGTTGCCACTGACTGCTACTGGCAAATAAGTAGAACTTGTTAAAGAAGTCTTGTCTGTACCAGTTTATTCCTCTCATAAAAAGTCATTGTGAATAGGACAGACTTGGACTTGATCAAAGATGGTCTTTATCATTAATTGTACTTCTGATAAGGAAATACATAAAGAATAAAATTGAGCATCTCATACTCTTTCTAAGTAACTGGTCTTTACATCCTAATTGTCAGGAATTTATAAAGTTTTGTTTTTTTTCGTTCCTCCCCCCTCTACTTTACCTCCCCATCCCAAGAATAATATTCTTGATCCAATCTATGGATCAAAGAATTCTGAAATGTTTAAATATATCTCTTATGCAAAAGGGTTTGAGTTCTATTTTGGAAAAAATTAGAAAATAAGAATATAGACCCTATAGAGTAAATCAAAGATATGTTGGCCATGAGGCAAAGGCATGGAATGAAATTCTTAAGAAGAAAAGTTTAACACAAAATCTTGACGTGTAAGAGGATGGTTTAAAAACTGTTTTTCAATCTGAGTTCAGACAGACTGAAGATTCTGACAAGGAATAAGGTTAACAACAATGGAGTCATGATGATGATTTGTTGGAAAACAAAATTTTAAAGGATGGAGAAATTATATATACCATGACAAAAACAGATAAATCAATATGAAGAGGATATTTGATTCAAGACCATAAATCAGTCATACTTTGGTGAGCATTGCCTTGTGTGTAGGTTTATATAATTTTGGAAAAATGACAGAATCAGTCAATGTTGAAATAATAAAAAGCTAGAAGAAATACACCAAGAAAAAAAAATCACACTTTAAAGCCACTTACAATTGCTGCTCTTATTAAATAAACATAGTATCTTTTGTTTTTTATTGTTAAACATGGTATATTTTAAACTGGAATGGAATGTTTATGGTATACACGTATCACTTTTGATTTCTCACGTTGACTTTTGTGTTTAACTAGTGATCCCTCAACTAGGAAGACTTCTCTTGGTTATTATATTCATTCATTCTGCTGCTGCTATGGTAGGAGCCCTTGTGTCAGGCTTGGTTGGTTGCTGAGTTACTTGAAAAAGTCATTTACAAGTTCATATCTTAAACATCTTTAACTTAAAACACATAACTTACATTCACACATTGACTTTTTTTAGTACAGGGACATATGTGTTGGTTGGTTATAGTTTCCTGAGCCTTTTTCACATTAACCACACCATCCTAATTCCCAATTTCAGTTTCTTTAGTGGGGAATGAGAAATTATAGATCTTTGCAGAACAAATTTGAGTGTAA
Organism: Bos mutus; assembly: GCF_027580195.1. Taxonomy (NCBI): domain Eukaryota; kingdom Metazoa; phylum Chordata; class Mammalia; order Artiodactyla; family Bovidae; genus Bos; species Bos mutus. The sequence continues at coordinate 60,897,771 of NC_091640.1, forward strand.
ACTCCTTCTGCATTTTTAAAGACTCCTTTTCTTGTTTTCTTTTAACAGAGGCCTTGTCCAGTTCAGCATCTGGTTGGTGTCTTTTGTGTTTAGTGTCTCACATTTATTTGGGTCATTGCAAAGCATTCACTTTAGTTTTCTTAGAAGCATTTGCCTTTTTTCACACTTACCTTTCACAACTTTACAGAGAGACCCACCTTGGGTGTACTGCAGGCTCAGTTCCAGACCACCACAAGAAAGCACACATCATAGTCAAGTGAGTCGCATGAACCTTTTGGTTTCCCAGTGCATATGAAATTGTGTTTACACCATACGCTGTCTACTAAGTGTGACAGCATGTCTAAAAACAATGTAGATACCTTAAAAATCCTTTATTGCCAAGAAATGCTGACATTATCTGACATTGCAGGTTGCCACAAACCTTCAATTTATACAAAACCCAGTGTGTTCAAAGCACAATAAACTCAAGCAAGAAAACAAGGTATGCTTGTATTTAATTAGATTTTATGAGTTCAACTAGTTAAAAACAGACCTGAGAACTTGGTAACTGGTGGGAGCAGAAAGACATCGGCATACTGGAGAGTAGACCCCTAGCTTAGGGTGTGCTGGATTATAGGCACACCTGTTTATTTTTTAATTTTTGTTTCATATTGGAGTTTAGTTTTATTTACAATGTTGTTTTAGTTTCAGGTAGATAGCAAAGTGATTCAGTTATATGTATACCTATTCTTTTTCAAATTCTTTTCCCTTTTAGGTTATTGCAGAATATTGAGTTCCTACAAAGACAGAAGGTGTTTGTAGGTTATCTGTCTTAAATACAGCAGTATGTATATATCAATTCCAAGTTCCCAACTTATGCCCTCTTTCACTTTTCCCCTTTGTTAACTATAAGCTGTTTTCTGTGAGTCTGCTTCTATTTTGTAAATAAGTTCATCTGTATCATTTTTTTGATTCCTCATATAAGTGGTATCGTATGATATTTGTCTGTCTGACTTGCTTACTATGATCATCTCTAGGTCCATCCATGTAGCTGCAAATAACACTATTTCATCTTTCTGAAGGGCTGAGTAATGTGCCATTGTATGTATGTACCACTTTTCTTTATTCATTCCTGTTGATGGACATTTAGGTTGCTCCCGTGTTTTGGTTATTGTAAACAGCACTGCAATGAACACCGGGCTGCATTATCCTTTCAAACTATAGTTTTCTCTGGATATAGCCCAGGAGTGGGATTGCTGGATCATGTTTAAATGTTTTAGAGGGAATGGAGAACGTGTTGCTGAATGGAATACTAGCTAGCCTTGCCTAAGTTGCTTGGGGAATTAATAAATTCCCCTGCCACCACCCATCTAGGGTCACACCCAACACAGCTACCTATGGGAAAAACGGCTTGAGTTATAAATCCTCAATTATGACTTCCAATTTGTGGCTCATATTTGAAATCTGTTTTCATTGAAATCCCTGTAATGGGCCACAGGGCCTGTCTCAGCATCTCTGCAGGTGCCCTTTGGGTGGATGGAAAGGCTCCTGGGATTCCCTGGATGCTGTTGGTTCTTAAGTCAGACCATCCAAAATATGCCCTCCATATGGGAGGAAATCTCTTCATGGAGAGTAATGATAAAAAGTTTTACTTGTGTAAATTTTTATTAAGCTTTGTCATAACAGAGAAGGAGCAGAAAAGATGGCGTTAACAGTGAGGCGCTGTTTGTTGTGCTGTTCGCCTTCACTGGTCAGACTGAGATTCTGCTTGTGTTGCTGACGGTTGGGGCTTTGCCGCTTCTGCTTGGTTTCTGGCACTGATTTTCACCCGGGGTCATTTCTAGAGCAATTAGTCTTTAAAGTAGGAGGCAGTAGGTGTCCTAGTATTCACTGAACTTTCTATTTGGTTTTCAAAAGGCTCACTAATTAAAGACTGGCTAAATCCAGTCACCCACAAAAGGTCATGATAGAACACCCTGGGGACAAACAACCCCCCACCTCAGGGTTCAGAAGGGAACAGTGTTTTGTAAGATTGTTTTTGAGTTTTTTTTTTTTTCCCTTAATCTTTTTCTAGGAGTTAAAAAAAAATGTTAAGGAAGTTAATTTCTGCTAGATCCTGGGCCCACGTGGCCCCAGGGCCATCCAGGGCTGGGCTCAGGGACCTCTCCGGGGAGGGTAAAAAGATGGGAGCGCGCTGAGCGAGGAGGCTGGGCTGTGGGCCCCTGGGTCGGGTCAGCGGCGGCCTCCCCTCCAGCCTCTGCTGCTTTCCCGACACACGGACCACCGCTGCGCCCTGGGCCGTGTCTGCGGCGCATCCGTCACACGCGCGCGCCGGCCGCAACACCTGAACCCATCGGTGGGCCTGCGATGCTGCCCGCGTGCCGCCCACGCGGCCAGCGACGACGCCCGAGCTGCCTCCTCCTCGCGCCCCTCCTCCTCTCTGGGTCAGGCCGGGGGAGGTGACGGAGCGCGTGTCCGGAGCCGGGTGGGTCCACCAGCCTCCCGCCCAGATCCCTGACTCACTCTGCGCTTCCCTCTTCCTCTCCCCTGCAGGCAGTGTGACTGGAAACAGTAACTCCACGTTTATTTCCAGCGGGCAGGTGATGAACTTCAAGGGCGACATCATCGTGGTCTACGTCAGTCAGAACTCGCAGGAGGGCCCGGCGGGGCCGGGCGGCGGCGCGGGGGAGCCGGCGGGACGCCCGGTGCAGGAGGAGAGCTCGCCGCGCTGCGACTCGTTCGCTGGCCTCGGGCCGCGCTTCCCGGATGCGTGCGCCAGCCTCGACGTGGGCCCAGGACTGCAGGAGTGCGGCGCCCCGGAGCCCGACAAGGCCTCGCGGCCGGTGCAGGAGCAGGGGGCGGCCGAGACGCGGCGCTGAGCCGGGAGCAGCATTGGCGGTTCTCTGCGCCCCTCGGGGCCGCTGGGCCTCCACACGCGGGCCCCGCACGTCGGAAGCCGCGTCGCCGCCCGGCGGCGGGGCGGGGCGGGGCGCGACGGGGCGTGGTCTTGGAGGGGCGTGGTCCCTGTTGGGCGCGGCCGTTGCCCGGGGTCTGCGCCTTCACGCCCCTGCGTTCGGTACAGCTGCGTGAAATGACCCGGCGTCCTTCGTCCACCTTGCTTAAATGGGATCGAGGACTTTGGCGGGGGGGAGGGGGGAATGTACGTTTGTTATTACTACTCTGCCGTCCACAGTCAAGTGTCAACGCATTGCACAGGTACACGTTGCTGTCTTCAGTCGCTCCCCTTTTTACCTCCTTTTCTAGTTTTTCTTCTCCTTTAACCTCCCATTATCAGCTCATCAGTGGTTTGTCTCTAAATGGCATCTGTTTCTACGGCTGTCCCGTTCCATTTGGGTCTGTATCCTCCCCCCCAGCCCTTTCTCCATATTTGATATTTGTATTTCACTGTCTTTCATAACGTTTTTCTTGATACTGTCTCCTCACCCCACCCCGTTTCTTTCTTTTTACTGTTTAACGATTTTCTTGAAAATTCTCCTGCGGGTGACGGTCTTTTTTATATTTCTTTCACCCCTTCTCACAAGCAGGTGCCTGTGTGCAGTGATGGAGGGGGTGGGGGCGAGGAGTCTGTATTAAGCACTTTTGGGAAAAGGCTAGAAATGTGAAACCTGGCGGGAAGCTTGGGAAACAAGAGGAGAGACTTTGAGCTTTTGAAAACTTTTCTGAGTTCTCAGTTTTTTTAAAGGAAGGGAGAATCCCCCTAAATATTTTTAGGTGTGTGTCAACTTCTGGGCAGCCCAAAGCTGCAATTTGTGTCTTTCTCCTTTAATCCATCTCAAAATGGTTCATCCCCATCCCCATCCATATGCCAAGATGAATGTGCATACCCATCCCAGCAGAGACAGCAGAACTTGGGTAACTAAGTCTCTAAAAATCTCCAAGTTTCTGCACTTGGCATTCTCATTCTCGAGAATGGGGAAAACATGGAAAATGAGTAGGATATGGGATGGTGGCCTGCACACTCAGTGAAAAAAAGAAGGTGCTGCAAAAGTTCAAGAAAGGAAGAATAAAGACGTTAATATGCATTGTTTCTTTCTAAACAAGAAGAGCATAAATGTGTTAGGCAGTAGGCCCCATTTTCTTCCTAAATATGTGTCTTTAGTTTAGCCTTGTAGAAGTGGAAAACATTCCTGTTATTTTCCGTGCATCTGAATTAAAAACCAAGTCCTTATATTGTGAACTTAAGAAGATGTATCACAGAGATGCTTTCTCTTAGCATCAGTGCTGTTGTGAGGAAACATGCAGTGTGACCAGGTTGAAAGGAGTTACCCGGCGTGTTTCATCCATTGGGCCAGTTAGCCTTTGTTTTCCTCAGATACTAGAGTTACAATGCCTGAGCACATTAAAATTGATTTTGTGGATCTGGTAGGTTTTGAAAGTGCTAATAGTAGTCACTGTCCAGACTTCAGTGACCTCACACAAGGGTTTCTCCCTGTTGGTTGCAGGTCTGTTGGAAATGCTACAATAGTAGCTGTCGATTATGATTTTTAATGGAGAAGCAGAGGTGGCTGTATAATTTCTGTGGCTCCTTAGCAGACATGAAAAGTGGCAGGAAATAAGCTTATTGCCAGAATGATCCGTTGGTGAGAATTTGCTGTCTGCACTGCCCTTTGAGATAACATCCATCCAAAGAGAGATGCTATAAAAACGGAAGTAACCATCACACCTTTGGTGATATTTCAGTTCACTGAGGGGAAGGCAGAGCTAAAGCCCCAAGTTTCTACTGTGACTGTCACATCTCACTGATACCTTACCTTTCTCTGCTTTCTTTTTTTAAATTTTTCCTACAAAAAGGCACTAATGGTAATTTTTGACACTTTCCCTACTTGGAAGTAACAAAAGAATGCTACAGTGAATGTTAAAGTATCTTGAGCTCCTTAAATAAAAGGTGCTAAATAAACCCATAAGAATCTACTTTCAGAAGAAGCTATATTCTTTGCCATGCTGATCCTTGCTAATTCTGTACTGATCCAAAGACAGTTAAATGATAGGAAATGGACAGCAAATATAGCTCTGTGTCTGTATTATAGAGTTGTGTGTGACAGATGTAAACAGGATGAAATGGAGACAGTAATGGAAAACTGGGGAATGTGATAAAGAGATTATTAAACTTATATTTGACAACACACTTTTTTTCATGGCTTGTTTAAACAAATCTTTTTGTGAAATAATGACCTGACTTCTTTCTGATCTCTGTGGCGTGCTGTGGTATCAAATGTTGGTTATACTGTGTCATTGGTGGAAACCTTGACAAGAGCTGGGACATAAGGTGCCTTGTTTTAATAATATAGCCACCGTAGATCCCGCCAGTAAAACTCCTTAAAGTGCGGGTTGCTGTGCGGTGGAGGGGTTGAAGGGAAATGGAGCCTGGTGTTTTCTACCCCCACCCTAGTTCAACTCTCAGAAATAGAAAGAATTAATTTCTTCGCTCTCCTTGTAAGGAAAAGAGCAGTTTGAGTGTGAGATATTGGAACCTTCATAGGGCAGGAGGAGAGAGGGCTCTACATGTGTAACAAGGTACCCCAAAATTCAGTGGTTTAAAACAACCACCATTGACTTAGCTCCCGCCTCTGTGGGTTGGCTCAGCTTGGTTGGTTCATTAGGCCTGGGTGAGCCTGGCTGGACTTGCTGACCCACGTGCAGATTGCTGGCTGGTGTGCTGGGGGTTGGCCAGCTGGATGCTGGACTGAACCCTCTCCCTGCAGTCCCCTCATTCTCCCAGCAGGCTGCCCTGGCCTGCTTGTCCTGGTGGTGGCTGGGTTCCCAGAGAGCAAGCAAAACCGTCTCATGCTTTTGAGACCTAAGCTTGAACTGGCAGGCTGGCACTACTGCCTCATTCTTTGAGAAGAGCAAGACACAGGACCGCTCAGATTGAAGGGGAGGGCACGCAGAACTGCAGGGAACCCTGGGGGATTGGGAGACAGTGAAGGGGGCGTGGGGCCCTCTTGCCATCTCTCTAGCACAGGCACATTGCCATCTCTCTATCAGATGGTGTGGGGAGGGTGCTTCGGGAGCAGGGGAGGGGCATTTCCCAGCCCTGGTCAGGGCTCCCTTCTCCGCTGAGCAGGCTCCCTTGCTGCAGACTGCAGTGAAGTCCTGCAAATGAGAGACTTGCGTTCATATTTCAGCATTGAAATTCCTTCCAAAGCCAGATACCCATGATGACGGTACTGGGTCTACAGTACTGTTGCCTTCCATTGGCACAGATCATGGAAAAGTGATAATTTACAGAATCAAGGAAATTGGTGAGATCCTTTGGGTAGAAGAACCTGTTCATAAACAGATAAACGATGTTGTGTTCACCGTTTAGGCTGATTTAATGAACAGACTCTTGATGGTGAGGTACTGGGCGAAAGGGTGACCTGAGCCGAAGTGCTGGCCCTGGTGGAAGAGGTATAATTTTGAAGTTTTTTCTCTTTGACAGTCTCTGATGGCATGTGACTCCCTTTGGCCATCTGCTTTTGGGGGCTCTGGGTATGAGCTGCATAACATCCTTTTGCGAGAAAGGATAAATCATCCAAAGGCCCAAACGTTTGGTTGGTGAGTCTGGATCATTTTTATTCAGTGTGCTTTTGATGCTTGGGCCATGAGCATCCCTGGAAAAGAGGATGAGGATAATTAGAGAGTCCCAGGGAGTCCAGGGTTCTAGATTGCTGGGGAGGACTGTAAACATGGCTCTGCTGCAGTGCTGGGGAGGGGTTATCTGTGCAATTTCTGACTCCCCAGGGCTATGCTGGTGAACGGACTACCTTGCACCTACTACAGCCTTGCCGAAAATAGGTGGGGACCTGAAACTGGGCCGTGGTGGAGCCAGCAGGGGGCACAAGCATGTCAGGTGGTATCACAGGAAGGTGTCAGCAAAGGTACAGGGGGGCACAGAGGCTGGGAACCCTGGACCAGCACTTCCTGGTGGCCCCTGCTGAGGAACTGCCTCCCTTGGTAGAACAGCCCCATGTGGCCCGAGGTTTGAAGTTAATAAATTTTCAAGTATGGAGGGACCCCTAAGTGATTCTGATGCGACCCTCTGTGACTCACTGCACCATGGTCTCTCTTGGGAGTCTGACTTTATGTCTGTCTGTCTGTCCACCTCACCACTCCAGTTATCTTGACCCCAAGGTGAGGTTGACACTCATGCTTAGCCAGTATCTCTTCTCCCCATTCCCTTAGTATTAATAAAACTAGCATGTACAAACACTTTCCAAAAAAATCTTCATTGAAGATTAAGATGTCTAATAGCATAAAAGTTAAAATGCCAAATTCCAGGTCTGATCTGGTAAATTCATTCTACCCTGAGGGGCTGATGAAGTTACCCTCCTCCCATATCTGATGAAACAAGGAGAAGGTTTGCCCTCTCGTCCCCAGACACCCCCACGGCCTCACTGGGGGCACACAGCTAGAATGGGCCCGCTCGTCCCCAGACACCCCCACGGCCTCACGGGGCCGCACAGCTAGAATGGGCCCTGGTGGGCCCTTCATAGCTCCGACACTTGGGCAGAGTGAAGGACACTGGAATGTGTGGGTTGGAATGGCACGTTTGTCTTTCTCCTAGAGTCCTGGCTTTCTCTCCCTCCATGGGGAGGACAATAAATTGGCTCCAGCACAGAAGAGGTTGTGGTATAGGCCCAAACCCCTATGGGCAGGAACTGGAGCCCAGCGAAAGCTTTCAGTGTGACCAAGGTGCTTGATTTCTCACGAGAAGATGTAGCCCTGGAAACAAGGCTACACAGACTGTAGAATCACAAGAAAAACTGCATTCTTATGATGAGACTCCTATGAGTTACCTTAATCTAGGCAGAGGCAGTAAATCATCCTAGTGAAATGGAAAAGCAAGTTCATTTTTATTGGTTTTTATGGCCTCTCTATTTCAATGGCAAAGAAACCATGAAAAAAAAGATGCATATTTAAAGCTGTTAGAAGAACTTTTCAAAAATACTTACTGTATCATGGGAAAAAAGCAAGTTTTTGTTTACCTCAGGTTTATTGAGTTTGTAATTTATAGCCACTACAATTCACTCTTTTTAGGGATATAGTTTTATGAGTTTTGACAAAAACAAGAGGTTGGTAACCGCTGCTGCAGTCAGGATGTAGGCTATACTTAGTGCCCCCACAGTCCCCATTTCTCTTTGTGGTCAGTTTCCTCCTTCCTTCCCTTCAGATTCCTGGTAATCACCATCTGTTCCCTGTCTCTGTGCTGTTATTACAGAAAGTCATCCAAATGGAATCATCCAGTAGGGAGCCATTTGAGTTTATCTTCTTCCAGCAACACCCTTGAGAGCCGGCTAAGTTGTTGGGTACATCAGTGATTGGTTCATTTTCTATTGCTGAGTAGTATTCCATTCTATGGATGTACCACCACTTATTCACCTGTACTTGTATTTTTTCCAACTTGAGGCAATTACAGATACAGTTGCTATAATAATATGAGTGGACGCATGCTTTCACTTCTCCTGGGTGAATGAATACCCAGGTGTGGAGTTGTGGGATCGTAGTGAAAGTGAAAGCCACTCAGTTGTGTCCAGCTCTTTGCGACCCCATGGACTATACAGTCCATGAAATTCTCCAGGCCAGAATACTGGAGCGGGGAGCCTTTCCATTCTCCAGGGGATCTTCCCAACCCAGGGATCGAACCCAAGTCTCCTGCATTGCAGGCGGATTCTTTACCAGCTGAGCCACAAGGGAAGCCCTAAATGCTGGAGTGGGTAGCCTACCCCTTCTGCAGGGCGTCTTCCTGACCAGGGATTGAACTGGGGTCTCCTGTACTGCAGGCGGATTCTTTACCAGCTGAGCCACAAGGGAAGCCCTAAATGCTGGAGTGGGCAGCCTGTCCCTTCTGCAGGGCATCTTCCTGACCAGGGATTGAACTGGGGTCTCCTGCACTGCAGGCGGATTCTTTACCAGCTGAGCTCTCAGGGAAGCACTGGGATCACTCGGTAAATGTGTCTGTTTAACACGGTAAGAGACCACGAGGCTATTCTCTGAAGCGCCTGCACCATTCTGCATCCCAGTTGCTCCACGTCCTCGCCAGCGGTCAGCAGTGTCAGTTGTCCGTTTCTTTTAACTTTAGCCATTCTAAAAGATGTCATTGTGGCTTTAATTTCATTGACATTTGCAGCCCATGACTGAGCATCATGTCGTATGTTTATTTGGCCATCTTAATCTCTTATTTGGTAAAGTGTGTGTTCATATTTTTTGCCTATTTTTTAATCAGTTTATTTTCTCATTGTGTTTTGCAAATTATATATTCTGGATATGAGAATATATAGGTTTTTAGGCCTTTTATTTCAGTGACAAAGAAACCATGGAAAAACACATATTTAAAGCTTTTAGAGCATTCTTTATTTACTATTAGTGAAAAAAATAAAGACATAAAAATTTTTAATTTTATAATAAAATTAAGTTTCAGGATATGTAAACCAGTAGCATTTATTCAGAGTAAATGTGTCTACAATAGGACCTCTTTTCACAGTGGGGCTCCCAGTGGCAGGGCCTCGAGCTGTTGCTTGCTCTGTGGGCTGCTCTGGCCTCTGAGACGTTGTGGAATGCCGCAGTCTGGCTTCTAGAGAGCACGTTCACCCGTGAAAACTGTGTTTTGTGTTTTACTTGTTGGCATAAATGTATTTGGTTAGAAACGTGGAATGTTTTCTATCAATATTTTCTGTTTTCATTATTTTATGTATTAATAATAGTATTGGGCTTCTCAGGTGGCTCAGTGGTAGAGAATCCACCTGCAACGCAGGAGACACCCAAGACGCGGGTTCGATCCCTGAGTCAGGAAGATCCCCTGGAGAAGGAAATGGCAACCCACTCCAGTATTCTTGCCTGAAAAATCCCATGGACAGAGGAGCCTGGCAGGCTCCCGAATGTGGCTTTGCAAAAGAGTCATACAGGACTTAGCAACTAAACAGCAAAACAACAACAAAAATAATATTGCAATAAAGAGGTGTTGGGAGAGGGAAACCATGAAAACAAACTCCAAATTTCTACAATCACCAGTGTCTGGAAACAAGGGGAGCCGGTAGCCTTGAGGTAGATTTTGTTATCACGGGAAAGGTTGTTCGGTCACACGAAGGTAAGGCCAGTTGGTGTCTGTTGGCTGGAGATTCACTATAACAGGATCCTTCGTGCCCTGCCAAAATTGCTCCATGGTTGCCCTTGGTCTGCAGAGCCAGTGTTGGGGGACAGAGCAGGCTGGGCTGCGTGGAGGCACAGCACCCTCGGGAGCTTTGCAAAGGATTGGGGTCATCCGTGAGAGGTCCGGTAGGAGAAAGGCGCCGAGAGTTCCCCGATGGGCTGGTGCTGAAGAGCTGCCGCTGACAGGTGGACGCTCCCGAGGCCGGCCGCTTCCGCCTCGGCTCTGGGGACAGTGGCTAAGTGTGAGCCAGGTAGGTGCAGCATTGTTCCTGAAGCCTCCCCTCCCCGCAGCCGCACACAAGTTTCTGTGTAAATAAAGGGAGGGGCGACAGCAGTGACCACTGCCAGTCCTGTTACAGGAAGACAAGAGTGTGGGTTGGACTCAAGGGGAAGACAGAGCCTCACCTCCCGTGAGCTGTAAATAACACTTGGGCAAACAGCTACTGTTTGTTTAAAGTGAGTGTTAGTTGCTCAGTCGTGTCCAGTTCTTTGCGACCCCATGGACTGTGGCCCGCCAGGCTCCTCTGTCCATGGGATTCTCCAGGCAAGAATACTGCAGTGGGTTGCCCCACTCCAGTGGAGATATCTTCCCCACCCAGGGATTGAACCTGGACCTCCTGTATTGCAGGCAGATTCTTTACCATCTGAGCCACCTGGGAACCGATTGTTGAAGCAGCCTGCAAAGTTCTTCACATATATGTTATCCCATTTAATCATCACAGCAAATACATCAAGTGACATTTGTTATCTTTACAGAAGAGAGAATAGGGTCAGTGGGATTAATGAACTTCACAAGCTCACAAAGCTAGTATGTGGGTTTCGCACCTCAGTCCTAAGGTTTGCACACCCACCCACTGTTGCAATGACTTTGCGGATGGCGGTCATGATGTATCTGCTATGTTTTGCTGCCACTAAAAGTATCATGAAGTATTCTGTTTTGGGCTACAAGTTGAACTGATGTGGGTGGAATAAATCAATGATGGAAATATTTTTTTAAAGCCCCAAACCCTCTTAAAATCAAACTTAGAATCTCCCAGATTCAGTAGTGAGCCCTAAAACTTTGCATTAGACACTTTATATCCTAAGCACACAATCTGTTGGCCCTATGTCCCCAAAGAGATTCCATTCTCTGAGTTAAGATGATGCTGGTTATCATCATCTTAATTATCATCTGGTTATCATTAGAACAAGAGTAGATTCACATACAACGACAGAAGGATGAGCACCTCCACTCACGGCTGCCCCTGGACACTTGTCTGCACTTGCATCTGCTGGGTGAAGGCTGCAGGGCTCTAGATTCCTGTCCATGACTGTATTCATTAGAGCATTTATGATAAATAATGAAACAGCCTCCACAGCGTGGTTGAGAGATCTTTGAAGCTGAGCAAATACAATCTCAGCAGTTACCTGACACTTCATACCTGGGCATCCACGGATGGTGTGGATGGTGAGGAGATGTCCGTGCATAGAGCACGTCTTCCAGGAGGGGCCAGTAGTGGCCACTGTTCTCCAGGAGCAGTGCAGTCAGTCGTGGGCCCTATCCCCCTAAAAACGTGTCTTCTGCTCAGACAGAGCAAAGCAGCTACAACAGAACATCTGGACTAGTGATTTGAAAGACAGGACCTGCCCACCTTCCCCACCCTGGTTTGCATCAAGTGTTAATGAAAGCTTGTTCAACATCAGCATTATACTTAGGAAATCACAAAATGATTGATTTTTAAGTCAGTTTTATTGAGTCAGGATAATTTAGTACAAGCCATAAAACTCACCTTTGCTAAGACTGCAGTTCAGTGCACTCCAACGAGTGCATACAGTTATGGCTTCCCAGCTGGCGCTGCTGCTGCTGCTGCTGCTGTTGCTCAGTCGTGTCCGACTCTGTGCGACCCCATGGACGGCAGCCCTCCAGGCACCCCGTCCCTGGGATTCTCCAGGCAAGAACACTGAGTGGGTTGCCATTTCCTTCTCCAATGCATGAAAGTGGACGGCTCAGCGTGTCCGCCAGGCACCCCATCCCTGCGGTTCTCCGGGCGAGAACACTGAGTGGGTCGCCATCACCTCCTCCCAGGTGGCACTAGTAAGGCTCTAAAGAACCTGCCTGCCCACACGTTGAGATGTGTGTTCGATCCCATTGGTGGGGAAGATCCCCTGGAAGAGGCCGTGGCAACCTACTCCAGGGATTACCTGGGAAATCCCATGGACAGAGGACCCTGGCAGGCTATGGTCCACGGGGTTGCAAAGGGTCAGACATGACTGAAGCGATTTAGCATGCAACACATGTAGTTGTGTAGCTACCACCATAAAGAAGACTGGGCGTTTCCATCTTTGCAGAATTCCCTCTTGCTCCTTCATAGTGAATCACACCACCCCCTTTCAACAGGCCCTGGCACCCAAGATCTGCGCTGGGTCCCCTGTCGAGCTTTGCCTTTCCCACAGTGAATGGAAGCATGCGGTGTGCAGCTACTGGAGTCTGGCCTCCTTCACTTAGCAAGGTGCTCCTTTCTGCTTGTATCAATGGTTTGTTCCTTTTTATTGCTGAGTAATATTCTTTTGCCTGAATACAGTGTGTTCATCCATTTACTAGTTGAGTGACATTTGGGGTATCTCCAGATCAGATCAGATCAGATCAGTCGCTCAGTCGTGTCCGACTCTTCGCGACCCCATGAATCGCAGCACGCCAGGCCTCCCTGTCCATCACCAACTCCCAGAGTTCACTGAGGCTCACGTCCATTGAATCCGTGATGCCATCCAGCCATCTCATCCTCTGTTGTCCCCTTCTCCTCCTGCCCCCAATCCCTCCCAGCATCAGAGTCTTTTCCAATGAGTCAACTCTTCACATGAGGTGGCCAAAGTACTGGAGTTTCAGCTTTAGCATCATTCCTTCCAAAGAAATCCCAGGGCTGATCTCCTTCAGAATGGACTGGTTGGATCTCCTTGCAGTCCAAGGGACTCTCAAGACACTTCTCCAACACCACAGTTCAAAAGCATCAATTCTTAGGCGCTCAGCCCTCTTCACAGTCCAGCTCTCACATCCATACATGACCACTGGGAAAACCATAGCCTTGATTAGATGGACCTTTGTTGGCAAAGTAATGTCTCTGCTTTTGAATATGCTATCTAGGTTGGTCATAACTTTCCTTCCAAGGAGTAAGCGTCTTTTAATTTCATGGCTGCTGTCACCATCTGCAGTGATTTTGGAGCCCCCCAAAATAAAGTCTGACACTGTTTCCACTGTTTCCCCATCTATTTCCCATGAAGTGATGGGACTGGATGCCATGATCTTCGTTTTCTGAATGTTGAGCTTTAAGCCAACTTTTTCACTCTCCACTTTCACTTTCATCAAGAGGCTTTTTAGTTCCTCTTCACTTTCTGCCATAAGGGTGGTGTCATCTGCTTATCTGAGGTGATTGATATTTCTCCCTGCAATCTTGATTCCAGCTTGTGTTTCTTCCAGTCCAGCATTTCTCATGATGTACTATGCATATAAGTTAAATAAACAGGGTGACAATATATAGCCTTGACGTACTCCTTTTCCTATTTGGAACCAATCTATTGTTCCATGTCCAGTTCTAACTGTTGCTTCCTGACCTGCATACAGATTTCTCAAGAGGCAGATCAGGTGGTCTGGTATTCCCATCTCTTTCAGAATTTTCCACAGTTTATTGTGATCCCACAGTCAAAGGCTTTGGCATAGTCAGTAAAGCAGAAATAGATGTTTTTCTGGAACTCTCTTGCTTTTTCGATGATCCAGCGGATGTTGGCAATTTGATCTCTGGTTCCTCGGCCTTTCCTAAAACCAGCTTGAACATCTGGAAGTTCATGGTTCACGTATTGCTGAAGCCTGGCTTGGAGAATTTTGAGCATTACTTTACTAGTGTGTGAGATGAGTGCAATTGTGCGGTACTTTGAGCATTCTTTGGCATTGCCTTTCTTTGGGATTGGAATGAAAACTGACCTTTTCCAGTCCTGTGGCCACTGCTGAGTTTTCCAAATTTGCTGGCATATTGAGTGCAGCACTTTCACAGCATCATCTTTCAGGATTTGAAATAGCTCAACTGGAATTCCATCACCTCCACTAGCTTTGTTCGTAGTCATGCTTTCTAAGGCCCACTTGACTTCACATTCCAGGATGTCTGGCTCTAGGTCAGTGATCACACCATCGTGATTATCTGGGTTGTGAAGATCTTTTTTGTACAGTTCTTCTGTGTATTCTTGCCATCTCTTCTTAATATCTTCTGCTTCTGTTAGGTCCATACCATTTCTGTCCTTTATCGAGCCCATCTTTGCATGAAATGTTCCTTTGGTATCTCTGATTTTCTTGAAGAGATCTCTAGTCTTTCCCATTCTGTTGCTTTTCCTCTATTTCTTTGCATTGATCACTGAAGAAGGCTTTCTTATCTCTTCTTGCTATTCTTTGGAACTCTGCATTCAGATGTTTATATCTTTCCTTTTCTCCTTTGCTTTTCGCTTCTCTTCTTTTCATAGCTATTTGTAAGGCCTCCCCAGACAGCCATTTTGCTTTTTTGCATTTCTTTTCCATGGGGATGGTCTTGATCCCTGTCTCCTGTACAATGTCACGAACCTCATTCCATAGTTCATCAGGCACTCTATCTATCAGATCTAGGCCCTTAAATCTATTTCTCACTTCCACTGTATAATCATAAGGGATTTGATTTAGGTCATACCTGAATGGTCTAGTGGTTTTCCCTACTTTCTTCAATTTAAGTCTGAATTTGGCAATAAGGAGTTCATGGTCTGAGCCACAGTCAGCGCCTGGTCTTGTTTTTGCTGACTGAATAGAGCTTCTCCATCTTTGGCTGCAAGGAATATAATCAATCTGATTTCGGTGTTGACCATCTGGTGATGTCCATGTGTAGAGTCTTCTCTAGTTTGGGGTAATTATGAATAAAGCTGCTGTAAATCTTTACATACAGGTTTTTGTGGGGACACAGTTCTCACTTCTCTTGGTAAATGCCTAGGGGCGGTGTTGCTGGACTGTCTGCCGAGTGTGTGTTCGCAACACAAGTACTCGAGCCAGTTGCCCCCATCCTCCCACCAGCACTTGATGTTGTCCACAAGCTGACTCCAAACGCAGTTTAAAATAGTTGCTGATGATGAGCAGAGTTTGTTTTGTTTCCTAAAAGCAAGGCTTCTGTGGGCTTTAGATCTATTCAAAGAAGTTGATAATGAGATAAATTCTTCTGGGTAATTGCACTCTTAAATTATGGCTTTTCCCCTCTTATTATGTAATTAAAACTTTACCGCTAACATCTTCAATACTGAAGCAGTAAGTAGGCTAGCAATTGATCCTGTGCTCAAGGGATATTTTTAAACATTCAAATGAGGTTATATTTTCATTAAAAGGAAACTTTCATCTTCCTTAATGTTGTCTTGAAAAGAATGTGAAGATTCCTATGCTCTGGGGAAAACCAAAACCAAAATTGGAACAATGGTAACCTTGGGCTGCTGTCAGTGCTCTTGTAGGAAATGGTTGATTTTTAAAGTTAGCTCTCCATAGGATGCATATGGATTATCTGCTTCCAGAATTCTGCACGACCAGTTTGCCATCGTCTACTGCAAGTCCACACTGCCGGCTCCGGCACCCTGTACCCTCAGGGTGACTTCTCCCTTCGCCCTCAGCCTGGCTCCATGCTGCACGGCCTGTAACTCCCACCCACACCCTCACATCCACTTCTCCCACCCCCACCCCAAGCAAAGGAAGGCACTTGGAACCATCTTTACTCTACCTAGAATCCAGGCTCCTCCACTTCCCCCAGAAACAATCTGCAGGTTGGCGAAGACAGATTTTTACACTATCATAGAAGTCCTTTTATCTTGAGCCACTCTTTTCAGGGGGCTTCCCAGGTGGTACTCGTGGTAAAGAAGCCGCCTGCCAGTGCAGGAGACAAGAGACGTGGATTCGATCCCTGGGTCAGGAAGATCCCCTGGAGAAGGAAGTGGCAACCCACTCCAGTATTCTTGTCTGGAGAGTCCCATGGACAGAAGCACCTGGCATTCTGAGTCGGACACGACTGAAGTGACTTAGCACACATGCACCCTTTCTTAGTAGGGATGTTTGTTTTACTTTGCACAAACGGGCAATCGCTGTATTTTTCCCAAAGCAAAAGAATCATCTGCCCCCAAAGATGACTTCTGGCCCCCAGCTGGAAGTCAGCACAGTGGACAACCACTGAAGCTTTGGAGTTTGGGGGTCACTTTCCCCCTAGTATATCAGGGACAAGAGAACCCATTTTAGATGGAGACCTGAGTCTTTGACTCAGGGATCACTCTGGAAGAAAGATGTTTCCCATATAGGTGGGTCATTGGGGTGTTGTCTCCCCCCCCAAAAAATATTGAAGTTCTAACCCCTGAAACCTGTAAATGTGATCTTATTTGAGGAGTGGGAGGTTCCTGCCTCCTGCCTTAACTGCCGGGGACGGCATTGCTCCCGAGAATTTAGAAGCCCGCACAGGACTACACAGATCCCTCTGCATAATCAACCAGTTCTGTCCTGGTCTTACCTTATCCCCACCTCCTTTTTAAAGACTTCTTTTTTAAAAACTATTGATTTATGTATTTTTTAGCTACACCGAGGCTGTGTTGCCACACAGAGACTTTCTCTGGTTGCAGCGAGCGGGCGCTATGCTGGGTTGCTGTGCGTGGGTCTCTCTCTCACTGCAGTGGCTTTTCTTGTTGGGAGCACGGGCTCTGGAACACGGGCTCAGCAGTTAGGGCACACGGGTTGAGTTGCTTCACCGCACGTGGAATCTTCCTAGACCAGGGATCGAACCCGTGTCTCCTGCATCAGCAGGTGGATCCTTATCCACCGTGCCACCAGGAAAGTCCATCTTTACGTATCCGTGGTGTGTGACGCACGCATGTGAACTCACCCCCACTCCATACACTTGTCAGCCACGAACAGCCCTCATCACCCTCCAGCCCCGCCAGTGCCTCCCAAATAAATCACTCGCCAAATGCAGCCTCAGAGTTCTGCACCCCTCAGGATTTGAAATAGTTCACCTCAGAAAGTCTTAATTCTATTTGTTGGTTGTTGTCTCAGCAGGTGTTATATAAATATTTGATTATTAAAGATAATTTGCATAAATTTTTATATCATGTTAAAGATGAGAAGGAAAGTGCTATAGTTACTGCAAACTAATTTTACTTATTATTCAGAGCACAATGTAATCTGTGGTTTCAAACGAGTGGAGAGAGAGAATGCCCTGGCGGCCCAGTGGTTAAGACTCCGAGATGTCCTTAGATTCTGGATTCCCGTAGGTCAGAGAAGTAAGGTCCCACAAACCATGCAGGTGGCTAAAAATAAAGAACAGAGAGAGGCCCTGAGTACTGAGTACTGAGGATTCAGTGCTGAGTGCTGAGAATTCGGGGTGCACCAGGCGCCAGACATGGGGTGTGTGAGGTGGGGAGCAGCCGGCACCCTCGTCGATGAACTCAGGACCTGGGGGCGTGACTGAGATGCCCCTGGTCCCAGCTCCCAGGCCACCCCCTCGGTATAGGTTCCTACCCATCACACAGAGGTCCCTGTGCCCAGCTAGACGGCTGGGCCCGCAGCCCCCAGATCCTGCGCTGGCCTCAGCTCAGGGGAGGTCGTTGTCCAGAAGCTCTCAGCTCTTTCCATATATTGCATTTGAGTTGTTGTTGTTTTCAATCGCTCAGTTCAGTTCAGTCGCTCAGTCGTGTCCGACTCTTTGTGACCCCATGAATCGCAGCACGCCAGGCCTCCCTGTCCATCACCAACTCCAGGAGTTCACTCAGACTCATATGTCCATCGAGTCAGTGATGCCATCCAGCCATCTCATCCTCTGTTGTCCCCTTCTCCTCCTGCCCCCAATCCCTCCCAGCATCAGAGTCTTTTCCAATGAGTCAACTTTTCTCATGAGGTGGCCAAAGTACTGGAGTTTCAGCTTTAGCATCATTCCTTCCAAAGAAATCCCAGGGCTGATCTCCTTCAGAATGGACTGGATTCTTTGTGACCCCATGGACTGCAGCACACCAGGCTTTCCTGTCCTTCACCATCTCCCAGAATTTGCTCAGACTCATGTCCATTGAGTCGGTGATGTCATCCAACCATCTCATCCTCTGTCATCCCCTTCTCCTCCTGCCTTCAATCTTTCCCAGCATCAGGGTCTTTTCTGATGAGTCAGTTCATGGCATCAGGTGGCCAAAGTATTGGAGCTTCCGCGTCAGTATCAGTCCTTGCAGTGAACATTCAGGACTGATTTCCTTTAGGATGGACTGGTTGGATCTCCTTGCAGTCCAAGGGACTCTTAAGAGTCTTCTTTAACACCACAGTTCAAAAGCATCAATTCTTTGGCGCTGAGCCTTCTTTATGGTTCGACTCTCACATCCACACATGACTACCAGAAAAACCATGGCTTTTACTATCCAGACCTTTGTCAACAGAGTGATGTCTCTGCTTTTTAATATGCTGTCTAGGTTTGTCATAGCTTTTCTTCCAAGGATCAGTCATCTTTTAATTTCACTGCTGTAGTCTCTGTCCCCAGTGATTTTGGAACCCAAGGAAATAAATTCTGTCACTGTTTCAATTTTAGTATTATGTCTCTAGTCCTTTTTATTCTATTATAGACTTAAAAAAAATAATGCCATTGATTTGTTTGAAAATGGGTCACTTATCCTGTAGAATGTTGCACACGCTGGTTTTATCTGATTCCTTCCACAGGCTGTCATTTAACTAGTTCTTCCTACTGTTTCTTCTGTAAAATAATGTTTATATCAAGACGCACAGTTGGATTGAGGTGTAATTATTTTAGGCAGAAAGCTTCCTGGGCATCATGCCCTACTTGTTTCATCGTGTCACGAGGCCCGTTTATCGGACTGTCTCACGTTTTCCGATGCCTGCGTCCTAGACGGAGCAGTGGATTCAACTGGTCTAACGATCACTCCATTAGAAAGTTCTATTTTTATTTTTGTTTTATGGGAATGTTTTATTATCTTTTCATTCTAGTCAGCAATAAATATTCCATAGGAGGTAAATGCCTCGAAGAAAAAGTAATCTGCATTTTACTTTTCGCAACTCTTAAGTACTCTGTGATCTTTTTACTACGTTTTTATTGAAGAACAACATTGTATGTTTGCTGCTGCTGCTGCTAAGTCTCGCCAGTCGTGTCCGACTCTGTGGGACCCCATAGACGGCAGCCCAACAGGCTCCTCCGTCCATGGGATTCTCCAGGCAAGAGTTCTGGAGTGGGGTGCCATTGCCTTCTCCGATATCGTATGTTATAGGTATACAGTATAGTGACTCATAATTTTTAGAGATGATACTCCAGTTATAGTTTTTGTAAAATATTGGCTGTGTCCCCCGTGTTGTACACTGTACTCTTGTGGCTTATTTTATCCCTACCAGTCTGTAGCTCTTACTCCCCTCCCGCCTGTACTGCCCCTCCCTCCGTCCTCTATCCACTTTGATCTCTGTAACTGTGAGGCTGCTTAGTGATATTAACAGTATCTGCATTTTTCTGACTTAGTTTATTTTCATCCATGTTGTTGCTAATGGCAAGATTCCATTCTTTTTTATGGCTAAGTAGTATCCTATTTTACATATATATATCTCATCTTCTTTACCCATTCATCTGTTAACCGACACTTAAATTGCTCCCCTATTTTGGCAGTTGTAAATAAGGCTACTGTAACGTTGCGGCACATGTAACTTTTCAAATCAGGGTCTTTGTGTTTAGAAAGTTTTTATCTTCATGAAGTTCTTTCCTAGGAGTGTCATCTCTTCCTTCCCCCAAAGGTTCATCTGACGGTTGCAGCCTCCACCAGTGAGTCGCTATTATCTCCAAGTGTCGAGTTTTTAATTTATATCCCTGTGACTCAGACAGTAAAGAATCCCCCTGCAATACAAGAGACACAGGTTTGATCCCTGGGTCGGGAAGATCCCCTGGAAAAGGGAATGGCAACCCACTCCAGTATGCTTGCCTGGATAATCCCATGGACAGAGGAGCCTGGTGAGCTACAATCCATGGGGTCGCAAAGAGTCAGACACGACTGAGCGATTGAGCACACATACATGTTCCCTCTAAAGATGCTGGCTGGAAGTCTTTTGTGAAAACCAAAACCAAAATTGCCCCTCATCACCTCTTGGGCAGGAATCCATTTTAGTGCTGTGGTTACATGTGTGATGTTCAGTCGCGTCCAAGTCTTTACAACCCCATGGACTGTAGTCCACCAGGCTTCTTTGTCCATGGGATTTTCCAGGCAACCATGTTGGAGTGGGTTGCCATTTCCTGCTCCAGAAATGTGTGGTATTGCTTGTTTAATGTTTACCAAGGTTCCCCTAAAGAAAAGCTTGATTTAAGCACCCAGAACGGCAGAGCGTGGGGAGAACCTGGTCTCTGAGACTATCTGTGGCTCTTCTACCATGGTCTTTCTGAGGTTCCTTCAGTTGCTCAGTCGTGTCCGACTCTTTGCGACCAGGGACTGCAGCACGCCAGGCTTCCCTGTCCATCACCCACTCCCAGAGCTTGCTCAAACTCCTGTCCTTTCAGTCGGTGATGCTAAGTTCCGAGGCTAACGCTTTGATCCTCATTTCCTGCTACATCACCTTGGGCCTTGCTAGAGCAGTTGTACTATTTGAGCTTTGTCTTTAAACTCTGTCTTGATAGTTTCTGTCCTCTGCCTAAAAATATGCAATAGTTTTCCCTATTCTGGGAAAAAAATTCTTCTCTTACACCATAGCACCGAATTCGTCAGCCTGGTGTGTGGATTCCTTCTGACCTGAGCGTACCCATGTCTCCAGCATGGCCACCCTTCATCTCCTTACACCCATGGCTTGGCCCAGTGAAATCCTATTATCCTCCCAAAATGGCCTGTGCACTCTTTCCATAGCTCTTTTATTTATACCTCCTTCTGCCAGTAACATTCTTCCCCATGTTTGTCAAACCCAATATGTCCCCAAAAGCTCCGTTCAAATGCCACGTCTTCATGAAACCGTTCTTGGTGATCCTGCAGAAGAAAGATATCCTGACTTCAGTCACCCCAGGAAGTAGGTGCCTCTGCAGGTATAATCTATTAAACTTTTAAGAGAATCAACTAAGTAAAAAAAAAAAAAAGGATTCAAAGAGACAATAATAGATGTACACGAAATGTAATGAAATAGGAAATAAAGATTAAGGAATAAAGAGAATGCAAGCAGGCCAGCTATGCTGGTGAACCGAGTCACCATGTCTGGGTTATGGATCCACGTCTGAGCTTCCTAATAGCTTGAGAAATTGAGGGAAATGCTTAATTTACGTGCATTTATAAGTGAAAACAAACTTTTCAGATGGCTTTACATGAATGGTGCAGTGGAGAATTTTTTATGGCAACCGCAGAAGTAAATTGCGTGTGACCGTTTCTTACAGCAACATTTGAGAAAAGCGGAGGCGGTTGGGCAAGTGAGGCAACTGGGTCTTCCAGGTGTCTTTGTGGTAAAGAACCTGCTGCCAAAGCGGGAGACTCAGGCTTGATCCCCGGGTCGGGAGGATCCCCTGGAGAAGAAAGTGGCACCCCACTGCAGTATTCTCGCCTGGAAAATCCCACGGACAGAGGAGCCTGGTGGGCTGCAGTCCAGGGGGTCACCAAGAGTCGGACACGACTTAACGACTGAGCACAGCACACGTGCCTCCAGTTATTCAACTCTGAATTTTGGAGAGTATCTAACAAAGATGGTTTACCTGCTTTAATTTATTTAAAAAGTTTTTTTTAAGGTACCCAAATATAGAGCTAATATAACAAACTCCTAGTTTCAACAATTATCCACATTTTAATTTGCTTATTTTTAATTATAACAGTATTAAGCACACATAAAAAATCAGAGAATACCAAAAGACATTAAATTCAAAATCCCTTCTACCTTTTACCCCAAGATAACCACTCTCACAATTTCTTGAGTATCCTTTCAGAAATGTTCTGCGTACCTATTATGTACATTTGTCCTTTTGAAAGTGCGATCATACTGTTTTTATATGTTTTTCCTACATACTGTTTTTCACCTTTAAAGCTGGTAATACACCTTGGAGAGCCCTGTCTTCATCTATAAACGCACTTCATTGGTTTATTAATACACCTTGGAGAGCCCTGTCTTCATCTATAAACGCACTTCATTGTTTTATTAATAAGAGTAGTCACTCTTATGTGCAATTCCTCATCTTTCTTTACAAATATTAACTTTTTTAATCCTGCCAACGGTTCTACATAGATTAAAATGTAATCCCATTTTACAGATGGGGAAGCTGGAGGGGGAGGTAAAGTAACGCTCCTGGAGTTACACAGCGGCCGAGTGTCAGACTCTGTGTTCTTCGCCACCACACTCGCCTGCCTCTATGCAACGCAGTGCTGTGTAGCTGTGTGGTATCCACTGCGTGGACCTAATTGTTTTATTTCTGTGGGTGGATGTTTAGGTTTCCAATTTATCTTGCTGTCATAAGCCATGTTGCTGTGACTTCTATTTAAACACAGAGATTTGAACTTGTATTTATTGCCTCTCCCCCTGAAACCCACCATGGTGACAATAAAAGTATGTGTGCTCGTGTGCTTACACACACACACACACACACACACAGATAACAGGCAAAGCAGATGAAAGCACCAACATTCAGAAGCTGAAAAGCATATGACTGGCTGCAGATGGTGGGTGACTGGTAGCAGATCAGAAAAAGTTGAGACCTTTGTTGGTAGTGGGGGAACCAAGAGGCAGGTCTGTTGGTGTTTTGGAATCCCAGAAAAGCTCAGGCACTACAAAATCGAAGGATTTTGGTTCTCTCAGAGGTCCTGGAACTGATCCGCCCAAGGAAAAGGATTCCATAAGGAAGATATAAAAGGCATTGATCATTAAAAAAAAAAAAGGCAAATTCAACTACACTGAAAGAACGTCTCTTCATCAAAAGACATCATAAAGAGAGTTCAAATGAAAACCAGACAGGAAAAAATTTGAAATACATGTAGCTAATGAAAAACTAGTATTCAAAATATATGAAGGATTTCTGGCAATAAGAAAAAAATCTAGTAAACAAAACATTACTTTAAAAGGAGAAAATCCAAAGAGTTGATCAATATGTCAAAAGTGACCCAATGTCACTTTTCATCAAGAAAACACAAAACTAAAGTGGGAGATCGTTACATACCCGACAGATGGGCAGAGTTTGAACAGTTCTAACAGTCTCAGTTGTCGATGACACAGAGGGGCGGGTACTTTTTACGCTGTGCTGGGGATGGGAGTCAGGGACCCCCACCGAGGAGAGCAGTTTGGTGTCAGGACAAAGCTGAAGAGATGATTCCCCAGGACCCAGAGTTCAGCATCAAAGCTGTCCACCTAGAGACACCTTTGCAGACCAGCACCAGGACACACAGGCAAAGAGGCTCCAAACACCATTCCTCAAAACAGTCCCAAAGTGCAAACAACCCAAATGTCCGTTAACAATAAAGGACTGGCAGAGTCCTTCCGTGGGATACTGTGACGGTGAGATTGAATATACACTTCACACAATAATATGGGTGAATCGCAGAAAAGGGTTGAACACAAGAAACAAGACACAGAAATGCAATATGGTGCCACACAGATTCTTTTAAAACAGCTGATAAGAGCTGAGAAATATTCTGGTAACTTTTGTTTTTATCTGGTTGAGCAAACTCCTAGACGTGAGTTTGCACTAACTGAAGGACAGGGGAGCCTGGAGTCCCACGGTCCCTGGGGCCGCAGAGTCAGACACGACCTAGCAACTAAACAACAAGTTGAGCACAACACAAAATCCAGAATCCATCAAAGAAATACTGCAAAACATGGAGCCCAAGCTGCACCTTAGGTTCCATGGGCCCTTCCCAGCATCTCTGGGAATCCCCGAGCTCAGGAGGTCTCCCGCCCCCTGCCCCCAGGCTGGTCCTGCTGATTTGGCTGCTTCCCAGAGCTCTTCTCATCTCTCCACTGCACAGCCCCAGGGCAGGGGCCCAGTGGGCTTTCACTGTCCAGTCCCTCCCAAAAGAGACCTCTCCGAGGCTGCACGCCTGTGTGTCTGTGTGTGTCCAGGCACAAGCACAGCCGGCCTGCTGCCATGCGGTTGGGTGGGCGGGAGGGTAGGCAGACCCCTGGTTCAGACTTGGGGTCATGGTGCTGTCACCTAAAGCCCTTGTGATCTTTCCCTTTTGCACTTGAATTGTCAGCCCCCAAACAAGCATAGGAACAGAACATACCGGCTGTCTGAGAAGTGATGTAAACCACCCGGGGTGCCAGGCACAGCCTGTAACCCTAATGTGCCTGTTGTCCCTTCAGTTGGCTCCCACTCTGTGACCCCATGGACCGTAGCCCGCCAGGCTCCTCTCTTCATGGGATTCTCCAGGCAAGAGCACCGGAGCTGGTTGCCATGCCCTCCTTCGGGGGATCTTCCCATCTAAGGACAGAGCTCCATCTCTTAGGTCTCCTGCGTTGGCAGCTGGGTTCTTTACCAACAGCGCCGTGTGGGAAGCCCAAACACCTAATAAACAGTATTCTTAGCACCTGCAGAGTACAGATACCTAAGTGAACAGAACCCGGGCCTCCAGAGCGGGCTTTCCGCGGGCAGGCGGGCTCCCCGCAGCCTCTCTTGTCCTTCCGCTCACTCCATGGCCTCCCCTGCCCTGGCCAATCGTCTCTCCAGGCCGTGCCTCTCCGTCTCTGGACTTGCTTTGCCTCTACCGCCGACTGGGTCCCGCTGGGCGCGGTGCAGCTCCCAGCCCCGGGCCGCGCAGCAGGGCCGAGCCCCCTCCGCGCACAAGGCCGCCCGGGGTGGGCACAGGCGGCCAGCCGCTCCGGCCCCGCCCGCACCTCCCGGCCCTCTGCGTGGACCGAGCGGGGGAGGGTTTATTTTCCGGTGGAAATGAGTGATGGCACTGCCTTCGGAGAGGGGCCACCGTCCCCCGGGGCTCTAAATAAAGTGCGCTCTTGCTTATAAACGAGCCCGTCCAGGTCCTGCTTGACGGGACCCACTGTTTTCAGCTACCCAGCCCCCCGGGGGCGGTGACGCTTCCCTCGTCCTGCTTCTGCATTTCCAGCTCCCACCCCTCCGGTCCTTGGGAGGAGGAGGCACTCTGTGGAGCCCCAGGCTGCTCAGGCCTGAGGTGGGGCTCACACCTGACCTGAAGGCACAACGTCCCTCTCTCTCAGGAGAGGGGGCTCCTCACCCAGGAGCCTGGGCGCTCCCACCCGGCCCGCTGGGTCCTGTGATTAACGGCCCAAGCCACAGGCATGTCTCCGCATGTTGTTTTTTGGACGTTTTTTTCCCGCTGTAAACTAGAAAAGGACCTCGAGCCTGGGAGATAAGAGAATTCATTTTGTAAGCAGCAGGCCTCTGGGAGCAGATGTGACGGCGTGATGGGAGAATCGACAGGTCAGAACACTTGCTTGAGAAGCCAACCAGGCCGTGTCTCCGAGCAGGTGTGGGTTTGCTCACGTTCAGGAGCCAAACGTGCCCCGTTACTGCATCGCTTCTTCTAAATCAAAGTAAACGTGACCTTGAGCCTCCGCTTGACAAGGGCGGTGAGAAGTTCACTACTAGCCCGGGTGTGGGCCGCCCCTCTGCCTCCCCGAGGGGATGAGAGTCTGTCCGGAAAAGGTGGGGAGAGGCCTCAGCTTTTCCGTCGCCAGTGACGGTGCCCTGGCCGCTCCCTGCCTGCTGTCGCAGCCGCGGGGTCCTCAGCGGGGCCGCCGCGTCCTTCCTGACCAGAGCTGCGCGCAGAGGTCTTCAGCCTGACGGCCAGCGCCTTCTGTCCTATCGGAACATCCGCCTGGGTGCCGCGTGGGGAGGGGCTGGGAGAGGAATGCACCCCGCTGGGCTCGGGAAATCTAACTCGGGGGTCCCGGCCACTCCTCCTTTCCTCAGCGCCCTCAGTCTCTGGGCGGAGGAGTAATGGTCCCCGGGCCTTCCCACGTGCGCTCGTGGTAAAGAACCCGCCTGCCAGTGCAGGTTGACTGAGACTCGGGTTCGATTCCTGAGGAGAGCAGGGCAACCCACTCCAGCATTCTTGCCTGGAGGATCCCATGGACAGAGGGGCCTGGCGGGCCACAGTCCGTGGGGCATAAAGCGTCGGACACGACTAAAGTGACTTAGCATGCACACGAGATGCCCTCATTCTACTTTCGACCTGGAAGTCCTCCATGTGCATCTAATTCTGACTCCCATACCTGGGTGGAGGACAGTCTCTCTTGCTCTCCAGGGTGACTCCTCGAGATATCTGGGCCTGACCCTGTTCCATTCCTCAGCACCAAGTTCAGAAACATCCCTGGACCAGGCTGTGCTAACCTGGATCTGAGGATGCCATACAGCACCCTGTGTGACTCTGAGGTGGGTCGGGGCCCCCGGCACAGGGAAGCCAGTCTCCAGACATACCCAGGTTAGGCTACCTGCGCCCTGCCATAGCCATATGTAAATGGTTAGGTTTCCAGAAGGTCTCACGTGACCCTCCTTCTCTCAGACCAAAGGTGCACACCTTTCCCCCATGAGGACCTAATGATCTAGAGCTGGTCTGGCCATTTAAATCTAACTGATGTAAAATCACGCTGAGGATTCATCTGCTGCGCGGCACTAGCTGCATTTCAAGTGCTCAGAAGTCGTGTGTGGGTAGTGGTGCCGTATGCTCGCCGGCACCAGCCATCATCTCCACCTTCTGCGGGACAGCGTTGATCTCGAAGGTTGTGCCTGTGTCATTGATGTTATTCAGTTGCAATGTTGTGTCTGACTCTGTGACCGCGTGGACTGCAGCATGCCAGGCTCCCGGTTCTCCGCTGTCTCCTGGAGCTTGCTCAGATTCATGTCCGTTGAGTTTGTGATGCTGCCTATCTTATCCTCTGTCACCCTCTTCTCTTCCTGTTCTCAGTCTTTCCCAGCATCAGGGTCTTTTCCAATGAGTGGGCTTTTCGCATCAGGTGGTCAAAATATTGGGGCTTCAACTTCAGCATCAGTCTTTTCAATGAATATTCAGGGCTGATATCCTTTAGGATGGACTGGTTGGATCTCCTTGCAGTCCAAGGGACTCTCAAGAGTCTTCTCCAGCACCACAACTCAAAAACATCAATTCTTTGGCATTTAGCCTTCTTTGTGGTTCAACTCTCACATCCGTACATGACTGCTGGAAAGACCATAGCTTTAACTAGACGGACCTTTGTCGGCAAAGTAACGTCTCTGCCTTTTAATATGCTGGCTGGGTTTGTCATAGCTTTTCTGCCAAGGAACATATGTCTTTTAATTTCATGTCTTTGATAGCATATCTGATTTCCCACAGGTCTCCTAGCTAGGTTGACCTCCTTGATCCTCTAGAGATGAAATCCTGTTGCAATCATACAACCATCTCTGTATCTCTTCTGGTCTGAAGTCTGTGAGCCTGTGTTAACATTTGCCACCAAAACATCATGCTTCATTTTTTGAGCACTGGCTCTTCTGACATTTTTGCCAAGTTTATATTTTATGCATTGTATTTCCTTTCTCAGTCACAGTGACAAATGAAAAATTGTCAAAATTGGAAGAAAAATGTATAAAAACTAAAAGAGAGCTGTTAGAGAGATGCATTTGCTCGAGGTGTGGGTGCTGACTGGGCGACCTCCTGGCCGTTAGACAGCCATGGGGATGAGTTTGGTTATTAATGAGGATATCGTTTATGATAAAAAGGTTGTGACAGCAAGCGTTACAAGCAGTCATTATATGCCAGCGTTGGCTAGACACACGTTAATCGCTGCAGCCAACATAATTGATTTCAATGTCTTCACAGCTTGATACTCAAATAAATTGGTAGTTGATGAAGCCATAGGCTTTGAAGATTTCAATCTAGAGTGAAAAATCTATAGTCCTGGTAGAAGGTCATCACACTGGGTATTTTTTCCTTTTTCCTGCCTGTGCTGGAGGACTCATCAAAGCATCTCAGATTATAGAAGTTGCCTTCTCCAGGTGATTTTCAGGGAGGCAGACCCTGTTCTAAAAGACTCCTTTCAGCTATTCAATTAAATCCTCCTTGAAATGTATTCTTGTTAGTCAAGTAGCAACATCGTTATTGTGCAGGCAGTTCCCCAAGGATCCCCTTTAAGGATATTTCTGGGAGTCAGTTCCTTGAAGAGGTAGCTCTTTAAAAGTTATGCTCAGACTCCTAGGATTTCCCTGAAAAACCACAGGAGCGTATTCCTGGCAGGGCTTTGGCATTACAGCGCGCGATGGCCGTGTAACTAATAGCTGCCACCTGTCATCTTATGCAGACAAGTGCTTGCATGCTGTAGGAATTGAAATTGAAATTCAGAAATATGGCTGGTGTGATAATGAAAAGGTTCTGGCAGAAGCGATGTGGAGCCCTTGACAATCACAGTTGAGGAAATCTGCTGAGATGGCTGAAACATCAGTTATGAAATAACCTTCCAACTTGACATTTTTGGAATTTCCTATTTTCCAGCCTTCCAAAAGGGAAGACAGATTGCTCTAGTCATCAGGCGTATCTCTTAGTATGTTCAGTATATTGAGAAGGTACCTCCCTGACAAGAGAGGAGCAAGCGGGTGTGGGTCCTGGTCAAGCTCCACTGTGAAAGCAAACTCTTCTGGCCCAAGTTTCCAGCCTTTTATGAGGCATGAGATGGAGGTTAAATACATTGGATTGATCATTTATTCCTGCATTCGCTCAATTATTTATTTATTCAGTTGATTCTCTGCTTGTGGGAGAGTGGCATTTTCCCTCCCCGACAGCCTGCCTTCCTCTGCTCCTGTCCTCATGCGGAGCATCACTGTTTTTAAACTTTTTAAATGGAATATCTAGGAAGCAAGTTTTTAAAAGATACTGTACATTCTGAATTCATACTGATATTTGCAATTCAGAATTGGGCTTATACAGTTTTTGCTTCTTTGACTTTCCATGTTCTTTTCTCTTATACTGAAAATCTTGCTTCCTAATGACATTAGTATAATTCCTTATTTGTTTTATTCTACAAATACGTTCAAAATATTGGTTCAAAATAACAATACCACATCATTACCAACAGTATGGTTACTGAAAATACTTTTAAGATTTCTTCGGAGGTCTTTTGTTCTGATTTCTGTTTGTTGGTATTTAGGAGTTCATAGGTATATGTATGGGGCTTCCCTGATGGCTCAGTGGTAAAGAATCTGCCTGCAGTGCAGGAGACGCAGGTTCGATCCCTGCTCGGGAAGATCCCCTGGAGGAAGAAATGACTCCCCACTCCAGCATCCTTATCTGGGAAATGCCATGGACAGAAGAGCCTGGCGGGCTCAGTCCATGGGGTTGCAAAGAATCGGACACAACTGAAGGGACTGAGTACACAGGTGTATGTGTGTGTGTATACTTACGTGTGTGTGTATGTGTGTGTGTATACTTACGTGTGTGTGTATGTGTGTGCTGCGGCTGCTGATGAGGCACTTCAGTCGTGTCCGACTCTATGCGACCCTATGGACAGCAGCCCACCAGGCTCCTCTGTCCACAGGATTCTCTAGGCAAGAATACAGGAATGGTTGCCATTTCCTTCTCCAGTATACATGTATACATACCATAATATAATAATCATGTCTTAAAGTCAGTTGCAAAGACGACTCTCCGTGTGATTAACCATTAGGGTCAGTTGTTTCCTTTTACTTTTGAGTTTGTGTTTTTTCCCCATTTTGGTTTAATTTTGCTTTTGTGTTGTTAAATATATACATAGGTAAAGGTCATAACTATAAACCAAGGGATCTTTTAAATTTAATTTTTACACTTTATTGGAGGGTGACCAGTTTATGCCATGTCGGCTTCTGCCCTACTGCAATGGGAATCAGCCGTAGGCACGTGTGTGCCCCGTCCCTCCAGAGCCTCCTGCCCACCTCCTGCCCCGTCCCTTTCTCTGGCGGGCACAGAGCGCGGGCCAGGCTCCCTGCGTCACAGCAGCTTCCCCCACTGTCTGTTTAACATGTCGCTGCCCCATCCCGCTCCTCTGGCTGGCAGAGAGCACGGGCCGGGCTCCCTGCATCATAGCAGCTTCCCCCTCTGTCTGTTTCACATGTGGCGATCTGTGTGTTCTGGAGCCACTCTCTCAAGCCACCCCACCTACCCTCTCCTTCCCCACTGGGTCCACAAGTCTTCAAACAAGATATCTCAAGGAAAGTCCAGCTGTCATTCCTGTTCCCTCTCTTATATCCCTGTTCCTATCATAATATGTTTTGGGGGGCTTTGATGTCCCCTTCAGTTTTTTGATATAAGAAAACATGTACCTGAATATATATGAATATATTTTTCATTATTTTCCCTCTTAGAAAAAAAATAATCTATTACATACATTTCTGCAGCTCAGCTGCACCTAGAAACAGCTCCCTCTCCATGTCAGAAGAGACCCTCCTTCCTTTCTGGCTGCCAGTGTTCTAACATGGGGACTGCTCTAGTGTGCTCGTGTCTGTCCCTATGGATGAACATTTGGGCTATTTCCAGTCTTTGCTTTTATAAATGGTATTATAGTGAAAAGTCTTGTGCATATTCATTTCTTATTTTTGAGAGCAGATCATTGGAATAGATTCTATAAGCTGAATCAAAAGGTAAATGCATATGGTTTTGCCAGCTATTGCTAAATGCCCACCTATAGAGACTGTACTGCTTAGCATTTCCACCAGCAATGAGTTTGTTCTCCCCTCTCCTTTTGGATTTTTGCCTAAGGTAGTGGAAAAATAGTCTATTAGTGAAGCTAAATTTTTATTTCTTTTTCTATAATCTATATACTAAGAATTTAATTCCAAAGGAACAGAACTTCTTTTGGACAGTAGGACCTTTGAGGTTGTCAAAGCAGAAAAATCACCCCCTGTCTACATTCAGTTCAGTTCAGTCGCTCAGTCGTGTCCGACTCTTTGCGACTCCATGAATCGCAGCACGCCAGGCCTCCCTGTCCATCACCAACTCCAGGAGTTCACTCAGACTCATGTCCATCGAGTCAGTGATGCCATCCAGCCATCTCATCCTCTGTCGTCCCCTTCTCCTCCTGCCCACAATCCCTCCCAGCATCAGAGTCTTTTCCAATGAGTCAACTCTTCACGTGAGGTGGCCAAAGTACTGGAGTTTCAGCTTTAGCATCATTCCCTCCAAAGAAACCCCAGGGCTGATCTCCTTCAGAATGGACTGGTTGGATCTCCTTGCAGTCCAAGGGACTCTCAAGAGTCTTCTCCAACACCACAGTTCAAAAGCATCAATTCTTTGGCACTTAGCTTTCTTCACAGTCCAACTCTCACATCCATACATGACCACAGGAAAAACCATAGCCTTGACTAGACAGACCTTTGTTGGCAAAGTAATGTCTCTGCTTTTGAATATGCTATCTAGGTTGGTCATAACTTTCCTTCCAAGGAGTAAGCATCTTTTAATTTCATGGCTGCAGTCACAATCTGCAGTGATTTTGGAGCCCCCAAAAATAAAGTCTGACACTGTTTCCACTGTTTCCCCATCTATTTCCCATGAAGTGATGGAACCAGATACCATGATCTTCGTTTTCTGAATGTTGAGCTTTAAGCCAACTTTTTCACTCTCCACTTTCACTTTCATCAAGAGGCTTTTTAGTTCCTCTTCACTTTCTGCCATAAGGGTGGTGTCATCTGCGTATCTGAGGTTATTGATATGCTATTGAATAAAGAAGTTTTTCCTACAGATGGGCTTGAATTGTCAAGCTTTCATTCAGAGTAGCCCAGCTACAGGGTGTGTGTATAAGTGGAATAGCCGAAAACCACGATTCAAGAAGGCTCAGAGAGCTCTTTTGATCATGTGCCACTGAATATCTTTGGAGACATTTATACCCATTAGATAATCCATGGACACTTATTGAGAAGACTGAGCTTGCTCTGGAGTTAGAAGTTCTTGGCACAATAAAGGAAACTGTGGTTGATACTGAAGAATTAACTAGGTAAAGACCATGGTGCTTGCAGTGAAAACTTGATGAATTTCTTACTCTTAAAATCTCCATCTCATCTTGCGTATACAAAAGAACTCCAGAAAGAATATTCACAACGTATTACATATATTACCTGTTTGGATTTCAAGACTGAATAAATGCTAGCAAAAATACAGATTTGTCTTTTCCTTTCTTTTTGTTTATTTTTGATCAGTTAGGGCACTCAGTGCTATAAAGTCGGTCTTGTAAGTGGGGAATTGACTTTATAGAAAGGGACAATGTCACATGTTTACAAAGAAGCACTCACTGAGCACTTAATTTCACCAGATTGCCAGTTAGTGTGCTACCAATTTACTGAGAATTCAACATTTAGTGCTAAGCTTCTGTGGCATGAAGTCATGCTGGAAGCTAGGCATACAGAGATGACTAGTGCATGGTTCCTTCCCTAGAGGGATTTACCGTGTGATGGGGGGCACTCAGAGTCGGACACGACTGGAGTGACTTAGCAACAGCAGCAGCAGGGGGGACCGACAGGTAAATTCTATTATAAATTAACAGAACCTCTGACATGAGACCATTCAGAATGTGTAGTCATTTTTTACATGGATTCCACTAATAGAGTTTACTCTTTTTCTTAGACACAGCTTTCTGGAGTTAAGATTCACATACCACAGAATTCACCTGTTAGGAGTGTACAGTTCAGTGTTATGTGTGTTTGTGCCCATGCAGAATGCGGCAGTCATCACCACAGTTGATTTTAGGACATTTTCATCACCATGAAAAAGAAACCCAGCATCCTTGAGCAGTCACCCCTCATTTTCCTCCAACCAATTCCCCGGCCCTAGGCAGCCACTAATCTTTCTGTCTCTAAAGATGTGCCTTTCTGGATATTTCAGAGACGTCGATGGAAATGAGACCATATGATACGCAGTCTTTTGTGACTGCCTTCTTTCACTTACGAACAGCATGTTTTCAAAGCTCCTCAGTGTCGTAGCATGTACTGGTACTCCCATCTTCTTTTGGCCAAATAATACTCCACGGTGGATAGGCCACACTTTCTGTTGTTGTCTACCATTCTTTTATTAGGGTGAGATTTATATACAGTGAAATGCACAAATCTTGTGTGGCCATACCACGTTTTGTTTATCAGCCGATGAATATTTAGGCTGTTTCCGCTTTGGGGCTATATATAATGCTGCTAGGGCTTCCCTGCTAGCCAAGCAATAATGAACCCACGTGCCAATGCAAGAGACATGGGTTCGACCCCTGGGTTGGGAAGATCCCCTGATCTCCTGGAGAAGGAAATGGCAACCCACCCCAGTATTCTTGCCTGGGAAATCCCAGGGACAGAGGAGCCTGGTGGGCTGCAATCCATGGGGCACAGAGGAGTTGGATACAACTCAGCAACTAACCAACAGTGAGTGATGCCGCTAAGAATGTTCATGCGCAGGCTTCTGAGTGGGCACCTAGCGGAATTGGCTTCCCTGGTGGCTCAGATGGGAAAGAATCTGCTGCAATGCAGGAGACCCAGGTTCGATCCCTGGGTTGGGAAGGAGAAGGGGATGGCAACCCACTCCAGATTCTTGCCTGGAGAACCCCATGGACAGAGGAGCCTGGCGGGCTGCAGTCCCTGGGGTCGCAGAGTCGGCTAACGCACACACATACCTAGTGGGGATACTGAGTTTAGTCTTTTGAGAAACAAGCTCACTCAGGGAAGGAGGGCGTCTTCACAGCCACAGTATTAAGCATTCACACAGTGGTGCGAGTGCGGTCGGTTCTCAGCTCCTGGCTCCAAGCTGCGTCCTGTGGATTGTCCGCGTTTGGGGACTGGGAGGGGCCTGTGCCTCAGAAGCCTTCTGCCCGGGGCGCACTGCCCCTCCAGCCCGTGCTGGAAGCCTTCTGCCCGGGGTGCACTGCCCCTCCAGCCTGTGCTGGAAGCCTTCTGCCCGGGGTGCGCTGCTCCTCCAGCCCACGGCCGGGATGCGATGCTATCCAAGGTGCATCTCTCCGTCTTGTTTCCACGGTTGCATGAGAGCCTGTGCCAAAACCCACACACCCGAGCTCCGCGACTGCCCTGTCTGTTGATCTACTGGTGACCCTGAGAGACGGGAAACTGTGGAGAGTTTGGCACCACCTGGGCCTGGCAGCCGCCTCAAGCTAAAGCCTGCCTAGTGACGGAGTCTAGCCTTTCACCAGGAATGAACACTTCCTCGTCTGTCTGTCCCAGATTCCCCTTTTCCTTAAATGGTGACATCGTACTGGTCATCGGGGTTGTCGTTTCTCTGATTGACCCGCCTCTTCAGTCACCACCTCTGTGTTCGCTCCCAGCACCCCCTGCCCCCCAAACATGGTTCATCCGAGCCATGAGGATGAGGAACTCAAGAGGTTAAAGCTGGAGGGCCCCTCCTCGGGGCTTCACCTCTCGAAGCTAACTTTTATTTTTCACTTCCCAGCAGAAAGATTGTTTTCCATGATACAGAAACAACAGCACTATTGAGGGGCCGGATTGAAGCGGAGGCGTTTGTCAGCACCTCAGCAGTATTTACACCGTCCCTCAGGCCGGGGAGCGGCCTTCCTTGTTCCTTGGCTCTGATGGATCAGCAGAACCCCTGGGATTGGCCACAGCGGGTTTCACACAGCCTGATCCCTGGAATCTTCAGAGCTTCCTGAGGTGGCTCTTCAGATCCTGGTTCCTCTTGCGTGGTTGGCCCCAGGGAAGTCCCCTGAGGACTGCTTCCCCGTGGGCGATGTCTTTGAAGGGTTTCTGTGAGGTGAGGATGTCCCCTCTGCTCAGGGGGCCCTAGGGCGACCCTCCTTAGCTACCACCACCCGCTTCTCCCAGGCTTCCTTCTCCCTCTTGGGCACTGCAACAAGGAGCTCAGCTACCCGTCTTTCTGGTTCCCTTGCAACTCTAGATAAACTTCAAAATATTTTTTAAGGCGTCCAAGGCAATTAAGTGCTGATAACTGCAGGAATCTTCCCCAGGTGGCTCAGTGGTAAAGAACCCACCTGCCAATGCAGGAGACACAGGAGACATGGGTTTGATCCCTGTGTTGAGAAGATCCCCTGGAGGAGGAAATGGCAACCCACTCCAGTATTCTTGCCTGGAGAATCCCATGGATAGAGGAGCCTGGTGGGCTACAGTCCATGGGGTCACTAGAGTCGGACACGACTGAGCCACTGAGCAGGCAGGCAGGGGTCACATCTTCAGCTTCATGGGACATATAATTTTTATTATTACGATTTTTACGTCGATGCAGCTCTTTACAGATCGAAAGCACATTCGTGTGGCTTCCAAGCTTATAGAGGCTGTTGTATATGAGTGGATTTTGATTCAGCCATCACAGGGCATCAGTGTGGAATTTGTTTTCAGTTTTGATAAAGCCTAGGGAAACGCTGCGGTGAATAAGGTAGTTCACAAGCCCACTCTTGTGTGTTTTGACTCATGAGTAGTCTGGTTCTGGTTCTACAGCCATTTGGATGCGGGGCTTCCAAGCCCCCTTGGAGCCGCGCTCGCGGAGGGACTGGGTTGAGTTCAGGATCTTTATCGGTATATCGCCCCCTGGTGGCCGCAAACAAAATGCGGGCGTGTTGAGATGGGTTTGGACCATTAGGTGTCAGTCTCTGCCCCTCCACCTGGGCTGCTCTTCTTGGGAGTCAAAGACTGGGGAGAGGGAAAAAAACAAAACTAGACTGGTCAAGAAAAATCCACCAGGAATACTGTGAAAAATGTAAAGGTGGTCCAACGTGAGCTTTGGAATCATAAATTTGAATCTAAGTTACAGCTTCACCACCAAAGAGCTATGTGATTAGATATGTGGAAAACTCAGCAGTGGCCTCAGGACTGGAAAAAATGCCAGTTTTCATTCCAATCCCAAAGAAAGACAATGCCAAAGAATGCTCAAACTACCGCACAATTGCACTCATCTCACACGCTAGTAAGGTAATGCTCAAAATTCTCCAAGCCAGGCTTCAGCAATATGTGAACCGTGAACTTCCAGATGTTCAAGTTGGTTTTAGAAAAGGCAGAGGAACCAGAGATCAAATTGCCAACATCCGTTGGATCATCGAAAAAGCAAGAGAGTTCCAGAAAAACATCTATTTCTGCTTTATTGACTATGCCAAAGCCTTTGACTGTGTGGATCACAAGAAACTAGAAAATTCTGAAAAAGATGGGAATACCAGACCACCTGACTTGCCTCTTGAGAAACCTATATGCAGGTCAGGAAGCAACAGTTAGAACTGGAACAACAGACTGGTTCCAAATAGGAAAAGGAGTATGTCAAGGCTGTATATTGTCACCCTGCTTATTTAACTTCTATTCAGAGTACATCATGAGAAATGCTGGGCTGAATGAAGCACAAGCTAGAATCAAGATTGCCATGAGAAATATCAATCACCTCAGATATGCAGATGACACCACCCTTATGGCAGAAAGTGAAGAGGAACTAAAAATCCTCTTGATGAAAGTGAAAGTGTAGAGTGAAAATGTTGGCTTAAAGCTCAACATTCAGAAAACTAAGATCATGGCATCTGGTCCCATCACTTCATGGGAAATAGATGGGGAAAAAGTGTCAGAATTTTTTTTTGGGGGGGGGGCTCCCAAATCACTGCAGATGGTGATTGCAGCCATGAAATTAAAAGACACTTACTCCTTGGAAGGAAAGTTATGACCAACTTAGATAGCATATTCAAAAGCAGAGATATTACTTTGCCAACAAAGGTCCGTCTAGTCAAGGCTATGGTTTTTCCAGTAGTCATGTATGGATGTGAGAGTTGGACTGTGAAGAAAGCTGAGTGCCAAAGAATTGATGCTTTTGAACTGTGGTGTTGGAGAAGACTCTTGAGAGTCCCTTGGACTGCAAGGAGATCCAACCAGTCCATTCTAAAGGAGATCAGTCCTGGGTGTTCTTTGGAAGGACTGATGCTAAATCTGAAACTCCAATACTTTGGCAACTTCATGCAAAGAGTTGACTCATTAGAAAAGACACTGATGTTGGGAGGGGTTGGGGGCAGGAGGAGAAGGGGACGACAGAGGATGAGATGGCTGGATGGCATCACCAACTCGATGGACATGAGTCTGAGTGAACTCCGGGAGTTGGTGATGGACGGGGAGGCCTGGTGTGCTGCAATTCATGGGGTCTCAAAGAGTTGGACACGACTGAGCGACTGAACTGAACTGAACTGAAGATAAAATTTTAGTTATACAAGACTCAGGTTTTTCAAGTGTAAAATGGGAATGACAATACAGACAGCATGTTTGTCCTAAGAATTCAATAAAATAATGTATATAAACCAATTAGCACACTGTCTGGAACACAGAAGACTCTCAGTAAATGATAGATGTCATTATTACATCTGTTTGGAAGGAGAAAATATTTTCTATGAGGACAGCACTTCAGTGTAATCCATGCGTGCATGGATTATCAATAACAAGGCAATGTGGACATAAAAAAGCACAAGGAACAAGAACGGTCCATGTTTCAGCGCAGTAGGATTTATTGAATGACCTATAGAACGGATAGTGTATTAAATAAGAAAGAATCCCAGATAGAGCCTGAGACGTAAGTCTCTATACAGTTCAGGCTGAGTCTCTGTTTCAGTGGAAATGCATAGATGGTGGTAAATGGATCATATTATTTCCTCTGCACCTGCTAAAAGTAAAGGGCGGTAAGTTAGTGGCAGATACGCACTGGAAGGCTGTTCCAGAGAAGTAATGGGCCTCATTGCCTTTCTCGGGAAATGGCGTATCTTTGAGACCCTGTCTCAGCCCATTGAAATAATAGTGTATGAGAGCGCAGTGCTATCTGCTGCTGCCAGCAGAGCCTCAGACTATGCGGGTCTGGGGATGAGATGCGGGAAGCCCTCTGCTCTCACACTTGTCCCTGGCCCTGGTCTTGAGGGTTTCTGCCTGCTCCTGTCCCTTCCTATTTCTTGTGGGTTGAATGTGAGGACCTATGAACGGGACTGGATCTGGAAACGGGCTCTGTGCAGACGTACTCAAGAGTAATGGTGAGCTCACCCGAGGGTGACCCCAAGCCCAGCAGGACTGGGGTCCTTGTTAGAAGAGCACGAGAAACACACACACACAGAGTGCGCGTGAGGCACGCACGGGGGGCGGGGCGGACTCGGGGAGCACCGAATGCGCTGCCGGAGGCGGGTCTGCCCGCCGGAGTCTGCCCGCTGGAGACCACGGACTGCACAGCCGCCGGGAGAGGCGCGCGCGCCGCCCCGGCTCCCGCAGGAGGGCGGCCCCGCTGACACCCTCACCTGCCGCGGAGCCCCAGCATCCGGAGAGAAGGCGCGTGGGCTGTTTGAAGCCGCTCGCCGCGGCACCGGATGAACGCAGCCCCGGGAAACGAATACACGGCTTCTGGCGGAGAGGAGTTCCAGCAAGGGGCTGGGTGCTGGGGGTTTATCGGAGCGGTTCTTCATCCCCTGAAATTCTAACCTGATAAAATTATAGTGAGCTGCTCTACACAAGAGACACGAGGGGACTGAAGTAATTTGTGTTCAGACCGCACGCAGCAGCAGGTGATGTGCAAAGGGC
The DNA here is from genome assembly GCF_027580195.1 of Bos mutus. NCBI lineage: Eukaryota > Metazoa > Chordata > Mammalia > Artiodactyla > Bovidae > Bos > Bos mutus. The sequence continues at coordinate 60,936,323 of NC_091640.1, forward strand.
CTAAACACGTCGGATCTTTGCACCATGCCAGCAGTGGCACCCCACTCCAGTATTCTTGCCTGGAGAATCCCATGGACGGAGGAGCCCGGTAGGCTGCAGTCCATGGGGTCGCCAGGAGTCGGACACGACTGAAGCGACTTAGCAGCAGCAGCAGCCCACCCGGGGTGGGGAAAGACACGGCGTTTTCCTCCTCTGGTGGCTGAGACCAGCTTCTGAAGCCCGGGGTGCGAGGCCACCTGTCTGCCTCTTTCCCTGAGGGTGGTGTTCATGTAATCTCCCACGCGTGATCCTTTACAGGAATTTCCAGGACATCGCCAGGTTCTCTTCTCTCCTTCGCTGCCGTTAATACTTCTGTCCTGGTGCAAACAGGCGCACTCTGCTGCCCTAGTCGAGGTCTTAAATGGGACTCCGGCTATGAGGCTGTGAAACCGCCTCGCTCAGATGAGCCGTCCTGTTTAAATCCGCAGTGTGTTAACTCAGCTGATTCGGGTTTAGGAAATGCCCACTCACCCGGTTGACACCGCGCCTGAAGGGACGCCCTTGGCGGGACGGGCCCCGTGGAAAGTGGGCCCGGGACCTGGGGCCCCTCCAGCACCTGTTAGCGGAGCGGCCGGGATGGAGGAGGGTGTCAGCGCGGCGGTTCTCAGAGGCTCTGACGACGCCAGCGACCGAGCTGTTGTGCCGTCCTGCTTACCCGCCTCCAGCTCTCTGCGACACCCTGGACTGTGGCCCGCCAGGCTCCTCTGTCCATGGGAATCTCCAGGCAAGAACACTGGAGTGGGCAGCCATTCCCTTCTCCAGGGGATCTTTCCAACCTAGAGATCGAACCTGGGTCTCCTGCACTGCAGGCGGATTCTTTACCTTCTGAGCCACCAGGGAAGCCCAGAAGACCACCTCACTTATCCTTAATTCTCATTTTAGATAGACCCTCCGGCTGCTCCCCTCATCAACAGCCTCCTCTGTGATCAAGTTCCTATCACCTCCATCACTTGAAGGACCCCGGATCAACACACAGCCGGACCACACAGTCAGATGGAGGGGAGCGGGAGGAGGCTCTCCGGCCGCGGAGCTGAGCATCGCGGCGCGCTGCGTCGGGCCGGCCTGTGCCGGGTTGGGTGCGTGGGTGGCAGAGAAGGCGCTATCTGCCCGCGTCGGCTGGTGCTGCCTGGGCTGCAGAGAGGGGAGAACCCCTTGTGCCTTAACACCCCGTAGCTCGCTCAGAGGGACCAGCTAAGGATGGGCTGGTTTAATGGGACAGGATTAAGTGCATTTCTGGTCAGATCTGAGCCAACTTCTCGCATCAACATCACTGTAAGTGTTTCAACAGGGGAGTCAGACAGGGTCAGGCTAGAACTTTCTTTATTCACTAAATCGAGTCTGACTCTTTGCCGCCCCGTGGACTCCTCTGTCCATGGATTTCCCAGGCAAGAGTACTGAAGTGGGTTGCCATTCCCTCTTCCAGCACATCTCCCTGACTCAGGGACCGAAACCCACACCTCCTGTTTCACAGAGGACTCTACCGCTGGGTCTCCCGGAAAGCCCTGGAGCCTCCCGCTGTTGTTCATTCTGCTCCATCCAGGGTGAAGTGGACAAGTCTGCTATCGGCCGCCTTTCATTTCTTCCTCTGCATCCCTCTCTTTGCTCTCTCATCAAAACTGCAGGCCCCCTTCTTTCTTCCCTTTTCTCCTCTGTTAAAACTTGATCTGAGGAAAATAATTGATTATCAATAACTTTGAGTCAGATCAGTCCTGAGTGTTCATTGGAAGGACTATTGTGGAAGCTGAAGCTCCAATACTTTGACTACCTGATGTGAAGAATTGACTCATTGGAAAAGACCCTGATGCTGAGAAAGATTGAGGGGAGGAGGAGAAGGGGATGACAGAGGATGAGATGGTTGGATGGCATCACCAACTCAATGGACATGAGTTTGGGCGAACTCCAGGAGTTGGTGATGGACAGGGAGGCCTGGCGTGCTGCAGTCCATGGGGTCACAAAGAGTTGGACACGACTGAGCAACTGAACTGAATTGAACTTTGAGTCAATGGACATTTGTTCACTGCTCTTCCCTAAGTGATATTTTCCTCATTTATTCACCAAGAAGGTGGCTGGACTGTTTTGGAAGTAGGGTCTTCTGCTATCCCTGAGTTCACCCCAGAGGACATGTCCACCCATCAGCTTACGTGGGCTGTTGGAAGTGTGTGACTGTGTTTCAGAAGCCGCTCCCCAGGAACAGGTGGAGGCTTGCGATAGTTGGATACTCACTACCAGATTTCCTGAAAAATAGCAGCAAATACCCGTAAATAAACATTAGAAATGAGACAGACTGTTAGCATTTAACATATTTTTAACACATCGTTTACCAGTTTCTTCCTTCCTTGCCAGTCCTTAGAGTCGCCGAGTGGGCCCTTAAGATTGGCCCGACCCCACCCCCTAGTGATGAGCCCAGCACTAGGGAAGCATGACCTGGATTCAGCCTTGTGTGTGCCGTTCTCACTGAAGCCTCCAGGTTTCGTCCACTGCCACGTCGTGCTCACAAGGAGACGTAGCTTTAGGATGCTTGGCTTTGACAGCTGAGAAGCAAGGCCAGAAGCTCTCTGCCGTAGCAGCAATTGCTAATACACCCCAGCCTTCCAATCAGAGCTTCAGGGGGGTCCCTGTGGGAGGACAGGGCATCTTCCGACTGGTCCATTCTCTGAGACACAGCAGAGCAGGTCTCCCAGAAGAAACTACCCATTACCCTTAAAACTGCTCCCAACGCCCTGTTGTCTGACGCCTAAACTACTACAGAACGTCCCTCCCTGGGGTCCAGAGCTTTGCTGCCTACAGGACAGATTTGTTCTAAATCCTCTGTGTGTATGTACTCATTTAATGATTTTCAGAGTCTGCTGTTGTCTCTATTTTACAGACAACAAAAATGGAGGCTCGGAGAATGAATTGCCCAAGAGCTTGCAGCCAGTAAGGGACAGAGCCAGGATTATCAAAACAAGTCAGTTTTACCCCCAAGACCCCAGCTTTCTCCCCTGAGTCTGTGACACAGCCTTCAGTGGGCGAGGGTTTGAGGAGACGGCTGAAGAGAGCACAGTCACATTTGCCGATCTGGCTCATAGTGGATTGAGGAGTATTTTGCCTCATTTTAATTTCTGAAGTTTTCTCTTGCCTGTAAGAGGAGACATCTAAGTAGTTATGTCATATAAATAGTCATTACTTACGTGTCTAGGGCTTCCCAGGTGGCACCAGTGGTAAAGAATCGACCTGCGAATGCAAAAGATGCAAGAGATGCAGGTTCGAATCCTGGGTTGGGAAGATCCCCTGGAGAAGGCATGGCAACCCACCCCAGTATTCTTGCCTGGAGAATCCCATGGACAGAGGAGCCTGGCGGGCTACAGTCCCTAGGGTCGCAGGGTTGGACACGATTGAAGCAACTTAGCACACTAATATGTCTACATATAAGACATGTAAGTAGAGACATAGAAGTCTGAACCATACAGATGAATTTGACGAAGACCCAGCTCAGTCCCACGTCACAGCAAATTTCAGAATGGGCGATGCAGCCTGGGTTTCTTCGGGATCGATTCTAGCAGCTTTCTAACACCACCACAATTGAAAAGTTTTCACTAAAACCCATCACCAGAGAGCACCACACATTTCTGTTGTATTTGATCCTCAAGTTTTGCTTCTGCAAAAATCAGAGGAAAGTGCCAATATGATGGCAAACAGGACTTCTTCGAGTTACCAGGCATTTGTCCAGTTCCTGGCAACTGACTCAGGTGTTGAACACTGCAAGTTTCATTTCTTCTGGCAAATTTAACATTGACATCTTCAGTCATTTCTCCTAACACTTCTTTGAATTTGATTTTCTTTTTTACATAACTGTCCCTTTCCTCACTATTGTTTTTCTTTTGGTAGAAGTAGCTGCACTGTCACCAATGTCTTCACACTCATCTTTCAAGAACAGTCTTAAAGCATCGTGCACCTTGTTCCAGGTGGATCCTGACAGTCTGAAAGTATTCTTGCATGCTTACATAGAACAACAGAATTGAAGTCACTCCAGTCCACACTTCTGTCTGCAGTCGCCCCCACTGTCAGGGTCTCGCGCCCTGTTTGGGGACAAGCACCTGTAACTGCATCCTCCCTAGGTGACAGGTTAACGTCCACGTGGACTATTTATTAAAAGGATAAACACCACAGATGTGCTCATTGAGGCTTCAGTGTATAGTAGTAAACTCCACAGTAACCACAGTCATTTAGAACTTCGACCAGCTTTTTGGTGAGGAACATTGTATCACCGGGCTTCCCGGTGGTAAAGAAACTGCCGCCCAGTGCCGGAGATGTAAGAGGCAGGTTCAATCCCTGGGTCAGGAAGACCCCCTGGAGGAGGGCCTGGCAACCCACTCCAGTGTTCTTACCTGGAGAATCCCGTGGACAGAGGAGTTTGATGGGATACAGTCCATGGGGTCACAGAGTTGGATACGACTGAAGCGACTTAGCGCACACACGATGTTGTATCATCAGCGTGTGGAACTGCCGTGTTCGACGATCACGGGTGGCTGACCAGCTTTTAGACGGTTTCACTAGTGTTCTAATATTCCGTGTAGACAGTGTGCCCTCTTGCACCAGGCAAACTGCCCCCTTGCCTGCCTTTTGACTCACAGCCTTTCACAAGAAGACTGACTGACCTCACCCGTGGGGTGCAGACGTCAGGAACCCCTTCTGCTCCCACAACCCTGTGACTTCTTAGCCTCAAGCTCGCTTTATGGCACAGGATCGGTGTTGTTGTTGAGTCGCTAAGTCATGTCTGACTCGTTTGTGACCCCATGGACTGTAGCCTGTAGGCTCCTTTGTCCATGGGATTCCCCAGGCAAGAACACTGGTGTGGGTTGCCATGCCCTCCTCCAGGGGATCTTCCTGACCCAGGGATGGAACCTGCGTCTCCTGCATGACAGGCGGATTCTTTACCGCTGAGCCACCAGGAAAGCCCCTTGCACGGGATTAAACATTCAAAAACAGAAGTTCCATAGGTGGTTTTTTTTTCTGCTCACACCACCCCCTTTACCTGGGAGGGACCATGGGCATCAGAGCCCAGCTGACATCCTCTGGTCTCATGGCCCCGTCCCCCCAGGCCAGCTCTCCGCAGAGAATATGGGCTTGCTCTCCAGCTCTCCAGACACCCTCTTTTCCTGGCCTCTGGACAGTAGGGTTCTTGTCCCCTTTTAGCCAGGCATTTGAGATCCTGGCAAAGACGGCTCTTCCTCCCTCTGCCTCACTGCAGACGTTCTGCTGAGTAGTTTCCCGCGCCCCTGCTAGAGCTCTGGGGCTGACCGTGAAGGCAGGGGCCTGGGCCGCCCCTCCTGGGCGCCTGCAGAAGGGGCCCCTGCAGGAAGGGTCGGCCGCGGGCACCGCCCCTCGGGCGATCCTCGCACCCTGTCCCGGGCACTGCTCGCCCTCCGGGTGAGCGCTTTGCCTTGCTTGGCATCCTCAGAACAGCTGGGCCCTGGGGACGTCGGGGTGGTCCTCTTTAACAGCCAGAGCCGGGTTTCCTGGGCAGTGCCCCGCTCATGCACACAGTCCTTTCTGTCATGGCCCTGCCCTCAGACTGTGCAGGAATGATTTCTCGCAGATAACGCCCGCCCTGTTCCTGGTCTCTGTTCCTACCTCCCCTCCGTATCCGCCTCTCGCCAACCTGCGCCGGAAGACTGGGCGGCCTCTTCATTCCCATTTTAGAGGCGGGGAAACAGATGCTGAGAGTTGAAAATTACCCACGGGGGTGCGTGCAGCTGCCCTTAGGGGCAGAACTGGGACCAAAAAACACTCCCACCCCCAGTTTCTTTTTTTAATTAAATTTTTAATTTTATATTGGAATATAGCTGATTAACAATGTCGTGATGGTTTCAGGTGGACAGCAAGCAACTCAGTCATACACATACATGCGCCCATTCTCCCCCAAGCTCCCTCCCATCCATGCTGCCGCGCAGCATTGAGCAGAGTCCCCTGTGCTGTCGAGTAGGTCCTCAATGTGTATCCACTGTACTTCATTTTTTAAACTAACGCGTTTATGCAGTATCTACTCTGGCCGCACGGGGGCTCCACTGCCGCGCACGGGCGGCCCTCTGGCTGGGTGCGCGGACTGCGCACCGCGGCGGCTTCTCTTGCTGCCGAGCTCGGCTCGGGGCGGCTCGCGGGTCCCCGTCGCTGCGGCCCGCGGGCTGAGGAGCTGGTTCGCGGACTTCAGAGCGCAGGCTGGGTGGCTGTGGGCGCGGCTCAGTTACTCTGAGCAGGTGGTGTCTTCCTGGACCAGGGATGGAGACAGTGTCCCCTGCATCGCGAGGCGGGTTCTTAACCACTGGACTTCCCGGGAAACCCTGTCCCTTTAAAACGCAGCACTGTCCCACCCCCGTTTCTTAATTTCTCCTCCGCCCCGCACTTCAGTAAGCTTAGCCCGGCCTGGCCTAAGCGCAGAACCCTGGTTACCCAAGTGACACCAGGCAGGCACTCAGCTGGGGAGTGTAAGCAGACCCAGCGCCCGCCTCAGACCTGACGATTCAAAACCCACTCACCCGCTGAGTATCAGTATGTCTCTAGAAGCACGGAAAAGCGGGGATAGCATACAAATAGCTTGTTTCTATGACTATGTGTATTTTTATGTCAGGCCGTAGACGTCTGTTACCTGTGTCTATAAGCAGCGCATTTAGGAAATGATCCAAACAAAGCTGTACATGAAGCATGACAGCTTTGTGGCACCTGACCCAAGAGTCCCCAGGGGTGTTTGTGGCAGATGGTAACTTAAAAAAATGTTTTTTAATTTATATTAATTGGAGGATAATTACAATATTGTGATGGCCTCTGCCACACGTTGGGCTTCTTCCCAGGTGGTACTAGCGGTAGAGAACCCGCCTGCCAATGCGAGAGACGTAGGAGATGCAGATTCGATCCGTGGGTTGAGAAGATCTCCTGGAGGAGAGCACAGCACCCCACTCCAGTATTCCTGCCTGGAGAACCCCAAGGACACAGGAGCCTGGCGGGCTACAGTCCATGGGGTTGCAAAGAGGGGGACACGACTGAAGCGACTTAGCACGCGTGCACACATGCACTGCCATACATCTACACGCATCAGCCGTAGGCACTCACGTGTCCCCTCCCTCTGAGCCCCCTCGCCCCCGCTCCCCACCCCATCCTTCCAGGTCGTCAGAGAGCGCCGGCTTTGGGTCCCTGCGTCATGCATCTAACTCCCACTGGTGACCGGTCTTACATATGATAATGTATATGTTTCAGTGCTGTTCTCTCAAATCATCCCACCCTCTCCTTTTCCCACTCTGTCCAAAAAAAGTCTGTCTTTACATCTGTGTGTCCTCTGCTGCCCTGCATGTAGGATCATCAGTACCGTCTTTCTAGATTCCATATATATGTGTTAATCAATGATGTTTGTTTTTCTCTTTCTGACTTCACTATGGATAAGAGGCTCTAGGTTCATCTCCCTCATTAAAACTGACTCAGACCGGTTCCTTTTTATAGCTGCGTAATAATCCGTTGTGTGTATATACCACAGCTTCCTTATCCATTCATCTGCTGATGGACTTCTAGGCTGCTTCCGTGTCCTGGCTGTTGTAAATAGTGCTGCGTGAACTTAGATGATGACTTTATCATGGCTCCCATCCCACTTTGCACAGAGATGTAGCTGCTGAATCTTCCTAACACAGCACCCTGCTCAGTCCCCACGTTTCCACACAAGGTTTCAACTGGGTTTTCCATCCCCGCTACAAACTTTGTGCATATTACTCTAGGAAACGTGAAATGAGTGATATGTGGGTGATTTGCCCTTTCAGGCAGCTGCTCCCTGGTCTCCCTGACCATCCCTTTTCCCCACCCACCGCTCCTCCCCAGGCTCCAGAAAAGTGCCAGGGTTGACGAATTGCCAGGAAGTTCATCATCACGGTTTGAAACAGAAGCTACACACCTGAGACATAGAAAACACTTGCAGGAGGGCCAGCGCTTCACTGTGGAAATGATTTATTTGCAAGGCACGCCTCCGTCCCCGCCACACCCTGGGCAGCATTCCTGGGGCAGGCGTTCTGGTGAGACTCCAGGCCAGGCCATTGTAAGGCGCCCCACCCCCTTAAGAACTGCAGCTTGAGAAACTATTTCTCAGAGGTATTTGCCGTGTCTGAGAGGACAGAGGCTTGTAGACTGTGTCAAGTTGGTTAGGAATTGTTCATGGAAAAATCTCAGTGGTAGGAGTAAGCGATGAGGGAGATTGTTGTTTTTTAGTTGATAAGTTGTGTTCAGCTCTTTGTGACCCCCTGGACTGTAGCCTGCCAGGCTCCTCTGTTCATGGGATTCCCCAGGCAAGAACACTGGAGTGGGTTGCCATTCCCTTCGCCAGGGCATCTTCCCGACCCAGGGACTGAACTCACATCTCCCTCGTTGGCAAGTGCCTTCCCCACCGCTGAACCCCAGGGAAGCTGGTGGGGAAGGCACAGAGAGGTGCCCCCTGTGCGTCCCCATCCACCACATCCCCTCTCCCTCTGCTTCCAGCTTAGCCTCCCTGTCAACACTGGGTGATTCCAGAATTAATGATCCTTGAGCCCCATGCAGGGTTGAAATCCCACGTCCCCCCAGAACCCGAGTGTAGTCAAGATAAGGATGGAGATGACTGGGCACAGGGGCCCCTCAATCCAGCAAGTGTGTCCTTAAACGAGAGAAGCGCAGGAGCAGGGTCACGTGGCGAGCGAGGTCCAAGCCGCAGAGCACCACCACTAGTGAGCTGCTGCCAGGGGCCCGGGAGAGCGGAGAAAGGATCTTCCCCAAGAGCCTTCCCTGCGAGCATGGCCGGCCAACCGCGGACCTCTGGCCTCTGAAACCGTGAGAAGAGAGATATCTGTTATTTTCAGCCGCCTGGCTTGTAGTAAGCTGTTACAGCAGCCTTAGGGAGGGATGGCCCTTTCCAAGTGATGCGTCTGTTCCCAGTTCTTTACGTGGTCCCTGCTCTTGGGAGGGACGACATTCAAACCAAGGCAGTGGGTGTAAATACCCTGAGACTGCAGGCTGGGCCCAGTTTCGCTCACAAAGTAGCTGTGGTGCTGGCCCCTGGCAGCGCTGTCAGAGCTGCAGCCCAGCCCCAGGGGGCCGGCTCCAGAGCCTCAGCTTGGCTGGAGCTAAGTGAAGGCCCCCGGCGGCCTTAGGGGCTCAGCAGATGACTTGAGAAGGATGAGGGCTGTGGGCTACTACTGGCTGCTGGAAGTAGGGTCATAAAAATGTAAAGCTATGGGATCCTTTTTGCAAGCAATGGTTGCCCAGTGAGAAGGCCCATGCGGGAGGGGAGGGTGAGGGGAGGGTGAGGGGTGCCCTCTTGATCCTTGGCTGAGCAGATCTTTAACAGGTTTAATCACCAGGTGCGGTATTTCACGAGAATGGGCATTGGCTGTGAGGATACAGTTGATCAGGGCATTTTGCCTGAAAAAGGTGCTTTTATTTTTCTTGTTTGACAATTTTCTTTCTTTTTTAAGTTTCATCTTTGGAGCATAGTTGCTTGCCGGTGTAGTTAGTTCCTGCTGTAAACACAGGGGATCGGCGGTGTGTGTACATACGGCCCCTCCATCTAAAGCCCCCACCCATCACCCGGGTCACCACAGAGCTCTGAGCCGAGCCCCGTGCGGCTGGCAGGCTCCCGCTGGCCAGCTGGCTCACACGCGCTTGTGCACACACGTCAGGGTCACTCTCCCGGCCGTCCCAGCCTCCCCTCCCCTCCCCGTCTCCACGCATCTGTTCTCCATTCCTGCCCTGCAAATAGTTCATCTGTACCATTTTTCTAGATTCCATGTATATGGGTTAAAATACGATATTTGGTTTTCTGACTTACTTCACTCTGTATGACAGACTCTAGGTCCATCCACATCTCTACAAATGAAAAGTTTTGTTCTTTTTTTATGGCTGAGTAATATCCCATTGTATTTATCTACCACATTGATCTAGTTTTCAAGGTAGCATTTCTTCTTATTTTTTGAGAGCTCTTGGGTACAACCCATATTTATCTTTGGGCGGTGGGGGGGAAGTCCTCAAGTTATCTTGTCGTTTCCTTAATTTACAGTTACCCCTGAAAATAACAGAAAACCACTGGCACCCTATGCTGTATGCTCACATAAACTTAAGTAACTAGTTGGCTAATAATCTTTTATCCCCTTCGGAAAAGAAAAATACCTTTTCTCATAAAGCAGTCTCCATTAATGATGATTTAAATTTCCATGACACTGTTTATTCCCCTCTAGTGGGTGAAAGAGAGGCCATTCTCAGAGCACAGATTCTAGACAGGACCATCACCCAGTGTCTTGGGCTCCTGGCTGGCAGGGGCTGGCATCGGAAGTCCTCAGGAATGGACAGATCAAAAGAAGCAAACGAGAAAGAGGAGAGGGGACTTCCCTGACTGTCGAGCAGTTAAGACTCTGTGCCTCCACCACAGGGGGCACAGACTTGATCCCTGGTCGGGGAATTAAGATCTGGCATGCCATGCTGTGTGGCCAAAAAGTTAAAGAAAAAAAAAGAAAAAGGAGAAGGAGGTCGGGGAGGACAGGACGCCTTCCAGCAGTCTCTGTGCCCTCGGGTTGCTGCATGTTCACCTGCCTCCTTCCCTGACACGAAGCTCCTCTGCCTCTTGGCTCCTCATGTGTCTCTGGGATTGACTCAGAGGCACTGCTCAGGTGAGGAATTTCCGCAGGCCGGCCTGACAGCTAGTAGAGCTCCAGGCAATAAAACGCAGACAGAGGAAGGCCCCGCTGAACGGGAAGAGAAGCCCACGAGGCCTCTGGCCTTTTCCAAGAAGGGCAGCAGGTGATGTGCCAAACAAAAGGCAGACCAAAGCCTTGGGGCGGCTGCACCTCCTTCCGAGTGGGTCCACTGTCCATCCCCCAGCAAAGGGTGCTACCCAGAAGCACAGAACATGGCTGAACTATCGCCGCCTCCTAACCTGGGCTCAGGAAGGGCCGTTGTGTGTTCTCAAGACATGCACCAAACATGTGCTTTGTTTTCATGATTCCTGAATCATATTTTGATGAACTGGAGTGATTTACTGAATGCATTTCAAATAAGGGTTAATTCACCCCATCCTGGGTTTCACATTGCCTAGGATGCCACATGGGAAAAGACAATGGCACCCCACTCCAGTACTGTTGCCTGGAAAATCCCATGGACAGAGGAGCCTGGTAGGCTGCAGTCCATGGGGTCGCTAAGAGTCGGACACAACTGAGTGACTTCACTTTCACTTTCCACTTTCATGCATTGGAGAAGGAAATGGCAACCCACTCCAGTGTTCTTGCCTGGAGAATCCCAGGGATGGAGAAGCCTGGTAGGCTGCAGTCCATGGGGTCGCACAGAGTCGGACACAACTGAAGCGACTTAGCAGTAGCAGCAGCAGAATGCCACGTGGAAATTCAGGCAGAAGGATGGTACCTTCCAAACGGCAGGAGAAACTCGCAGAGCCACCCAGGAGACCACCATCGTGCAGCTGGGGAGAGGGGTCAGGAGCCCCTTGGGGGAGTCACTGTGATCTGGTCTGGATCACGACCTGGGTCTCCTACTAACAAGCTGTTAACTATGCACAAGCTGTCAGCTGCGGAAATATCCCTCCTGTGAGCTCTAGTTAGCTTACCTGCTGGATGTGCAAGCTGTCCTGATGAGCCAGGTGCCAGCTAATCCTGATAATTCCTGACCTTGGAGCCCTTTAAGTGTCCAGGTTACCCTTAGGACACTGAGGTCCAGTGGTTCTCTTGGATGGTTCAAAACCTTCCTAGTCTTGATAAGCTCATAAATGAAAAAGAAGAGAACTTTATAGCTGACTGGTAATGCTAAGTCACTTCAGTTATGTCTGACTCTTTGCAACCCATGGACTATAGCCCTCCAGGCTCCTCTGTCCATGGAATTCTCCAGGCAAGAATACTGGAGTGGGTCACCAGGCCCTCCTCCAGGGGATCTTCCCGGCCCAGGGATCAAACCTGTGTCTCTTACATCTCCTGCATTGGCAGGCAGGTTCTTTACCACTAGCGCCACCTGGGAAGCACCAAACTATAGAAGCAAACTATTTAAAATAACCATGTTGTCTAAGGTGCGGTTCTGTCAACTGCCGCTGAGAGGAGGTGGGAAGAGAAAGAAGCTCCCCTCGGCTTCCAATTATGCCATGATAACTGTTTAAATTGTATTGAGTAAATAATTATCTCTGTGGGTTGAACAAAAAAACACAATTCAGCACATAACACCCCTCAGTCATCTGTTGGAGGTGAGGCTTAAACGTGTATTTAACATGTGTGTTTCTGTTTTCATTTTTAATTCAGTGCCCTGATACAGAGAAGGCAGGAACTATTCATACTTCCAGGGGCCAAATGACTAGTTCTTTTGATATGTTAGGTGTTTGTTTTCATCTCTTATTAGAATTTTTTTGGGGGCTTTTAATTTCTTTTGAGCCAAAGGCAAGAATGGAGAGGAACATCGAGGTTCCCGGCGTGAGTGAGACGAGAACTGGGTGTGTGTTGTCATCTCAGGGATGAGAAGGGGACAGGCCCGGGGGTTTCCCAGCGCAGGTCACCAGGAGGCAGGAAGGTTCGTGAACATGCCTGGGGCAGGAAGGGAGGCCGGCAGCAGAGCTTCGGACACACTGATTTTTTTTTAGAGTATTTAATCTGTCTGTGGGCTTCCCGGTTGGCACAGTGGTGAAGAATCCTCCCGCCAACGCAGGAGACACGGACACATGGTTGGAGCCCTGGGTCGGGAAGATCCCCTGGAGGAGGGCACGGCAACCCACTCCAGTATTCTTGCCTGGAGAATCCCATGGACAGAGGAGCCTGGTGGGCTACAGTCCTTGGGATCGCAGAGTCAGACATGACTGAGCGACTGAGCACACACACAATCTGTTTGTAGGACGTATGGTAACCCTAAAAATTCATTCCAGTACACATTTGGTGCAGACAAATACTGTGATTCCACTTATATGAGGTACCCCAAACAGTCAACTCACAGAGTCAGAATGTACCCTGGCGGGCGCCAGGGGCAGATGCAGGCTGGGGCAGGAGTGGAGAGTTAGTGTTTCGTGGGGACAGAGTCCAGTCTCGGAAGGTGAGACGTTTGGGAGATGGACGATGGCGAGATTTGCACAATAGTGTGAGTGTACTTAGGGCCCTGAATTGTACACGTAAATACAGTTAGAAGAGCATGTTTTGTATTATGTGACTTTTACCACCCTTAAAAAAGCACTAAAAAAAAAAAAAGAGTAGATATAAGCCCCCATAATGTGTGTGCTGGGCTGCACACGAAGGCTTTGTGGCCGATCACAGCAGGCACAGGGTGGGGAGCACGTGGGGAGTCAGACCGAAGCCAAGTGCGGGCGGATGTCGCTTCAGCCGCTGATTGGGCGGGCGGATGTCGCTTCAGCCGCTGATTGGACGGCGGTGGCTCTCCGATCACGAGACGGAGGGAGGGGTGAGTCCCGGGGACCGGCTGCCGGGGCATCTTTCCTGCTCTGGAGTCGCCCTCGGTCACGACTGCGTCTGCTCTTCTTGCCCGCCCAGGACAGACGTGTGGAATGTAAATCACTGTGGCTGAAAATGGGGGTGTTTACGGGGACCTGGGGCGTCACTGCAGAGTCCTGTCCCAACCCGGAGGGCTGTGCAGACGCTGGTGGGGAGAGGCCTGCAAACGCAGAGATGGAGTTCCGTGGTGAAGATGGAAAAGTAGATCTTGTCTCGTGCTTTGGACAAGCTTAGAAAAAACGGAGCCATTCAATGGTGACAGGGAAGAACCTTCATGGAAACCTTGGGCTCCGTGTAAATTGCCTTGTCATAGGACACCACTCCTTGAAGACCCCCTTTGAAAAATAAAAAGATCCCCCTTTGTCTTGGTTTGCTACTAAGCCTAGTTCTTCATGGGAAAAGAAGAAGAAGAAAAAATACAGATTTTTGTGCTTTCTTCCCCTTTGTTGGCAAAGACTTCTTGTTCCAGTTTGAATCTTCTGAAAGTGCAAATTGGTGACTGTGGGTGCCCACCCAAATGCTCTTTATCTGGGTCCACGTACCTGTCTCCCAACTGCTGAGGGCACCTGAGTGCTGCCTTACCTCAGGGGTGACCCCCTCCCAGAACCACGCTGCCCCTGCCAGCAGCAGCCTGACAAGCCGCTGAGCATGGTGACGGGGCGCACCAGGCCCGTCACACCAGGACGGGCCAGCTCCGCCCTGCAGCGTGTGTTCCAGACTGCCCTTCACGCAGAATAAGCTCAAGTCCCAGTACTTCTTTGGAGAGCTTTGTGCAGGGGGTCATGGTGGCCTGGACCACACAGCGCAGCCTCCTGGCTAGAATCCCGAGGTCAAGACAAGAAGCCTGATTCTCCCATGGGTAAGCGAGCTGATCTCGGTTCACTCCAGCTGGGCAGGGAAGTTAGTATCTGTGTGACCAGTTGGCCCCAACATGCAGCTTTGTGGGAGAAAGGTCCTGGGAGCCGAGTGAAGAGACTCACACCGAAACAGCACGGTGTTCAAGAAAAGGCTTGTTACCGAAGCCAGAGCTTAAGGCAGTGAGCACAACTTTGATTTATAACAAGAGCTATTTGTACATAATTACTAAAATATTGATTGCACATTCAGCAGTGCGCCTAAATTAAAGACAAGCCAAATCCGGTAATAGTGCCAAAAGAATTTTATTGCAGTCACCGTTTAGCCCTTTCCTGCAATAATCTGGCATTTTGTAGAGGACATTTCAATATATTGAGCGTTGCCTTTGATGATTGCGCCTCCTCCTCATGCGTATGGAGCTCCTGGTTGAAGGCATGAAACAGTCAATAGGACACAAAGGCGGGTCTGTATATACAGGCTGAGATGGGAGCAGGGGTCAGGGTACAAATAAATCAGACGGAAACAGTCAGGGAAAACGTCAAAGGTGAAGGACTAGAGGGAGGAGAGGATTGCAGACACACGAGAAGGCATGCCAGACAAACTGGGAGGGAGGAGCTTGAGGGTCGCCTGCCAGCTGCGTGTTACAGGCAGGTTCAAGTCCATAGACGCTGACTGCAGATGCACTTTCAGGCGTGAGCGCCACCTGGCCTCATCCCGGACTGTCCCACAAGGTCCCAGGACCTGCCCTTGGACCCTCACCCCATCTTCTCACCCCCTCCAGACCTCTTTTCCAGGAGGTCAAGTTTATCAAGTGTATCCCCACCCCATGGCCCCTGAGCCACCGTTCCCAGTGTTTCCTTTCCCTGGTATGCTTGTCTCCCCAGTATTTTTATGGGTGGGGTTTCCCGGGTGGCTCAGTGGTAAAGAATCCTCCTGCCAGTGTGGGAGACACGGCTTTGATCCCTGTGTCGGGAAGATCCCCTGGAGGAGGGAATGGCAGCCCACTCCAGCACTGTTGCCTGGAGAATCCCATGGACGGAGGAGGCTAGGGGGCAGTGTGTGGCCCGAGGGTGGCAGCAGCGGGCGCGACTGAGACTGAGCAGCACCAGCTGTGTTCTTATGGGAGGACCTTCGTCTCTTTCAAGTCTTTACCCAAACATGTTTCTCAGCCAGGACTTTTCTGTCCTTCCGGTTTAAAATACAGCTCTACCCACACGTGGCATTCTCTATTCTTTTCCCAGGCATTTGGTTTTTAAAGTATTTTACTTGTCTACTTTGTAACCTCTGTATGGGCAAGGACCTTTATCCGTTTTGTTCACTGCTATACAATTTTCACTTTCGTGCGTTGGAGAAGGAAATGGCAACCCACTCCAGTGTTCTTGCCTGGAGAATCCCAGGGACGGGGGAGCCTGGTGGGCTGCCATCTGTGGGGTTGCACAGAGTCGGACACGACTGAAGCGACTTAGCAGCAGCAGCAGCAGCATACTCCCCTGGCCTAACACAGTAATGACTTGTGGTAAATATTCAGTACATATTTAAGGATTAGATAAAAAATGATCTCTTCAGCTATACTAATTTTCTCTTTTCCACATTGATGTGTGTTTTGTTAACTTTTATAATTGTTTAAGTTGACTTTTTCCCCCCATAACCTTCCTGGTTCTTTTATGGTCTTATATCACTTACTTATTTTGTGATTCCTTTGTCCAGCCTTTAAACTTGTGCTACATCATCATTTTATATTTCTGTGTCTGATTAATTTCATGAGCTGAAGGAAGGGAGTTTAAATCTGTGCTGATTCTCACTCATGGTGGCTGTTTTGCTTGTATTTTTCACGGTGTTTAATTCTGAGCTCATTGATCAATCTCTGGGGGCCTCCTGAGGGCCTAAGATGTGGATGCTTTTATCCAGAGAGGACTCAAGTTTGCTTCTACTGAGGGCCAGAGGCACCGGCCCAGACCAACATATATATATATGTATATGTATGTATGTATATATATACACACACACATAAGACCGACTTCCTTGTGGTCCAGTGGTCACGACTGTGCTTCCAAGATAGGGGGCACAGTTTTGATCCCTGGCCGGGGAAGTAACATCCCGCCAGTCTTGACCTAAAGATTAAAGCCAGTCTGTTGTCCATGGGGTCAGCTGTTGAGAGGTGCTAGGCCACCTTCCGCATGTCCTTCTCCCGCACTCCATTCCACTGTGGCCTCGAGTTGTGGGGGTGGCAATGACACCGTCTCACGCCCCTCGGTTACCTCTCAGTGCAGTGCTGGGTGAAGAGCAGGTGTCTGAGGTATAACTCCTGCTTTACTCGTTCCTATTTAAACATCGAATCTGGTGAACGAGCACGCTGCCCTTGTGCCCCTTTACATCCATCCTCTGGTTCCAGCGGGCCTTGTTCAGTCACTCAGTCATGCCCAACTCTGCCAGGCTCCTCTGTCCACGGGATTTCCAGGTAAGTATACTGGAATGAGTTGCCATTTCCTCCTCCAGGGGCTCTTCCTGCCCTGGAATTGGACTGGTATCTCCTGCATTGCAGGCAGGTTCTTTACCTCTGAGCCACCAAGAAGCCCATGTCAGTTTACGCAACCCAAATCTCAGCACCCTTGAGGCCCTTTACAAGATTAAGAAGGAACATTGTCTTTAAAGGAGCTGGTGATGCCAGGAGGGTGTTGTGTTGCTTTTTCTGGTTGAGCAGGTGTTCCTGCTGATGGGGAGGTCTGGTCAAATTACAATGCAGGTACAGGACTCACAGTGGGCGTAGAGAGGAGACAAAGGGCAGAGAAAAGTGTTTTCTTGCGTTGACATGAAATACGAATGTTATTTCATAATAATAAAACTACATATATATAATTAGTATTTATACTATATATGATATATTGTTTAGTCTCTAATCTGTTTCTGACTCTTTGTGACCCCATGAACTGTAGCCCACCAGGCTCCTCTGTCCATGGGATTTCCCAGGCAAGAACACTGGGGTGGGCTGCCATTCCCTCCTCCAGGGGTCTTCCCCACCCAGGGATTGGCAGGCAGGTTCTTTACCATCTGAGCCCCCAGGGAAGGCCCCCAACCCACCCCCTCGAGTGGCCGGGCCGCCCTGGTTATTTGGGCCTGAATTATTCCAGAGCTTCCTGTCCGCTTGAAGGGAGTGGTGCAGGCCTGTTGTGGGTGCGGCCTGGGCAGTCGGGCGGGAGTCCGGGTCCGTCTGTGCGGGAATTCGTTGGGGCTTGGCTCTCTGCCCGCGGGCGCAGGGCCATCTGGACCGCGTCAGGGCCCTGGGGGCAGCTCCGGTCCTCAGCAGCCCCCGCAGCCCCGGGCCTGTCCGCGGGTGTCCTGGCCGCGCCCCTCCCCGCGGGCGCGGGGGCCTCCTCGACCCAGAGGCGGCAGCTGCTTCTCCATCTGCCGCGGACACGGCCCGTGCGTCTCCACTCTGGCCCACGAGGCAGACAGGGGAACTTCCCGGGAGACCAGCGAGTCCTAAATCGCTTCATAGGGAAGGAGAGGGCCCTCCGCAGTCACGCCTCTCAGCCCAGCCCTGCCTGCCCTGTGTCCGAGCTTCCAGAAAGAGGGCTGCCCAGAAGCCCCCAGTGCCCCCCGCAGCCTGCTCTGCGGGCTCTGCAGGTCTGAGCCTCGCCCCGAGGATGAGTGCAGTCAGCGCGTCCCGGCTGTCACTCACCTGCTCTCACTGCTCCCGACCAGCGCAGCCTCCCTGCAGCCCGCCTTTCAGCGCTGGACTCAAGACAGCCCAGGGAGGTCCTCTGATGCTCCGGCGGCGTCTAACTCAGTTAACAGATTCGCTCAGGGCGTTAGATACGCTCTGAAAGGAATCAGGCCGCGGGGAGGGGAGGGTCCATGACCATCCTAAATCAAATGGAGGAGACCATTGACAGTCAGATCCTTGCTTCTGTTGCATCAGGACCCGCGAGCGGCATCAGGGACTGAGGCTGGGGAAAGGGCCCAGAGGCAGAACGTACAGCCTGGCGCAACCCCGGGCTGGAAAGAAAAGCTCAAATCAAGCTACACTGCAGGTCTGCCACGTGCTATCAAATCACGGGGCAGGGAGGCTGCGCGGAGGAGGGCAGAGGTCATCCCCTGGCCTCTGGGAAGGAGTTCCTGCCAGGGGAATGGCCACGTTGCTCCAGGAGCCCAGGGCTGGAATTCAGCGGGTGCGGGGAGGTGCCAATTCCGGGGGGGTGGGGGGGTGCTCCGCCTCCCAGGCTCTGTACAGGGAGAACCGCCGGTGGTATTCACACATCCAGGAGGATTGTTCCGGTTCGCCCAGGAGGAGCCCATTCCAGCTCCAGAAGAGCAAAATTGACTCCTTTTTCCCCTCCAATGTCACTGTGTATCACCACTGGTCAAAACTGTCCCTTTGCTCTAGAACAGGGGTTCCCAAATCCTGCACCATGGACCGGTACACCAGTTAGGAACTGGGCCACACAGCTGGAGGTTAGAGTTCTTTTGAAACAACTTCAAATCTCCATAGTTGCTGGATTAAAGTCAGAGTGGAATATCCTGTTGTTCAGTTGCCAAGTCATGTCCAACTCTTTGTACCCCAGGGACTGTAGTACACCAGGATTCTGTTCTCCACTATCTCCTGGAGTTTGCTCAAACTCATGTCCATTGAGTCGGTGATGCCATCCAACCATCTCATCCTCTGTCATCCCCTTCTCCTCCTGCCTTTAATCTTTCCCAGCATCAGGGTCTTTTCCAATGAGTTGGCTCTTCGCATCAGGTGGGCAAAGTATTGGAGTTTCAGCTTCATCAGTCCTTCCAATGAATATTCAGGACTGATTTCCTTTAGGATTGACTGGTTTGATCTCGCTGTCCAAGGGACTCTCAAGAACATCCTTAGTTGCCACAAAAGCACAGAAAAGCCTGCTTCCATTTCTAACATCCTATCTTTATGAAGCAGCATTTTCTGCAGTAACAGCAACCAAAACAAGATTACAGAGCAGACTGGACGTAGTCAACACACTTCAGGTGTCTCTGGCTCCCATCACCCCCAGATGGGACCGTCCAGCGGCAGGAAGGCAAGCTCAGGGCTCCCACTGGTTCCGCATGTGGTGAGGTGTGTAAGTAACTCACTGCGTGTCACAAGGTGGTCATAACAGAAACGTGGGGCACATAAACACGATGTGCCTGACTCTGTCCGAAGTCACGTCTCCTTCCCCGGCCTGTGGAAAACCTGACTTCCAGTCCTTGGTGCCAAAAAGTGGTTGGAACTGCTGCTCTAAAAAATTCTTTTCTCGTTCTTAGAAAGTTAGTCAGAATAAGTATCACAGTTTGGAGTTTAAGCTTAGAACAAGCAGATGCTAACTATGACATCATTCTCCTTCCTGGAGAAATAGATGGTGGTTTGTGCGAGGTTCTGCAGAGCCTGGTGGAGCCCTCGGACAGAGCCCAGCAGTCCTTTTCAAAGATGACACATGATGCCTGACTTTTGTTCATTGGTGAACCATTTTAAGGGATATTTTAATTGGATATTTTTTATCATAGCCTTTGAAATTTGATTAACGTTACCTGTTTCTCTACTGTTCTCAAGCCTTCAACATTCTGCCCCTTCTCTTAATTATTGGCAATTGATCCTACTTCTTCACCTAGAAAATAGGAGTTCTTTTCTGATTCCTTCTGTGTCCACCTGTGTCTATATACATGTGGAGGGCATGGCAACCCACTCCAGTATTCTTGCCAACAGAGGAGCCTGGCGGGCTATTGTCCATAGTGCTGCAAAGAGTTGGACACAGCTGAGCGACTGAGCACATATATATGTGCGTATGTATGTATATAGGTGTTAATATAAAAATCCATGTCCAAGCCTGGTTCTCTAACCTTCTGAATGATGTTGGCACCCTGTTAATACACTCCATTTTGGATTAAATTAGCTAGAACTGGTTTCCGGTGCTTGTAGTAAAGAGCCCTGAACTGATTCACTGGGGGAGCTCAACTGGCTTGGCTCTGTGGAGTCTCTCCTGGAATACATGACTTGGGAGATTTCCCTGGGCTCCAGACCACCCCAGGGGTGGAGTCGTGTGGTGGTTCCATCTGCTGAGGGCTGAGGAATGGTCTTTTCCACCATCCAGGCAAGCCAGCCTCTCTGCCCAATGCTGCCCCCTTCCTCCACTGCAGGGTCGAGCACGCTCACGCTGCCCAGTTTGGACATTCACAATGGGGCAAGCAGCCTGAAAATTAAAGTGAGAACAGAAAGCGGCTCACAGAGGCAGCACCAATGGCCCACAACCACGTGCAAAGATAGTAACACCAGTCGCCAGGGACAGGCACAGAACCTGTCACGTTAACTACTGAGCTGATGAGGCCGTGGGGCAGGGGGACTGGAAGACACAGCTCTTTTGAAGAGCAAATGGGAAATATTTAGAAAAGTTAATGCCATGCTGAGAGTCGGACTATAAAGAAAGCTGAGCGCCGAAGAATTGATGCTTGTGAACTGTGGTGTTGGAGAAGACTCTTTTTTTTTAAATATAAATGTATTTATTTTAATTGGAAGCTAATTACTTTACAATATTGTATTGGTTTTGCCATACATCAACATGAGTCCGCCACAGGTGTACACGTGTTCCCCATCCTGAACCCCACTCCCACCTCCCTCCCCATACCATCCCTCTGGGTCATCCCAGTGCACCAGCCCCAAGCATCCTGTCTCATGCATTGAACCTGGACTGGCGATTTGTTTCACATATGATATTATACATGTTTCAATGCCATTCTCCCAAATCATCCCACCCTCGCTCTCTCCCACAGAGTCCAAAAGACTGTTCTATACATCTGTGTCTCTTTTGCTGTCTCGAATACAGGGTTATCGTTACCATCTTTCTAAATTCCATATATATGCATTAGTATACTGTATTGGTCTTTTTCTTTCTAGCTTACTTCACTCTGTATAATAGGCTCCAGTTTCATCCACCTCATTAGAACTGATTCAAATGTATTCTTTTTAATGGCTGAGTAATACTCCATTGTGTATATGTACCACAGCTTTCTTATCCATTCATCTGCTGATGGACATCTAGGTTGCTTCCATGTCCTGGCTATTATAAACAGTGCTGCAATGAACATTGGGGTACACGTGTCTCTTTCCCTTCTGGTTTCCTCAGTGTGTATGCCCAGCAGTGGGATTGCTGGATCATAAGGCAGTTCTATTTCCAGTTTTTAAAGGAATCTCCACACTGTTCTCCATAGTGGCTGTACTAGTTTGCATTCCCACCAACAGTGTAAGAGGGTTCCCTTTTCTCCACACCCTGGAGAAGACTCTTGATAGTCCCTTGGACTTCAAGGAGATCCAACCAGTCCATCCTAAAGGAGATCAGTCCTGGGTGTTCATTGGAAGGACTGATGCTGAAGCTGAAGTTCCAATACTTTGGCCACCTGATGTGAAGAACTGATTTGTTGGAAAAGACCTTGTTGCTGGGAAAGATTGAGGGCAGGAGGAGAAGGGGAACGGCAGAGGATGACATGGTTGGATGGCATCACCAACTCGATGGGCATGAGTTTGAGTAAACTCCTGGAGTTCGTGATGGACGGGGAAGCCTGGCGTGCTGCAGTCCATGGGGTCGCAAGGAGTCAGACACGACTGAGTGACTGATCTGGACTGAATCCTGTGAAGTACTTTTGACCACAGCTAAATAGACACCTGAAGAAATGTACACAAGATTATGTATAAGAATGTACGTAGCATCATTGTTTTTAATAACAAAAAATGGGAAACCTCCTAAATACTCACCTTTAGAAAGTGGATAAATGCTGTGCACATACATAGGGTGTTGGCAGCAAAGGTGAGTGATCTTGAGCTACGTGTTCAACGTGAATAAGTTTCATGGGCAGCATGTGGAGAAAAACAAGTCGCAGAAGGAAGCATTCAGTATTCTTATAAAAGTTTTAAACAAGAAAACATGGGAAGAAATGCTATATTTTGTTTAGGGATACAAATATACATAGTAAAATATAAATGGAATCATGGACACTAAATTATGAATAATTGTTATTTCTAGGTTCGGGGATATGAACATATGAAGAGGAGGGTGTAATATTGAGCAAAAGGCTCTATTCTGTTTAACAAGCTGGATTGTGGGTACAGCTTTTCACAGTTCTAAAATGTCTCATTAAGTAAACACTTAATGAGGTGGGCTTCTTGTTGGTCCAGTGGTTAAGACTTCACGCTGCTAATGCAGGAAGCACAGTTCAATCCCTGGTCAGGGACCTAAGTTCCCATGTGCCTGGTAGCACAGCCAAAAGATTTAAAAAGGAAAAACACCTTAATGAAACAAGGGATTAGGAAGGAGGGGTGAGCCACAGGCAGTTTCCCAGGTCATTCAGGGGCAGCTATGGGTTCTGCAAACAGTGATTTTTCCAGACGCTGCCTCGGGGTTAATCTGGGTGTTGATTTGGCCAACATTCTACCAACATCACTCAGTTTCCTGGTTCACGAACTGATGGTTCTGTTGATAGTACACCTGCCTCCCGCAGCTTATATTTCTTGATTTGTTGAGAGAGAGGACACGTGAGCAGCTAACAAGCACTTTGGTTCTTTTCATCTCCTCCTTCCCGTCTCCTTCCTGTTATGGATTGGATTTGTTTTGGAGAAAAAAAAAATTAGGTAACTGATTTCTGGCGATGCTCTCTTCTCTGCCTTCTTGCACACGTGCTCACCGGCCTTCTCCAGCATCAGTGGGAAAAACAGAGCATTTGAATAAAAGAGCAGTAGGCTGATGGACACCATCGCACTGCAGCAAAAGTGCTGGGAAGTCCCCAGCTCCTCCCCAGCAGCACAGTGGCCTCTTCCCCCACGAACGTCAGACATTGGGCAGTTGTAATAAAGGGTAAGACCACACCGGGATGTGGAAAGGACACAAGCACAAGCTCTCTGGAAATGAATTAGTCGTCGTCAGATCTTTTCAAGTGCCCATGCCCTTCAACCCAGCAATTCCACTTTGAGAACACTAAGCAAAGGAAATAATCAAACATTATCAAATATTTATGCCCCAAATTACAAATCAAACCTAAAGTTCCCAAACAAGGGCCAGGTAATAAAATTGTGGAAAATCCAAATAGTGTTCAATGAAGCAGCCATTGCATATGAGGCGCATAAGAGTGACCAGGGAGGGACATCCCTGGTGGTCCAGTGGCTAAGATTCCATGCTCCCAATACAGAGGGCCCAGGTTCAATCCCTGGTCAAGGAACTAGACCTCACGTGCTAAGTAAGAGTTCTTGTGTCACAATTAAGATCTGGTGCACCCAAATAAGTAAATTTTTTTTTTTTTAAAGAGTGACATGGGGAGATAAACAGCATTTGGAAAAAGCAGGACATGAAACTGTAATCTGCAATATCAACTCTTTACATTTATCTACCATCTGTCTATCTACACAGATACACAGGAGAAAATCAGAATAAAATATATAGAAATGTTAGCAGTAGAGATCTCTGGGTAAAGAAAGGGATCATAGCAATTTAAAATATACTTTTCTGGTCTGTCCAAAGTTTTGTGCAATGACTATGTATTACTTTAAAAATTAGGGGACAAGTTATTAAAAGGAAAGCACATGGGGTTGAGAAGCAGGTCAATGAGGTGGGTTAAAGAGTGTTCTTCCACAATTTCCCTCTGGGTATCCTCGTCCCAGGATGTAAGCACAGACCTGCATACCCCATCCTTACTCTGGTAGGGAAGCCTGACTGTAATTGATAAATTGCTGGAGGCTCAGTGTGGACAACTTTGAATGTAAAAATTCCAGAGAGACCCAGTCATGTAGGGTAGAGGAGGGGTCCCCACAATACTGTGAGTCTTACCTTCAGGAGGTTGAATGGCCTCCTCCTACTTCCAGCCAGGGGAAGGGAAAAAGGAACAATTCTGTAATACACCAGAACTGTCTGTTCTTAACAGAACTGCCTTCAGGGGAAACTAGCTAACCAGAGCCTGACCAGCTGACCTAGGGCAGGGAAATACCCTGGCCCACTCTGGTCACCCTGACCCACTTAAGTGGGGAGGGAAAAAGTGAGAAACGTGTGAGGTTTGGTCTAGAGACACAGGCTCACTGAAGATGGAGACCTAATTGTAGGACCGGAGACCATAGCTTCCCCTCCGCCCACTCCTCACCACCACATTCCTAAAGCCTGTTCAGGGAATTCTCAGGTGGTCCAGTGGTTGGGACTCAGTGCTCTCACTGCCGGAGCCCCAGGTTCGATCCCTGATTGGGGGAAACTAAGATCTCCCAAGCTGTGTGGTGTGGGCAAAAAAAAAAAAAAATGTGTTAACATCAGTTCCTTTGATCCAGTACATCATATCTGGCTATCAAGAAAAAATAAAGTATGCCCCCCAAAACCCCAAAAATGTGACGATAGAGGCCAAGTATCCGAATCAGATATGATAGGTATGTTGGGATAATCAGACTGGAAGTTTTAAACTATGATGAACGTGCTGAGGGTTCTAATGGGCAAAGTGAACGGCACACAGGAGCAGGTGGGCAGTGTCCACGAGAGATGGACATCCTGGGAAAGAACCAAAAAGAAATGCTAGAGAAATTTCCTAACAGAAAATTGTGCCTTCGGCGATCTTATTAGTAGACTGGACATGGCTGTGGAAAGAGTCTCTGAGCTAGAGGATAGAGGATATGTCAACAGAAGCCTCTAGAACCAAAAGGAGAACAAAGACCTAAAAAAAAATATCCAAGGACAACTACAAAAGATGTGGCATAATGGGAATATCAGAAGGGGGAGGAAAAATGAAGAGAAGAAAGGATAACTGATACGCTAAGAAAGAGGAAATGAAAGCGTATGAAATGATCGGTTAAAACCTGAAAAGGAAGAAAGAGTGGATGATAAAGGTAGGAACAAAGCAGAAGGGTCACAAACAGAAAACAGTGACAAGTACGGCAGACAGTAGCCCAGCTACATCAGTGATCACTGTGAACACCTCTCCCTGACCGAGGAGGAGGAGGGGCTAAGTGTCCCCAGCGTGCTGACCTCCCCGCGCAGGATTTCGGCGCTTGGCTCCTTCCGGCACAGCTGAGGGGTCCTACACGGTCACTCCCCTCAAGGGCAGAGAGTATCAGAATCAGTGTGTTGGGCTGTGGGGGTGGGGACCATTCCATGCAGCCTTCCAGATGGTTCTGAGATTCTCGCCTACCTAGCCACCTTCCTCCAGAAGCTCCACCTCCAAGGATGATGCTGTTTGAATCGCAGACATGAAAACCCAAAGCTAGCCCTAACTAACCAAGGCAGGATGAGTTGACCTCATGGGTGTGACTTCAGAATCCTCATAATCAGCCTCCCCCCACTCCAACCCTCCAAAAAAAAGTCCTTCTTGATCACCAGGACCCCGAATTCCACAAGGGACATCCATTCATTGGACTTGAGGCTTTGTTTTCTGAAGCATCAAGGTCATTTGTGAAGGGTTTTAAACTAGGTGAACCGTGGAACCCAACACTAAGATCCCGTGATCCTGTGCATTATTTCTTTTATGTGAATAAATCCCAGATCCGTTCTTGAAAGGAGATTGGGAGGGAGAGCAAGTCAAGGCCCTCGTAAGCGAAGGGAGGAGAAAAGAGAACAAGGAGGACACAAACGCAAACCAGCTGTGGGGTCGCTCCCTTAGGCCCGGGCTTCCCCACGGGGAGATTTTCCTCTTCCAGGGGTGTGAGGACCAGGGAGGAGTCTCAGTCTCATGATCTGAATGGAGAAGCCTGACAGACGTGGCAACTGACCCGTAACTTCAGGAAGGGCAGCCTGAGCTGCAGACAGGCATTAGGGAGAGGCCCACCGGGATGAGCGCTATGGGCTGAATTTGTCTCCCTAAGATTCCCATGCTGAAGTCCTTACCCCCTCTAGGTTCTAACCTCAAAACGTGACCTATTTTGGAAATAGGGCCATTGAGGATGTAATGAGTTAAGATGGGATCCTGCATTAGGATGGGGCCCTAGTCTAGAATGATTAGTGTCCTTATAAACAGAGGACATTTGGAGATAGATATGCACAAGCCAGAATCAAGATTGTCAGGAAAGTGAACGTCGTGACCGACTCTTTGCGACCCCGTGGACTATACAGTCCATGGAATCCTCCAAGCCAGAGTGATGGAGTGGGTTGCCATTCCCTTCTCCAGGGGATCTTCCCAGCCCAGGGATGGAACCCAGGTCATCCAAATTGCAAGTGGATTCTTTACCAACTGAGATATCAGGGAAGCCCCGCCTTCTGCTGGGGCATAGTTTATTTAACTGCCTGGTCCATTTTTATTCCTCATGACACACCATTATACAAGTGACTCATAACAATTGGATATAAAAGGAGGGTTGTAACATTTTTAATCCCTTTAATGTAATTTAATGGGGAAATTAATCATTTATTACAGCAGATGATTGAAAACCACTCAGAGTGTTCTTCCTGAAAGCTGGCATCAGAAGCTTCATTTCCCACAGTTTTCTGACATCTTTGCGTCTTTTAAATCTTTGGCAAAAGAAACATCAGATAACTTAAATAACAAAGTTTTGAGGTTCTCTTGTCTGATTTTTGTTTTAAAATTTCCTCATCAAAGATTTTGAGAAGCACCCTGCTCAATGTTATGTAGCAGCCTGGCTGGGAGGGGAGTTTGGGGGAGAATGGATGCTCGCGTGTGTATGGCTGAGTCGCTCTGCTGTGTACCTGAAAACTTCACAGCGTTGCTAACTGGCTGTACTCCAACATAAAATAAAAAGTCAAAAGTAAAGAAGGGAGGGGGAAGACCCTAAGAAGTAAACTGAAAACCGAGAATGCAGGTCAGGCGGTCACTCTGTCAGCATTTCGGGACTTCACTGCACTACGAAAAGAGAGTATCTTGCCTCCTAGCTACGCAGAAGAGAAAGCCCAAGTCTAATTCATTATCCAGGTCGAACAAATATACTCTCTCATCTCTTCTGAGAACCTCAAAATGTTTTGCAAAGGGAATTGAAACTTCACAGTGACCCAAGGGATAAATGTATTTCAGCTAAATTTGCAACCAAGCACAGCAAAACAAAAACAAACAAACATCCATATGGAGAGAGGGCCAGAGCAGCTGGGCTGGCCACGCGGGCTGGGCTCCTGAGCCAGCGCCTCCCACAGCAGGTCGGCCCGGGCAGTCGCACCAGGGCCTCCGGGGCAAGTCCATCAAGTAGCACTGCCCAGAGAATATGCTGATTGTCCCCCCAGGGCTCGTCCTGGCCCCTGACCAGCCCGTGGGCGTCCATGCCGCCTGCAGGCTCAGCACAGAGAAGCGGCTCAGCGGGGGCCTCTGTCAGAAGCCACCGCACTGTCTGAGCACAGCCAAGGGGCTGCGGGGGCCGGCAGCCACTGGCTGCCCAGACTGGTGCCACCAGTACCATCTGGAAGGTTCCTGCTGCGATGATGTGTGACTTGCCTGCTTACCAAGTGACTAAACTGGATCGGCTCCGGAGAAACCTAAAACACCCAAAACTAACAAACCAACCACAACAGCGGGAATTGCGAAGGCAATAAAGTCCTTGGCCTTCTTGCTATGCTGTGGATTCAAACCGGCAAAGCACAGGAACGCTTCCAAGGAGTGTTTGATTCAAGGATAAATAGTGGTTCCAGGAGCCTGTGCCTTCAGCATCCCAGCCTGAGAAAGCTTCCAATAGCGAATGTGATAGGCTGGACTTCTCTGGTGGTCCAGAGATTAAGAATCCGCCTGCCAATGCAGAGGACAGGAGTTCGATCCCTGGTTCGGGAAGATCCCGTGTAGCTGCGCGAGGGCAACTAAGTCCATGCGCTCCACATGCTGAAGCCTGCGCGCCTACAGCCCGCCCATGCTCTGCAAGAGAAGCCAGGCGGGGTGCCCCACGCAGAGCTCTGAAACGGAGAGCCTGGCTCGCCGCAACTGGAGAAAGCCCGCGTGCGAGAAGGAAGACCCTGAGCGGCCGTAAATACAGAAGTACATAAAAGAACGCGATATGCAGACATGAGTTACAGGGATCCAGCATCTCTTTGGTGGCTGTCATTGGCCAGCTCCTTCCACCTTGCGTCAGCAGGGTGTGAAGACGTGCAGCAAGACCCCAGAGCATCGCATTTCACCTCCTACAGCGGGGGTCGGCTCTTGCTGACCAGTGCCTCTTGACGATCTCCATGGAGATGGCATGATGCCCTGTGCCCTCCCCGAGGCTCCTGGGGTCCCCATCGCCCTTCCCACCTCCCACTTCCGGGCTCTGCACGACCCAGAGCTCAGCTCCGCTCTCCCTCGGGTTTCACCTGCATGATGGAATTTCCTCTCCTTTGCATTCCGTCAGCAATTTGTTGAACGTCTCCTGTGTGCTGTGTCCCAAGCAAAAGGGAAGACCGGTATATTCAGTTCCGGAAAATGTCATGTTACACAGGCCTACGTACTTCAGGTAGGAGTGTCCCTCAGTATTCAGCTCTATTCATTTCCTGAGTTCTGCGAAGTGATAGCAAAAAAAAAAAAAAAATCACATAATAAGGGTGTTCTTTCTCAAAAGGGCTCTATCCCTCCCCCCGCCCCCAATTATCTAAATAATGCACTTTCTCAGTAATGAGTAACAAGGGCATATGAGACAAAGACAGAACTGATAAGATGTTTCCAGAAGAGCTGCAAACCAACATCCCAGCAAGCACAATACTAGTTACCTGCCTAAGGCTTTATTTCTGATTTTCATAAACAGTAATTTGATACAGGGTTCCTCCCGTAAATGGTTTTTATGTATTTGTTAAAAATGCTTTATTGTGTCAAATATTAAAAGCAACAGAAATATAAAATCTTTAAAAATAATGCAAAATTCCTGTCCCCTAACAAACCAGCCGTTTCATTTGCCATGTTTCCTACTAGTCTTTGTTTTAATGTATTCATATTTCAGACATAACTATTTGACATAGATGGAATTTTATTGCCTTCTCTTTTTCTACCTTAAATCATAAGCGTAAATCACCAATTTCCTATTTTTACCTTAAATCACAAGTGTCTATAGAAATTTCATGCTTAAGAGTGTTTACTGATGCATGATATTCAGTCTAGTATGTCATAATTCACCTGTTGTTATTTGCTGTGATAATAAACATCTACAGTAAAGACCTTCATACGTATATCATTCCTTCCTTTGGTGGGATATTTTCTTAGGACAGTTTCTAGGATTCGGATTATTGGTGTAAAGAGCCTTTTGAATTTTACATCATTATTTTTGGTAAATTAAAGTGTGTTTTGTTTGGAAAATTTCACACCAGCTTTTGAGGTCATGGGAGCATGAAGCTGTTGCAAAACCCAAGGCTGGTGATCCTAGTGGCTGGCAGCAAGTCTGCTCAAGCATGAGGCATAAGGCCATACCAGGTTGACCTTTATACACAAAGGAGAGTTTTTAAGAGGCAGACAGCAAAAGAGACTCATATCTGAAACAATACCGATGTGGCGTACAAATGACCGGGCTAGAAAAATGATCTTTCACCTCCATTGATTTTCGTTTTCTGCTGTAGTGCAGCATGCTATGAAAATAGAGTTCTCAGCTTTCATTTGTCTGTGACTCATCAGAAAATCTTTTCATCTATATTCAGAGCCAGCAGTGGGCCTTATGATAACAGGCACTCCACAAATATTTGTTGAATTGAAGAGGACTACATTTTTATGATTTTTTTAATTCTCATTTTTATAGTGGATTTATAGTGTGAGCAAGAAATAAACCACTGTTATTGTAAGCACAGAGATCGGAGGGGTTACTGAGACATAACTGAGGTTCTCTGGGCTGATCTACCACCTATTATGTGCTTTCTGTGAAAAACGGCTAAATGCACAAAGGGATGGCAGCACTGTTCATAGTTGCAAAAGCAAAGACAGTGGAAATTATTAAGGAAAGGATGCAATTCCATGCAATTTATTATCTAATCATTAAAATGAATGTTTATAAAGAACTTGAAATTGCATGGAAAATTCTTACAGTGCAAGATTAATTTTAAAAGGAAGACTATATATAATTTATTTGTTTGTATATATTATATATGTATTTATATGTATATAAGTCCATTCTGAAGGAGATCAGCCCTGGGATTTCTTTGGAAGGAATGATGCTAAAGCTGAGACTCCAGTACTTTGGCCACCTCATGCAAAGAGTTGACTCATTGGAAAAGACTCTGATGCTGGGAGGGATTGGGGGCAGGAGGAAAAGGGGACGGCAGAGGATGAGATGGCTGGATGGCATCGCTGACTCGATGGACGTGAGTCTCAGTGAACTCTGGGAGTTGGTGATGGACAGGGAGGCCTGGCGTGCTGCGATTCATGGGGTCGCAAAGAGTCGGACACGACTGAGTGACTGATCTGATCCGATGAATATACATTCATATGTATAGTCATACTTATATGTATATATAAATGTGTAAATACATATATAAACTGTCTTCCCTTTCCTACGTGTATATACAGGGCTTCCCAGCTGGTGCAGTGGTAAAGAATCCACTGTCAGTGCAGGAGATGCAGAGACACAAGAGACACGGGTTCCATCTCTGGGTCAGGAAGTCGCGTGGAGTCGGAAATGGCAACCTACTCCAGCATTTTTGCCTGGAAAATTCCAAGAACAGAGGAGCCTTGTGGGCTGCAGTCCGTGGGGTCACAAAGAGCTGGTTGCACACACACACCTGCACATAAAGCCATGACCTGGTTAACTTCGCATTAAAATTAAGCAACGCAACAAAATGATGATAGTTTCAACTTTGAGAAAACAGTGAGTTTTTGTTCTTTTTTCTACTTTTCTTAATTTTCTAATTGTTTTTCAAGTGTTTATCTTTCTTATAATCAACAAAGCTGTTTTGCAAAAGACCGCTTTCCTGGGGGACCTGTCTTTTTTATCTACTTCTTTTACAGTCATCCTTTCAAGAAAGATTTATTATCAGCACTTTCTCTGTGCTTCTTGTAATTCTCAATGCCAGAACACAGTCATGAACAATACAGTTATTCCTGTTTTCACAGAGCTTACATCTAATGAGAATTATAAGCAGAAACTTTCCACAATAATCATTTACTTCGATTATTTTGAAAGTTCTTGAAAAGAAAGGAAGAGGAAGAGGAGTGGTGTCTAACTGAGAAGCTGGACCTGTTCTTTTCACCGGATGATTGAAGATCTGGGTTATGCATTCTCCGTTTTAATGAAAGTCATTTGCTAACACTTTAAAAAAAAAAATCTGCAATCGCTATTAAGAGTTGTATCTCAACAGCGAAAAAAATAAGTAAAAAGGACAACCATGAACAACATACCAAAAACAAACAAAAAAGAGTTGTGTCTATGTTATGTAGTTTTACTTACTATTAATAATTGTTACTAAAACATAGAAAATAAGTCCCCATCAGAAGACTACTAGATAGCAGCCAGTGGTGGTGACTTAGTTGTTAAGTCGTATCTGACTCTTGTGACCCCATGAACTGTAGCCCACTGGGCTCCTCTGTCCATGGCATCCTCCAGGTAAGAATACTGGAGTGGGTTGCTAGTTCCTTCTCCAGGGAATCCTCCCAACCCAGGGATCAAGCCCTGGTCCCTGCATCGCAGGCGGGTTCTTTACCGACTGAGCCGCCAGGGAAGCCCCGATAGTAACCTGTGTCCTCATCACGATACTGACCATGGACACAGTCAGTACAGGCGTACATCTACTGGAATCCAAGCTTCACGGAAGTGTTCAGCTTGATTTTCTGAACCCTGAATCACAAGCCAGACTCATAAAATAACAGAAAGACATTCTCCAACTGGAGTAGGAAATGAGAGAAACCGAGATTTCTTCTGTAGGTTTTAGGGCTGTCTTCCTACGTTCTCCAAAGCACACAAGGAAAATTGCTCTGATTAACAAGTTTTTCCCTGAAAAAAGTATAAAACGCTTAGAAAAAAGAATTAGAGGGGCACTCAATCTGGTTTTTAATAACTTTTATTGTTTTACCGATTGTAAAAATAATATATGTTCTTTGTAGAAAATATGAGTACTGCAGAATATTAAGATGCATTAAAGCTCCTCTGTAACTCTGGCACATAAAGATAACCACAGCTATTATTACAGTGAAGCGGTATGCAAACTTTCCTCTAGAACAGAGGTTGGCGAAGTTTTGGGCACAGGGCCAAATAGTAAATGATGGTTGCACAGGCAGCTGCCCACTCTGGGTGCAGTGAGAGAGCACATGTGCACACAACACCTAAATGAGTGCGTGTGCCCCGTCCCCACTAAACTGCACTTACACAGGCAGGCGGCGGCCTGACCTGGTCCCACCCACAGCTTGCTCAGCCCTCTTCTAGAGCGTTCAGTCTGGAGAAGGGCAAGCATGGAATTACAGATTCCTACCCCTCCTGCCTTTGACATTTCCATCGTCATCATCCTAAGGGAAGAGTCTCATCACTGTTCTCCATGTTCACTGGTCAACCTTTACTGGAAGCCTGTGGCTGTGCCTAGGAACCCCTGGCGGCTCAGACGGTAAAGAGTCCGCCTGCAGTGCGGGAGACCTGGGTTTGATCCCTGGGTCAGGAAGATCCCCTGGATAAGAAGATGGCAACCCACTCCAGTATTCTTGCCTGGAGAATCCCATGGACAGAGGAGCCTGGCGGGCTGCAGTCCACGGGGTCACAAGAGTCAGACACGACTGAGAGACTTCACTTTCACTTTCTTTTCTTTACGGCTAAGTCGCTTCAGTCGTGTCCGACTCTGTGCAACCCCACAGAGGGCAGCCCACCAGGCTCCCCCGTCCCTGGGATTCTCCAGGGAAGAACACTGGAGTGGGTTGCCATTTCCTTCTCCAATGCATGAAAGTGAAAAGTGAAAGTGAAGTTGCTCAGTCGTGTCCGACTCTTAGTGACCCCCTGGACTGCAGCCCACCAGGCTCCTCCGTCCATGGGATTTTCCAGGCAAGAGTACTGGAGTGGGGTGCCAGTGTGTTGAGGGAGCAGCCCCCACTCCCGCCACCCCCGACCCTTGCTCTTCAAGCCTTACAAGCTACAAGGAAAGCATTGTTCTTTGGTGGCTGTCTTGTCCAGCTCTTTTGGGACCCCATGGACTGTAGCCCGCCAGGCCCCTGTGTCCATGGGACTTCCCCGGCAATAATACTGGATTGTTGCCATTCCTTCTCCAGGGGATCTTCCCGACCCAGGGGTCATACTGAGGTCTCCTGCATTGGCAGGTGGATTCTTTACCACTGATCCACCAGGGAAGCAGGAAATGCTTACAAACGGCAAGTAATGACAGGCTTGCCCAGGAGAGCGGTACGGTGCTGTGGGAGCATGCACAGGAGATCTAACCCCATGGCAGGTTCAGAGATGGTTCTGAGAAAGGATCCAGGAAGCTGCAATCTGAACAAGGAGCAGGGGAGGCCCGGCCACGTGCTGGTGACAGGGAAGCACAGACACAAAGGCCAGGACACAGAGAGACCAGAGGAGCCAGCAGGAGCAGAGACTGCCAGCCTTGACACTCCCTAAGGCATCAGGACTTGCTCCCGGGGGCAGGGGGAAGCCACAGAAGGGTTGTAAGGAGGGAATTCATGAGATCAGCCTTATTCCAGTGGATCCTGAACTTGGCGCCCCCACCCTAGGCCCCCAGGAAATTTCCCTCTCAGTCCTTGCAATGCAGTACTACAGAATAACCTTTTTTTAATTCATTAATTTTTTATTAATTCATTATTTTTTCATTCATTAATTCATTAATGAGAGTCCCTTGGACAGCAAGGAGATCCAACCAGTCCATCCTAAAGGAGATCAGTTCAGTTCAGTTCAGTCGCTCAGTCATGTCCGACTCTTTGCGACCCCATGAATCGCAGCACGCCAGGCCTCCCTGTCCATCACAAACTCCCGGAGTTCACGCAGAATCAAGTCAGTGATGCCATCCAGCCATCTCATCCTCTGGCCTCCCCTTCTCCTCCTGCCCCCAATCCCTCCCAGCATCAGAGTCTTTTCCAATGAGTCAACTCTTTGCATGAGGTGGCCAAAGTACTGGAGTTTCAGCTTCAGCATCATTCCCTCCAAAGAAATCCCAGGGCTGATCTCCTTCAGAATGGCCTGGTTGGAGCTCCTTGCCGTCCAAGGGACTCTCAAGAGTCTTCTCCAACACCACAGTTCAAAAGCATCAATTCTTTGGCTCTCAGCCTTCTTCACAGTCCAACTCTCACATCCATACATGACCACAGGAAAAACCATAGTCTTGACTAGACGGACCTTTGTTGGCAAAGTAATGTCTCTGCTTTTGAATATGCTATCTAGGTTGGTCATAACTTTCCTTCCAAGGAGTAAGCGTCTTTTAATTTCATGGCTGCAGTCACCATCTGCAGTGATTTTGGAGCCCAGAAAAATAAAGTCTGACACTGTTTCCACTGTTTCCCCATCTATTTCCCATGAAGTGATGGGACCAGATGCCATGATCTTAGTTTACTGAATGTTGAGCTTTAAGCCAAGTTTTTCACTCTCCTCTTTCACTTTCATCAAGAGGCTTTTTAGTTCCTCTTCACTTTCTGCCATAAGGGTGGTGTCATCTGCATATCTGAGGTTATTGATATTTCTCCCGGCAATCGAGTTCAGCTTGTGTTTCTTCCAGTCCAGCGTTTCTCATGATGTACTCTGCATATAAGTTAAATAAGCAGGGTGACAATATACAGCCTTGACGTACTCCTTTTCCTATTTGGAACCAGTCTGTTGTTCCATGCCCAGTTCTAACTGTTGCTTCCTGACCTGCATACAGATTTCTCAAGAGGCAGATCAGGTGGTCTGGTATTCCCATCTCTTTCAGAATTGTCCACAGTTTATTGTCCTGAATATTCATTGGAAGGACTGATGCTGAAGCTGAAACTCCAATACTTTGGCCACCTGATGCAAAGAACTGACTCATTTGAAAAGCCCATGATGCTGGGAAAGATTAAAGGCAGGAGGAGAAGGGGACGACAGAGGATGAGATGGTTGGATGGCATCACCGACTCAATGGACATGAGTTTGGGTGAACTCCGAGAGTTGGTGATGGACAGGGAGGCCTGGCGTGCTGCAGTTCATGGGGTCGCAAAGAGTAGGACACGACTGAACGAGTGAACTGAACTGAATTCATTAATTTATTTGGTTGCCCCAGGTTTGAGTTGCAGCACATGGAATCATCAGTCTTCTTTGCAGCAGGACCTTTGGTTGTGGCAAGCAAGCTCTTCGTCACGGCCTGCAGGATCTAGTTCCCCGACCAGGGATTGAACCTGCGTTGGGAGCATGGAGTCTTAGCCACGGGACCACCAGGGAAGTCCCCACAGTCATCTTCCAAGTGCCCTCATCTGTCACGGCTCTGCCAACACGCCAGCGATGTGAGGTCGCGTCCAGACTGGTGGTCACCTGACACAGCGCCTCAGCCTCGCTTTTATTTCAAGAGAGTCCTCTGCCTTTCCCTGCACATCTCTCCTACTCCCCATCTTTGTGCTGTGGTGAGAGCGGCGTCTCCATTTAGCGTGTCCTGACCCGAATTCCATAATCTAGGCCAGCTTCCAGTGCAGCCCGCCATGCCCCTTGCCACGTCCAGTCGAGTGAACACCGTCCCTCCTCAAACCTTCACAACACGACCCTTTCCTCTCTTGACCCACATCACTGTCTGTCTGGTGTTGCAGGTATTTGTGCATTCACCTTATGGTTTTTCTTTGATGGGGTGGTAGGAAGGGGCCTTGTCTCTTTACTAATGATACCAAGAGCTACCATTTGTGAAAAAGTTGAATCTCTGGCAAGTGACGTGCTAAATATTTTGCGTATTTTATTTCCTGTCTGTGACTCACGGAAGGCCTGTGGTAGTAGTGCTGGTGTTTTGCAGATGAACATCGATCATCTGCTCAGTGTCGTCAAGCAAGTAAAAGATGTCGCCAGGATCTGAACCAGGTTTACACGAATCTGGGCTTTTCTGGTGCATCAGTTGTAAATGCAGGAGACCTGGGTTGATCACTGGGTTCAAAGATCCCCTGGAAAGGAAATGGCAACCCACTCCAGTATCCTTGCCTGGAGAACTTCATGGACAGAGGAGCCTGGCGGGCTACAGTCCATGGGGTTGCAAAGGTCGGAGACAACTGATTGACTTTCACTTTTATCTGACTCCAAAGACTGTGCTCCTCTCTGTGGAAGTTCCCATTGCTGCTTAGTACTCGCAGGAAGTTCTGGCTGGCAACAGTGTGATAAGAGGAAGATTTTCTAAGGATTTCTATGCCTCTAGAACAATTCTATCTAAAACTTGAGCTTCACTGGCGTTGCCTGACAACCAATTTTCTACTTAGCATGGGTAACAAACTTGTCTTTCTAGTGAAGATGGTGACCCACAGAAAAAGACTATCAACATTAAGATTGTTTGGTTTAGCAAATAAAAATACAAGAGGCCCAGTTACATTTGAAGTTCAAATAAAAAAATGAATAAATCTTGTTAGGCTGCAAAAATTATTCTTTCTTTTACCTGAACTTCAAATGTAACTGGACCTCCTCTATTTTGCCTGGTAACCCTAATGGACAACTTAGGAAAGTAATAAGCATCTCATCACTCTGGTATGATGTTCCCCAGTACCAAAGAGGAACGCTAGAGCTGGCTAAAAAATTTGTTTTTTCTAAAAAATTTAATTTCTGAAACTTAAAAAATGTAAAGCTTGGGATTCCCTGGCTGTCCAGCTGTTAAGACTCCGAGCTTCCACTTCCGGTGTCTTGGATTCCATCGCTGGTTGGGGAATTATGATGCCACGTGCTGTGTGACTAGTCCAAAAAAAAGTGAAGCCTAAAAGAATAACACACATGGGCAACTTGTTGCTCACATCATAATGAAAATAATATTTACAAAGAATGTAAAATAGGGGACTTCCTGGTGGTTCAGTGGTTGACAGTCTCCTTCCAGCGCAGGGGAGGCAGGTTCGATCCATGGTCAGGGCACTAAGACCCGCCTGCCACATGCCACGGGCAGGAAGCCACGTGCCGAAGCTCCTGAGCCCATGGCCCACCCAACACGACAAGCAAGACGCCGGTGTGCCACAACTAAGGCTCGACTGCAGCCAAGTACATGTGTTTTCCAACGTAGAAATAAACATACATATACGAAGTACATGTGGAATATGAAAAAACACCTATAATCTTCCACCCAGAGGCAATCATTGATAATGCTTACAATTTGTATTTTAGCAGCCTTCAACTTGGAAAGTTAAAATGGGAACAACTGGAATGCCAGAGTGCTTCATAGGGGAAATGAGTACTTTCAACTTACCTGCTTTTAAATGGAAGAATAGAGAAAGTAAATTTGTCTGCAATGAAAGCTGAAGACTTCCTCCCCATCTCCGCGTATACTTCATTCATGAAGAGAGTGGGGAGAGAAGAGAAATGGGGAGAGAAGAGAAAGAAGTGGGGCACGATGGAGAGAGAGGAAAAGGCGGGAGAGCCACAGGAAAGCAGGAAGCAGGGAGGGCAAAGGGACAGACGTGACAGAGAGTTTCAGCAGAGACACAGGGAGACACACAGGATGAGCACCTTCTATCCGTTCTAAAGTGAGGGTTGGATTATTTGTCATCTGCTCAGGGCAAAAGAAAAATAAACTGGAAACGAAGAGAGATTCAAGTTAGATAACAGCTAATTTGTTGGGAGCTCAGATTCTGGGAGCCCATATACAGAGGGTTAAAGTGAAGTTTTCTTTGTCTGAATATTTTTTTTAAAGGAAGCATAACATATGGAAAAGTGCACAAATCACAAACATGCAACTTGGTGAGTTTTCACAAAGTAAACACAACATTGGACCCACTCCCCAGAACAGGAAATAGGGCCTTCTTAGCACCCTCGAGTCTCCCACTTCCTGTCCTCCACTCAGTAATGACCTCTTAAAAAATACTACTCTCCTGACTTCTATGTGATGGATTAGTTTTGCCTGTCTGTTTTTGAACCTCATGTTACATGTACAATGAGATGGTTCCATATATACCTTTTAGGGTCTGGCTTCTTTGGCTCAGTGTTATGCTTGTAAGGTACGTCAGTGTTGCTTTGGGAGCAACGGTTCATTGTCATTGACATCACAATGTTCCATTGCATGAGTATACAACAATTCCTTCACCCTGGGTACTGTTGATGGATATTTGGGATTGCTTCCAGTTTATGGCCATTAAGAGTAATAACCATTTTGGAACATATCTTTTAGTGAACACAAATTATCTTAGAATTTTAGTATCTTTTTCAAGTTTGTATGATTTTTAGCAGTGTCCCTTTTTCAGCCCTATTGAGAGTAGTTTGAGAGTAATGGGAGAAAATATTTATGGTGTATTTGATAAGTGTTTACTGTCTAGAATATTTAAGGAACTCTAACAACTAAAAGACAAACAACCCAATCTAAAAATGACCAGAACACTTGAATAGACATTTCTTCAAAGAAAGTATAGAAAAAGCCAACAAGCACCTTTTTAAAAAGCTGCTCAACGTCATTAGTCATTGTAGAAATGCAAATCAAAGTCACAATGAGATAACACTCATACCAGCTAGGATGGCCATCATAAATAAAACAAACGAAAACAGGAAAATAACAAGTGTTGGTTGGGATATGGAGACACTGGGACTCTTGTACTGCGCTCGTAGAAATGTGACATGGTGCAGCCAGTGTGAGGACTGTCCTGGCGGAACAGCAGATAAGAACCCACCTGCCATTGCAGGGGACATGGGTTCAGTCCCTGGTCCAGGAAGATTCCACATGCTGAGGCGCTGCTAAGCCCAGGCACCACAACGCGGCCCAAGAGCCTGCGCTCCGCAACGGGAGACGCCGCCACACCCAGCAGGCCGTGCGCCGGAAGGAGAGTAGCCCGCGCTCGCCGCGCTAGAGGAAGCCTGCACACAGCTGCAGAGACCCCGCGCAGCCAACAACGAACACATACAATTTCAAAATGTAAGCAGAGCATTAGCGTAGGATCCAGCGATTCTGCTCTTAGGGATATACTCAGAAGAATGGAAATCAAGTATCTGTACGCGATTGTTCATAGCAACAGTGTTCACAATAGGGAGAAACAACCCAGATGTCTGCCGACGAGTGAATAGATACACCAAACATTGAAGAGCCACACAGAGTAACGTTATTCAGTCATAAAAACAGTTTGGTTGCACAAATCTGTGAACGTGCTAAAACCATGTGTGTGTTGCGTCAGTCGTGTCGGACTCTCTGTGACCCCGTGGACTGCAGCTCGCCAGGCTCCTCTGTCCGTGGGATTCTCCAGGCAAGAATGCTGGAGTGGGTTGCTGTGCCCTCCTCCAGGGGATCTTCCTGACCCAGGGATCTAACCCACATCTCTCATGTCTCCTGCTTTGACAGGTGGCTTCTTTACCACTAGCACCACCAAACCATGGAAGTACACAAAAACTTATACTCGGGACCCAAACGGAAGCACTGAGTGATTCACTGTCTATGTGATCAATCTACAGCTTATTTTGTACTGTCTCTGGGAGGATGTGAATAAAAGGTGATGTCTAAGGACGTGTGTTTTAGGATCTCGCTGGTGGTCCAGGGGTTTAAGGCTTCGCCTTCCCATGTAGGGGGTGCAGGTTCCATCCCTGGTTGGGGAGCTAAGATCCCACGCGCCTCATGGCCAAAAAAACAGAACATAATACAGAAGCAATATTGTAATAAATTCAGTAAAGACGCCCATAAAAGAAGGATGTGTTTTAAGAGACAGCAGAGCCTGAAATTAAATCCTGAAGTTCTGGGGAAATCCCTGGCGATTCAGTGGTTAGGCCTCGAGGCTTTCACTGCCGGGGCCCAGGTTCAATCCCTGGTCAGGGAACTAAGATCATGCAAGCTGCAAGGTGCAGTCAAATACAATAAACACATAAAATACTGAAGCTCTGGGTCGATTTCACACACTAAATCGTGAGTCTGAAGTGAGGTGTGGGTCTCCTGGAATAGTGTCTGGCAGCTCCTGAGGGAGGCTCCTTAGCTTTGCTTCAATCCATTATAATCTGCTTTCAGACCTGTTTGACTTCAGTTAGGAAAGTCCTGCAGCTAGCAAGCCTGGTAGTGAAATATTTACAAACCCTAATATAGCATTTACACTACTGTTAAGATATGTTGATAATGTTGAGACTGGCTCAGGGCAACACTGCGTCATAGGGATCCTGACAGATTTAATACGTATAAGGTTTTCCTCGTCTCACCCTCAGATGTTCCTTCTGCCTTTTAAAGGAAATATCCCTTCCAAGGCATTCTTTCATGCTTGCCCCTTCCTTTCATTCCAAAGCTTCTTCCCTTAACGCGGCTTCTGCTCCACCAGCTCAAGATCATTCCAGTGTATCTGACGAGAGCTCAGGCTTTTAGAAACGCGATGTTGGAATGCCATCTGGCTCACCATTCGATGTGTCCAGGCAGACACACTGCAGATTATCTCCAGGAAGGAAGAAAAATAGAAGACCGTCTCAGAACTATTTATACAACTCTACTGCAGGCTCTGGCCTGGAAAATAAGAAACTAGGACTTTAAGGGTTTTGATTGCATTTCCTCTTTCCTGTATTTCATGAAGTTTAAATTATAACCGTCTGTTTCAGAAGATATAAAAATCCTGAATTCCATCTCCTTCCATATTAACAGAATACCAACCCTTGGGGAATCTTTTATTAGTGGAGGTTTTCAGTAATGACTCTCCTAAAATCACACTGTAAAATGAGCACTAAGCTACATCTCATTACCTATCTACATCATTTGCCTCTAGAATGTAGCGATGAAAGGGGTTTCTGTCTCTGAAATGTATCTCCTAATGAGGGTGTTTGCCTGGGTCCCAACAGTGACATTGTTTTCTGCTTGTTTAATGATGATGTGGAGGAGAAGGAGGATGGTGATGATGGCGAAAGCTTCCTTTCCTCCAGCTCTTATTAAAGATCATGTCATTACCCACTATTTTGGGCTTATTCTTTTGCTCATCTTTACTTCTCAAAATATCCCCAAATCATTCCTGGTGGCTTCAAAGGCATTTTACATTTGGCACTTAATTTTATTTAATTTTAATTTCATTCTCATAGCCTGTAGGACATCGTGGATATGAAAAACACCACTCTGAAATTCATCAGCTGCAATGAGTCTGATATCATGTCCATCCATCATCTCTCCCCTCTCCGTTTGGTAGGTTAATCCTCCATGTGTTCCAATAAAGTGAAGTGAAGTGAAAGTCGCTTAGTCGTGTCCAACTCTTTGCAACCCTATGGACTATACGGTCCTTGGAATTCTCTAGGCCAGAATACTAGAGTGGGTAGCCTTTCCCTTCTCCAGTGGATCTTCCCGACCCAGGAATTGAACTGGCGTCTCTGGCATTGCTGGCAAATTCTTTACCAACTGAGCTCTCAGGAAAGCCCATAAGCTAGAGAAAAACATGGCATTGTAGCTACATACAAACCCTGTTCTGCTATGCAGAAAGTCATTGGGTTTCGTTTAGTTAATATGCTAGATTCCAGTTTTCTCTCTCAGTAGGTGTTCTGCATTCTTCTCCCAGAAAGACTTTCTGTTCTTCTTCCTGTTAATAAACCTTGATGGAGC
Source organism: Bos mutus (assembly GCF_027580195.1). Classification (NCBI taxonomy): domain Eukaryota; kingdom Metazoa; phylum Chordata; class Mammalia; order Artiodactyla; family Bovidae; genus Bos; species Bos mutus. The sequence goes on from NC_091640.1 coordinate 60,978,141, forward strand.
ATCCACTGTTTTCTAAGCTACATGCTGGGTACTGGAGACATGGAGATAAACAGAACCTGGTTTTTATCCCCAAGTAACCAAAATCGAATACAGAACAAGCTGTTAGGTAGGTAGAATAGGGAAAATACCCCTCGCTGTCCCAGTTCAGCAGGAAGTAGCCAGAAAGACCTCGACGCCCCTATTCCCAAAGAACTGGGCCTCCCATCTCTTGAGGGGGGAATGTTAGGTGAGTAGAATAGGGAAAAAGAGTCCAAAATGGCGGTGGCTAAAAGACAAGGAAGGTCCGAGGACCAGAGTGAAGACTTCAGGCAGAACAAACAGCACTCCTGGCTAAGCCCAATTTGCATAGGGCAGGCCCAGGTGGAGGAAAAACATGTAAAAGGAGGTGCCAAAGCGCTTTCTCATGGACTCTCTCGCGCGCGTGCCTGCTCTCTCTCTCTCTCTCACACTCTCTCTCTTTCTCCCATGTGTGTGCACTCGCTCTCTCTCTCACTCTCTCTCTCTCCCTCCCCACGCACTCCTCCACTCTCTTCTCTTTGAGTCTTGAATTCTCCTGCTATCTTCTAAATAAAATGGAGCTGTAACACTGATTTGCCTAAGAGCTGTAGCACGGTTTGTCCAAGACCCGAGAGCTGTGACGCTCCGAGGGCTTTAATGTCCGTCTCTCCAAATCTTTGTTGTGACGAGACAAAGAACCAAGGAACATACACTCGCATGACAAAGCCATGTAAATAAGTAGCTGCAATACACTGAAACAAGAGCCTCTTGAGAGAAGAGTGGAGTACTGTGGAGGAGGAATGATGCGTAAGCCATAAAATCTTATTTTGTTCTTTGACCACCATGTGGGTTTCTAGTATTTGATGATGAAATAATTTTTATTCTACTATTTCATATACCTTTAGAATCTCTGTGTTTTTCAACATTTATGTTTTTCACCTTTTATCATAACATTCTACCTTTTGTGGGTCTCACAGATGAATATAACCTTTTATTGCATCCATTAGATTTTTATTTGGGATCTGGGTATTAGGTGAAGAGAGAGATTTGGGAGGAGAGATAATGCAGTAAAAAATCTTGCTGGCATTGCTGAGATCAGGCAGTGGTGTCCCACACCCTCCAGTAAGACGCTTCAGACTCTTAGGAGAAAGGCACAATGAAATGAGTCAGAAGGCCGGAGAGGGAATCCTCTTTATGGCTAGAGCATAAAGAGAAAAGAGAAAAAGGCAAGTGGCTTGGAAGGCCCGAGAAACGTCATTCCTGTACCTTTCAAGTGAACAACAGGACATGCTCACACCCATGTAAACAGCTCACTGGCTGCAGGAGTGTCACTGTCAAAATGAAGCCTCTTCAAGAGCTCAAAGAAAAAGCCAGTGAAAGACCCCGCATGCTCTTCCTCCCTGTCAGCTCCCTAAACCCCCAGGGAGACTAAAGCCAGTGTCTTAGGACGAAATGTAAACCCGTGTGTGCAGCTGTGGTCTGGGCCCGAGGAGAGAACCAGGGGAGAAAACACAGAAGCAGCAGCACCTGAGAAAGATCAGAGAGCAGAAGGACCCCGCTCATCCTGGCGGTAACCTCGCTCTTGCACAACAGGAATCATTAGCGGCTCATTGTGAGGGACAGGGAGTGAAATGACAAGAATGCCAGAATTTTTTGGAAAGCATTTAAGGCCTTGACTGATGATATCGTATATTCTCAGAGGGAAATGGAGAGTTCTAGTCTCCCCTGTGGCTCAGCTGGTAAAGATTCCAACTGCAATGCAGGAGACCCCGGTTCAATTCCTGGGTTGGGAAGATTCCCTGGAGAAAGGATAGGCTCCCCAATCCAGCATTCTGGCCTGGAGAATTCCATGGACTGTGTAGTCCATGGGGTCTCAGAGTTGGACACAACTGAGTGACTTTCACTCACTGGAGTCTCCCACTGCACCTGGGTGGGCGGGAGAGGGGAGCTTCAGCTTGAGGGTTCTTTGCCCCGGCTGGTGTTGAAGGTAATCTGGTGACAGGTCTTAGGGAAAGAGCCTGCAAGCTTCCGTAACTTTTAAAAGGCAGTTGTCCGAGGCAGTGAGTGAGTCTGAATACCACAAGCCATCTGTCCACGGGGGCCAAGAGCCCCAACTTGGGGCACAAGCAGAGGGCTGGGGGTGCGGGGCGCGGCTAGAGCCCAGGAAGGCCGAGGTGCTCTGCCTGTGCTGTGTGGCCGCCAAGGGCTGCAGCCTCAGCTGTGCGGTCAGCCCGGGGCGCTCTACAAAGCACATACAAAAGTGGAAATGGCAAAAGGATGACATTTTAAAATTACGTACGTCTGTTCTTTTCTTCCAGTGCCCTAGTGGGTTTCTGGTGCCTCTCCAGGGTACATGGGCCCACTTCGAAGGCCACAGGACAAAATAGAAAGCATGCATAAGGCGCTTCTGCTGTGCCTTCCACCACCATGGTTATCTCAAGAAAAAAGCACTTGTACCATTGTTTGAGCAGCGCCCTGAACCCACTGCTTTCTTCGGGGAAGAACAGCTGGCAACTAGGGTTATTCAGACTTGGCTGCTTGGCAGGCACGTTCTTGAAAATGAATCAGGCGAGCTTGTCACACCAAGGAAAAGCAACCAACAACATTCATTTCTTTGATGCTACATAGTCAGGTGCTCAGTCGTGTCCAACTCTTGATCCCATGGACTGTAGCCCACCAGCCTCCTCTGCCGGTAAATTATCCCAGCATGAATACTGGAGTGGGGTGCCATTTCCTCCTCCAGGGGATCTTCCCGACCCAGGGATGGAACTCGAGTCTCTTGCCTCTCCTGCATTGGCAGGCAGATTCTTTACCACTTGAGCCACCGGGGAAGCCCCTTGTTTCTTTGAACTTTCTAGCAAACATTAGATTTTTAAAAATCTTGTGTCAGGCATCATAAGCTTGGTATCACTATAAAGACTTTTCAGATGACATTGGTGCTGATATTAAGGAATGCAGCGTTGCATATCGTGCAATGAAATGGGTCAACATTTGGAGAAGTCCACAACTTAGTAATCCAATATTTCCTGAATAGTCTGTGCGTGATGCTGTACAATTATACAAGGCTATGAACAGAAGATCCATCCAAAGTGCACGTGGTCCCTCCCACCCTACAACTCACACCTTGAAGCCTAATCCCCAGTGGGATGGGACCTGGGGGCTGATTTGATACACGACCTTGTCCTCATAAATGAGATCAGAGCTCTGATAAACGAGACCCCAGAGAATTTCCTCACCTTCCGCCACCTGAAGATACAGTGAACCGTCGGTCTATGAGCCAGGAAGCCGGCTCTCATCCAACCGTGAACCTGCCGCTGCCTTGAACTTGCACTGAACACAGCTTCCGGAACCGTGAGGAGCACACTTCTGCTGTTGATAAGCCACCTCGTCTATGGTATTTCTGTGCTAGCAGCTTAGTCACAATGAGGTAATTGCACCTCATTTAACAACTTGTTATGATTCATCATAAAGCTGCAATCACCCCTCTTTTTCGGTTTAATGCCACGAAGATACATTCACTTCAGCTGCGTTCGTCCTCCATTTTTAGTTTTTCTCTGAAATTGCTTTCTACAGTGTGACCTACAGTAGCATCTACGTCATTAAGGAAAGCCGTGGGAGAGGTCACACCAAGAAGATGAAGAACTAAGATAAATACACAGTTGATTTAAAGGAGAACACTTTGCATGAATGTTTTATGAAGTTTTCCGAGGAAGGTAGTGGGGTTGGGGGGCTCTTCTGACTGGTTGCCTGAGCTCTGTGCTTAGTCCCTCAGTCGTGTGCAACTCTTCACAACCCCATGGACTGTAGCCTGCCAGGCTCCTCGTCCATGGGAGGGGATTCTCCATGCAAGAATACTGGAGTGGGTTGTCATGCCCTCGTCCAGGGGATCTTCCCGACCCAGGGATCGAACCCAGGTATCCCACATTGCAGGCGGATTCTTTACTGTCTGAGCCACCATGGAAGCCCAAGAATACTGGAGTGGGTAGCCCATCTCCAGGGGATCTTCCCGACCCAGGAGTGGAACTGGGGTCTCCTGCATGGCAGGCAGATTCTTTACCAGCTGACCTACCTAGGAAGCCCATAAGAAAAGCCATGGGACAGTTAAACATCAAGAAGATGAAGAATTAAGATAAATACTCAGTTAATTTAAAGGAGAACACTTTGCATGAATGTTTTATGAAGGTTTCTGAAGAAGGTAGTGGTGGGGGAGGGCTCTTCTGATTGGTTGCCTGAGTTCCACATTCACTTCCTCCAAGCTGTTATCTCCTGTGGAGATAACGTGGGGATTTTTAAGTGAAAACAAACAAACAGAAACCTTTATTTATAACTAACATCACTAAAGCGGTATGTACAACCATCAGCTAACAAAAGGAGGCACTTTGAGGTAAAAGTGAGACTTTTCATGCAAGTCGCACTTTTCATTTTCGTGCTGACGACATACACTGCACAGATCTTTGCTTTGGGTTTTATAAATCTTATAAATCTCATTTTGAAAACAAATAAATCTGTGGCATGTCCAGAGGGTAGCAAGACTACAGAAATTAGGAAGCCTGTGTGGTAAAGAAATTTTTTGTTTGTTTCTTTAAAACAAATTTTTTTTTCTTTGGCCACACCTCACAGCATGCAGAACTTCCTGACCAGGAATCTAACCCACATTCCCCTGCAGCGGAAGTACTGAGTCTTAACCACTGGACCACCGGGGAAGCGCCAAGAAATTTTTTAAATTTATGAGACATACAGGTGGCACAGTTGTAAAGAACCCACCTGCCAGTGCAAGAGAGTGGAGCTCGATCCCTGGGTGGGGAAGACCCCCTGGAGAAGGAAATGGCTACTCGCTCCAATATTCCTGGCTGGAAAATCCCATGGACAGAGGAGCCTGGTGGGCTGCAGTCCATGGGGTCACGAAGAGAAGGAAAGACTGAGTGACTGAGCACAGGAGAGATCTTTTGCTGTCATGCGCACTGGTTTCCTGGGGTCATTTCCACCCCCTTCTCACAGGACGAGAGTCAATCGTGTTTACACACAGCGTCATGGCACACACATGGCATTTACCTTGTCACTAGGATGAGCAGTTCAGTCTTGAGTTGACCGCCTGAGATAGTAGCCACTGATCATATGTGGCTATTTAAACTTAAATGTAAATTAATTAGAATTAAATAAAATGTAAAATTCACCTCCTCTTTCTCAGCCAGCCGCATTTCAAGTGCCTAATGCCTCCCTCCTGTGGTTAGCGGCTACCATGTTGGAGATGCAGGTGTAGAATATCTCCCTCGTTTAGGGCAAGTTCTGTTGAACTGTGTTTACTGAGAACACAGTCTGTAGTTCTCATTTTTTCTTGTATGGCTGTATGAAGATCATACCTGATTTTTTAAAAAATATTAGTAATCTGAAAAATTAATTACATGAAAAAAAAAGAATTGAGTTTTTATTTTGGAATTCCCTTTAGAAACTCATGTTTTTAAAGTAAGTATAGAGAAAGCAAGTGTTTGCAAAGCGGCTTCCTCCAAGTTGCTTGTTTTACTCTGCCAACACTTGCTTATTCATTTGAAAGATATTTACTAAGTGCCTTCTGTGCGCCAGGTATTCTTCTGGGCTCTGGAACAAAACAAACCCCTGGCCTCATGGAGCTTCCAGCGTACCCTGTGGGATGAGAGGTAAATGTTATTTCTGTTTCCAGGTTCAGATACAAATGTCTGTGTGCAGTATTTTGTGCCAAAGCAGGGGATAAAATGAGAAGATTCCAATTCTTACACTGTTGCTCATGAAGAAGTCACAGAAAGAGGGAAATGCTAAGAATGTAATTTCTGATTTGCAAAGACATTCTCATCATGAAACCAAAAAAGCCTCGCAAAAAATTTAAAATATTAGTTCTGAAAAACCACTTTTGCCTGACAAAGTGTGTAAGGGACTGATGCTCGTTTTCCCATGTCACCGTCTTCCTTCGAGGAATCAGAGCATCAGCCGCTAGAAGTGTCTGTAGTCTCTTCAGTTTCAGTTTTCTTCCCAGAGCATCCAGCCAGGTAACCACCGCAGCCCCAGCTGGGCACTTAGGGTAGCAGAAAGCTCACCAATGTAATCAACAGCAGAGACACAACTTCACCCGTCCTAACTTTTATTAGTATGTGTATAGTAATTTTATTATTATGTGTATAATAAACTTTATTATGTGTGTTATTATTACTATTTTTACACTATCACATATCCACAGTTAGAAGTTTAGAAATAACAGATAAGAGTAAAAATGTTAAATTAGTTGTATTCCTAATACCCAGAAGATAATCACCATTAGCATTTAAAAAAATTTTTTTTGACATGTACACATGGCTGTATTTATTTGTTTTTCTAAATTGTTTCTGCTGCGCTGGGTCTTCTATGCGCGGGCTTTCTCTGGTTGTGGTTGGTGCGGCTGCTCTCCCGTTGCGCTGCGCCGTCTCACTGTGGGGGCATCTCCCGTTGTGGAGCATGGACTCATCGTGGGGGCTGCTCTCCCGGTGCGCTGCGCGGCCTCACTGTGGGGGCATCTCCCGTTGTCGAGCATGGACTCATCGTGGGGGCTGCTCTCCCGGTGCGCTGCGCGGCCTCACTGTGGGGGCATCTCCCGTTGTCGAGCATGGACTCATCGTGGGGGCTGCTCTCCCGGTGCGCTGCGCGGTCTCACTGTGGGGGCGTCTCCCTTTGTGGAGCCACGGGCTCCCAGGCACCTGGGTTTCGATAGGCCTGGCTTTGGGGCTCAGAGCAGGACTCGGCAGTTGTGCTGCACAGGCTTAGCTGCTCTGCAGCGTGTGGGATATTCCCCCACCCGGGATCGAACCCATGTCGCCTGCACAGACAGGCGGATTCCTATCCACTAGGGAAGTCCTCACCATTAGCGTTTTGATATGTATTCTTTAAGAATTTTTTTCTCTCTCTCCCTCCATATATAAATGTTTCTAGCAAACCAAAGTGGTAGCATTGGTATCTCGCTCTTTTCACTTAACCATGTAGTACAAATAAATGTTCATTCAACTGGGTCTAGCCCTCCATCACCATTTTAACAGCGGTGCAATGTTACATTCAGTGACTATATTCAGTGATTTATTTAAGTCCTTGTTGAAAGTAAACATTGTAAATGTTTCATCATTATAACCAACACTGTGGTATACAGTCTTGTACACATACTAACATCTTTGTGAAGCTGATTAAATTTTAGCAATTGAAATCTACAAGTGAAATTCTTGTGTCAGAGGTTTGGCCCATATTTATGACTTCTCGTAAAAGTCACCCAATTCTGTCCCAGAAAAATCAAACATCTACCCCTGTTCCAGCAGTTATAAGATCGCCCCTTTCCCCAAGACTTACCCACGATCCTCTTCTTGGGAGACCTTGATCTTTTCTCTCTTTTTCACTCATTAGTGTCCAGTTGGCCCCGGGACACCCGTTCTACCGTTTGAACTAAAACCATCACGTCTCAACAAAAAGTCTCCTTCTTCTTAGACCTCGCCTCCCTCCTGTGTGGATTAGTGCATGACTGTCAGCCTGGCACCTGGAGGATCCACAGTTCTGTTCCTGATCTGTTTACTGCTCAACATCCTAATAGATGACTTGGAGGAAGTTATAAAAAGCATGCTTGCAAATTCTACTCAACGTTAGTTTAGCGCCTACCAGATGCCAGGATTTCCCTGGTGGCTCAGAGGATAAAGAATCTGCCTGCAATGCGGGAGACCCAGGTTCAATCCCTGGGTCTGAAAGATCCCCAGGAGAAGGGAATGGCTACCCACTCCAGTGTTCTTGCCTGGAGAATTCCATGGACAGAGGAGCCTGGGGAGCTACAGCCCTTGGAGTCACAAAGAGTTGGACACGACTGAGCAGCTAACACTTTCACTTTCTCACATAGATGCCAGGCATGATGCCTTGTGCTTAGGATGTAAATACAGATGAGCTCTCTTCCCTGCCCTGGAGGAGTTCATGGTGCTTTCAGAGTGCCAGGGCTGGCTCTGGGGCCTTCTGCACGGCTCATGTAGGAAATGGTAACATTTGTGGCCAAGGGCACCTGCTGCCCGTCCCTTCCACAGGCAGCAGCATGCTGGCTGGGAGATGCTGCCCCACTCGACAAACGTTTGCTGAGCACGGTCTGCTGCCAGGCCCTGTTCTCCGGAACAGCCCCTGGAAACGACCCCGTGGTCCCCGTTCCCCCGGTGCAGCCTCCGTGGACATCTTTGCAGCACCCTCGGACCCAAGCGTCCTCCACTGTGACTCTGCCTTTCCCCGCTCAGTTATTTATTTTCTCTGACTATTTCCCAAGAGAAATTTTGGCTGACTCATATAAAACCAAATGCACTTTGTAGAGCGCTAGGACCCAGACACATTAACCTTAAAGGGAGACAAGCTGTTTCAAATCCTTTTGGGAGGGAACGAGGCAGTGGAGAAATACCTAAGATGGTAAATCCACAGCTCTACTGTGAAGCAGAAATTGGTCTGGAATAGAAAAAGAAATGCTCCACACTCTAAAGCATTCAGCACTTGTGACTAAATATTAAACCTCCAGAAGCTTCTCAACCGTACCCCGAGTTCAGCTCTCCCCTCGGTTCTGTCTACTTCTGGGCCATGACCATCAAGTCGCAGATTTGCTTTATCCTCAGAAAGCGGGATTATTGTAGGAACCAAGAAACCCTCGTGTCTGACAGGACTCAACACAAGAAATAGCTGTCCTCCGTGGGCCTCCTGGTCATGTCCTGGCGGGGCCAAAAGGACCTAGAAAAGGCGTCTGTACTTTGAACTGTTGGGCATTGGATGCCACAATCCACGGCCCTTCTTTCCAGAGGAGCACGCTCAGCCTGTGGTTCGAAGGGCGGGGTCGTGAAACATCCCTTGGCCTCGCTCAGGTTCCCGGGCTTTACTCTGCACTGGTGCTTGCCATTCTGTCGGGGGTTACAGTCGTTTGCGGTTGATTGGAGCAGAAGAGTTGATGTTTGTCTCTGGGTTTTATGAACCGTGCCCCAGTCCCTAGAGGTCAGAGAGGGCGTGGAAGGCTGGCTCAGCCTTCTTCTCGATTTCCTTTCCAGAATCTTATGGCGAAAACGGGAAGACCACTATGTGTCCGCCTTTCCTTCCCCACACTGGTCACGGCCATGAGTGCTTACCAACATGCTAGCCCTTCCTTTTCCAAACCAAGCTCTGTTCATATTGCCCACAAACAGCTCCCCCAGGGCTACCTGTGCGCTTAGAAGTGCACACACAGACCGAGCAGAATGCTTGGGAGGATAGAAAAAGGGCAAGGCCATGGAGTCCTCGGATTGGACTGGAGGCTGTTTGAGCCCTGGTTTGGAAGGGGAAGCACAGGGCAGTCCTAGGCGAGACCTGGGGGCTCCTTGTGCTGTGAGGAGGGGCCAGGCGGAAGGTGACCAGAGTGGGCCCCTGAGAGCAGACAGCCCAGCACAGGGGCCCCGCTCATTTGAGTGTACGGTCACACAGCACACAGGTACACACACACACACACACACACTCTCTCTCTCTTTGTTTTTTAATTAAACGTTTTATGAGGGACTTTCCTGGCGGTCCAGTGGCTAAGAATCTGCCTTGCAATGCAGGAGACTAAGATCCCGCATGCCGTGGACCCCAACAACGTTGGAGAGCTGCTTTCTTTTTCAGTCTGGGGCCCGAGCAAATGATGTCCTGAGTTGTCATTGCCGGGGGCCCATCCTCCATGGTCTCTTGTGTTTCTGCACATCTTAGGAGTAGATGCTCTGGCAGCCTTTTGTCTGGACTGTCGTTTCTAGGATGTTTATGAGAAGAACACCTTCAAAAGGTAGAGACACCGTCTCCCTCCAAAGCAAAGTGTAGGTGTGCTTACCGTCCAGTGTAAGAAAGATAATTCAGTTAAGCCCTCGTGCCCCAACTAGAGTCTGTGGGCCACGGTGGAGGATCCACCTGACGAAATTAAGATCCAAGGCAGCAATGTTTCAGTTTCAGTTCAGTCACTCAGTCATGTCCAACTCTTTGCAACCCCATGGACTGCAGCACGCCAGGCCTCCCTGTCCATCACCAACTCCCAGAGTTCACTCAAACTCACGTCCATTGAGTCGGTGATACCATCTAACCATCTCATCCTCTGTCGTCCCCTTCTCCTCCTGCCTTCAATCTTTCCCAGCATCAAGGTCTTTTCAAATGAGTCAGTTCTTTGCATCAGGTGGCCAAAGTATTGGAGTTTCAGCTTCAGCATCAGTCCTTCCAATGAATATTCAGGACTGATCTCCTTTAGGATGGACTGGTTGGCTCTCCTTGCAGTCCCAGGGACTCTCAAGAGTCTTCTCCAACACCACAGTTCAAAAGCATCAATTCTTCGGTGCTCAGCTTTCTTTATGGTCCAACTCTCACATCCATACTTGACCGCTGGAAAAACCATAGCTTTGGCTAGACGGATCTTTGTCAGCAAGGTAATGTCTCTGCTTTTTAATATACTGTCTAGGTTTGTCACAGATTTTCTTCCAAGGAGTAAGCGTCTTTTAATTTCATGGCTGCAGTCACCATCTGCAGTGATTTTACAGCCCAAGAAAATAAAGTCTCTCATGTTTCCACTGTTTCCCCATCTATTTGCCATGAAGTGATGGGACCAGATGCCATGATCTTAGTTTTCTGAATGTTGAGCTTTAAGCCCACATTTTTACTCTCCTCTTTCACTTTCATCAAGAGCCCCTTTAGTTCTTCTTTGCTTTCTGCCATAAGGGCTGTATCATCCGCATATCTGAGATTATTGATATTCCTCCCAGCAATCTTGATTCCAGCTTGTGCTTCATCCAGCCCAGCATTTCACATGATGTACTCTGCATATAAGTTAAATAAGCAGGGTGACAATATACAGCCTTGACGTACTCCTTTCCCAACCTTTATATATAAGGCAGCCAAATAAGTAAGTAAATATTTTTTAATTTTTTTACTGAGATAATTGTAGATGTAAATGCAGTTGTAAAAAATTAATACAGAACTTGGACATGTTGGCTGAAGTGTCCACCCACATACATGAATGCTCCTTCCTGGAGTGACAGGGCGGGCCTCTGGACAGAGGCAGAGGGATTCTAAACTGGAACCTTGTTTTCCGTGTCATTGTGAAGTTACATTTATCAAGGAAGGAGGATATGAATGCCATTTAACTGTTAGCTTGACTTACATCTGGATTTATAGACGTGGCATGTGGGCCTCTCTTCATACTGTTGCCCTGCAAAGGTTAGGGATGAACAGAGGGCTGGAGGGCAGTTTATTCCAAAGTTAATGACCCCTAGAGATAGTCCGAAGGTTCTGAATCCTATCTCCAATAGCCTGCTGAGGCCAGAAAATCTCCTGTCTGTCTTGTGCGTGCATGTTAAGTCACTTCAGTCGTCTCTGACTTTTTGCAGCCCCGTGGACTGTAACCCACCAGGCTCCCTTGTCCATGGGATTCTCCAGGAAAGAATACTGGAGTGCGTTGCCATGCTCTCCTCCAGGAGAGTTTCAGGACCCAGGGAACCTGGGTCTCCCACATTACAGGCAGATTCTTTACCGTCTGAGCCACCAGGGAAGCCTGTGTCTCCCCTGGAGAACCTTCTTAAGAGTCTTGGCAACCAAAGGGAGAGGTTTGCTAGGAATATTGGGGATGTTGTGTGGAGAACAGGGTTTGGGGAAGGTTCTCTTGGTGAGGGTGTCCCAGGTGGCACTAGGGGTAAAGAACCCGCCTGCCAGTGCGGGAGCCGGGAGTTGGTCCCTGGGTAGGGAAGATCCCCTGGGGGAGGGCCTGGCAGGTAAGACTGAACTCTTGTTCCCTTCAGATCAATGACCCATATCTATCTCTCTGCTTCGGTTGTTTCTTTGTCTCTTTTGTTCTCTGGCTTTGGGGATTTTCCTTAGCATCCCAGTGAGATGTCACAGGAAAACCACCTGTATGTCTTGGCTAAGCTGAGAGGCTCGGGGGAAGGTGTACCTGTGGGCTTGGGTAGATGGCCAGGCCAGAGCCCACAGTGAGACTGGGCTGGGGGAGCCTGGAAGCATTTTGCGGCCTCTGCTACCTTGCCCTTACCTTTATGGCAGCTTCAGGCATTCAGGGCCTGGTCCTGTCCCACCCCAGTGCCCAGGGCGTGTGTGCTCAGACCATGTTTGTTAAACGGATGAACAAATATCCTCATCTCACATGCTACTCCAAGTAAACAATCAATAAATTGTTAACTCAAAGAAATTTTCTTAAGTAAGTATTGCTGTTCAGTCGCTCAGCCGTGTCCGACTCTGCGACCACGTGGACTGCAGCCCTCCAGGCCTCCCTGTCCATCACCATCTCCCAGAGTTCACTCAGACTCACATCCATTGAGTCGGTGATGCCATCCGACCATCTCGTCCTCTGTCGTCCCCTTCTCCTGCCTTCAATCTTTCCCAGCATCAGGGTCTTTTCAAATGAGTCAGTTCTTTGCATCAGGTGGCCAAAGGATTGGAGCTTCAGGTTCAGCATCAGTCCTTCCAATTAAATATTATTAATAATTGTGATTAACCATAAATATAAATGCATTACCTATATCCATAGTGTATTATAATTATATAAAAATATGCACCCGTAGTAATAAAATATAATTAATAATTATTGTTAATTTTGTTAACATCTAATTAGGAGACAATAAACTATTTAGACCATTTAACTGAATTTATTGGAATTAAATTTACAACCAGAAAGTTTCACCACTTTGTCTAAAAAGAGACAAAAGCTAATTGTGATGTTACTAAACTGAAAAGAGGGGGAGATTTAAAAATAGCTGCAGGCAAACACGTCATTATTTCTTCCTGGTTTTAGTATATGGAGCACCAGGTTCCAAATTGTTTGCAGTGTCCTTGATGGATGTGACCTTCCGTAAGATGTTTACATGTAAATATTTGTAGGATGAGTTCAACCACCGAGATAAGCATCCTTGCTTCTAGGTCAGGCCTTCCAAGTAAGGCTGCTCAGATTGTCTCTTCGTATATTTATTTCAAGCTCTTGCAAAGGTCTCTAAATTGCTGTCTCAGTGTTTGTGTTTGCAATATCTTAAAGTTAACAGCCCTACTCTTTTATCAAATTTACCAAGTGCTACATACATCTGATCTTTGGCCAGAATTTATTGATACATTACCATGACTTAGTACCATGCATACATATATGCATACTTATCCACAGCAATTACAAATGATAAGATTTAGATCAAAGGAGTAGAAATGAGAGTCCAGAATTAAACCCATATATCTAGGGCTAATTGACAAGGTTGTCAGGACAAAAAAATTGGAAAGAATAAACTTTCAACATATGATATTGCAACAAGTGGATATCTGCAAGCAAAAGAATGAGTTGGACTTCTGTTTTACAGCATATTCAAAAATTAACTAATATGGATCAAAGACCTAAACTTAGAAGCTAAAACTATACAATTCTTAGAAGGAAATATAGGGATAGCTCTTCCTGACTTCCCTGGTGGCTCAGATGGTAATCTGCCTACAATGCAGAAGACCAGTGTTCAATCCCTGGGTCAGGAAGATCCCCTGGAGAAGGGAATGGCAACCCACTCCAGTATTCTTGCCTGGAGAATTTCATGGACAGAGGAGCATGGCAGGCTATATTCCATGGCGTGGAGTCAGACACGACTGAGCAACGAACACTTTCATTTTCTTTCACTTCCTGACCTCAGATTTGGCAATGGATTCTTAGAAATTACATAGAAAAGTACAAGCAACAAAAGATAAAACGAATTGAACTCATAAAAAGTAAGAAATATTTGTGTATCAAAGGGCAATCAAGAAAGTTAAAAGACTGACACAATAGAAGAAAATATTCAAAAACATGTATCAGATAAGACACTTGCATCCAGAGTGTATGAAGAGCTCTTAGAACTCCACAGTAGAGATGCAAATGGCTGAACCTTCAAATGGGCCAAAGCTTTGAACAGACCTTTCTCCAAAGATATATAAACAACCAACAAACAGATGGAAAGATGCTCAACATCACTAGTCATTAAGGAAATGTAAATCAAAACCACAGCGTAATGTACTTCACACCCAGAAAGATGGCTACCATTAGAAAAAACAAAATAAACCAGCAACAGCAAGTGTTGGCAAAGATGTGGAGAAATTGGAACCCTCGTTCCCTGCTGGTAAGAGTGTAAGACGGTGCAGCCACTGTGGGGAACAGTTTGGCAGTTCCTCAGAAAGCTAAGCGTAGAGTTATCATAGGATCCAGTATCCTGGAATTGAAAACAGGTACTCCAACAAATACATGTACCTGAATGTTCATGGCTGCACTGTTCACAACAGCCAAATGATGGAAACCCCCACCACGTCCCTCAGAATGTGAATGGATAAACAAATGTGGTATATCCACACAGGGTACACAACTCACCCAAATGCTACAGTGCTATCTGCTCATAGCTCAGCTGGTAAAGAATCCGCCTGTAATGCAGGAGACCCCAGCTCCATTCCTGTGTCGGGAATCTCCTCTGGAGAAGGGGCTACCCACTCCGGTATTCTTGGGCTTCCCTTGTGGCTCAGCTGGTAGAGAATCCGCCTGCAATGCAGGAGACCTGTGTTCAATCCCTGGGTTGGGAAGATCCCCTGCAGGAGGGCATGGCAACCCACTCCAGTATTCTGGCCTGGAGAGTTCCATGGACTGCATAGACCACGGGGTTGCAAAGAGTGGGACATGACTGAGCGAGTTTCGCGATGTGGATGAGTCCCTAAAACATGACGCTAAGTGAAAGAAGCCAGACACAGAAGGCCACATAGTTTATGCTTCCATTTATACCGTGTGTGCAGAGGAGGTAAATCCATAGCGACAGGAAGCAAATTAGTGGTTGCCACGGGGTGGGGACATTGAGTGACTGCCTAACGGGTACAGGGTGAGGTGATGAAACGAAGCAGCGGTGACGGCTGCAGAACACTGGACGAGCACTAAATGCCACTGAACCCCATACTTTTTGCTTTATTTTATTTATTTATTGGTCACGCTGCACGGCTTGTCGGATCTTAGTTCCCCAACCAAAGATGGAACCTGGGCCCCCAGCAAAGAAAACAGAGTCCTAACCTCGAGACCGCCAGGGAGGTCCCTGAACTCTATGTTTTCACATGGTTACTTATATGTTATGTGAATTTTACTTCAATAAAATAAAGGGAAAAGGTGACAACACCCGGGCCCTCCCTCGCTGCTCTCCCAGACCCCTCTGTGGAGCTGCCTCTGTGGGAGCAAGCCCCCGGCCCCACAGACTCTCTGCTCAGTCCTCCTGGTGCTGAGCCATCCTCGGGCGTGGGCAGCAGAGGGTGGCCCTGGCCCGACGTTTCCTGGCGCTCGGGGAAAAGTCACAGCCTGCCGGGTAGTGCCCCGTCTCCCTGTGTCCCCGTCTTGGTTTCCCCCAGCTCTCTGCTGAGCAGATCTTGGAAGCCATCTAAGGACTTGCTACATTGTTTGGGGAGCCCAGGGCAAAGGGAAATTGCTGTGAAAAGATGAGGAATTTCAAGATGGGGACAGAGCGTCCAGACAAGCTAAGGCTCTTCATTCCTGAGCAGGGTGTTCCGTCTGCCCAGGTCCCACGCTCTGGCGGTTCCCCATCACAGCTCCTGTTTCTGGCTCTGTCATTGCCCTATAAGCACCATAACAGAGTCCCTCTCTGACAATGATGATTGCTGTACCCTGTCCGAGAGGCCTGGGACCACTCAGCCGGCGCAACAGGACTGGCTTCCAAAGCCACGTCAGTGTAACGTCCGCCCGGGCTTTCTCCTGCCACCCTCTCCCGCACGTTACTGGGCACCCACTTCGCCTGAGCCTTCAGTGAGCCCAGCAGAAACCTCAGTTGTCTCCAGAACTCACTATCGGAACAGGAGAGATGGGCCCTGATAGTGAGGGGCCTGGGGGGACACATGGCAAGACAAGATTGGGGCCCTGCCCCAGTGCAGGGGGTGGGCTTGGTGGTCTCTAGTCCTCTTCAAGTCCTAAGAGTCTATATTGAATCTCAGTCAGTCGGTCAGTTCAGTCGTTCAGCCGTGTCTGACTCTGTGACCCCATGGACTGCAGCACACCAGGACTCCCTGTCCATCGCCAACTCCCGGAGTTCACTCAAACTCACGTCCATTGAGTTGGTGATGCCATCCAATCATCTTATCCTCTGTCGTCCCCTTCTTCTCCCGCCTTCGATCTTTCCCAGCATCAGGGTCTTTCCCAGTGAGTCAGTTCTTTGCATCAGGTGGACTAAGTATTGGAGTTTCAGCTTCAGCATCAGTCCTTCCAATGAATATTCAGGACTGATCTCCGTTAGGATGGACTGGTTGGATCTCCTTGCAGTCCAAGGGACTCTCAAGAGTCTTCTCCAGCACCACAATTCTTTGGCGCTCAGCTTTCTTTATAGTCCAACTCTCACATCCATACATGACTACTGGAAAAACCATAGCCTTGACTAGATGGACCTTTGTTGGCAAAGTAATGTCTCTGCTTTTTAATATGCTGTCTAGGTTGCTCATAGATTTTCTTCCAAGGAGTAAGTGTCTTTTAATTTCATGGCTGCAGTCACCATCTGCAGTGATTTTGGAGCCCCCCAAAATAAAGTCAGCCACTGTTTCCACCATTTCCCCATCTATTTCCCATGAAGTGATGGGACTGGATGCCATGATCTTAGTTTTCTGAATGTTGAGTTTTAAGCCAACGTTTTCACTCTCCTCTTTCACTTTCACAAGAGGCTCTTTAGTTCCTCTTCACTTTCTGCCATAAGGGTGGTGTCATCTGCATATCTGAGGTTATTGATATTCCTCTCAGCAATCTTGATTTCAGCTCGTGCTTCTTCCAGCTCAGCGTTTCTGATGTACTCTGCATATAAGTTAAATAAGCAGGGTGACAATATACAGCCTTGACATGCTTGTTTCTTGATATGGAACCAGTCTGTTGTTCCATGTCCAGTTCTAACTGGACCTGCATACAGGTTTTTCAAGAGGCATGTCAGGTGGCCTGGTATTCCCATCTCTTGAAGAATTTTCCACAGTTTATTGTGATCCATACAGTCAAAGGCTTTGACATAGTCAATAAAGCAGAAGTAGATGTTTTTCTGGAACTCTCTTGCTTTTTCGATGATCCAACAGATGTTGGCAATTTGATCTCTGGTTTCTCAGCCTTTTCTAAATCCAGCTTGAATATCTGGAATTTCTCAGTTCATGTACTGTTGAAACCTGGCTTGGAGAATATTGAGCTTTACTTTGCTAGCCTGTGAGATGAGTGCAATTGTGTGATAGTTTGAGCATTCTTTGGCATTGCCTTTCTTAGGGATTGGAATGAAAACTGACCTTTTCCAGTCCTATGGCCACTTCTGAGTGTTCCAAATTTGCTGGCATATTGAGTGCATCACTTTCACAGCATCATCTTTTAAGATTTGAAATAGCTCCACTGGAATTCCATCCCCTCCACTAGCTTTGTTGTGATGCTTCCTAAGGCCCATTTGACTTCACATTCCAGGATGTCTGGCTCTAGGTGAGTGATCACATCATTGTGATTATCTGGGTCATGAAGATCTTTTTTGTATAGTTCTGTGTATTCTTGCCACCTCTTCTTAATATCTTCTGCTTCTGTTAGGTCCATACCATTTCTGTCCTTTATTGAGCCCATCTTTGCATGAAAATTTCCCTTGGTATCTCTAATTTTCTTGAGGAAATCTCTAGTCCTTTCCATTCTACTGTTTTCCTCTATCTCTTTGCATTGATCACTGAGGAAGGCTTTCTTATCTCTCCTTGCTATTCTTTGGAACTCTGCATTCAAATGGATATATCTTTTCTTTTCTCCTTTATCTTTCACTTCTCTTCTTTTCACAGCTATTTGTAAGGCCTCTTCAGACAGCCATTTTGCTTTTTTGCATTTCTTTTTCTTGATGATGGTCTTGATCCCTGCCTCCTGTACAATGTCATGAACCTCTGTCCATAGTTCTTCAGGTACTCTATCAGATCTAATCCTTTAAATCTATTTCTCACTTCCACTGTATAGTCATAAGGGATTTGATTTAGGTTATAAGTGAATGGTCTAGTGCTTTTCCCTACTTTCTTCAATTTAAGTCTGAATTTGGCAATAAGGAGTTCATGATCTGAGCCATAGTCAGCTCCCAGTCTTCTTTTTGCTGATTGTGTAGAGCTTCTCCATCTTTGGGTGCAAAGAATATAATCAATCTGGTTTCGGTGTTGACCATCTGGTGATGTCCATGTGTAGAGCCTTCTCTTGTGTTGTTGGAAGAGGGTGTTTGCTATGACCAGCGCGTTCTCTTGGCAAAACTCTGTTAGCCTTTGCCCTGCTTCATTCTTTGCCCAGCTTCATTCTGTACTCCAAGGCCAAATCTGCCTCTTACTCCAGGTATTTCTTGACTTCCTACTTTTGCATTCCAGTCCCCTATAATGAAAAGGACATCTTTTTTGGGTGTTAGTTCCAAAAGGTCTTGTAGATCCTCATAGAACCGTTTGGCCTCAGCTTCTTCAGGGTTACTGGTTGGGGCATACACTTGGATTACTGTGATATCGAATGGTTTGCCTTGGAAACAAACAGAGATCTTTCTGTCATTTTTGAGATTGCATCTGAGATGTCTGAGAGTCCTGAGAGTCTATATTGAATCTCGGCTGGCATGAATTGTTATCCCTATTTTCACAGATGAGTAAACTGAGACTCAGAGAGGTTAAATGACTTCAGCAAGGTCACAAGCTGGTGACAAGTTTCATTTTTAGTCTAAATGTAACCTAGGAAAACTTAAGACATTCATTTCTTTTACTTTTGGTAATACTGGCTCATGTATAGTTACCTGCTAGAACTCTGTTAAGATCAGGAATTCTTTTTTTTTTTTTTAATAGCTTTGCTGGCTAAGTTTCAGTTTCGTTTCACTTTCTATCGTTTAGGTTTCAGTTCTGTTCTCAGAATATTCTCTTTTCCTTTGTAGTGATCTGATCCTGTTTATTATAATTGCACCTTTGTGCCCTTGAACTTATTAAGACACAACAGTTATTCTATGGCAGATATTCCTAAACAAAGAGTTGCAACAGATTTAAAGCTTAGTACCATGCACATTTATTCTAACCCTGAGAAAAATGCATCTTCTTTACTAATACCATAAATTGACCCAATAGCTGCTTTGGTATCTATGCATTCATGGCTTAACTTGTCCCATCTGTACATTCCTTGATGTGAAAAGGCCACCCAGAATCCCTGCCGCCCTAATCAGTCTATGGTGAATGAACCATAGCCGGGGTTTCTGCCTTTGCCAGAAAAAGAACATAAGGAGAACTTCCTGAACTTGCTGGTATTCTGGCCACAAAGTGGAGGAAAGCGCATCTGCTCTTCCTCATTCACAGCTTATCCTCAAATCTGTCCAAGCCAAACAGCCCAGGGGCTCCGCCGGACAGAGTATGAGGAAACAACTCAAAATAGTGACCGCCTGCTTAGAAAGTTCTTCAGACTTGACAGCACTTAAGGAAAAAAAAGTTCGGACTTCTACTGAAACCACCACACATACTGCAGACACTGAATCACTAAGGTATTTAAACTTTAAAAAGTTTCTGCTTTAAACTTAAACCCTTGATGGCCCTGTATTTGGAAGTACATTGTTTTCCTCTCCAAAATTAGTGCATGCTCCATTTTGACAACGTGGAAAACAGGAAAAAGTAGGAGGAGAAAAAAATTCAAATTTCAATTTCACCTTTGAAAGAGAACTCCTCAATATTTTGGGGTATTCTCTATTTCTTTTTTTTACTCGTATTTTTTGGTGTCTTATTCTGACTATGCTACATATAAAATTTTATATGTATATATGTATACATATATATGTATATTATCTATATATATATATTTATATATGTATACTGTTTTTTTCCACTTAACATTATATTATAGCATTTGTCTGTGTTGGTACAAATTTTACCAACCCCATTTTTAGTTGATTACATAATATTCTCACTGGCTCAATGGACATGAACCTGGGCAAACTCCAGGAGATAGTGCAGGACAGGGGAGCCTGGCGTGCTGCAGTCTATGGGGCTGCAAAGAGTCAGACATGACTGAGCAGCTGAACAACAGCAACCACAATATCCTCTCATTTGTATATAATGCATTTATCCATTTACTTATTTTTATACATTAATATTACAAATTATTCTATTATGAATATGTTTACATATAAACTGCATACCTGTGCATGGGTGCTCAGTCGTGTCTAACTCTTTTGTGACCCCATGGACTGTGGCCCACCAACTTCCCTTGTAGCTCAGTTCGTAAAGAGTCTGCCTGCAATGCTGGAGACCCAGGTTCCATCCCTGGGTTGGGAAGATCCTCTGGAGAAGGAAATGGCAACCCACTCCAGTATTCTTGCCTGGAGAATCCCAGGGACAGAGGAGCCTGGTGGGCTACTGTTCATGGGGTCACAAGAGTTGGACACGAGTTAGTGACTAAACCACCACACATATATAAAGGTTACTTTTTTTTTTTAAGAAGTTATTTCCTTAGGAATTGTTCCCAGCAACAGGTATAATAAGGCACTCCCTGTCTGCAGGTTCCACATGCACAATTCAACCGACCCCCTCAATCAAAAACATTCAGAAAAAATAAATTCCAGAAAGTTCCAAAAAAGTAAAATTTGAATTTGCCATAGGCAACCGTCTACATAGAATTAACATTGCATTGAGGCTTCTCTCAGCTCAGTCAGTAAAGAATCTTCCTTCAATGCAGGAGATTCCTGGGTTGGGAAGATCCTCTGGGGAAGGAAATGGCAACCCACTCCAGTATTCTTGCCTGGAGAATTCCATGGACAGAGAAGCCTGGCGGACTACAGCCTGTGAGGTCACAAGAGTCAGACACGACTGAGCGACTAAGCATGCATAGCACACAGCACTGCGTTAGGTATTCTAAGTGTTTAGAGGTGGCTCAAATGGTGAACAGTGCAGGAAACCTGGGTTTGATCCCTGGGTCGGGACACTCCCCTGGAGAAGAGAATGGCAACCCAATCCCAGTATTCTTGCCTGGGAAATCCCATGGACAGAGGAGCCTGGTGGGCTACAGTCCATGGGGTCACGAAGAGTCAGACATGACTGAGCAACTAACACTTTCACTTTCTTTGCAGAGGTAATTTAAAGTATATGAGAGGGTATACATAGGTTATAGGCAAACAGTGTGCCATTTTATATAAGGGAATTGGGCATTCTGAGACTTTTAGTATCCGATAGCATTCTGGAACCTGTCCTAAATGGGACAAAAAATATTAAGATTCTTGGCACATATTGTCAAGTTGCTTTACAAAATGATTGTAGTAGTTTACACTCTCAAGCAACCCATTTGATGTCAATATTCCTAGCAAAATAAACTACTTAAAATTGTTTAAGGCAAATAATCCCTTAAAAGAAGTTTGCCCCGTATCTAATGTCTACAAAAATGTCCTTTATTTTACCTATGCCTTTGAAAGGTTTTTTAGCAGTTCACTAATTTGAAGAAGCACAAGCTGGAATCAAGATTGCCGGGAGAAATATCAATAACCTCAGATATGCAGATGACACCACCCTATGGCAGAAAGTGAAGAAGAACTAAAGAGCACCTTGATGAAAGTGAAAGAGGAGAGTGAAAACATTGGCGTAAAGCTCAACATTCAGAAAACTAAGATCATGGCATCTGGTCCCATCATTCCATGGCAAATAGACGGGGAAACAGTGGAAACAGTGGCTGACTTTATGTTTTTGGGCTCCAAAATCACTGCAGATGGTGATTGCAGCCATGAAATTAAAAGATGCTTACTCCTTGGAAGGAAAGTTATGACCAACCTAGATAGCATATTAAAAAGCAGAAACATTACTTTGCCAACAAAGGTCCATCTAGTCAAGGCTATGGTTTTTCCAGTAGTCATGTATGGATGTGAGAGTCGGATTATAAAGAAAGCTGAGCACCAGCACCATCAAAGAATTGATGTTTTTGAACTGTGGTGTTGAAGAAGACTCTTGAGAGTCCCTTGGACTGCAAGGAGATCCAACCAGTCCATCCTAAAGGAGACCAGTCCTGAATATTCATTGGAAAGACTAATGTTGAAGCTGAGACTCCAATACTTTGGCCACCTGATGCGAAGAGCTGACTCATTGGAAAAGACCCTGATTCTGGGAAAGATTGAGGGCAGGAGGAGAAGGGGATGACAGAGGATGAGATGGTTGGATGGCATCACCGGCTCAATGGACATGAGTTTGGGTGGGCTTTGGGAGTTGGTGATGGACAGGGAGGCCTGGCATGCTGTGGTTCATGGGGTCGCAAAGAGTCAGACACAACTGAGCAACTGAACTGAACTGAATGTGACTGTATTTGAATTTGAAAATCAAGCTTTAATCAATTTATGTATGTGACAGACATAAAGTGGCAAATAAATCTGGTCCATGTCCCACTGGATAGACAAGAATTACCTACAGAAATAGAAGGGGAGGGACCTCCCTGGGGTCCAGCGGCTAAGGTTTGGAGTTCCCAGTGCAGGGCCCAGGTCCAGTCCCTGGTCCAGGATGGAAATGAGACTGGACAGGAGGACATGGTGAGCCATTTCCCTCTGGAACTGGTGTAATCTTACACCAAAGGATGGTGAGGCCTAGAGAAGTACTGTCAAATTGCTTTACAAAATGATTGTAGTAGTTTGGAGGGCCTTCTAGACTGGGGAAACAGGATTTGCAAAGAAGGCTTGTCATAATAGGAAATGAGAAGACAGTTGGCTATAATTAACAAGTGATGGAAGCTACATTTGTACACTAAATTCTGATGTTCCATCCCTTGATTTGTGTTCAAAGAAGTCAGTCCACGGAAACACACCTGATTTTAGAGCTAGAAGAGACCTTAGCTCAGCCCAATATCTCTCCTATTCTATATTTTTCAAAGGAGGAAGTGGAAAAGAGTGAAGGATTGGAAGGTTTACATCCTAATTCCTAGGACAGTGCTCTTTCTATGGCGTCCTACACTCAGGCGTACACACCAGATGAAAATCTGACAGAGCCCAGGTTTATTTATTGCCTTATATTTACATGTTTAAACACACATATACACATGGCATTCTTACAGAGCCTGGGAAAATAAATGGGGGGAAGGGTCCCAAGTAGGCATGATTATATAGATGTGAAGAGGAGACTGAGTTTTGAAAAACTTTTAAGTTTAGTTTCATACCTGTATTAGAATGTTTTGTGTGGAATGATTAAATGGTATAACTAACTCTTGGAACTATTGATGTCTTGCATACTTAGGTATCTTTAAAGAAAATCTAAAAATATATCCACCATACAAATTAACCTTTTCCTTTAACTCTTTTGGGCCATCTGCCCAGCTTGTGCGATCTTCTTTCCCCAATCAGGGATCAAACCTGTACCCCCTGAAGGGGAAGCCTGGAGTCCTAACCACTGGACAACCAGGGAATTCCCTTCCTTGAAGTCTCAATAGAAGTCACTCTGCTAAATTTTTTGAGGAATGGAGTAAGTAATAAGATTGAGGGTGTAGCCCCAAGTAATTCACAATTTAACTGAGAAAATAAGATTTAGAAGCATGTATCTACAAGAGTGCAAAACTATTTGATGTAGATAACTTTTACTCATCTTCTATTACCTGATCAGTGTCTTAGAGAGAGTAGGTACTCCATAAATATTTGCTGAACAAATAAATGAAGGAAGGAGAAAAGACCACTTCCAGGTGAGATGGCCATGGGCGAGTCCCTGAAAGAGGGAAGGTTTGCGCTTGGTCCTTGAGAGTGTTTAAGATTGAGAAGAATTAGGAGATAAGATGCTCCACAGACAGGAAGTGAGGCAGAGCTCTCATGTGCCTGTTCTCGGCAGTTTTTTAGATGAGTGTGCTTTCTGATCACTAAAAACTAACATTCCAAAATAGATCAACGTGATATAACCAGGCATGTGAACACACAAATAGTGTAATATCAACAGTACACCTCACCAAGAGGTAAGCTTTAGGGCTAGGGGAGATAATGTATTTTAAAATACAGAAAAAAGAAAGAAAAGAAACAAAAAAAAAAAAAGAAAAGAAACAAAAACACACCTTAAAACTTTTCCTCAATTAAATTGCTATGAACTAGAACAGTCTGTAATGGAAAATATACCATTTCCTGCACAGTCTAAGGGATAGTAATGATCAGTGATCACATAGTCACAAAATACTGCTGGATGCTGACTCTCTCTGAGTATAAAAGTCACGTCGGTTCAGTTCTGTATGACTGCACAGGGCAAAGGTGTTACAAATATGCACAGATCAGATCGCTCACTGCACACACTACCTTTGCTCCAAATAACCCTTTGCGCCTTTTACCCAGTGAAAGAATTAGCCCTGGTTCCCAAAGTATAAAGGGTTTCTTTCCTCTTTGAAGAATTTTAAACTCTAAGAAAAGACACGTACTGTTTATAGATCCAGGACACAGGTAAAGAGTTTTTGTTATAATATTTTTCCTCCACTGAAAGCATTTACGCTATTTTGAGTGAAAGGGGGTTACTAGTTATTTAATCTAAATCCTGAAAGTTGTTTCTACATGTATGTAGATATATGATAACCCAATGTAAAGGAGATGGGAAGTGTTTCCAGTCTCTAAATGGTAAATGAATCTGCATGTTACAAG
The DNA here is from genome assembly GCF_027580195.1 of Bos mutus. NCBI lineage: Eukaryota > Metazoa > Chordata > Mammalia > Artiodactyla > Bovidae > Bos > Bos mutus. Next base: position 61,002,716 of record NC_091640.1, read on the forward strand.
ATAAATGAAACTTTATGTGAACCTGAGCAGTGGTAAGTCAACCTATATATAACAAGGTTTCTGCATTTGGCAGGATGGGGAAACAGTAACTGAAGTAGAATGGCAAGTTAAGGGTGTATATTGCACCCCTATAGTAGAACTGGGGGTGGGAGGCGGGGCACGGTGCTGAGACAGGGGCATGATTGCCAGGGTGACTCAGGGAGAAGCACTGCAAATCTTTTTCCCAAAAGTCAACATTGAAATTGGACATAACTGTCCAAAAACAACCATCTCAATATTCTCTAAATACAAAAAGCTGAGTCAAGTTTATTTGAGACAAGTACTGAATTTCAGTAAGATCAGTGAGGTCTGTGGCAGTTTAGTGGAGGCTCCCCATCCACCCCCGTCCTCGGCTACAGTTCTACTCAGTTCTACTCAGGCTGAGGATGGGACGAGAGGCAGCTGCCCGCACAGGGCAGTATCCAGCAACGTAGAGAAAGGATGATACAGTAGGGCCAAGCGGGGTTTATCCAGAGAACACCAGATTGGTTCAAGATCTCAATGTCATTTAATATAATGCCCCATACAATAGAATCAAGTACATAAAACACATGACCACCTCAAAAAGACCCAGAAAAAGCATAGGACAAAATCCATGTCTATCCATGTTTATCTATTCATGATAAAACAAACAAAAAAACCCCGACTCTCACCAAACAAGGACTAGAAAGGAATTTCTGCAATCTATCAGAGGGCCTTTGTGAAAAGTGCACAACTAACTTCATACTCAATGATCAAAGTCTGAATTTTTTCCCACTAAAGTGGGAATAAGGTAAGGATGTCTACCTCACCACTTCTATTCAACACGGTACTAGAAATTCTAGCCAGTGCAAACAAGGAGGAAAAAAAGGCATATGGATCAGAAAGGAAATATAGAACTTGTCTTTATTTAGATTCATGATTATGACGTATTCTGATTCTAAAAATGCACATGCACACAAGTACTAGAATGAACAAGTCAGGAAGGTACGGAATACAAGATCAACCTACAAAAATCAATTTTATTTCCATATATTAGCAATGAACAATTCAAAAACAAAATTAAGAAATCAACATAGTCTTAAGTTAAAAATGCACCCCAGAACCACAATGTATAATATATACACCCTGAACAAATATACACACATACATTTGTGCATACTCAAATCCATACAATCATGGGAAAATATTGGAAATAAATTGTATAATAGTCACCTATAAGCTTATTTAGTGTTTAATAATACTATTTAGTGTTTTACTTTTAATCCAATTTATTTTATTAATAAAAAATTGAACAGTGAACATGTGTGGCTGTTATAGTCAGGGAATACATGGTAAATTATTCATTATTTAAATGGTGTTGTTCAGTCACCTAGTCGTGTCTGACTCTGCGACCCCATGGACTGCAGCATGCCAAGCCTCACCATCTCCCGGAGTTTGCCCAAGTTAGTGTTCATTGCATCAGTGATGCCATCCAGCCATCTCATCCTCTGATGCCCTCTTTTTCTGCCCTCAATCTTTCCCAGCATCAGAGACTTTTCCAATGAGTTGTCTGTTCATATTAGATGACCAAAATACTGGAGCTTCAGCTTCAGCATCAGTCCTTCCAGTGAGTATTCAGGGTTGATCTCCCTTAAGATTGACTGGTTTGTTCTCCTTGCTGTCCGAGGGACTTTCAGGAGCCTTCTCCAGCACCACAGTTCAAAGGCATCAATTCTTTGGCGTTCTGCCTTCTTTACGGTCCAGCTCTCACAACCAAACATGACCACTGGGAAGACCACAGCCTCGACTATACGGACCTTTGTCGGCAGAGCAGCGTCTCTGCTTTTCAGCACGCTGTCCAGGTTTGCCATCGCTTTCCTGCTAGGAAGCAATCGTCTTATGATTTCATGGCTGCAGTTACCGTCCACAGTGGATTGGAACCCAAGAAGGGGAAATCTGCCGCTACTTGCAACTTTTCCCCTTCTATTTGCCACGCAGTAATGGAGGCGGACGCCATGATCCTAGTTTTTTTTAATACTTAGTCTTAAACTGGCTTTTTCATTCTCCTTCTTCACCCTTATCAAGAGGTTCTTTAGTTCTTCTTCTCTGTAGGGTGGCCAATCAGGATTTGAATCCTGTCTCAGTCACCTTTTAACACGAGACCTTGAGAAAATATCTTAACCTTCTAGTCTCAGTTGCCTCATCTATAAAATGGCATATATCTGAAGAATGTTATGGAGATTAATAGAAACTTTGTATAAAGTGGTTAATAGAATAGCACAGTGCTTGTTCAGTCACTAAGTCATGTCTGACTCTTTGCGACCCTATGAACCATACATAGACTGCCAGTCTCCTCCATCCATGGGGATTTTCCAGTCAAGAACTCTGGAGTGAGTTGCCATTTCCTTCTGCTGGGGATCTTCCCAAACAAAGAATCACACCTGTGACCCTTGCCTCAGAAGGCGGATTCTTTACCACTGATCCAGCAGGGAAGAAGCCCCAGTAGAACAGCACATGATTCAATTATATTCAATTCAATAAATGGTCTTTATTACTGTTGTTGTAGTTCTGCTTAGAGAGACTTATTATACTTTGCTGTTGGGACATGATTTTTTTCTCCTGGCTATTATTTCTTTGCTCTGCCTGACTTTTTCAAGTAATTATTAATATGATAGGGAACACACTGGCCAATAGAATTAGGTGCCATTGCAGATAACCATGGTAACTCTTCACATTACTGTAGCAGCTCTGTGTTTCACTCATTCCAGTCTTAAAGTCACTGCTCAGGTTCACAGGAGGATGTGCCAGAAGTGAGCTCTGATGCAGATGCTGCCAGAGCGTCCCAGGGAGGGATCAGAGCTAGGGTGGACCTGTAGTTTGGTCTCCTTTCTTGCCCCGGATGGTTACAGCTGGTGAGAACTTGCAGCCAGAGGGCTAGTCATAGAGCAGAAAGGGTGCTGGGGAGGGATGTTAAGAACTTGATGGTGTGTCTGTGAATCTTAATGTAGCACCCTGCAGTCACTTCCTCCAATATGGCTGACTGCCTGAGCCACCAGTTGCAGCCCAAGGCTCTTCAGAGGTTAGAAGTCAGGGAACAGGAATATAGTCAAATATTTCTATCATTTCTAATCCTTCTATTAATATCACCCAAAGCAAATAAAACTGAAATGGTTCTGTAGGTTATCCAAATTTCAATAGCAACGATGGCATACATCATAAGCTCACTAATCTTACACAAGCACAGTTAGATCTGAGAAAGTGATAATGAATATTTTACAGAAAAAGCTTACTTTTCTATAAAATAAAACTGTTCTTATGCCTTTTTAAATAGTGAGATATGAGACTTATGATGGAAAAAAGCTTTAAAGTTGTAAATGTTGATGGAACATTTAAAATACAAATTGCATTCAAAAAATTTTTTTGACTTGAGGTTTAAGAGCAAAATAAATATTTTGGAATATTTCAAGTAAGACTATAAAACCAGTGTTCTGATGTACAGATATGCTCTGAGATAAATATGGCAAGGATATTGTTTAATTTAGGTTATATTTGCTTAACTAGTATCCACATAGTTTCATCATAATCAGTTGGAAAATTGCTAAATAAAACAAATATTTTTCTACATTGTAAACAAATTGGTTGGTTTTTAACTGAGTAGTATTGAAATGAACTCTTGAGAGTCCCTTGGACTGCAAGATCAAACCAGTCAATCCAACAGGAAATCAACCCTGAATACCTATTGGAAGGACTGATGCTGAAGCTCCAATGCTTTGAACACGTGAAGAGAAGAGCTGACTCACTGGAAAGGATCCTGATGCGGGAAAGATTGAAGGCAGGAGGAAAAGAGGATGACAGGGAACAAGATGGTTAGATAGCATCACTGATTCAATGGATGAATTGGAGCAAACTCTGAGAGACAGGGAAGGACAGGGGAGCCTGGTGTGTTGCAGTCCAGGGGTCGCAGAGTCAGATGTGACTCTGCAGCTGAACAATAACAACACAAAATGAACTAAAGAAATATATCATTTATTTTAGCAAAATTTAAACTTAATTTTTGTTTCTAAAGTAAATTTTTTAACGTTATATAAAAGGGTAAGAATGGCAGGGTGTTCAAGTCACCATATCTAGGCCAGAATCCAAGAAATTGATGATATTTATTTGCTTAATATTGATAAGATTCAGGGGGAGTGCCCCCTTTAACCAAGCTTACCAGGCGCTGGTAAACCAGACTGTCGCTCTGTTCACTTTAATGCGGGGTACTCCTTTCTTGGCAGTGAGTTCTGTGTCTCCATTTTCCAGGGTATTTTGCTTCCCAGCACTGAATCAATGGGAGACCGAATTGTTAATCAAAATCACCTTGTGAAAGTTGCTTATCAGAATCACAGTGAGAGAACCTCTTGGTCTCAGAGACTTTTTGTAAGGATGGGCGAAAAGCCCAAAGAACTAAGTCTTCTCCGGGACAGAGTCTCTTTCTATTGATGGAAAAGTCATATCTACTGGATACGATTGCTACTGATATTGAAAGTTCTGCACCAGCTTTAACAAATACATGTGCTAAGTACTAAGTCACTTCAGTTGTGTCTGACTCTTTGAGACCCCATGGACTGCAGCCCACCAGGCTCCTCTGTCCATGGGATTCTCTAGGCAAGAACACTGGAGTGGGTTGCCATTTCCTTCCCTAGGGGATCTTCCCAATCCAGGGATTGAACCCTGGTCTCTTCTGTCTCCTGCACTGGCAGGCAGATTCTTTACCACTACTGCCACCCGGGAAGCTCATTTCCCCTATTTTGAGATTATGAGCAGCCCTCTTAAATCATGTTCGAAAGAAGGCAGATGATACCACATAATTAACTAATTAAGATTAATCATAATACACTCCACACCGAAAACCATCCTCCTCCTGCTTCCTCCTGACTCCATGTAGTTCGGTCCAGTGTGATTGCTTTGCACTCTTCTTCAGGAATGTTTGTCTAAAGATGACCTTGCTTGCCTTTGGCTGTGCCCCAGGTTTCCTTCAGAACGCACTGATAGACTGACTCTGAGGACACCTCATGACTCTGCAAGCCATTTTGAGTTGATTCTAACCAGCTTCACTCTCCAATTTTTTGAAAGATCAACATACTGAGGTAACAAATTCAGAAAAACCATTCTCTGTTAAGTTTCTGTGTTCCTTTTACAAATCTTATTATTCTATTTTAGATATAGTTTTAAAGGGACTTTAATGTTTTGTCCCATTGACAAAACCAGTTAATTAGGCAACTTTAAGTGTGCTGAACTCCATTCATAAGTTTAGCAAATTTTTTTGTTTACTCATCCTATGGATGTATATTTGCAATTGCTGTTTTTTTTTTTTTTTTCAAATAAAGTAGGTGAAATTTTACAATGTTCACCTATATACCCTTCACCTAGATTGGTCTGTTGTTGATATTTTGTCACGTTTGCTTCATTTTTCCATATACAATTAAAAAAAAATTAAGTTGTAGGTATGATGACATTTCTACCTTCAGTACTTTGGCATGAACCAACTGAAAACATTTTTCTATACAATTACAATGTCATTATCTCACCCCAAAAAGTTAGCATTGATACAGTAACCATATCTAATAAGAAGTCCATATTCAAATTTATCTAATTGTTCCCAGAATGTCTTTTTGAGTTTTTTATTTTTTTAAATCATGATCCCATCATAGATCGTGAATTGCATTTGGTTGTTACGTCTATCTAGTTTTCTTTAGGATACAGCAGTACCTGCCTGGGTTTGCTTTCATGACATTGATATTGTGGGTGATTCAGGCCAGTGTCTTCTGTGAACAGTGAGTGTTAGTCATTCAGTCAAGTTAGACTCTGCAACGCTATAGACTGAAGCCCACCAGGCCCCTCTGTCCATGGAATTCTCCAGCCAAGAAGACTGCAGTGGGTAGCCATTCCCTTCTCCAGGGGGTCTTCCTGACCTAGGGATCGAACCCAGGTCGAACCCCAGTCTTCTGCATTGCAGGCAGATTCTTTACCATCTGAGCCACCAGGGAAGCCTGGTGGTGTCTATAAGGTCCCCCAGTCCAGATTTTGTCTCATTTCCCCATGATTGGATTCAGTGTAGACATTTTGGGAAGAATACCGCAAATAGTGTGTACTTTCCATGACATCCATGCCACGAGGAGCGATGTTGGGCGGTCTCGTTATTGGTGATGCTGATCGTGACCACGAGGTCAAGGTGGCAGCCATCAGACCTTCAGTGGAAAAGTACCGTTCTTCCCTTTTAATTAAGTAAGGTGTTATTTTGAGGACTTGCGAATGTTTTGCTTCCTAACAACTTTGCACCTAGTGGTGCAAATACCTGGATCAGTTATTGCTTTCGGTGGTTGCAAAACAATACTGTCCATCTAGGGCTTCCCTGGTGGCTCAATAGTAAAGAACCCATCTGCCAATGCAGGAGACGTGAATTCAATCCCTGGATCAGGAAGATCCCCTGGAGAATGAAATGGCAACCCACTCCAGTATTCTTGCCTGGGAAATCCCATGTTCAGAGGAGCTTTGTGGGCTCACCAATAATATGATGTCACCCTATAAGAAGTCATAAATTCAGCAAATTCTATTCTAGAGAAAACTGTGGGAGCAGAGGTTATTTTTCTATCTAGCAAGTCAACCTTCCAGGAATTCAGTTCTACCTTTCCACAGGTCCCTTGAAGGCAGTGTTCTGTTTTTTCTTTTTTGGTGGGGTTGGGAGAGGGACTTCCCTCATAGCTCAGTTGGTAAAGAATCCGCCTGCAACGCAGGAGACCCCAGTTCGATTCCTGGGCCATGAAGATCCACTGGAGAAGGGATAGGCTACCCACTCCAGTATGCTTAGGCTTCCCTTGTGGCTCAGCTGGTGAAGAATCTGCCTGTAATGTGAGAGACCTGGGTTTGATCCCTGGGTTGGGAAGATCCCCTGGAGAAGGGAAAAGCTACCCACTCCAGTATTCTGGCCTGGACAATCCCATGGACTATAGTCCATGGGATCAGAAAGAGCTGGACACAACTGAGTGACTCTCACTTGACTTCACTGGGGGAGGGACAGCCCTTGCCTTTTTGAGTGATTGGGCAAAGGGTCTATTTGCCAAGTTACCAAAGAACCACATGAGTGCCTCAGGTCATCCAGTTCCTTAATTTCTAACACAAATCAGCAGCCTGAGGATTTTCCAAACCAAGCCACTTTAAAATAAAATTTATGTCTGGACAGGCCCCAAAGATGGTTGGATTTCAGGGTTTCTTCAAAAGTTTTGATGTACAAGTGGGAGAACTTAGGCCACCTGGTCAATCTAAGGTCCTAAGAAGCTGACAAGTGGAACCGTAACTCCAGGGAGACTCCGAATTCTACCCAATGCTGGTCTTCGAGAAAAGGTATCATACACCCTGTGTTGGGCATGGACTTCCAGCTGTCACAGCATCAACACTGAGGATTTCTTTTTATCTCAAATCTGTCATATTGGGTATTTTTTATAAACCTTACCAAAAGCTTATCCTTTTAAATATGCACTAATTTTTTCCCTTAAGTCAAATGTCAATGATTTACCCGTGTTGCTTGCAAGACCTATAGACCAGCTTAACTGTCATCTCTAAAGACAATTTAATATTTAATCTCTTAAATGCGTGATGTAACAAAAGGAAAACATGTAGCCTAACTAAACAGAAGTTTGTTTTTGAGGTGCCTTAAAGCCTTGACAACTTATGTGATCAGAACAACAGATTGTGAGTGTACTGACGTGGGACGCATGTAGGGTGGCTTCCCCAGCACCCATGTTTCCTTCTTTCCAACAGCCCTAGGCTTCTTTCGGGTGATCCGCATGGTTCTGAAGAAGCTGCCTCCACTTCTCTGGTTCCACGACTGATCAGGAACAGACATGTAACCTCAGCCAGTTCAGTTAGAAGAACTCTCAGGACGAGCCTGGCAATGCTGGAACGCCAATGTTTTCTCTTCCTTGCTAGAGATGAAAGGGGTTCAGGTGACCCCAGGAGCTGGGAGTGGTTACTTTTGGTTCCTGGAGCATTATCCATTCATTGTTTGCTCAACAAACATTTAGTAACCACCACTGAGTGCCAGATGTGAAAATAGAAAACTGAATACGACATGGCCACTGACGTTACGGTGCTTATACTGTAGGGGAGGAGACGGGAAGGCATAAAGGGTGGGGGGCAAAGCAGCCAGAATTCACAAAAACAGAGAGCACAGATTCCTGGTATGGATCCACTTAGCTGTCACAGGATGCCACCTGAGGTATCCCCAGATGGCAGAAGTGGCTGTATCTGGGCATTCTGTATGTGGGGTTGATACCTTTTCAGTCTGCCTTGAACCATCCAGTTAACTGTGGTTTTAGTGAAATTTCTTGCAGTAACCCAATTGCAAAAGCATTGCAAAGTTTCCTCAATCTTCAACCACTGGCTGGTGTCTTAATCCAAAGTATAACCTTAACTAGAAACCAGTTTTCTGGGTACATATAAATATTTGGACAATAATGTCAGTAACGTCATATTTCATTATTAATGACGCAAATAAATCAGAGTATTTTTTTATTTTTTGGCCGAGCAGTGGCATGTGGGCTCTTAGTTCCCCAAACAGGGATTGAACCCATGCCTGCTACTCATTGTCTTAACCACTGGACCACCACAGAAGTCCCAAAACAAAGAAACAAAGTATATTAAATATTCATTAAATATCATCTAGGAACAAGACACAATAGCACTTTATGTCCTTAAAGATGTCTTTTATAGGATATATTCCTCTGAAAGATCTGGATACAAACACGTAACCACTATTACCACAGTAATATTATTTGGCCCATCTAAATGATTATATAGGGAATATATATATAAATATATATTTGAGAGGTATTGGGCGCAAGAGGAGAAGGGGATGACAGAGGATGAGATGGCTGGATGGCATCACCGACTTGATGGCCGTGAGTCTGAGTGAACTCCGGGAGTTGGTGATGGACAGGGAGGCCTGTCGTGCTGCAATTCATGGGGTCGCAAAGAGTCAGACACGACTGAGGGACTGAACTGAACTGAACTGATAAAATATATATATAATTAAATATAAAACACTAGAGAATCTAGAACAAGTGTTCCCAATAGGTAGGCCCTGGTGGGAGGAATACCTTCCCGGGATGTCATATTAGAATTATCTGGATAGTTTTTTTTTTCCCCAATAAATGCACCTACACCTCATCCTGGGATTTACATCTGGGCTCCTCCCTGTTGTAATACATCACTCTATTTTTTTTTACAAACTACTTCATTATTTTTTAAAACTTTATTTTTGGCTGCGCTGGGTCTTCGTTGCTGTGCCTGAGCTTTCTCTAGTTGCACCAGCAGGAGTTACGCTGTAGTTGCGCTACGTGGGCTTCTCATTGTCGGGGAGGGCTGCTTCTCTTGCTGCAGAGCATGGGCTAAGTGCATGGGCTCAGCAGTTTAGACTGGACGGCTTAGTTGCTGCGCCCCATATGTGGAGTCTTCCCAGACCAGGGGTTGAATCTGTGTCCCCTGCATTGACAGGTGGATTCTTAACCACTGGACCCCCAGGGAAGTCCCTAGTACATCACTCTTCACTGAAGATGTATTCTCACTACAGGGTGGGAAAAAAACACTGTAGCTGGCTCTAATGAGCGGCGGCATGGAGAGAGCTCTGCAACAATGTACTGGGGCGTAAGTAGCAAACCGTCCAGCCAATGGATGATAACCAGAAGCATTAAAGCACAGTGCATGTTGTTGCATTTTCTAATATGGGCCAAAGATAGAAGAACAAAAGTAATCATTACTGATTATAAATCTGAACTCAGACCCAAATTTATGGATCAAGTATTACGGAGAGTTCATACCAAATGGCTTCTTGTTGCCAAGGAAAATGTAAAGACCATATGCCTGGATCACATGTAAAAATCATCTCCAAGGATCTAGACAGGTGACTCACTATGGACCTGTGAATATCTAGCAAGGTTATTATTGGTTGCCTGAAGTATGTCACCCTAAGCTTCACAAATGATAAGACAGAAAATTCCAAGACACTTGAAGTTGACAGCAAAGGGGCAAGGATTGTAATAAATGTTCCTGCAAAGTTTTCTCCTCATCATGATTTTAGACGACACCTAAAGAACACAAGGAAATAGCAAAGTACAGGAAGAATGGCTTTTATATATTTGACATCTTCTCAAGTGTGTTGACAACTGAGCGACTTCACTTTCATGCATTGGAGAAGGAAATGGCAACCTACTCCAGTGTTCTTGCCTGGAGAATACCAGGGACAAGGGAGCCTGGTGGGCTACCGTCTATGGGGTCGCACAGAGTCGGACACGACTGAAGCGACTTAGCAGCAGTAGCAGCAAGTGTGTTGAAAACAACTGTCTCCCCATTTTATCGCTGAAGCTGATTCAGGCTTAAGTGCAACCTTTTATTGAATTATAAATTAGCTTCTTAGGGCATAAAATTGTAAAGAGGGCTCAGCATATGCTCTACCAACAGATGTTCAAATATTTTCAGGAAGAGATTCGGAAAAAGTGACTTTTTTTTTTTTTTTTTTTTTTTTTACATCCTGCCATTACACAGCTGTAGTAGGACTTCCTAATTTAAAACCTGAAGGGTTTTTTAGTCCCACCTTTTAAAAATTAACCCTCAAAAGATCCAGCTGGGTGTTATATTATAGACTATTTTTTTTTAAAGCAACAGTGAGAGCAAGAAAGATCTTCCAACCTTAAAAACGTAACAAAAACTTAAAAAAAAAAAAAAGTCAGTTCCTCAAGTCACAGAGAATTTTCAGGGGCACAGGAATTCAAAATGCTAGCGTCAGGCACAGAAACGTCATGTAGCTAATAGGACAGGCCCCCGAAGATGGTGGCTCCACGGGGCTTTGGTAACTGTCGCGGCAATAATTCCCAAAGACCGTTACAGAACGTTGGGCCCGGGGCCGCGGTGCTGCCCGGGTCGGGAGGGCCCTGAGCCCAGGGCCGCCCTCCGCGTGGGCGCCCGCCCGCGGAGCAGACCGGACACGGGGCGGCAGAGCCGCGGCGGCAGGGCCCGCGCACTGACCTCCTGACACCCGCGGAGGTCGGGCCGGCGCGCCCCCTCCAGAGGGAGCCCGGCTCCGGGAAGCGTCCCGCGCGGCCGCGACGGGAGCCGAACGGCGCCAGGGGCGGCGGCCCGCCCGGGGCGGCGGCACTGCGTCGGGAATCAGAAGCCGCGCCGGAGGCCGGAGAAGGTGCGGCCCCCTAACGGGCCCCGCGCCGTGGGCCGCGCGCGACTCTCGCACGCGGGCCGCCCCCGACCCCGGGTCACCGCCAGACGCCGGGACCGCGCGGGAGCCGCTGGCAGGGAAGGCGGCCGCAGGGCGGTTGGGCGTGGCCTCCCGGAGGGGGCGTGCCTTGGGGGCGGGGAGACTCGCGCAACCAGCCGTTCGGGCTGCTGATTGGCTGAAGCGCCTGCGCGGAGCCCGCAAGCGTCTCCGCCCGCCCGGCCGCTCCTCCTCTTGTCGCCGCCGCCCGGTCCGCATCGGCTCGCGAGGGGACAGCTCAGGCGCCGCCGGCCCGGCCCAGCGCGGACGACCAGAGAGAGGGAGGCGGACGGAGGACACGCTCGCTAGCTTGCTCCCGACCGCGCCCGGGCTCCCAGAGGCTGTGTGGAGCCCAGGGGGGAGGAGCCGCCGCGAGCAGCCCCGCCCCCGGCCGGGGAAGACACCGCCCGCGGCCGCCCGCGCCGGCCGAGACCCGCCCCCGGCCCGGCCCGGCCCCGGCGGCATGGAGGGGCCCTGCTCCTGACGGCTGCCCGCCGCTGCCGCGGCCCCCGCCCCGCCCCCGGCCCCGCCCTCCTGCCCCCGCTCGCATGTCCGCGCCGCTGTAGCCGAGGATGCTGAGGATGAAGCTGCCGCTGAAACCGACGCACCCCGCGGAGCCGCCGCCCGAGGCTGAGGAGCCAGAGGCAGACGCGCGGCCGGGCGCGAAGGCGCCTCCGCGCCGCCGCCGCGACTGCCGCCCCCCGCCGCCGCCGCCGCCGCCTTCGGGCGCGCCGCGCGGCCCCGCTGCCGCCGCCGCCGCCGCCGTCTCGGGGGCTCGGGCCGCCTGTTGCTGGCGGGGCGGCGGCGGGGGTGGGCATGCCGGGCGGCGGCGCGGGGCCCGCGGCGGCGGCGCTGCGCGAGCAGGAGCGGGTGTACGAGTGGTTCGGGATGGTGCTGGGCTCAGCGCAGCGTCTGGAGTTTATGTGCGGGCTGCTGGACCTGTGTAACCCGCTGGAGCTGCGCTTCCTCGGCTCGTGCTTGGAGGACCTGGCGCGCAAGGACTACCACTACCTGCGCGACTCGGAGGCCAAGGCCAACGGCCTCTCGGACCCGGGCCCGCTGGCCGACTTCCGAGAGCCCGCCGTGCGCTCGCGCCTGATCGTTTACCTGGCGCTGCTGGGCTCGGAGAACCGCGAGGCCGCCGGCCGCCTGCACCGCCTCCTGCCCCAGGTGGACGCGGTGCTCCGGAGCCTGCGCGCGGCCCGGGGCGAGGGCTCGCGGGGAAGCGCGGAGGACCAGCGCGGTGAGGAGGACGGCGGCGGCGAGGAGGAGGACGCCGAGAAAGACGGCTCCGGCCCGGAAGGCGGCGGCGCCGCGCCCCGGCCGGGCGGCGGGCTGGGGCTCAGGGCCCAGGAGGAACTGCTGCTGCTCTTCACCATGGCCTCGCTGCACCCGGCCTTCTCCTTCCACCAGCGCGTCACCCTGAGGGAGCACCTGGAGAGGCTCCGCGCCGCGCTCCGCGGGGGCCCCGAGGACGTAGAGGCGGCGCCGAGCCACTTGGCCGGCGCCCGGGCCCAGGTAAGGCTCGCCGGCCTCCCGACACCCGCGCGGCGGTCCCCGCGGCCTCCGCGCCCGGCTCCCGGACGCCCCCCTGCCGGGCCGACCCTGACTCCGGCCCCCGACTCATGTGCGTTCGGCCGGGCCGCTCAGCCCCACTCCCCTCACACACACACACACACACACACACACATACACACACACACACACGAGCACCCGCCATAACAGAATGCTCTGGAAGTCTCGTCCCGCCGGGGTTGCCCCGGAAGCCCGGTCTCAGCCCGGCCCTCGGACGCGGGCTCCCGGGACCTTTCGGCCCCGACACCTCCGTCGGGGCTGCGGAGCCCGGGCCGGCCGCCGCCCCGCCGCCTGGTGCTCCGCCCGCGCGTCCCGAGGCCCAGCTCGCCCCCCGGGGGAGGCGGCCCCAGACGCGCTCCCGGCGCGCTCCGCGGTGGCTTGAGGTAAAGCGGGTCGTTGGCTCTTTTGGCTCCTGCTCAGAGAACTTGAGGTTCTCAGAAAAAGAGTCAGAGGTGCGAAATGACTCAAATCAGTTAGGTCGTCGGCCAGGTTGTCTGGGCAGGGAAACGTCCCCTCGGGCGGTTCTGGTGCCCTTTACCCCCGGCTAGTCCGGCTTCTAACGGGTTTGAGTCGTGTCTACACGTTTGGGTCCGGGGATGTTTGTGGGGCCTTTACTGAAAGCATAAATGGTTTCCAAAAAGTTACTGAACGCCAAAATGTAGTAGATGAGACAAAGTAAGTCCCTTGTCGCAAACATGAAAGAAAATTTTATAAGGCCACGAAAGCAATTTAATAGTCTAGGCCCAGTATAAAGCCCTTGAGTGTGACAATTTAATGGGGCAAATAGCTTTCATTTAAAGACTGTACAGTAAGTTTATTTTCGTGGTTCACGATTATTTAAAAAGTATTTATTTGGATGCCATGTTTTCCAGTTTAGGAGATCTCCAGGATGATATATTGGAAAGCGAGATTTTTTTCATTCCTTGCTTGAAAGTTCTTTCAGCTTATATATCTGCTGTCATTCAGACTAAAACTGGGCATTCTATCTCTGCAATGGCTGTGTGGACTCAATACCCATAGAATCAAAGGAACCTGGGACCTGGAAAGGATTTAGTGATAATCTAGGCTGAGCCCCTCCTTTTAAAAAGGAGGCTTCAGTGAAGTGACTAACCCACTTTAGGACAAACTGTATCAAACTGGGACGTAGTAATACTAGTACCCAGAATTTTGGCGAGCATGAAATATTCCGTGTCTATTTACATAGCATGCAACTGTGTATACTGCACTCTTCAGCCTACTAATTCCAAAAAAATCCTATGTGCCCATCAGGTTTAAAGAAGCAAGCCTGAACTCCAAAGCAGTACTTATATATCCTACCCCCAAAAATTCCTGTATATATTGTAAAGATAACTTTAGCGTGTAGATACAATGAAAATGTCTCATAGTGGAGCAGTTTATATTATTCCTTTCTTATCATTCCAACAAGGGTAACCGACTAATGGTTTTAACTGCAGTGATGCTTTTCCCCCTTTAAATTTTGCTTATAATGCGAGTGTTCTAAGGGGACGAGATAAGGGGAGAGATGCGTTCAGAGCACAGCAGTGACATTTTTATGTTGACCGCGGCGTGTGGCCTTTTCTGGCCACCAGTGAGTGCCGGAAAGAGTGGACAGTGAGGCTGGGCATGCTGCCGCGAGTTTGAGCGCATCGTTACTTCTCAGACGGTGCCTGTGTCGTGGCCGTCCGTGGGAGCGGGGGTCGATCACGGGCACACGCCTACAGGTGACACCGAACGCCATTTGTGGACGTCGGTGGCCGGGTGAGCGTTTCCTCTCCCGTGGTTGAGGGTTGCCGTGACAGATCACCCCGTCTTACTCGGCTGCTGCTGCCCCACACTTCGCTTGTCAGCGAGACTCCGAGCCCCTCAGCCGTGGCCGCTTCTGGCCCGGAGGACGTGCCCGTGGGTCTTCCTGCTGCCAGGCTGCCCCGAGAGGCGGCTCACGGGGGGTCTCTACACTTCAGCCCCACCGCTCGCGGTCTTGGCCGCGGTTGCCTGGGGAGGGAGGGCCCACCCCGGAGTCCGCAGCGAGGCGCCGGGGCTCGCGCCCGAGGGCCGCGCGGGCACGCGCCGCCGAGGACCGGCGGGGGCGGGGGTGGGGTGTCCGCGGGGCCCCGCCCCTCCCCCGCCCTGCAAGATGGCGGCCGGGCGCCGCCCACGTGACCGGCGCTGGCCCCGCCCCCGGAGGTGCGCTGCGCCGCCTTGCGGGGGCGCTGGGGGTTCCCTTTGGCGTCAGTTGGGCGAGGTGGGGACGGGGGTCGGCTAAGAGCGGTGGGGAGGATTTGCTCTGGGACTGGCAGAGGCGGGTATCCTGGCAGCTTTTGCCCGGAAGTAACCTTTTAGGCCTATCGTTGTAACTTTTTAATTGCCCAGTAATACTATTTCTCTACTTACTCAAATGTCATCCATACTATCAATAAATGGATGAAGTAGAACTAATTTTCTTTTAACTTTCTCTTAGAGCATACTAGCCCAGAATAGTGTTCCTGGCTCTTTCAGGATTTGTATCCAATTCATAATATGCTGCAGTTTCTCGTTAAAATTTTTAAAACTAAGGACATTTACCGGTAGAACTTGTATTGCAGTGCGAATTTTAATTCTAGCCGTATGCTATCAAGCTGACCCAGGCTCAGCAACTGCTGGTTTAGTGGCATAAGGCAGTCACGATGTCAGTAAAAGTGGCAAGTTCACAAATACTACTAGAGCTTACTACTAAGTAGGTCATTTTAGAATAATAGAGATTTAACAAGTATATTTTTATTTTTAAATGAAGCATTTCTAGAGTTTTGCTACATGATTTGGACGTTTTCAGAGTAAATGTTACATAGGATTATAACTTAAATGTTGGCCTTGCTTTTAGGAGACTTATGGGTGAAGTTCATGTTCATCATAGCTGCAGTGAATTGCCAATCACTGGCATAAAATTCAACAACTAGCCCAGTTGCAGTAGTGAAAATTACTCACAAAAATGTCCTAGGAAATTTGTGTGATTGATGCGTGTCATTGTTAATGAAATGAAGTACTGCATGTATAGCATAGCTGAAAAAAACTGGTATTAAAATGGGCCCTTTACTATTAGGAACACAAGGTATAAATGATGTGTTAGCAATAGCAGCAAAAAATGAATGTGTTTTTAAATTACATACTTAATGATTAAGTTTTTGTTTTTTGGCTGTGCTGGATTTTCCTTGAGGCACAGGCTTTCTGTGGTAGCAGTGAGCAGGGGCTGCTCTAGTTGTGGTGCATGGGCTTCTCATTGTGGCAGCTCTCTTGTGGCAGAGCAAACGCTCTGGGCTCGAGGGCTCAGTAGTTGTGGCACACAGGCTTAGTTGCTCCACTGCATGTGGGATCTTCCCGGATCACGGATGGAGCCCATGTCCCCTGAATTGGCAGTCAGATATTACCAGGGAAGTCCATGATCGAGTGTTTTTAAAAGATACTAGTCTTGTTACTGTTTCATTGAAAAGATGAAAGACAGCCCCTATCTTTGTTTCCTGTCTTTGCATACTTACTAAAGACCCTCTGTTTATGAAAATGGATCCTCTAGTTCTGGAGGTTTAGCCCCCAGTTAGTGACACAAAGATGAAAAGAGCTAAAATTACCATGAAAGAGGAGAGTGAAAAAGTTGGCTTAAAGCTCAACATTCAGAAAACTAAGATCATGGCATCTGGTCCCATCACTTCATGGGAAATGGATGGAGAAACAGTGTCAGACTTTATTTTTTTGGGCTCCAAAATCACTGCAGGTGATGATTGCGGCCATTAAATTAAAAGACGCTTACTCCTTGGAAGGAAAGTTACGACCAACCTAGATACCATATTAAAAAGCACAGACGTTACTTTGCCAACAAAGGTCTGTCTGGTCAAGGCTATGGTTTTCTGGCTGTCATGTATGGATGCGAGAGTTGGACTGTGAAGAAAGCTGAGCGTCAAAGAATTGATACTTTTAAACTGTGGTGTTGGAGAAGACTCTTGAGAGTCCCTTGGACTGCAAGGAGTCCTGGGTGTTCTTTGGAAGGACTGATGCTGAAGCTGAAACTCCAATACTTTGGCCACCTCATGCGAAGAGTTGACTCATTGGAAAAGACTCTGATGCTGGGAGGGATTGGAGGCAGGAGGAGAAGGGGACGACAGAGGATGAGATGGCTGGATGGCATCACCGAATCGATGGACATGAGTTTGAGTGAACTCCGAGAGTTGGTGATGGACAGGGAGGCCTGGCGTGCTGCAATTCATGGGGTCGCAAAGAGTCGGACACGACTGAGCGGCTGAACTGAATAGTTGTTAGTGGTTAATGTTGTTGGTATGGCCTTGTTTCTCTGGAGATTGTTTTCAGTATCCTCAAAAGTTAATTGTTTGGCAAATAGTGCTAATATTTGAATTAAAGATAGAAACTGAACATTTATGTTATTAGTAGTATAGCAAATAGCTTTTAGTGTTGTTTGAACTCAGACACAAAAATGTGACTATGTGTCCTTTAAAAAAAGATCAGTGAAGATACTTAAAAGGAAAACTTGGCAAAATTGTTACTTTTTCATAGCATAGGTTAATTAGATATATTGTACTTGACAAAACAAGTACCTCAACTAATTTTAATAATACAGATAACATACTGGTAGTGTTAGGACATAAAAAAGAAAACTCTTTTGGAAAGAGTGCTTTTTTGGAAATAAGTGCTCCTGTCCTGGATAATGGATGTGTCTGTGGCAGTCAGAATCCTAGTGAGAGCTCTGAACTGAAATGAGACCGGGGAGGTTCGTGTCCAAATGTCAGCTGTTGTTGGATTAGGCCCTAAAAAGATGCTTTCCAAAAATGACATTTGAAAAGAACAACTCCACTGCTCACAGTAATAAAACCTTTATTTAATTTGTTGTCCACTGCTGGGAGCTCTTACAATGACTTGGGTCCCTGAGCAGTGGGCACTGTCTGAGAAGGCTTTTTTCACTCCTATTGGAGGGATAATAATAGTACTTAAGTTAGATTGCAAGGTTTAAATGAATGAGTACTTGTGGAATGATGTCTAGTACATGATTTTCAATAAGTGTTAGCAATTATTAATGAAAGTTAAACTTTCTTGGAAGGTGCTGAAGAGAAGTGAGTGTAGCATCTACAAACTGAGAGTAGGGAGTAGAGCTAGTCATGACTTTTACAGGAAATTTTAGGTTGTTTTGGCTGCATCGAGGAATAAAAGCAGTTCGGCTATTAAATGCCTTCTGGGAGAGGCTTTTAGATCACAGTTCAGCAGTAATTATTTTCATAGCAAATGGCAGCTATTGGGTATCCACCCCCAGTTACTTAATTTTTCTCAGCGGTGGTTTTCTGAGTCAAGAAGAATTCAGGAAAATCTCACTCACACTGTAAGTTAATATACCATTAGTTCAGTTCAGTCGCTCAGTCGTGTCCGACTCTTTGCGACCCCATGAATTGCAGCACGCCAGGCCTCCCTGTCCATCACCAACTCCCAGAGTTCACTCAAACTCATGTCCATCGATTCGGTGATGCCATCCAGCCATCTCATCCTCTGTCGTCCCCTTCTCCTCCTGCCCCTAATCCCTCCCAGCATCAGAGTCTTTTCCAATGAATCAACTCTTCGCATGAGGTGGCCAAAGTATTGGAGTTTCAGCTTCAACATCACTCCTTACAATGAACACCCAGGACTGATTTCCTTTAGGATGGACTGGTTGGCTCTCCTTGCAGTCCAAGGGACTCTCAAGAGTCTTCTCCAACACCACAGTTCAAAAGCATCAATTCTTCGGTGCTCAGCTTTCTTTATAGTCCAACTCTCACATGCATACATGACTACTGGAAAAACCATAGGCTTGACTAGACGGACCTTTGTTGGCAAAGCAATATCTAAGCTTTTCAATATACTATCTAGGTTGGTCATAACTTTCCTTCCAAGGAGTAAGCGTCTTTTAATTTCATGGCTGCAGTCACCATCTGCAGTGATTTTGGAACCCCCCAAAATAAAATCTGACACTGTTTCCACTGTTTCCCCATCTATTTCCCATGAAGTGATGGGACCAGATGCCATGATCTTCATTTTCTGAATGTTGAGCTTTAAGCCAACTTTTTCACTCTCCTCTTTCACTTTCATCAACAGACTTTTTAGTTCCTCTTCAATTTCTGCCATAAGAACTCTGCAAATTAGCTAATGTAATATATATTTATAAATTGACCTTTTGTCAATTTTTGTGGGTTTTTTTTTTGTGTGTGTGTGGGGGATGGGGCAGGAATTGTGGTGTTCACTTCAGTTGCTCAGTTGTGTCCAAGTCTTTGTGACCCCATGGACTGCAGCACGCCAGGCCTCCCTGTCCATCACCAACTTCCAAAGTTTGCTCAAACTCATGTCCATCAATTTGGTGATGCTGTCCAACCATCTCATCCTCTTTCATCCCCTTCTTCTCCTGCCTTCAATCTTCCCCAGCATCAGGGTCTTTTCCAATGAGTCAGTTCTTCACATCAGGTGGCCAAAGTATTGGAGATTCAGCATCACTGCTTCCAATGAATATTCAGGACTGATTTCCTTTAGGATGGACTGGTTTGATCTCCTTGCTGTGCAAGGGACTCTCAATAGTCTTCTCCAACACCACAGTTCAAAAACATTAATTCTTTGGCACTCAGTTTTCTTTATGGTCCAGCTCTCACATCCATACGTGAATACTGGGAAAACCATCACTTTGATTAGACTTTGTTGGCAAAGTAATGTCTCTGCTTTTTAATATGCTGTCTAGGTTGGTCATAGCTTTTCTTCCAAGGAGCAAGCATCTTTGAATTTCATGGCTGAGCCTCAGTCTTATCTGTGAAATGGGAACAACAACATCTCTTTAAGGTTGTGGTGTTTGCATTAGGGAGACAAAATGATTCAAATTGTCTTGAGCACAAATTCTTTGAGAATGATATTCAGTGCCTTTTCTTTTCCACTAAGATGCAGCCATTCAGATTGCTACATAAATTGTTTTCAGGAATAGGTTTTCTTTTTTTTTCCTTAATAAAAAGTCTATATGGTATAGTATAGAAAACACTATGCTGCTGCTGCTGCTAAGTCGCTTCAGTCGTGTCCAACTCTGTGCGACCCCATAGACAGCAGCCATCCCTGGGATTCTCCAAGGCAAGAACACTGGAGTGGGTTGCCATTTCCTTCTCCAGTGCATAAAAGTGAAAAGTGAAAGTGAAGTCACTCAGTCGTGTGCGACTGTTAGCAACCTCATGGACTGCAGCGTACCAGGCTCCTCCGTCCCTGGGATTTTCCAGGCAAGAGTACTGGAGTGGGGTGCCATTGCCTTCTCTGAGAAAATACTATAGACTATAGTAATATAGAAAATATTCTCTATTACCATATCTCTAAATTGGTGTTCCAAGAAGGTAATTAATTAAGCTGGTGGGTGAGATACATTTCAGACAACTTTGTTAGTTCTTATGTTGTTAAGATCTGATAAGCTACAGATAAGCCCAAAGGAAGCATTTCTCTGGGTCACAGATGATTAAAATATGTATTTTCCCCGTATTGGATTTGGGGATGGGAATGGAGAAAATACATAGTTTCAATTTGGGTTATCATGAACTCCCTTGCAAATGTAATCTACTTAAATTTTTTTCACATTTAGTTAGGGTAATGTAAAGGGCTCAGATGGTAAAGAATCCTCCTGCTATGTGAGACTTGGGTTCCATCCCTGGGTTAGGAAGATGCCCTGGGGAAGGGAATGGCTACCAACTCCAGTATTCTTTCCTGGAGAATTCTGTGGACAGAGGAGCCTGATGGGCTACAGTCCATAGGGTTGTGAAGAGTCTGACAGGACTGAGTGATTAACTCTTCAAAGATATTTTGCAGTTCTTTTAAGTTATATAATTTTTTCATTTATTTCAGGGTACAGACTGGAATCCATAAATAATTTAACTTTTTTATACTTTTTTAAAGAAGCTATACATTGGCTGGTTTTTAAAACTATTTAATATTTTTGATCTTCCTGAGTAATAAGTAGCTTAATTTTTTTTTTTTTTAACAAAAGCAAATAAAGCCTGCACTACCCTCAAAGCAGACTGAGCTTCACTTTGATCAACTCTCTCTTCCATCATGGAGGACCATGTTGTCACAGGGCTCCTGTTCCTCACAGAGTGCTTTGTCACACAAGTCGCCTTCATCCGGGCTGTGTAAACAGTCACTCCAGAGGGCTGTGCTTGGGCGGGTGTTGTGTTTCAGGTGCGACAGTTGCTGGGCGCACAGTCGTCCTTCTCCTTGTGTTCTTCCTGTGCTCCAGAGAACACTTGGTTTAATGCCCTTCGAAATGTCTCAGTTCATTAGGCATGTTTAATGCTCATTCAGGAAGTAATTTGAGATCACTCTGGCAAGTTGTTTGGTCTTTCCAAGTTTCAGACTTCTCTGAATAGAATAGGGATCCTCTCACCATTTATGCAAAGAACTGCTTGAAGATGAACACAACAACCTACATGAAACACTTGGTGAATACGCGGGAGATAGGTCAGCTCATCTGTGGGCGGTTCCAAGAGTGGATAGCACAGTTTGATTGCAGTGGATGAACAGAAATACAGAAGCTTTAAGAGAAAACAG
Organism: Bos mutus; assembly: GCF_027580195.1. Classification (NCBI taxonomy): domain Eukaryota; kingdom Metazoa; phylum Chordata; class Mammalia; order Artiodactyla; family Bovidae; genus Bos; species Bos mutus. Next base: position 61,024,155 of record NC_091640.1, read on the forward strand.
GGGTTGGGTTGCATAGGAGCTTGAAGGTCAAATTAAAGAAACTGGTTTGCAGTGAGAGCAGGTGAGAATTTGTATGTTTTCCTGAAACGTTAACTGTCCCTTTACATTCATATGTGTGAAAAGAATGCATCACTGATTTGTTAAAAAAATAAATAAATAAAAGACATCTTCCAAACTCATCCAGTTTTCTCAGTGGTTCCATTACGTTTCTGGTCACTCTTATTTGCTTGGTAACCTTAATCCTTTCTCCTTCATAAGCTGAATCTACCCTTTTCGCATCCTTGTTAACCCTTTCAGACTCCCACCTCTTAGCTGCTGACACCACTGCCAGGCCCCACTTCCTGAAGCAGTGTCCCTCGCACCACGTGTGCTTGCGGCGACCGGTGGGGCCTGGTCTCCAGTGGGTCTCGGGACTCACCCCGTCTCCCGCTCCTCCTGCTCACCCTGGTCTCCAGTGGGTCTCGGGACTCACACGCCGCCTCCCGCTCCTCCTGCTCACCCTGGTCTCCAGTGGGTCTCGGGACTCACACGCCGCCTCCCGCTCCTCCTGCTCACCCTGGTCTCCAGTGGGTCTCGGGACTCACACGCCGCCTCCTGCCCCTCCTGCTCACCCTGGTCTCCAGTGGGTCTCGGGACTCACACGCCGTCTCCTGCCCCTCCTGCTCACCCTGGTCTCCAGTGGGTCTCGGGACTCACACGCCGCCTCCCGCTCCTCCTGCTCACCCTGGTCTCCAGTGGGTCTCGGGACTCACACGCCGCCTCCCGCCCCTCCTGCTCACCCTGGTCTCCAGTGGGTCTCGGGACTCACACGCCGTCTCCTGCCCCTCCTGCTCACCCTGGTCTCCAGTGGGTCTCGGGACTCACACGCCGCCTCCCGCTCCTCCTGCTCACCCTGGTCTCCAGTGGGTCTCGGGACTCACACGCCGCCTCCCGCCCCTCCTGCTCACCCTGGTCTCCAGTGGGTCTCGGGACTCACACGCCGCCTCCCGCCCCTCCTGCTCATGGTCTGTAGTTTTATCCAAGGCTGACTCATGCTGTCACCTCTTGTGTGCTGGTGTTTGGAATTGTCCTTGTGGTAATCTTGGAAGACTTTGCTGCCTCTGCCTTCCAATAGCCTGTATATTCTCTGTTACAATTTTGGTACTTATCCTGTGATTTTTTTTTCTGTTTTTTTAAAAAAAATTTTACTTTGAATTATTTTTAACTTAAAATCCAGGAGGGAAGGTCAATCTTAGAGGTTCCACAAAGACTTAGGTATCACATTTCTTTTTTTTTTTTTCGGTCAGCGTTGCATATATCATAAGTGCTCAGTCAAAATTTCCTACCCTTAGAATATTTCAAATAGTGCTCTGAAAAATACCATTATGATTAATTACTGTAAGACAGAGTGCATCAGGCAGTGATTTTTTTTCTCCCTTGGTCTTGATGAAGTATCAGCTACTTTGCTATTTGCAGCCATACAGTATATGTGCACAATATAGATAGGCACAGTTGTTTTGGAAATAGTACAAGGAATTGTTTGTTTAGATAGAAAGCATGGACCAGTATAGATTTGAACTGAAGCTTCAATGAGTGAATGCTGAATAGTTGTGCTTATTAATTATTCTTTCAAAATCAGGTCATGCTTACTCTACTCCTTAAGTTAACTAAACTTTTGTGTGTGAGGCTGATGCACGTTTTGCAAACCTATGGGTGATGTTTTGATAGGATGAAAAAAGTCACAAGTTACAAGCTGTCTTCTTATTGGGGTTGCTGTAGTTATTGCTGTCTAGGGCTGCTCTCCAGTTCGTGCTTGGCTTGAGGGGTGGTGGGAGCCTGATAGGGAATTGAAGTACAGCACCTTGCTTATGGGGCTTCCCAGTTGGCACAGTGATCAAGAATCCGCCTGTCAGTGCAGGAGACAAAAGAGACGCAGGTTCGATCCCTGGGTCGAGAAGATCCCCAGAAGGGAATGGCAACCCACTCCAGTGTTCTTACCTGGAAAATCCCACGGATAGAGGAGCCTGGCGGGCTACAGTCCAAGAGTCACAGAGTCAGATACGACAGAGCACACACGTGATCTTGCTTATGATCTGAAAGTTAAAAACTTTTTGGTCACTCAGGTGAACAATTCTATAACCTAAAAAGTATGGGGTTTTTATGTTTCTTGTTAGGAATGTTTAAATTGGGATAGTTAAGAAACATAATGTTTCCTCGGTATGATTGATTTTTGTTTTGGGTATCAGACGATTTTAAGTTGTCTAGTGGTCCTGGGAGGAAGAACGTGATCGTGTGTGAGCCAAAGTGTTTGGAGAAGACGTCCTCGGGGAAGAGGCCATCTGCTGACGGGGGGTGGTGGTGGTTTGGGGAAGGTGACATTTGTACTTGGTGGGGTTAAACACAAGGCCTGATTGAGTGTTTCCTGACACTAAGCATCACTGACCTTTCTGTCACTTTCTGTCAAGGATCCTTCATAGGCTTTGTGAGCATTTCGGTGGAGAACCCTTCTCTGGGGATGAAGTTCAGTTAGGAGTCCCTGCAGTGCCATTGGCTGTCGGGGTCCTGGGCTCACCTCCCAGCAAGACCCGCTGGTGTCTCCTGTGGGGAGGGGTTGTAAAGGAGAGGGCAGCTCACTTCTACGCAGGCTGGGAAGGCGAGACACAGCCTCAGTAGGTCCTTTGGGTCTCATGCTCACGGGTGTGTGCTCCTCAACTCACCCAGAAACATTCTTGCAAAGTGGGGATCTAAAGGTCTGGGAGCTGCCAGCCCAGGGATGCAGCAGTTCCTGATTCAACCTCCTTGTTGTTGTTCAGACTCTTAAGTCGTGTCTGACTCTGTGACCCCATGGACTGTAGCCTGCCAGGCTCCTCCGTCCATGGGATTTCCCAGGCAAGAACACAGGAGTGGGTTGCCATTTCCTCCTCCAGGGGGTCTTCCCCATCCAGGGGTCAAACTTGTGTCTCTTGTGTCTCCTTTCTTGGCAGGCGGATTCTTTACCACTGTGTCCAGAAACTCACAGGGCGCTTCATGAGGGAAACGTCAGGCTGTTGCTGGGTAAAAGGGCTGCCTCTCTTCTTTCCTTCTTCACTCCCTGCCTCCCTGGTCAGCTTCCACATCAGCATTCTTTCTGCTAGTTCTTCCCCAGTCGTGCATCCTGCAAGTTCAGTTCTCTAGAAAAGACAATGACGTCGACAATATTAATGTTTGCTTTTTGTTTTTTGTAATAAATTCAGAGTTCCCCCAAACACACATAAAGTTGCAGTGAATCAAGTTTCCCCCTTCCATCCTATTCGACCACCCAGCTCCAGCTATGCCTGCTGTGGTCACACAGGTGCCGGCCCTCAGCTCACCCAATCGTCGTGGGAAGAACTGGGAGCTGGGTCTGGGCTGTGGGCTGTGGTGGCCGGGTGTGGACACGGGGTCAGTGCACAGCTTAGTCCTTCCCCCACTTTCAGTGACTAGAGCGCATTTACCCACACTTTTAACATAGTGAATCTGCCACACTTGTCTTGCTGAATCATCTTTTCCACACATTTCTAGTTAAACAGTAAGTTACATAGGGAGTGAGTCCACGGTCATAGCAGAAATCATGGCAAACTGTTTTTAAGCTGCTGACTCACTGGTCTCCCTCCTTTCTGCCCTGTTGGGTCGATTTTGTTCTTTGCGACATAACTTGAATACATTTGGCATCCACATTTCTCTCCCACCAGAACTTACTCTTTATCAGATGCTCTAGGTTGATTCAGGACTTTCCTTTGGGTTGGGTTACACTGTTTTCACTGAGGAAAGATGAGACAGATGTCTGCCTTTCCCCCACATCCTCTCAATTGAAGAGACAGACAGTAAATAGTTCATATCTTCGCCTGAGCTTTTTCCCTCTTCTACCAAAATAGATGAAATTTGACATCTTAGTAGTGTTTCTAATAGTGAATCATATTCTGACATTCAAAGAAAGACTTTCTATGAATCTTGCTTAGATAATAGCATATACTTGAGGTACAACCCTGGTTATTTAAAGAGAATTTACCATGTAGAACTGTAACAGATTACCTCCAAACTTAGTGACTTAAAGCAACAATAACACTTTTTTTCTTAGTGTTGTGTCTCATAATTCTGTGGGCCAGGAATTCAGACAGGGAGCTAACAGCAAGAGTGACTTGTGTCTGCTGCAGAATGTCTGGACACACAGCTGGCGGCTGTGGGCCTCTCTCGCCTTTCCTCTCTATGCATGTCTATGGCGCGGCGTCTCCGGGGAACCACTGTTCCTATAGGCCTGGGGTCCCAGAGCAAGTGTTCCCAGAGGTCCAGCGGCAAGACTTCTATGACCTATCTCGGCCATTCCAGAATGGCTTTCCATCCCATCCTCCTGGTTAGGCCTATCTCTGAAGTCGGTCCAGATCCACTGGCTGGGGAATTATACCCACGTATCAGCAGGAGGAGTAGGCACAGTATTGTGGGCTGTCTTTACCCCCAAAACTTCATAGGATATTGTCATATACTAATGTTAAATTCTCAGTCTGATTTGATAAATGTAAAAATTTGACATTAGTAAGTTTAGTATAAAAACAATTTCTGTGCTTTTTTTTGCCTTTTTTCTTAGAATGTCTTGGTATTTTAAGATGTACAGTCTGCATAAAAGGACGAGAGAAAACGTATAGAACATTGGTAGATGTGCTAGGATAAAGTCTTTCCGGTTAGACCTTTGTTAAAGTAACCTGAGACCCGCGTGATCTTTGCTCTAATGATGTGTTCTCAGAGAAGGATCTTGGGACTGCGCAGTCAACTTGACTGTTTCACAGACTTTCCTCACATTTAAGAGATCTCCAGTAATTGTGATGGATCTGCATGTGTAAAAGTGAGGTCTGAGCAGTCTTTTAAAATAACCAAGATATGTTACATGACACGTGGATTTGAGTTAACCAGGAGCACGCCACAGGTCAGAGGAAGCTTTCTGAACTCAAATGAGCTACCTCAGTAGGAAGGAGAAGGGCACACACATGCCAGGGCTCTTTTTGTTCCTGTGCATATTTTTGCCAGCTTAGGGTTTTTAAAATTTGTCATCTTCTTCCAAGCAGAGAAAAATTCTCCCATTTTCCACTTGGTCCTGACCCTTTTTCTAAAATGCTGATTCTGGCATGTCATCTGCATTGCATTTGCATAGGAATCTGAACTTAATAGAGAACATGGGCACTATTCCTTCCTGCAGGATCCCATTAAGCCAGTGGTTCTCGGGTTTTTGGTGCCTTGCCCTGCACACAGAAAAAGCACACGTGCCGGGGGAGAGGAGACAGTGGAGCCAAGAGCGGTTCCTGCTGGGGCCGGAAAGCCCCATGATTCTGATCTCTGTAGCTCCTGAGATGTTAAATTCAGTTTTGGTTAAATTAATAAAATTAAAAATTTTCTAGTTTTTAAAACGTAGTCTAAATGACTGTATAGCAGTGATACATGCTGGGACTCAGTGTTGGGAGGAGGGGCAGAAAGCTTAATTAGTAGACATGTCATGGGTCGATGAACTTTGGTCCTTGGATAGAAATTCAGATTCCATTTTTCTGCCTACGTTATTAAACTAGGAGGCTTTTGACTTGGTTCTTAAATTGTGTGCTTCAAAGTGACTTCAGACTTTAAAAATGATTCCATACAGCTGTTTCAAAATTTATGGAGGCAATGTGATACAACTATTCTTAATTTTTTTTTTTTATTGTGGTGAAATATATATGCGTCCTAAGTCACTTCAGTCGTGTCCAAGTCTCTGCGACCCTTTGGACTGTAGTCCACCAGGCTTCTCTGTCCATGGATTCTCTAGGCAAGGATACTGGAGTGGTTGCCATGTTCTCCCCCAGGGGATCTTCCCCACCCAGGGTTCAAACCCAAGTCTCCTGCTTCAGTAGGCAGGTTCTTTACCACTATATGTAACAAAGTGTAACAAAGTATACTGTTTTCACATTTTTTGAGTATACATTTAGGTGGCATTCACATTGTTGTGCAACCACTGCCACCATCTGTCTCTGGAATGTTTCTTTTATCCCAAACTGAGACTGTATCCGTTAAGCCGCTACTCCCATCCCGAACTCTCTGAAGCCCCTGGTTAGAATCACCATGCTGTCCGCGAATTTGACTACTCTAGGGTGCCTCATATAAGTGGAATCATACAGAATCTGCCCTTTTGTGCCTGGCTTATTTCACTTAGCATAATGCCCTCAAGATTGACCCATGTGTCAATTTTATGCCTTCTTAAGGCTGAGTAATACTCAGTTGTACGTATACCTCATTTTGTTTATCTGTTCATCCATGGACTTTTGAATAGTCCACTTTTCAGCTGCAGTGAACACTGGAGTACTAATTACCTGCTTGGGTGTCTGCTTTCAGTTCTTCTGGGTATATGGCTAGGAGTGGAATTGCTGGATTATATGATAATTGTGTTTATTTATTTATTTTTTTTTAGTAACTTTTACTGTGGCTGCATTGTATACACTCCTACCAGCAAGGCAGAAGGGCTCCAATTTCTCCCCATATTCACCAATACTTATTGTCTGTTTTTGGATAATAGCCTTTCTAATGGGTGTGAAGTGGTATCTCATTGTAGTTGTGCTCTGCACTTCCCTAATGAAAACTGTTCTTTCTTGTATAGTTTTGCATTCATTTATTTTTAATGGTGAGTGTTATTTTTAATTTTTGAACGACATATAAACAATATGGAATATACCCTTAAGAAATGGTGGGGGAGGGGGGGCACAGCGATCCTAAGATGGCAGAGGAATAGGATGGGGAGACCACTTTCTCCCCCACAAATTCATCCAAAGAACATTTGAACACTAAGTAAATTCCACAAAACAACTTCTGAATGCCAGCGGAGGACATCAGGCACCCAGAAAAGCAGCCCATTGTCTTCGAAAGGAGGTAGGAAAAAATATAAAAGACAGAAAGAGAGACAAAAGAGGTAGGGATGGAGCTCCATCCCGGGAAGGGAGTCTTAAAAAAGAAGTTTCCAAACACCAGGAAACACTCCCACTGCCGAGTCTGTGGCGAGCCTTGGAACCACAGAGGGCAACATAACTGGGAGGAAAAATAAATAATTAAAACCCACAGATTACGTGCCCAACAGTAACTCCCCCTAGCAGAGAAGCAGCGCAGACGTCTGTATTCGCCACTAGCAAAGTGGGGGCTGGGCAGGGAGGCGCAGGCTACATTGCGTAGAGTAAGGACCAGGCCTGAATGCCCCAAGGGCAATCTGAGGGAACTAACTTGGGATGGCAAACTAGACTGTGGGATAGCTACCACACGAAAAGCCGTAACCTAAGACACCGCCAGGCCCACTCACAGAACAAAGGACTGAACAGAGCTAGCCGGCTGCGTGCCGGTCCATCTTCCTCCTGAGACAGGCAGCCAGATCCGGAAGGGGGCAGTCGCAGCCCCAGAGAGGCATTATCTACCAAACTGCAAGCAGGCTTCGTTGCTAACCGAGACTTCTTGGGGTTCTGGACGGTCAATGTCTGTCTGAGAAGGTGCACTGGGTGTATACCCAGAAAACTGAGCGGCAGGGATGGGGGAGGCAATGAGTCGCAGCAACTGCGCTCACCAAACACCTGATCACCTGAGCTGCTCGGACCTGGGAAGGGCACAAAACGCAGGCCCAACTGAGTCTGCGCCTCTGAGGACTACTCGAGTGCCTGAACCTGAGCAGCTTAGACCTGGGAGGTGCATGCAGCCCAGGGCCGGCCTCGGATGGTTCCTGGCGGAGCAACCTAGAGCCTGAGCAGTGTGGGCAGAGAGGGCACACACACCGTGAGCGGGGGCAGGCCCAGTGTGGCTGAGACAGTGTGAGCACACACCAGTGTTATTTGTTTGCAGCGTCCCTCCCTCCCCACAGCGCGACTGAACAAGTGAGCCTAAAAGAAAGCATCCACCACCGTCCCACTAGTGTCAGGGTGGAAATCAGAAACTGAAGAGACCAGCAAACAGAAGAAGCTAAAACAGAGGGAACCGCCTGGGAACTGACAGGTAGTACCGACTACATAGGAAGGGGCCTGTAGATCTTGAGAAATATAAGCCAGATCAAGGAACTGTCTGAAAATGAACTAACCCCACACTGCCCACAACACCAGAGAAAGTCCAGATATATTTTTACTATCATTCTTTAAATTTTTTAAAAAAATTTTTAAGTCCTCTATTACTCCTTTAATTTTCATTTTTATAACCTATTACTTTGCAAAAAAAAAAAAAGACCCTATTTTTTAAAGCAAACTTCATATATATATATATATATAATTTTTTGTGACTGTTTTTTTTCTTTAATACTGTATTTTTGAAAATCCAACCTCTACTCTAGATTTTTAATCTTCGCTTTTTAGAATTTGTTATCAATTTTGTACCTTTAAGAACCCAATCTTCAGTACCCATTTTTACTTGGGAGTGAGATTACTGGCTTGACTGCTCTCTCCCACTTTGGACTCTCCTTTTTCTCTACCAGGTTGCCTCTATCTCCTCCCTCCCCCTTCTCTTCTCTACCCAACTCTGTGAATCTCTGTGTGTGTTCCAGACGGTGGAAAACTGATTACTGGCTGGATCTATCTCTCTTCTTTTGATTTCCCCCTTTATTCCCCTGGCCACCTCTGTCTCCTTCCTCCCTCTTCTCTTCTCTGTATAACCCCGTGAACATCTCTGAGCGGTCCAGACTGTGGAGAGCACATAAGGAAGTGATTACTGGCTAGCTTGCTCTCGCCTCTTTTGATTCCCCCTCTTCTCGTCCTGGTCACCTCTATCTCCCTCCTCCCTCTTCTCTTCTCCATGTAACTTGGTGAACCTCTCTGGGTGTCCCTCACTGTGGAGAAACTTTTCATTTTTAACCTAGATGTTTTATCAGCGGTGCTATATAGATGGAGAAGTCTTGAGGCGACATAAGACTGAAAACCAGAAGCAGGAGGCTTAAGTCCAAATCTGAGAATACCAGAGAACTCCTGACTCCAGGGAACATTAATCGAAAGGAGCTCATCAAATGCCTCCATACCTACACTGAAACCAAGCACTGCCCAGGGGCCAACAAGTTCCAGAGCAAGAAATACCATGCAAATTCTCCAGCAACACAGGAACACAGCCCTGAGCTTCAATATACAGGCTGCCCAAAGTCACTCCAAACCCACTGACATCTCATAACTCATTACTAGACACTTCATTGCACTCCAGAGAGAAGAAATCCAGCTCCACCCACCAGAACACCGACACAGGCTTCCCTAACCAGGAAACCTTGACAAGCCATGTGAGGACGCTCCACAATAAAGAGAACTCCACAAGCTGCCAAAATGCAGAAAGGCCACCCCAAACACAGCAATATAAACAAGATGAAGAGACAGAGGAATACCCAGCAGGTAAAGGAACAGGATAAATGCCCACCAAACCAAAGAGAAAGAGATATGGTATCTACCTGATAAAGAATTCTGAATAATGATAGTGAAAATGATCCAAAATCTTGAAAACAAAATGGAATCACAGATAAATAGCCTGGAGACAAGGATTGAGAAGATGCAAGAAAGTTTTAACAAGGACCTAGAAGAAATTAAAAAGAGTCAATATATAATCAATAATGCAATAAATGAGATCAAAACCACTCTGGAGGGAACAAATAGTAGAATACAGAAGACAGGATTAGTGAGGTAGAAGATAGAATGGTAGAAATAAATGAATCAGAGAGGAAAAAAGAAAAATTAATTAAAAGAAATGAGGACAATCTCAGAGATATCTGAGACAATGTTAAATGCCCCAACATTCGAATCATAGGAGTCCCAGAAGAAGAAGACAAAAAGGAAGACCATGAGAAAATTCTTGAGGAGACAATAGTTGAAAACTTCCCTAAAATGGGGAAGGAAATAATACCCAAGTCCAAGAAACCCAGAGAGTCCCAAACAGGATAAACCCACGGTGAAATACCCCAAGACACATATTAATCAAATTAACAAAGGTCAAACACAAAGAACAAATATTAAAAGCAGCAAGGGAAAAACAACAAATAACACACAAGGGGATTCCCATAAGGATAACAACTGATCTTTCAATAGGAACTCTTCAGGCCAGGAGGGTATGGCAAGACATACTTAAAGTGATGAAAGAAAATAACCTACAGCCCAGATTACTGTACCCAGCAAGGATCTCATTCACATATGAAGGAGAAATCAAAAGCTTTACAGACAAGCAAAAGCTGAGAGAATTCAGCAGCACCAAACCAGCTCTCCAACAAATGCTAAAGGATATTCTCTAGACGGGAGACACAAAAAGAGTGTATAAACTCGAACGCCAAACAATAAAGTACATGGCAACAGGATCATACTTATCAATAATTACCTTAAATGTAAATAGGTTGAATGCCCCAACCAAAAGACAAAGACTGGCTGAATGGATACAAAAACAAGACCCTTATATATGTTGTCTACAAGAGACCCACCTCAAAACAGGGGACACATACAGACTGAAAGTGAAGGGCTGGAAAAAGATATTCCATGGAAAGAGATCAAAAGAAAGCAGGAGTAGCAATACTCATATCAGATAAAATAGACTTTAAAACAAAGGCTGTGAAAAGTGACAAAGAAGGACACTACATAATGATCAAAGGATCAATCCAAGAAGAAGATATAACAATTATAAATATATATGCACCCAACATACGAGCACCACAATATGTAAGACAAATGCTAACAAGTATGAAAGGGGAAATTAACAATAACACAATAATAGTGGGAGACTTTAATACCCCACTCACACCTATGGATGGATCAACTAAATAAAATTAACAAGGAAACACAAACTTTAAATGATACAATAGACCAGTTAGACCTAATTGATATCTATAGGACATTTCACCCCAAAACAATGAATTTCACCTTTTTCTCAAGCGCACACGGAACCTTCTCCAGGATAGATCACATCCTGGGCCATAAATCTAGCCTTGGTAAATTCAAAAAAAATTGAAACCATTCCAGGCATCTTTTCTGACCACAATGCAGTAAGATTAGATCTCAATTACAGGAGAAAAACTATTAAAAATTCCAACATATGGAGGCTGAACAACACACTGCTGAATAACCAACAAATCACAGAAGAAATAAAAAAAGAAATCAAAATATGCATAGAAACTAATGAAAATGAAAACACAACAACTCAAAACCTGTGGGACACTGTAAAAGCAGTGCTAAGAGGAAGGTTCATAGCAATACAGGCATACCTCAAGAAACAAGAAAAAAGTCAAATAACCTAACTCTACACCTAAAGCAACTAGAAAAGGAAGAAATGAAGAACCCCAGGGTCAGTAGAAGGAAAGAAATCTTAAAGATTAGGGCAGAAATAAATGCAAAAGAAACAAAACAGACCATAGCAAAAATCAACAAAGCCAAAAGCTGGTTCTTTGAGAGGATAAATAAAATGGACAGACCATTAGCCAGACTCATCAAGAAACAAAGGGAAAAAACTCAAATCAATAAAATTAGAAATGAAAATGGAGAGATCACAACAGACAACACAGAAATACAAAGGATCATAAGAGACTACTATCAGCAATTATATGCCAATAAAATGGACAACGAGGAAGAAATGGACAAATTCTTAGAGAAGTACAACTTTCCAAAACTGAACCGGGAGGAAATAGAAAATCTTAACGGACCCATCACAAGCACAGAAATTGAAACTGTAATCAGAAATCTTCCAGCAAACAAAAGCCCAGGTCCAGACGGCTTCACAGCTGAATTCTACCAAAAATTTAGAGAAGCGCTAACACCTATCCTTCTTAAACTCTTCCAGAAAATTGCAGAGGAAGGTAAACTTCCAAACTCATTCTATGAGGCCACCATCACCCTAATACCAAAACCTGACAAAGATGCCACAAAAAAAGAAAACTACAGGCCAATATCACTGATGAACATAGATGCAAAAATCCTTAATTTTGTTAAGGATTTTTGCATCTAAATTCTAGCAATCAGAATCCAACAACACATTAAAAAGATCATACATCATGACCAAGTGGGCTTTATCCCATGGATGCAAGGATTCTTCATTATCTGCAAATCAATCAGTGTAATATACCACATTAACAAATTGAAAAATAAAAGCCATATGATTATCTCAATAGATATAGAGAAAGCCTTTGACAAAATTCAATATCCGTTTATGATAAAAACTCTCCAGAAAGCAGGAATAGAAGGAACATACCTCAACATAATAAAAGCTATATATGACAAACCCACAGCAAACATTATCCTCAATGGTGAAAAATTGAAAGCATTTCCCCTAAAGTCAGGAACGAGACAAGGGTGCCCACTTTCATCACTACTATTCAACATGGTTTTGGAAGTTTTGGCCACAGCAATCAGAGCAGAAAAAGAAATGAATCCAAATTGGAAAAGAAGACGTAAAACTCTCACTGTTTGCAGATGACATGATTCTCTACATAGAAAACCCTAAAGACTCCACCAGAAAATTACTAGAGCTAATCAATGAATATAGTAAAGTTGCAGAATTTAAAATCAACACACAGAAATCCCTTGTATCCCTATACACTTATAATGAGAAAATAGAGAAATTAAGGAAACAATTCCATTCACCATTGCAATGAAAAGAATAAAATACTTAGGAATATATCTCCCTAAAGAAACAAAAGACCTATATATAGAATACTATAAAACACTGGTGAAAGAAATCAAAGAGGACACTAATAGATGGAGAAATATACCGTGTTCATGGATCAGAAGAATCAATATAGTGAAAATAAGTATACTACCCAAAGCAATCTATAGATTCAATGCAATCCCCATCAAGCTACCAATGGTATTTTTCACAGAGCTAGAACAAATAATTTCACAATCTGTATGGAAATACAAAAAGCCTTGAATAGCCAAAGCAATCTTGAGAAAGAAGAATGAAACTGGAGAAATCAACCTGCCTGATTTAAGGCTCTACTACAAAGCCACAGTCATCAAGACAGTATGGTACTGGCACAAAGACAGAAATATAGGTCAATGGAACAAAATAGAAAGCCCAGAGATAAATCCACGCACATATGGTCACCTTATCTTTGACAAAGGAGGCAAGAATATACAATGGATTAAAGACAGTCTCTTTAACAAGTGGTGCTGGGAAAGCTGGTCAACCACTTGTAAAAGAATGAAACTAGAACACTTTCTAACACCATACACAAAAATAAATTCAAAATGGATTAAAGATCTAAACGTAAGACCAGAAACTAAAAAACTCATAGAGGAGAACATAGGCAAAACACTCCCCAACATACATCACAGCAGGATCCTCTATGACCCACCTCCCAGAATATTGGAAATAAAAGCAAAAATAAACAAATGGGACCTAATTAAAATTAAAAGCTTCTGCACAACAAAGGAAACTATAAGCAAGGTGAAATGACAGCCTTCAGAATGGGAGAAGATAATAGCAAATGAAGCAACTGACAAAGAATTAATCTCAAAAATATACAAGCAACTCCTGCAGCTCAATTCCAGAAAAATAAATGACCCAATCAAAAAATGGGCCAAGGAACTAAACAGACATTTCTCCAAAGAAGACATACAGATGGCTAACAAATACATGAAAAGATGCTCAACGTCACTCATTATCAGAGAAATGCAAATCAAAGCCACAATGAGGTACCATTTCACGCCAGTTAGAATGGCTGCGATCTAAAAGTCTACAAGCAATAAATGCTGGAGAGGGTCTGGAGAAAAGGGAACCCTCTTACAGTGTTGGTGGGAATGCAAACTAGTACAGCCACTATGGAGAACAGTGTGGAGATTCCTTAAAAAACTGGAAATAGAACTGCCATATGACCCAGGAATCCCACTGCTGGGCATACACACCAAGGAAACCAGAATTGAAAGAGACACGTGTACCCCAGTGTTCATCGCAGCACTGTTTATAATAGCCAGGGCATGGAAGCAACCTAAATGTCCATCAGCAGACGAATGGATAAGAAAGCTGTGGTACATATACACAAGGGAATATTACTCAGCCATTAAAAAGAGTACATTTGGATCAGTTCTAATGAGGTGGATGAAACTGGAGCCTATTATACAGAGTGAAGTAAGCCAGAAAGAAAAACAACAATACAGTATACTAATGCATATATATAGAATTTAAAAAGATGGTAATGATAACCCTGTATGTGAGACAGCAAAAGAGACACAGATGTATAGAATAGTCTTTTGGACTCTGGGAAAGGGCGAGGGTGGGATGATTTGGGAGAATGGCATTGAAACATGTATAATATCATATGTGAAACGAATTGCCAGTCCAGGTTCGATGCATGATACAGGATGCTCGGGCTGGTGCACTGGGATGACCCAGAGGGATGGGATGGGCCAGGGAGGTGGGAGAGGGGTTCAGGATGGGGAACACGTGTACATTCATGGTGGATTTATGTTGATGTATGGCAAAACCAATACAATATTGTAATTAGCCTCCAATTAAAATAAATATATTAAAAAAAAAGAAATGGTTGACCTGTTCAGCTAAACTTCCAATTAACATAAGTATTTAAGAGGATTACAGTGCTTTATTTATATTGATTTTTGAAGTATTTATAGCTGTTTTAGGCCAATGTGGTTGTATTATTTTGTAGTAAATGATTATATGGTTTGGGTTGGGAAATACATGATTTTGTTATTGTTAGAAGAATTCTTATGTCTGCCTTTTTTTTAATTCAATAATATTGAAAGTTGGTGAGTGCCATTCAAAAGTTGGATGCTGACTTAAGAGGTTGATGCTGTCTTTCTTCTTAAGTGTTTCTGTGTAGACAGCCTTTATTTCCTTGGGTTTCTAGAAGACGACACACCATGAGGCTGAAGCTTAGCTCCCAGGGGTATCTGGTGTGATGCCTGATTCCTAGGAATAGAGCCATCAACTGACAGCTCGTACTCACTGACAGGTCAGGAGGCATGGTCAGACTATAGAACAAAATGTTTTAAATTAGAATGCTTGGAAAGTTTAAGGTCTTCTGTTTACTTCATTTTTATATACAATTAAAAAATTAATGTGTATTATTTATTGCAGATTTGTAATATTATAATTAGCTCCTGTAACTGAGATAATTTTGGTCTGAATAGTGTTTTGAGATTCTGAACATGAAGTGGGGGAGGATAAGGTATGAATTCTGATATAGATCCATTATAAAGCTATTTTAATTTTTGGCTTACCCAGTGGGTTAGAGTAACAATATATTGGGTTGATCAAAAGATTCGTTCATATTTTTCCATAACAACTTAACAGAAAAATTGAACTTTTTGGCCAACCCAATCCATGACGGTGTTTGAATTCTGAGAGCCATGTATAAGATTGGCAAGCTCTTCATGACTCCCAAGTAGCATTTGTAGGGATAAAACTTACTCTAGTTCACTAATGGTAGAGCACCTAGTTGATATTAGATGGTTTAGCATTAATGTAAACTCATTGTCCACACACATTCTTGTTTAGATTTGTGTATTGACGATAGCCTTAAAAATTTTTTTCCTAACAAAGCATCTTGTTAGACTGTCACTAAGACCAAGTAGTGAATTAAAAAACTGCACGAAAACATAAAAAATACAGATGCCCTTACATCTGGGGAATAACATAAAGGGTACCGTCTTTTTATATGTGATCATGGTTCACTTGGGTAAGGAATTGACATCATTGGCGATTCTGAATAGCACTATGCTGTGTGTGCCCCCCAAACTGGGACAATTAAATAATTGATAGAATATTGCTGTTAAATGAAGATAAATATGGCTTTCTCTTTCCTGCTCTGGCACTGTGCCTTTCTGCTCTAAATGTGTAATCACCTATTTTATCTCTAAAATTGCTGTTGAAATTACTGCTGTTAAAAGTATCACTTTAATCTAGTTTATTTTTGTGGCATTCATTGTTCTTAGTCTCAGATGTAGATTAACCTGTGCCCCCCTCTCTCCTCTAGAATGACTCTTCTCATGGTGATTATATGCAAAGTAACGAGGCCAGTTTAATAGAACAAGCCCCAATACCTCATGATGGTCTTACTGTGACACCTCACAGAACCCAGCGAGAAGGTATGTTGTATTTTTCCTAAACTGTAAACCGTCTGTACACAGGATTGCAGAGTGCTACTGGTGCTGACTAATTCACCCCCTTGCCCCTTTGTGGAGTACAGAACTCTGTGGGTCCTGGGTTTGGCTCAAATGCTGGTCCTCTCGCTTCCTTGAGTCTGCGTCTGGGCTCCAACTCCGCAGCCCCCTGGCCTGTCCCAGCCCACACTTACTCGATTCTGCCTTTCTTAAATCAGGCTGCATACTTCTGGAGGGCAAAGACTTTAACCTCCCTCCAAAGTATTAGTACAGTACTTTAGCTGTAGAATGTGCTCAAGGTCTGCTGGAAAAGTCAATTTTACTGAAGTGCACTGTAAGAGAGAAGAGATTTCTTACAAGCACATGCTTCCTGCAGTGATGCAGTTTTCAAGAGGTCTGGGTGGGGGAGTGAAAGGACATTGCCACCTGAAGAGAAACGGGTTCACATGTTCTCTTCCCTTTACATCTGGGGGTCCGTTAACCTGCTGAGGGAAAATTTGGGAAGGGTGAAAGATAGGCGGTAAGCATCATACTCAGTTATAACAGCTTTGAATTGATGTCTTTCTGTTTCCTTTTAGTTCCGATAATAATCCTTTTCATGTAATGCATTTTTCTTCACAGAGGAAAAATAGATATGAATGTTTAAGGTTTAGAAAACGTTTACATAATTAGCTGCTTCTGTTCGAGATTACTGAATCTTGAACGGTAATCTGGAATCCTGCCTGGTCTGCTTCAGCCAGGCTCAGTGAAGCAGAGTTTGGGTTTACAGTGAAGGTCCATTGTGGTTTTTTGTCATTTTTCTTCTTTAAGATAGTTGAAAAAAAATAAAAAGACTACATCAAAATGATACTAATTAACTGTAAGGTGGTACTTATAGATGGTTTTTCCTATATCTTTAACTTTTAACAAATGTCCATAGTCCATGCTCTGCAGTTCTTTGAGAGTTGCAGGGCCGCCCATTATCAGCCATCCCTCACCCCATGCCTTCTGTCTCCCTCACCTCGATTCTGATAGATCACAGCAGGTAGAAGTGAAATGGAGCTGAAGCCACAGCCATGCTACTGTGCCACACTGCTCTGCGGCCCCCTCTCTCAGCCTGCTTTCAGAAGTAAAGCTGCTTCATATTTTGGAACATTGATTAGTTCAGATCATTTTTATTTAATAGCACCATCCTTCACCTAATTGAATACAGCAGCTTTTGGAAACAGCAGGCCCCTCCCCTCCTCCAGCCTTCATCATACGCAGCAGTGCTGAGCCACTGCAGGCTTCTCACCCCACCTGGCGTCTGCGGTTGTTTCGTCTCCATCCTCAACGTTCTCATCCACCAAGGGAAACTGGCCCAGAAGGAGGCCACCAAACACTAGACATTTGGAAAGTTAACACAAAATTCTGGTAATGGTGTCTCCTAATGTCTGTCAGCAGATTTCTGTAGTCTTATGATTCCTGCTTTCTCAGTGCCCACCTTCTGTGATCTATAGCAATCTTACTTCTTCCTGCACACTTTTGTTCCTTTGTATATTCTACTTCACCTGTTTTAACTTCTTCCTTTAAGGCAAAGTGAGTCCTTCCCTTTTCTTTTCCATCTCCTGTCCCCTGTGACTCGAGCGGTGACCTTGTGTTGAGTCCCTTTCCTAACTTCTTCCCTGTGACCTTTATCATCTTCATTACGATTTCTTCTACTTACACCTGAACAACAATTTTTTCCCTAAGTCCTTACATCATGCTTAGTAGACTGGCTCTGTTCACTTTGTGAAGAGGCTTACTTGCTAAGGTGGTAACTTCTATTGAAGGATGTATGAAATGAGGACTCTGGGGATTTGCACTTTGACTTACTTCATGAGTGAGCTGATCATCTTATCTAGTTCAGTTCAGTGTAATTGTTCTTAAGTCACCAGTGTAATTTATGACCACTATTGTATAATAAATTGTGAGAAGTTTTACTACAGTGAACCATCATAATTCATTATAATGTTAAGTTGTGTTACCATTGTATGATATTAAGGGTCACACTTGAGGGAAACAGTTTTTAAATTCTGAATTGGAAAGAAGTCTTTATCGCTTTCCTATTACTTTTGAAGAGTTCCCCACCTCATTTAAGAATTTTTTCTAGTTTATACCTAATCTGCCTAAATAACTGAAAGACTCTAAAGTGTTGTATTTGTGGTAACAGTTTTGAAGATTCCTCTAGATAAGCAATCTTCACTGCAGGCACCTCTTATTATTTATCTTTGGTGCTTAGCAGAGTGCTTGAAACGACTTTAGGCACTCAGCATACTCATAGATGTAGAAAGAAATTACTTGATGGATGGACAGCACATTGTTGTGCTTCTGGGGTTTTTGGTTTTATTCCATGATTAAGGCCAGTAGTAAAGATGAAGATAAATAGCTTAACCATTTGGCTGTGTCAGGTTGAATAACTGAAATGTGTATCTAGTCTCTGTAGAACAAGTCAGCATGTTTTCTTTCTTTCAGCTGTACACATTGAGAAGATAATGTTGAAAGGAGTCCAGAGAAAAAGGGCTGACAAATATTGGGAGTACACCTTCAAAGTAAGCTACTCTCACCCAAAAAAGATACCTCACACTGTGTTCACTGATCTTTTGGAAGGAATGAAAATTAATCTTTGGAAAAACTAAATGGCAGGTTTGCTAACTTAAGAAAAGCTGTGCACATATCTGTGTTTGTCTTAATTAAGGGGATGTGCTGTTTCCAGTATATACTGCATGGTTTGCCCAGTTTAAAAGATGTATCACATTAAGATTGCTCTGCCAGTTTGATTAAAAAGAAATAAGAGCCTTAGATTTAAGGCGTAAACAAACCTTTAGAAAGTGAAAGTAACCACTCAGCAGTGTTGAGCGTCCGGAAGACAGGCGTAGCCTTCCGTGGCGGTCTTCCCCGGTGTCTCTTCTCTTCCTCCGAGGCTGCTGTTTCCTGGCCCCGTTGCCTGCTCTGGTCTCTGGTTGCTCTGCTGCCCTTCTGTCCGTCACACGGTGTCTGACTGAGCGCAGAGCCCAGCGCGGTTGGTCCCCGTGGCTCCTCTCTGCCTGTGGCCTGTGCTGTGGACCCTCGCCCGCGTCTCCCTCCTCCCTGCCGGCCGCACCGGCCAGCGCTGCTCTTCAGGCGGGCCGCCTGCGCTGCAGCTGCAGGGCAGAGGCGTCTCTGTGCGCCCGCCCCTCACTTCCTTCTGGAGGAGCTGCCCGCAAGACGTCAGCGGCCCTGCCTCACGAAGTCACTTCTGATCCTGCAGCAGAAGGTCTTTTCCTTCATCCCGGGTGTACCGCCATCATCCCTTTCCCAGGTTCTTGTACTTGGGTTACATGGTATTTCTTTCCAGAAGGCTGTCATCTCCGAGAGAGCAGGAGTCATCATCCTCTGCATCTCACCGTGTCTGACTGGCCTTGTTTTGTTGAATAAGTTTTGGGACTAGCTTCTGCCTTCTGTAGAAGTATCCTCAGTTTTCAAGTTTTAAGTCCTTATCTTCACATCTCATCTACCTTCTGTAACATTTGACACCAGCCATTCTGCACTCTTTACTCAGCTAGTCCAGCTCTCCTTGCATTGCTGGAGCTCTTAGCTCGTTCATTCCTTAAGGCCTTTGTGTTCTCTGGCTCTGAACCATCTATCGGCCCCAGATTGAGCCCCCCGCCCAGGTCGTTCTTGGCGCCTGTCTCACGTGCTGCTTGCAGCCCCTGCTCCGTGCCTAGTGCACTGTCTGTGGAGCCCTGGTCACTGACAGAATCTCTCTGCTCATGGGCTCTGGTCTGACTCCTGCACTGGGCTCTGACCTCAGCCCACAGAGACTTCATTGTCTTGTCCCCTCCGTATCCTTTCATAAACAGTGTCTGATACCAGTAGCTGCTCAACGACCATTTGAATAATTAGAAGTCATTTAAAAGTTTGCCCCCTTAATAAGGATATTTGTTTGAGGGTTGCTGGGTAAAATGCTGAAGGTATTGTTAAGTATTTGGTTAATTGTGGCATGAGTAGTTGCTAAGGCTTATGTGTTACATAGTTCAAGTATTTACTCAGCTCAGATAATTGTAAAGTAGAAATTATTAGTGGGCCACCATTGAGTCCACTGAATTAAAAGTATCCAAGAAGTAGGTAGGTAATCAATTTTAGTTGTGGCTCTTCTGCTTGCTTAGAGTTTGAATCTGTCAGTTAGCCTTTTTGAGTTTTAGTTTCTCCATCTGCAAATGGAAGTAGTCATATCTGCCTCATCCACCTTCATAGGACTTTAAAGCATTAAGATAAAGATGATGAAATCTTTTCCTAAACTATAAATTCCCATAAAAGCACAATACAGCACTACCAAAGAGGGGCAGTGAACCCGGTATTTCTCTTAAGAATGTGTATTTAATAAGTTTCAGGAGATAGAATTTTTCTTTTTCTTGGGGCTTATATATCTGTACTCTCCAAGTGTCATTTTAGAGTCCTACAACTTCTCCAAAAGGAATGTAAGACATTTCCCTTTCTGAAAAATTACTAAAATGTAGGCACATTTATAGAAGACAGCTTGTTTTGAAAACCATGCAATTTGAAAGGAGTTACTAAAATTTTTAAGTAACATGTCAATATACAGTTAATTTTAACAATTTTGAAGAAATTATGATAACAGATTAACTTTATATTTGTAATTTGTTGATACTGATAAAATTTAAGTAAGGTCATCTGTTTTACACATGGCTTTTTTCCAGTCAGTTCTTGCCTGAGAAATAACTGTATAGTATGTGTTGTTGTTTTTTTTTCTTTTTAAATCAGGTAAATTGGTCTGATCTTTCAGTCACAACAGTAACAAAAACCCACCAAGAACTACAGGAATTTCTACTGAAGGTAAAAATACAGATTCTACTGTTAAAATGATTTTGATATAATACAGAGAATCCAAAAACTTTAGCACCAAAGTAAACACCAGGAATATTAAAACATGTATGTAGAGGTTGACTTACAACTATTCATGAACATTAGCTGTAGAAAATGTCATATTATTCTAAGCATAGATTTTCTTATGTTATATTGCTAATATAAGGAATTGAAGGCTTTCCACATTAAAAAAAAAAAAAAGGAACCTTATCATTCCTAGCTTCTTGGTGAGACGTATGTTGTTGGTGGCGATGTGCCCAGCACCCAACAAGGTCTCTGCTCTGGGTTTCCTAAGCTTTGACTGTTCTTTTTCTTGACAGATTTCATTTTTTAGTAATACAACTTCTGTAAAGCTTAGATTTTTTTAAAAATATATATATATAATTATTAGTCCCAAATAGCTTATCCTTCAGAATCACAGTAATTAATGACCCCTGTTTAGCCAACATTTGAATATAATGTTTTTTTATGTAAGACCAGTGCCTTATCAAGTTATATGAAATAAGTGGCAACATAATGTACTTCTAGGAACGAATTTCCTATTATAAAATATCCTTTCAAGTTTACCATATGTCTTTTTTTTAACTGTTTACCTTCCTTTTAAAATCCTCTGCAAAATATAAGAGTAAAAACTGTTCCCTTCACAACCTGTGCTCCCTAACACTAACCTTTGCGGAGGCTGATGGAGGGCACTTGAGTTTGCTGAGACGTGCAGGAGTGCGGTCGGGCCTTCCAGCCCCTTTTCGGGTTCAGTGGCCGCCTCCCCGCTGCTCCGTGGCAGCTGCGTCTCGCACCTGTGTTATTCCTCCGCCCCAGAAGCGCGGCTCCATGGAGGCCAGGTGTAGGTTTCCTCTTCGGTGCTGTGTTCACAGCGCCAGACACAGTACTTAGGACACAGTCGGAGTTCGAACTGTGTGTTGACTGCACGAATGAACTAGTAATTCATGAGAAGAGTTACAAAAACTAAATCGTTGCGAGGTTTTGTAGATGGTTATCCATCAGGCCTCAGTGTTTTTAAAGAAGAGCTTCTAGCACACTGAGCTCGGCCAGGGCTGAGCTGGGGCTCCAGAGGGTGGGGACTGTTTGTGTAAACCTTGGGGTTTTGCCCCGTCGTTCCCACCTAGCTCTTCACTGGAGTGTAGCATTGGCAGTCTGAGGTGGCCTGAGGTTCACGTGTGAAACAGGAGCCACAGAGGTGGTAACTACAAAGACAGGCCATACTTTGCAGAGTGCCATATGAGCTCTGGGAAATGCTCCATTTAACTGAAGCTCCTCGCTGTGGGTGTCCGGGAGCGGGAGGGAAGCGGGGTGAGCGCTGCGGGTCCCCACCCCACCCCCCGCCCCAACCCCGCGGGGATGCCCCCGGGGACCCTGCCCTGCCCGGCGGCTGCTCCAGGCTGCGGCCCTGTATCGGGAAGGTCTAGAAGGGGAACGGCTTTGGGGTGATGTCTGAGCAGGAGGCACTTACGTTCCTTTTATGCCCCTGGTTTGTGCCCCCAGTGAGTGAGAGACGTTTTTGTTTCCTAGCTTCCCAAGGAGTTGTCTTCGGAGACATTTGACAAGACCATCCTCCGAGCCCTGAATCAGGGCTCGCTGAAGAGAGAGGAGCGGCGGCACCCTGACCTGGAGCCCGTGCTGAGGTGAGGTCTGCGCACCGCGCGCTCCCGAGGCGGGGGTCTGCGCGCCTAGGGCTCCTGAGGCGCGCTCCCGAGGCGAGGTCTGCGCGCACCCAGGGCACCTCAGGCTGCACGTGGCCGGCCGGGGCTGAGAACCCGGGCAACATCTCTGCAAAAGTTATATTAAAGAAGTGATTTTTTCTTATACTTCCCTTTAAAAACACCCTTGGTGGTTTTGTGAGGCTAGGCTGTGGTCTCAGGACCATAAATCGGATTCGGGACACTGAATCCAGTTTGTGGGCTTTGGGTTAGTGTCACTGTCATTCATGCCGTTAAGAAATGCAGCAGTTGTAAAGGAGGGGGAAGTCGAAAGAGGGAGGAAATGAGTGTGTAAGTGAGGGAGGAAAGTGTGTAAAGAGGGAGGAAATGAGTGTGTAAGTGAGGCGGCCATGGGGCCGGTACAGGGCCTGGGGTCTGCGTTCCCTTCCGCCTGCGCTGTGGATTAGGAAGATGACAGTGTGGTAGGGAAACGTGCATTTGGGGTTGGATGACGTCGTCATGTCAGATGCAATCTTGTTTTTTTTAATTGCACGAGTAGTTGATGGCCACTTTGTGTCCTGTTTGGGTGTAATTGCTCTCTTGTGGCCCTGCAGCAGTGAATCTGACGAGCCTGTATGCTGATTACAAGTCCCTGCCTTGTACTCAACATGACTGTACTTCTGACCAATTAGTTGGTTTGTAAACATAACTGGATAAATAGAAGCCTTTGGATTTTAATCCCCAGCGTTTGGTAGTGTGTTCAGACCTGGAAGTTTAGATGAGCACCATACTAGGCGTCTGTTTCTCGCCTATCTCTCCATTTCCCCCTTTGTCTTCCTGTCCAGTGTTTACCTCCACATTTTGAGTTCCAATAAGAAGTTTTGTCTAATGCATAAGGACGCTTCGGTCCATAAGGGTCAGCTCTTGGTATGGTATTTGATAATTTTGTAACTAATCAGAATGGTAGGTCTGAAACCTTGGGGAGTCAATAAGAACTAAAGTTTTGAATGAGCACTTAAAGTATTCAAAAGCAATGAAAAGGGATTTGTATGTTGAGCAGGGTGACAGTTAATGTGTGTGTACTACTTGAGTATCATAACCTTGAAGAATGTTGAAATTTCCTAAGAGGAAATTGGAGCCAAAAGGCCACATGCCTTGTTTAGGGTGATTCAGCTTGTAAGTGATTGAGCTGGTGTTCACATCCCAAGTAAACTTTCCATCAACTTTCCGTCAGACTGTGCTGTAACTCTGCCCCTTTTGTAGGGAAGACCTCCACTTGGAATCCCCTAATGACATTAATAGAACACGAGGAAAGCTGTTTTTAAAGATAACAGCTTAGACTCATGGTGTGATGCATACCGAGGTGACTCATCAGCCACGCATGCCTGAGTCTGCAGCAGTACTTGTGACCAGCCTAGCGGCGTCTTGTAGCTTCCGGAACTCCCGCGCTCCGAACTTCCCGGTGTCTGTATTTTCAGGGGGTGGGACAGTTCCTTCATGGAACTGTGAAGAAGGGTGAAGAACCTGTAGTTGTTTTTCTGAGCAGAAAGGTGACTGCTAATAATACGTGTTGGGTCAGAATTGAAACCTTATCAGTAGATTATATAAAGTTGAAAATAAGCCTGTTTATTAGATTCTTGTAGATAAGTCTTTTATTCATTTCCTCCTATGGGGAATACATTAGCAAACACATCTTCTTTTTCTTAGGAAAATAGTTTTTGTACCTGAATTAAACTGCCGCGTGGTTTGTTTACCATCTCACCTATCTTGTGGGTTTATTGCATGAAATTAACCAGTCTCTTTTCTTTTTACATGCAGGCAGCTATTTTCAACTTCATCACAAGCTTTTCTACAGAGTCAGAGAGTACACAGCTTTTTTCAGTCCATATCATCTGACCCTCTGCACAGCCTCAGTAAGTGTCTCTGCTCCTCCGTATAAATCTGACATTTTTCTGGCCTGGATTTCTTGCTGTACCATGCCTCCCTGTATATGGGATTGCCATTTTAGTTAAGGTTAAGTGGCATACAAATTAGAAACATTGGTAGTTTTTAGTGAATTTTCACTGCAGTTTTAAAGAAAGTAACTTATAAAAGCTAATGTCACAAAACAGTAATGATCTGTATGTGAAAAAATGTATAAAAGAGTGGATATATGTATATGTATAACTGATTCACTTTGCTGTACAGCAAAAACTAACAGCTAAATCAGCTGTACTGTAATGAAAATTTTAAAAGAAAA
Organism: Bos mutus; assembly: GCF_027580195.1. Lineage (NCBI taxonomy): Eukaryota > Metazoa > Chordata > Mammalia > Artiodactyla > Bovidae > Bos > Bos mutus. The sequence continues at coordinate 61,048,952 of NC_091640.1, forward strand.
AACGCTAACATCACAAAACAGGGGCCAAATATCTCAAACCCATGGGCCTTCTGGATCCTCAGGCCCCTTGATAGACCTGACTCACAGGTTGCCAAGACACTCTAGTGCAGCCTGGATGATGGATAACCTCTGACCTCTGCCCCTATTCCCATAAGGACCTCCCCAGCCTCCCAGGCTGGAAGCTCGGGCCTTACCCTCTTCACGTTTCCCCTTCATATCCAGTCGTTTAAGGACCAAGCCATGCCAGACAGAGGACGTCTTCCTTCTTACCTTCTCACCAGTCCCATTGCCAGGCCTGTTTTTCATGCACAGACTGTACAAAGTCTCACTTCTCTCCGACTCTAGTTTCTCGCTCCACTGTAACCTGCCCCAGGATTGTCTTGGGGATCAGTTTGTTAATCCTCTTGTTATTGTTCAGTCATTAAGTTGTGTCCAGCTCTGTGACACCGTGGACTGCAGCACACTAGGCTCCCCTGTCTTTCACTGTCTCCTGGAGTTTGCTCAAATTCATATCCATTGAGTCAGTGACGCTGTCTAACCATCTCATCCTCTGTTGTCCCCTTCTCCTTTTGCCTTCAATCTTTTCCAGCATCAGAGTCTTCCATGAGTCAGCTCTTTGCACCAGGTGGCCAAAGTACTGGAGCTTCCATCCACCCTCTATTCAGAGCGTTAAACACCTGCTGTGAGGCTCAGGCCCTGTCCTGAGCATCCTTGAGCCTCCTCTCGCTGGCTTAAAGGGTTGGCAGCCACTCGGTACACCTGGCCATTTCCTATTCCAGGGTCTTGCTCTTTTGCACCCTTTTGTCACAGTCTGTTAAGATCACACCTGTTTTTTGGGACCCAACTGGAATAACCACCTCACAAGGATATTTCCTGCCTCCTTGTACGTTCCTGTGGTCTGGTTCGCCCTCACGTTTCAGCATTCATCACAGTCTGCTTTGCGTTTGGTTTTGTACACATCTATCTCAGCTGCCTTTTCTAACAAATATTTTGCCAGTAACATCAAAATAGTCAGTGCTTTCTTCTTGAACCAAGTGTGATTTTTTTAAATGAATATCTATAAATAGCATCTGTTTAGTTCTGAAGAAGCATTGAAGCCTGAAGTTAAGCTTTTAATTCAGATTTTAGCAAGGCTGCCTAGGAAAATGTGCTCAAGTGAGTAGTACACACATAAATAAGAGGAAACTCATCTGGAGAGTTTGGCAGTTTGTAAATTACATGAGCAATGTTAAAGAGGCTGGTGGATTTTTAAGATCTCAAATTGTATGAAATCAAGATAGTGTATTAAAAGACATGTTTTGAAATCGTGGAAAATCTCAAGTTATTTCACCAAAGAACATATTGTTGGCAAAGTTCATGTTGCAGCCACTCGTTTAAGAAAGGGCTTCTCTAGTAGCTCAGACAGTAAAGCATTCACCTGCAATGCAAGAGACCTAGGTTCGATCCCTGGGTTGGGAAGATCCCCTGGAGAAGGAAATGACAACCACTCTAGGATTCTTGCCTAGAGAATTTCATGGACAGAGGAGCCTGGCGGGCTACAGTCTGTGGGGTTGTACAGGGTCAGACATGACTGAGTGACTAACACACACACTTCTAAGAAACAACAGTTCCATACTCCTCCTGCCTCCCTGCAATAGCAATATTCCACATTCTGACATCCGAGAAAACAGATGTTAGACACCCAAATGACTTAAAATGGTAACCTCTGCAAGCCCACTGCTCTGTCTGTAACGGAGAAGCGATCCGTCTCGTACAGTGTGTTCCGAGGGCCTGGGCTGGCCCATGAGCGCTGAGCACGTGTCTGGAGGAGGAGCAGGAGCGGGAGATGCTGTGCGCTGCTGCGGCAGCCTGATGTCACCGCACTGTCCTGTCATTCATAAAAAGGGCACGAAACTGACACAGCACAGACACTTAGAAGCGCCAGCCAGTCCATCTCCTCATTGTGCACCGGGCACACGGGCAGGCAGACTCGCCCAGTTGCTCCAGTCCTGTGACTTCTAGGGGGAGAGCTGGCTGCGTGGCTCAGGGCCCCCACTCCCAGCCTGATGCTCTGTGCCAGGTGTCCTTGCTTTCTTCAGAGTCCCAACTACTGGAGACGCTCTCTGTACCATTAACTCCACCTCTCAGCTTCTGTGGGAGAAAAGTAATCATTACACTGGTATATCTCACTATGATAACTTCCCTGAAAGTTAATGATATTTAATATTTCCTGCAGATAACTTACAGTCCTCTCTGAAGACCTCCAAGATACTAGAACACTTGAAAGAAGACAGCTCGGAAGCATCAAGTCAAGAAGAAGGTAAGCGTTGATTCCCTGGGATGAGTCATTCTGCACAGTGTTGTTGCAGGGGAAGGTAAACAGGCCGTCAGCACAGACCGAGGATCCGAGAGACAGACGTGTGGGGACTTGGTGTGTGAAAGGTGGTGTTTCAGAGAACCGTGAAAGTGTGTGTGAGCAGTGGTACCGGCTGGCTTTCCAGTCGGGAAAAATTATATAATTAGATCCCTACTTCTGTCGCGCACAGAACGTTTCAAGTGAATAGCACATTATATGTAACATATGTAAACTTAATGTAAAATATAAAACTTGAGTTTTCAAAGGTTAGTACTCTGGGACAAGAAGGCTTTCCAGACAAGACAGAGCAGCATGGCCATAGGGGAGATCTTTCTGTTCTAAGTTAAAGCTTAACATGTGACAGAAAGCCACACTGAAGATATTTGCAGGGTATTTACAGGTGAAGGCTCCAGCCAGGACTATACAGTCTTCAAAAATCCTTGAGAAAATCAGTCTGGTCAACAACAAAGGGAAAGATAAAAATAGGCAATTCACAGAAGAACCTTGAATGGTTCCGCCCCCTGAGTAGTCCAGAAAATGCAAATGAAAAACAATGAGAAGTTTTTCTCATTGTCATCTCATTATCATCAAAGAGATATCCAGAGATATCCAGATTTCATACCCATCAGACTGGCAGACCTTTTTCAAGTTTGGGAATTATCAAGGATATGAAGTAAGGGGAATTCTCACCACTGTCAATGGAGTTTAAATGGGTGCAAGTGTTTTGGACAGAATTCGACGCTGTCGTGCAGTGGGAGGCGGTCCCTGCCTCTCCCCAGCATTTCTGCTTCTGTGAACATGGTTGCCCGTGGGCTCAGGGGCCAGGACTCGGGCCGTCCCGGCAGGCTGTGGGGGAACGGCAGAGCCCTGAATGTGACCCGAACGTTTCAAATGTTGATAAAGTTATGAATAGATTGAGGCACGTTCATGCTGGGTGGCAGTTAAAATAAAGGATATTTAGAGTATACTCAACCATGTGGCACCACTGTGTGTGTGAATGCACGGATGAGTGGTTAAACACGCGCGCCTCAGCTAACCTCTGGGGGGAGAGACTGGATGCAATGGAGGGAGGCATGTAATTGTTCCTGGGTGTTTCCTTTCTTAATAAAAAGAGGAAAATACAGAGATATCCAGGAGGTGAGTACATGGGTGTTGGTTTTATTAATATGTATTTTTATGATATATGAGACACTTCATTTGTCTTAATGGTTAAAAAAAAAAGGCCTGAAATTCAATGTTGTGGTTTTACAGTTTAATGCTTATATTCAACTTTTGTAGTTTTGGACAAATTTGATCTGCTGTTAGGTGGAACGTGTTTGAGAGGCTATTTAAGGACGTTCGTCACTGACTGTGTCTTTGGAAATTGTCTCTTTGAGGAATTTTCCGTGAGCTTGGAAGCGCTCCGGGTGGTCTGTGAACACTGTCACAGTCATAAATCAGCTGTGGGCTCCGTTTGCATTTTGCAGAAGGGTGTGGTGTAATGATTGTTTTTTCCTCCACTCCAGATGTGTTACAGCACACTGCGATCCACAAGAAGCACGCTGGCAGAGGCCCGCTTGTGCAGTAGGTATCTCTCTCCCAAACCCTGAAGGCGCTGTGTGCTTGTGAATCACTGTCCTGTGTACTTACTGAGATTCAGTTACCATTCTGCCATTTGACTGCTTGCTCGTTATTTGTATCATCTTTAGCTCGCTCTCCTTGCTTTCGGGTGTTTTTTTTGTTGTGCTCTTCTCTTGTATCAGCCACGATGGTTGTGCATGCGCTGTTTCTCAATGCTTGCGGTGGTTACCTGAGGTTTTGTTCTGCGTTGGCAGCTTATGAAGGCCTGACCCCAGTTGTGCTTGTACCACCTCCCACGTGAGGACCTTCATCACTGTCTTCACTTACCTCCTCCTAGCTTGCAGACTGTGTCTGTCATGTGTCTTAATTCTCTTTTAAACCTCATGAAGCCTTTTTTTCATTCATCATTTAGATACTACCATTCCATTGTTCTTCATTCCTTCCAGTGTGTCTGAGCATCCTTCTAACTAAAGAACACTTGAGAATCTCCTATTTCATTGTGTGCCAGTGATGAGTTCACTTTGTTTTTCTCAAGAAGAAATGTCCCCCTCGCCTTCCTTTTTGAAAGACACTTCGCAGATAGGACATAGGACTGCAGGCGGGTCATCACTTCCTGCAGCTCCGAGCGCCTGGGTCACCGTCTCCAGGCCTGTGCTTTTGCTCCCTCACTTCATCTCCTCTCAGCCCGGTTTGATTTCTGCCTCAAAGCACTTAAAATCGTCTGTGTGACTTCCGACCCTCTCCCACAGCCGCAGTCCTCTCCAGGCTCCCGCCACGAGCCTGTTGGCTCTTGGCCCAGGGTTCTGTGTGGGTGCTCTGGGCCTGTGTGGCCCTGGAACCGGCCAGCTCAGAGCGGGAAGTTCCTTCGCCCAGGGCTGTGCCCTCACTGGTGGGGAGCTCCGGTTCCTGCCCCTGGGGAGGTAGCTGTGGGAGTCCCAGGGGGCTTGAGCCTCTGTAGCTCGTGGCGGCGGCCCCAGTGACAGCACCACAGGCTGGCTTCTCCTCCTCCCATCTGACTTGCCCCTCTCCTTCCTTGCTCCTGCTTCCCAGATGCCCGGCCATGTCAACCACGTCACCCAGACTCTGCTTCTAGGGGGAGCTCAAGACCGCAGGTAGCCATTGTCTCCATCCTGTTACTCTCTGAAGGTTAGGGTGCTTCTCCAAACCCAGACTGTGTGTTTGAATTTTCCCATTGTCTGGTTTTCAGCAGTTCCCTGTGATGAGTTTGCAGCTTTCTTTGAGTGAGCCCCTCCTCTGTGGCCCTGGGCGCCCACAGGCCAGGCTTTCCGCCACATCGTGCGTGCTCTCTCAAGCTTCTTCTGCTGCTACATTTTTCCCCTTTCCATGCCCCAGTCTATTTTCTCATGACCAGATTTCCTCTTCACTGAGTTTTTTCATCTGTTTCCATCCATTGAATTCCTGCTGCTAAGTCGCTTCAGTCATGTCCGACTCTGTGCAACCCCACAGACGGCAGCCCACCAGGGTCCCCCGTCCCTGGGATTCTCCAGGCAAGAACACTGGAGTGGGTTGCCATTTCCTTCTCCAGTGCATGAAAGTGAAAAGTGAAAGTGAAGTCGCTCAGTCGTGCCCGACTCTTAGCGACCCCATGGACTGCAGCCTACCAGGCTCCTCTGTCCATGGATTTTCCAGGCAAGAGTACTGGAGTGGGGTGCCATTGTCTTTCCTAATTTATTTTATAGTTCTAGAATTTAAATTTGATTCCTTTTTCTATTTTCCAGTATTCCTCCAAAGTTCTGTCATCCTGTAGCTCTTGACCAGTGTTGAGCACTGTTAGTTTAGAGTCCGTGTCCGGTAATTCTCTGGGTTCTCTCTGAGTCTGTTTCTGTGGCCTGTTCCTCTTGATTTCCAGTCACATTATGCTGTCCCTTCCCTTGCCTTAGACACACACAGTCCATAGCGATTGTCTCAAGATCGGGGTTAGTACCCCGGCTGTGAGCCATGTGGAATGAGTCCAGAGACAGACTGTGCCTTTGTCAAGCTCCTCAGAGACAGGCATTAATTAATAAGTAGGTAAGAATGCTATGTACTGGCTTATTTTCATAGTTTACTTTTTTCCTTAGAGCTATTGCAAGGCATTCTATAAAAAACTAACGTACTGAAGAAAGGGTTGCCATCGCTTCTTCACTATATGCTCAGTAGTTGGGATTTCTGAGGACAGAGCTTCACACTGGCACAAACTCTTTCTTTTGCTAGCACTGTCGGTGCAGGTTGTTCCCCGGTGGACGCGCTCCCCGTGCAGTATGCTGAGCAGAATGGGGTCATGGATTGGAGGAAGCCAACCTGTGCCACCGTTCAGCACCAGGAGCAGTGTGTGGCCTTAGTCGACCAGGTACGGGGGTTGTTTTGTCTTCCGCCATGCTGATCAGGCGGTGTTACTGCATGTGAGTCAAGTTCCTTAAGCACTGTGAGGTCTGCTAGTGTATCTGGTAAGAAGAAATGAAGGAACATTTCAATGTAAGACTTTGAAGTTAATTGGTATACATGACCTAAGCTCCTCTGGGACCTGAAGAAGTGTATTTATATCAGTTTTATTACTCAGAAATACTAATACGTTTTATTGTGATGATGCCGGAAATGATTCACTAGGGATACACCGTTATGCCACGGTTTTTGCTTTGAAAGAATCATTCTCGTTTTGGTCCCTGTCTCGCTGTGGAGATGTGAGCTCTGAAAGGTCTCTTCCCTCGTGACCTGTTGGGCCAGTTTCCCAGCGCTCCCAAACGTGATTAGGAAGTACTCGCTTTTCATTGCTGGTGTAGTCAGAGAGCCGCGTGCTCCCCAGTGAGTTTAGGGCCATGGACCGCAAGTGCAGGGGCGATGCTTAGTGGGACCGCTCTGGAGAGAACCACCTGCTCTAGAAAAGGGATCTGTATTACTGGCTAACACTCAGGTCCAGATGTGAACCTTTACTGGGATGTGTTTTATGAACTAAAGCATTAAAACATACTTTGAGAAATTGTGTTATTAAAGTCATGCTCACTGATGGCTGATTCTCAGGTCCACCTGACTGTTGTGTGTCTTCATCTGCCTCGGGGCCTCTACCTTTTCTTCTTAGAGTCAACACAATCGTGTGTTCTACCGACCTGAACTTGAGAAGACTAGTAAACCTGTAGCAAATACCAGTTACTTGATTGTATTTTTTTAGTGACAAAAAGAAAACAATCCATTTTATTAATAAAAGCAAAATACAGAATAGGTATTTTTCTCATGATTAAGTATTTGTCAGAAAATATGCAAATTTTAGTGGACCAAGTAGGTAACTTCAAAAAAGATAGAAAATAAAAATGTGTTAGAATACACAACTGGGGTTGTGTCATTTTAGTGTCTTGTATCAGAATACGAGGATGCCTCCTTGAGTATGGCCGTGCTTTGGTCCAGTTACTTTTTTATTCTTTTCCGTAGCATTCAACTGAAAAACGAAGTTTATCTTCTATAAGTAAGAAGAAAGGAAAGCCACAAATTGAAAAGTAGGTTTGATTTAATGTTTCTACTAATAGAAATTGGTCAGAGAAGACAACATCTGATAATAGACCTGTTTAGTTTATGTAGTATAAATAGTATTTTTATATTAGTTTTCTCTTTATTTTTACTCTGGACTTCTTTTTTTTAGTTCTAGATAATCAACACATGTACATAATAAAAACAAGGCTGTTGTCATGTATCATATTCAGTTTGGAGGGGCACAGTTTCCAGTCCTGCACACTGAAGGGTAGATCTTACATTCACATATACCTTACTAAACTTTTTTTTTAATTATTAAAAAAATTGAGGGGAATTTTATTAGTGTTGTACTTAATGTGTTCTCTAGGGACTGTTAAAAAAATGTTGGTAACATGTATACTTTTGGCTTAGGGAGAAAATTAAGAAAACTGACAGTAGATTGAATAGTAGAATAAATGGTATTCGAATCTCTGCTCTTCCGCACACCCACGGTGGTTCTGTGAAAGGTAAGGGAGTTTTTCTTTCAATTACACATCACCTAAATATATTTAGCAGGGTACCTATTAGAGTGGGTGTTGAGCTGTTGTGTCAAAGCCTCACACACATTTTCCCTGCATTGATGTGAGTAGTAATTTCTGAATTAACTCCATGAATACTTCAGACATATTTAATGCAGGAAATCTGGTCTGGCCTCGGAGGTGAAGGGACGTCTGCCGCAGCTACACTCCGGCCCCTTTCCCTCCCCCTGGCAGCAGCGGTCTCGTCATGGGTTTCCTCTTCAGCTACTCCCTGCTCCAGAGCAGAGGCCACAAGACCTGAGGGGTCTATCCAGCCTCACAGAAGCCTGTACTCTTGTGTTAAAGTCATCTTAAAAAATCTTATTGACTCTTTCAAGCTTTAATGACCATCCTTTGTGGAGGTTTATGGGAATCCCAAGCTGAAGTCAAGATTTCCGGGAGAAATATCAGCAACCTCAGATATGCAGATGATACTACTCTTAGGGCAGAAAGTGAAGAGGAACTAAAGAGCATCTAGCTGAAAGTGAAAGAGGGGAGTGAAAAAGCTGGCTTGAAACTCAGCATTCAAAACGTGAGATCATGGCATCCTGTCCCATCACTTCATGGCAGACAGAAGGGGAAAAAGTGGAATCAGTGACAGGTTTTCTTTTCTTGGGCTCCAAAATCACTGCAGATGGTGACTGCAGCCATGAAATGAAAAGACACTTGCTCCTTGGGAGAAAAGCTGTGAAAAACCTAGACAGCGTATTAAAAACCAGAGACATCGCTTTGCCAGCAAAGGTCCATCTAGTCAAGGCTGTGGTTTTTCCAGTGGTCATTTATGGGTGTGAGAGCTGGACCATAAGAAGGACCTTGAGAAGACTGAGCGCTGAAGCATTGATGCTTTCAAACCATGGTGTTAGAGAAGACTCTCGAGAGTCCCTGGGACTACAGGGAGAGCAGAGAAACGTGGGGAGCCAACTCATTGGAGTAACTTTTCGTGTTGTAACACTGCAGTGTCTGAGATTCCCGTGGTGATGGCAGCTGAAAGAAGGGGGCGCTGCTGAAACAAGGGGACAGGAGTTCTCGGTGGACGACTAGAAACAGCCGCTGCCGGGACTCCCTGTCTGTTTGCTCCTGGTTCGTTCTCTGCACTGCCTTCTAAGCCACATGCTAAATCAGGTCACCTCGAGTTAAGATTCCTGTCAGGTATACGCCACCCTCATAACATCACTCTGGTCTCATATGATGTGGGAACTACATCCAAAAAGTTAGTAATGGTTTCTCCCCTTTGAGCTTCATATTTTCAGAGATGCATGTGGACTTTGATCTCAGACAGGTGTAGGTTTGCGTCTTTACCACCCCCCTAGTTTCTTAAATTTGTAAAAGAAGAATAATGTCCACCTCATCAGATTGTAAGACTTAAATGTGACAACATATGAAAAGCATTTGGCTTGCATCAAGTACCAAGGTGTTCAGTCATGTAATTCCTTTTGCCTCTTATAATAAGTTAGAAGAAAACATACGCTGTCTAGGTTAAGAACTTTGGATAATCGATCAGACTCTTAATTCCTTTCTTTATTTTCAAATATTATGAAAGTACAACCTCAGGATTTTTAATTCAAAATTAACCTTATTCTATCTTTCTTGTTCTCTCTCTATGCCACTGATTCATATGTGTGTGTATATATATATTTTTTATTTATAGAGTAAACTATAAATAAAAAATACTTTGTGAAACTGCTGTCAGGTGTAGCTGAGATGTTTGCTGACCGCAGGTTAAAGATAAAACCCTCTGTTTATTAATCCCTTTGAAATACTGAGGAATTACCTTTAAGGGTTTTTAACAGAACAAGCACACAGTTAGTAAATGTAGATGCCATATTGAAGCTGAAAATATTGGGTCCTTTGATTCATGGATTGTCCAGATTTTTAAATAACTCAGTTTGAGATAAGTGTTTGTAACTTAAAATTTAACTTCTATTTTGGGTAAAATACATTTATGTAGTTCAAAATTCTGAAGGTACAAAAGGGAACAAAATAAGTCCCCCCGTGCGCCTGTATGTTGTCTTCTCCCCGAAACAGTCAGTGCTGTTCATCATCTGTGTTTTCACAATATTTGCTTTTAAAATCTCAAGCTTTAAATCTTTCTACTAAAGAGAAGGATGCCTCACCTCACTTACAGTATGAAGAACTTTATCCGGTTGCATCGCCCATGTTTCTTCCACCCCATTCTTCTGTTAGCTGATTGTGGCACCAAAAATTTGGGGTTGACCTCTCAATTTATTTTAGATTATAATGATTTAAAGACCTTCATCTTCCTTTAATAACTCATTGCGGGTCTGTCGTCTGATGGGTCTAAATGGTTCTTAAGTCTGTCTAGCTTCTTTTTATCCATAAATACTAATAACTAGATTTTTATCATTAGAATAGTGGCTAGCGTAAGTTTTTTCCTCTTTGTCGTCTTAATAACGTGGCACCCTGTCCCATCACTTCATGGCAAATAGAAGGGGAAAAGTGGAATCAGGGAAAACAATAAGTAAAAAAGTTTATCAGTTCAATTCAGTTGCTCAGTTGTGTTCGACTCTTTGCAACCCCACGGACTGCAGCATGCCAGGCTTCCCTGTCCATTACCAACTCCCAGAGCTTGCTCAAACTCATGTCCATCAAGTCAGTGATGCCCTCCAACCATCTCATTCTGTCATCCCCTTCTCTTGCTGCCTTCAATATTTCCTACCATTGGAGTCTTTTCCAGTGAATCAGTCCTTTGCATCATGTGGCCAAAGTATCAGAACTTTAGCTTCAGCATCAGTCCTTCCAAAGAATATTCAGGACTGATTTCCTTTAGGATTGACTGGTTTGATCTCCTTTCAGTCCAAGAGACTCAAGAGTCTTCTCCAACACCACAGTTCAAAAGCATCAATTCTTCGGTGCTCAGCTTTCTTTATGGTCTAACTCTCACATCCATACATGACTACTAGAAAAACCATAAGCTTTGACTAGATGGACCTTTGTTGGCAAAATAATGTCTCTGCTTTTTAATATGCTCTGTAGGTTGGTCATAGTTTTTCTTCCAAGGAGCAAGTGTCTTTTAATTTCGTGGCTGCAGTCACCATCTGCAGTGATACTGAAGCCCAAGAAAATAGTCTGTCACAGTTTCTATTGTTTCCCCGTCTATTTGCCATGAAGTGATGGATCGGATGCCATGATCTTAGTCTTTTGAATGTTGAGTTTTTTATATTTCTGTTTAAAAGGGCAGTTTGTGGAATAGCCTTTGGCATAGTTAATGATCCTTACCTTCCTCACCTTCTGAATTCAGAGGATCACATTTCTTTTTTATTATAAAAATTCCAAAGAATCCACACAATTCTAAAGCACCTGGATTGTCAAAAACAGGAAATTATGTTCACTATAGATTTAGATTTATGTATGTATTTCTTTGAAAATTGCAAATTAATCTATGACAGTTGAGTGATTAAAATATTTACTAGATATATAATGTAAAGAAATTAATGGAATAAATTATTTCATTCTGAGAAATAGCTGCCTCTCACCTTTTTTTTTTTTTTAAGCATTCTGAAGCTTACCCTGTGAAGTATCAAAGGCTTCACTGCATGATAGTGAGCTCACTCTACCCAAGTGGTTTGGTGGTGGTGGCGTTTTTTTTTTTATTCCCAGTCCATCATTTATTTCTGCTTAGAACTCAGGGGCTACTCAGTCTACTTCATGGGAAGCAATTTAATCTTTTCAAATATTTCAGGCATGGAAATTTTAACTGAAAGGCATTTTTGGCAGTCAGTTGTATTCTTGAGTTGTTGTTTTATTTTATTTTTTTTTTTTTTTAAGAAAGAATTTTATAGTATACTCTGAGGAGTTTTTATTTAACTTAAGAAGCGGTTCGATGTGGTAGTATTAGGCAGACCCTACAAAGAACGTTAATTCTGATTTTTAAAGTCAATAAGATTGACTATTTTCTCTGCCTTTGTTTTACGAATGTATTTGTCAATTATTTTCAGTTAAAATTGTGTTTCAGTAATGGACTTTTACCTTGGTCAAGGGCCAGTTTTTATTACATAATTATATAAAAACTGAAAAAAAATTTACAACTGTAATTTCTGATGGTTCAGTTCAGAAATTTATTTAACTGAACAATTCTGCTTTTTATAAAATCATGTAATTTTCAGATGTGAGTTTGGATATTGGATCTGGACATGACACGTGTGGAGAGACATCTTCAGAGAGTTACAGCTCTCCTTCTAGCCCCCGACATGATGGAAGAGAGAGTTTTGAAAGTGAAGAAGAAAAAGACAGAGGTTTGCTCTTTGGAAGGGTGTGGGGGAGGCAGAGGGAAATGTGTGCTCTTAAAATCTGTCAAACAACTATTTTTATGGTACTGAAAATGTCATTATTGACTTTAAATTTAATTGGTATAACAGGTGTCTTAAAGACCATTAACTTAGCAGTTTCTAGTAATGTTGATTTTTTAAACCTGTTTCACTGGAAATGCTATTAAAGAGAAAGAGTCATAACAAAATACAGAGTAGGTGTAGAAAGATTGAAAATTGCATATTGTTAGATGGACATATAATTTTTATGTCTTCCTGATTGACCATTTTTATCATTATAAGTATCCTTTGTCTCTAATGGCAGATTTTGTCGTAACGTCTGTTTTATCTGATGATAATACTGTAGCCACTTTAGCTCTCTCTTGGGTGTTTGCAGGATACCTCTTTTTCCATCCTTTTACCCTAAACGTTGTTTGTGTCTTTGATTCTAAAGTATGTCTCTTAAAGACATCTTATAGTTGGATGATGGTTTTTTTAAGCCATTCTGCCCATCTCTGCCATTTGGCTGACTTGTTTATGTATTTAAATTTACTGTAATTAATGATAAGGTAGGATTTATATCTGCCATTTTGTTTTCTGTATGTACTGTATCTTCAAATGCTCCTTACATGAAAGCTCAGAGTCAGCCAGAAGTAAGAACTGAGAGCCACCTTAGGTCTTTACTGTACGGGCCCACAGCCCTGCATATGAGCGTGGCCTTCTAAATTCCCAGGGATATATCCAAGCCACCTTAGGTCTTACTGGATGGGCCCACAGCCCTGCGTATGAGCATGGCCTTCTAGATTCCCAGGGATGTATCCAAGCCACCTTAGGTCTTTACTGGACGGGCCCACAGCCCTGCGTATGAGCGTGGCCTTCTAGATTCCCAGGGATATATCTAAGCTTTTCAGAGCTTCCTGTGGACATCTCATTCTTCAGTTTTTTCTTTTAAGTTTTTTGGTCAGGCTCTTGTTAGTCCCAACTAGTAATGCTACCTCAGGCAGCCATATTGTTAAACATTTGCTGCTGATGGTGACAAATGCCCCATGGGTCAGCAGTTGTTAACCTGGCAGATTCAAGCTGTTAGTCACTCAGTCGTGTCTGACTCTTTGCCGCCTCATGGACTGTAGCCCACCAGGCTCCTCTGTCCATGGGATTTCCCAGGCAAGAATGCTGGAGTGGGTTGCCCTCCCTTCTCCGGGGGGTCTTCCCCACCCAGGGACTGGACTTGGGCCTACTGCACTGCAGGTGGCTTTGTTGGTGGTAGTGGTCATAATGGGGTTTTGTTAATAAGACGTTATACTTTTCAAAGTCATCTCAGAAAAGGAAAACCTATCTCTAAATTGCTAGATGAGTCCTTCTAATGAATGTTCAGAAAACCATTTGAGATCAGTTAAAATCATGGGGCCATTTGCTATGACTTAAGATGATTTAAACAAAGCCCAGTTCATTTAGAAATTTAACTGATCATCTGAAAAATGTTAACAGCTTCTTTTGAACTTAAATATTATTTTTAACTCCTACTCATGTGAAGGTACAGATACCGATATAATGCCTTAAGTAAGTTACTAATTGAATACTTTTTGTTTTGCAGAGTTTAACAAGGAACTCCTCAGTTATTAAGGGGAGTCTATATTAGAACCATTTGTTCATAAGTTGAATCTCTTCTAATAAAAATTATTGAGTTACTAGTATTGTTGTTTACATTCTATGTCACGAAATAGGTTCTATTTAACCTTTCTCCAGGAAGCATAGTATGATTTGTTTTTAGAATTGTTTCTAAAAGTTTTAGCTTCTTTGCTGAATATAGCTAGTTACTACCTTAATAAATATAAGCATTTTAACTACATAATGCAATTCTGCTTATATTTGTGAGCAAAAAAAAAATGCTAAATCAGGTGCTGCATTTAATTGGATGGTCTCAGTGCATAGCGCTGCAGGGTCTGGGTTATGAGAGTTAAAACTGAACTAAATCTTGCACTTTGCCCCCTTTACACCAAAAATCAAGAAACCCAGGGGAAGTCTATATTGAATTTATTATGTTTACAAGCATAAGAGTGCGTAAGAATGATGCAGTAATAAAAAGAAATGTGGTACAGTTTTGTGTCTGCCACTTGGCTGTTCCCTTTTAGGAGGAACTGCAGTGCTCTCGTGTTTTTCTTGCTTCTTGTGTTCTAGCATTTACTTTATGACTGTAATGGTAGTTTTACATTTTCTTTCTCCCACCAAAGTATTTAAAAGGAAGACTATTCCACTCTAGGAAAACTGTCTTCCCTTCTCTATGTCTAGATGTTTAAATTAAATATAGTCTTGATTGAACTCCTTTAAATTGTATAATTTATGAGAGACAAATGTGAAGACCTCGCGTTTGGCAGGCAGTACAGCATATAAGTCAAATGAATTGCCTAAAATTGATTAAAGGTAAAAGATACCTGATCCCTTGTAATAAAGGTCTGTGTTTATACTGTGCTTCATCCAGGCGCCATTAACCTTTTGTTTCTTACCTGTCCAAGGGTTTTTTTGAGATTTAATTTTTTTAGAGCGGTTTTGGATTTACAGTGAAATTGAGAGAAAGACACAGAAATTTCCTGTGTAGCCCCTCTTCTCACACGGTATGAACATCACTGACTGGATGGCACATTTGTTTACCAAGGATGGAACCGACTTTGACACAAAACTGACTTTGACACGTGATACGTGTAAGGGCACAGTCTGGGTGGTGTACCTTCAGTGGCTCTGGGCAGATGTGTAAGGATACAGATCCACCTTCACTACATCATACAGTGTTTCCACTGCCCTGAAAATCCTCTGTGCTCTGCCTCCTCATCTTTCCCCCAGGGCTCCACCCCTGGCAACCACCAATCTTTTTATTGTCTCCTTGGTGTCTTGCCTTTTCCAGAATCTCCATAGTTTTCAAATAAAGTCCATAGAAAGCCAAAAATTAAAAGAAGGTTAGCTCAGTAGTCAGGACACTGAGGGGGATACATTTATTGGTTTTAAAAGTCAGGGTATATTTTTAGGTATACTTAAATTTTATTTCTAGCAGGATGGACGGGAGAGGATGCTTGTGTTAACATCTGTTTACATGTTTCCCTCAGACACAGACAGCAATTCCGAGGACTCTGGAAATCCCTCGACAACCAGGTTTACAAGTTACGGTTCTGTGGGCCAGACGGTCACGGTCAAGCCACCTGTTCAAATCGCTTCCTTAGGAAACGACAGTGCAGACCTTTTGGAAGATCCCTTAAGCTCAGCCAAGTATCAGCATATTTCTTTCATGCCAACTCTACACTGTGTCATGCACAATGGTGCCCAGAAGTCTGAGGTCGTGGTGCCTCCGCCCAAGTCTGCTGATGGCAAGACGATCGGGATGCTGGTCCCCGGCCCTGTGGCGCTCTCCGCCCTCCGGGAGCCTGCGGACCCCGCGCCCCTGGGCGCGCTTGGGCCAGCGGCGTCCGCCGGGGACTCGGAGAAGCCACTGGAGCTGCTGGCGGCCCCGCTGCCACTGCCCTCCGGCTTCCTCCCGCACGGCGGCGGCCCCGCGCTGCACCTCACCATCCAGAGGCTGAAGCTGCCGCCGGGCCCCCCCGAGAGCTGCGCCCTGAACCTGGCGCCGCCGCCCGCCGCGGGCCTGGGCGCGGGCTCCGCGAGCGCCGCCTTTGGCCCCGGCCCCGGGCCCTTCCCGGGCTCCCCCGTCGCTGCCACGGACCCTGTCCCAAAGGCCGCCTCCCCGGCGGCGGGACTCTCTCCAATGGTGCCTCAGCTGGAGGGCGGCGCGGCAGCCGCGGCCCCGCCCGCCGGCGTGAAGGTGGTGGTCCCGCGTCGCGCGCCGCCGCCTTCCCGGGCCGCCGCCACGAGCGCGCGCCGTCGGCGCGCCGAGCCCCGCGGCCAGCGCGAGCCCCGCGCCCAGCACGGGCGCAGGGCGGCGGCGCCGCCTTCCTGGGCGCTGGCGCGCTGCTGGCCCCGGCCGGCGCCTGCGGCTCGTGCGGCCGGCGCTGCGGCTGCGGGGCCGGGCTGCCACTCGGCGGCTACTACTACCCGGGGCCGGCGCCCGGGCCGCTGTACCGCGTCTCGCCCTTCTTCAGCCTGCCCTCCCTCTGCAACGGCAGCTACCTCAGCCAGGCGCCCCAGGGCAGCGGCGGCCAGCTCCCCTTCTTCCTGCCTCAGGCCCCGTACGCCAGCGGGCTGGTGCATGACCCGGTGCTGGGCGGCCAGGCCGGCTACGGCGTGCAGCCGGTGGCGGGCTTCGGCCGGTTCTACCCCGTGTACCCGCACAGCGTGGTGGCCGGCTCGGGCGGCGCGGCGCCCAAGAAGAGCGGGAGCGCCTCGTGCTACAACTGTGGCGTGAGCGGACACCATGCGCAGGAGTGCAAGCAGTCGTCCATGGAGGCCGGCCCACAAGGTAATCACGAGAGCGCCCGGAGGACTTGTTTCTGAGGGGCCGGAGGCGTGCGGCTCCGTGGGAGCAGCAGGAGCCGCCGGTGTGTCCGCGGGCTGCGCGCGCAGCGACAGCCGAGAGGTGCAGGCGGCCAGACAGCGTAGACACAGGCCCCGCAGCTCAGGGCAGTTCAGAGGAATCCAGTTGCCAGGGAAGGAGGAAACCGGAAAGGCACTTTTTAAGGGATATAAATGGGAATTTGCAAATCTCTTTGCTAGCAGCACTTTTTTTTTTAAGCAACAATCCAGTTTCATAGAGTAAGCGAAAGTTTTAAATACTGAAAAATTAGGAAGTGGTAGTCACCTGACTTGGGAGATCCTTTGTTATTTGGGTCTATCTGTGCGCAGGCAGATGACCTCAGGCGTGCTCCCTTCTTTCCCAGCCGACGTTAGTTTCCAGTGCTGTCACATTTTAAGGAACAGAACAGTTAAGCACTGTGCTTTCCTGGTGGCTCAGAGGGTAAAGAATCTGCCTGCAATGCAAGAGATCCGGGTTCCATCCCTGAGTCAGGAGGATCCTCTGGAGAAGGGAATGGCAACCCACTCCAGTGTTCTTGCCTGGAGAATCCCATGGATGGAGGAGCCTGTGGGGGTACAGTCCATAGGATGGCAGAGTCAGACATGACTGAGCGACTAACACTTTCACTTGGGAATAAGAAAATTAGAACTTTCTTGTGTTACCACCACAATAAAGAAATTCTTAAATAAGTACAAGTAGGATACCAAATTCAATGGAGGCCTCAAACTGTTACATTTCAGCTCACACGAAGCTTTTGAATTTTGCCAGATCTCAACACAGGAAAAGGGTCTTGAATTGGAAGTGTTTGCTTGGAGTTTTTAAGGGAAAGTTGAGTTTGATAGCTTTAGGTTGAACTTAAAGCACAAACTTCACGTTGCTAGGACTGTTCTGGGTCACGGCAGTGCAGAAGGCGCTGCCTGGACAGAGGGGCAGGCCCGTCTGATGTCTTGTCATGTGTGATGCCTTACAGTGCACAGTGACTTAGCAGCTCTCTTTCCCGTTTTAGGCTCTTACAGACTGAGATACGCACCTCCCCTCCCCCCTTCTAGTGACACGTTGGATTCTGCAGACTGAAACAAGTAAAGCTTGCCTCCTTAATACACTGAAGTGTGGGCAGTCATGGTGGGGTGTGGAGGGGAGGGAAAGGAAAGGTGTTTTGTTTGTGTTTCTTTGTCTATACATTTCCTAGATTTCTATGCAGTTGAGATTTCTCATTTCTCTTGTACGGATGGCCAAAACAAAACAAGAATGCATTGCTTTTGAGCCTCTGGTCTCCTGGTTCAACAACAGGCTTATCTGTATGATACATGTAATTTAAACCTTCAAACAATCAAAAGGAAAATCTTGATGTGTGCTTTTTTTTTTTTTTTAACACTGAATACTTGCTGTGTGCAATGTTTACTGAATCTTTGAAACTGTGTATTTGACCTTTTTTCATAACACTGGTGACAGTCATATGGTTTTAGGGAAAAAAAAAAACAACTTTGCTTCTTCCCCAGCTTTTCTCACTTTGGCCCTAATCTCCATGTTTTCGTCCCACCTCCGCTCTTGACAGTGGCTGCCGAAGCGGCTGGCCCTGCACCGTCCACACTCTAAACCGCTCTGTGTAGTATCATTCACTGGTAAAATGTTCCACCTTCACAGTAAGGGAGAATCTGATTCCCAAGCAGTGTGTATATATGTAATAAACACTTCCACGTACACACACCAACGCAGCACTTGTCCAAATAAAAATCGGAGTGAAAGAGAGAGGAAGAGGTAAACCATATGAAACTGAGAAAATGTGACATACGAAGTGGACAAAGAGCTTTTTCTTTAAAAACAGAAACTTTTTTACTCCATCATACGTTTTTAGCCTGTTGCTTCAGAGAGACATAAAGTGAACAAACTTGTGTGAGTGTGGTTCTCCTGTGTGTGTGTGTTTGTAACGAAAGCCAACAGCCAGTTTTACATGTAGTCTACCGCAGTCTACCGCTGTGTCACGTAAAAGACACAAGTCAAGATTTCTTTTCCGTACACCAACTGTCAGTGTTCTGTCATGTCTGAAATGTATACGGTTTATTGCGATCTGAACAGAAGCTCTGCGTTTCTACAAAAGTCAGGTATTCGTCCCTATCCTGTCTCGTAGCAAAGTCACTTCGGCAACAGTTCACCACTGTGTTTGATTATAATGTGAAAGACTGAATTCTGAGTGTGTTAAGATGGTGTTAATCATGTCAGTGTCCCGTCACTAAGTTTAATGCTGCTGTTTAAAACGACTGTTTGTTTTTAAAGCCGATCTATGTACTAAATTGCTTCCAGGTAATTTTTGATTTCCTAAAGTGCACTGAGGTTATCTGGAAGATGGGGTGTGGGTTTGGACCCCTGCCGTCGGCGGCACGGAGCAGCCCCCGGCGTTGAGCCGCGGGTGTGAGGGCTGGGGGTTGGGTGTGCTACGCCCCACCCTCGGTACAGAGTAGAGACAGCGGGTGTTTCTGTGGGGTCACGTTGGTGTGCGGCAGAGGAACTTAAATATCTGGCCTTGGTTCAGAAACCTAACAGATTGCCAGACAAAAGGAAACACTTGAAGTAAGAAGCTTCCTGTAAAGCTTCATAGGTAGAATTTATATTTATAGCACCAATGTACATTTTGAAACCTTCTTTCAGGGGTGGGAGTAAAAGGGGAAGAAAGGTGGGGTGGGAGAAGGGGTAGGCGAAAGCTTTAATTTAAAAAGAAAGTTCAACGAAAGGAAATTATTTTGATTAAATATATTTTATTTGGGTATTTTTGGACCATATTATTAAATTAATTGTTAAGCTGCAATCGAGCTATGGAAGTGAGAGTTTTGATAAGCCCTGTATGGACCGTATTGTGAATCACTTGCCAGTTGTACTTTATGGAGCTTATTTTATGATTTAAAAGACTGTACTGTATATAGGAGGTATGTTACCTTCTCCTTATTTGTATGTTTACCATATACTTTGATATTTGAAATGTTATGTACTGGAAAGGCCACTTATATTTCTAGAAAAGATTGGATTTTATGCAACCTTTTTTCCTTGAATTAACAGCAATAAAAAAAATGAAAAATGGCTTCAGAATTGTGCTTTATTGCAAATGTTGTAGCAGTGAAGAGGGGGGGACATCATACCTGGTGGGTTTGGAGTTTTTCCTTTTTAAAGAATCAACCAGTTATTTCCCTGTAATGTGGGCCGTGAATCCCCTAGTTATTTACCATCTGGGAATCCCAGCCACCCCAAGCAGCCTGCCTGACTGTACAGGTCACCTGCGTGCCCACTGCGAGCAGAGCCTTGCCCAGCGCCCCCGGGCGGGCCACGGGTTTGGAGAGAGCACGGCGCCCCCTGGTGGTCCGCAGGCGCCCGCTCCGTTAGCCGGCGGGCCGGCGCCTCACGCAGCGCGCGGCAGTTCCCCCCAAGGTGGAACTGCCCGTCGAGGTGACGCCCGTCTCCGGGTCGTCTGCTGCGTCCCTGCGCTCCTTCCGCCGCACGAGGTCCCCGCTCTCAGTGTCACTGTTCTCTCGCTGCTCCGCTTTGCGTCCTCCTTCCTTGGCTCGAGCTTTAGAGAAAGGGTGCCCTTTACTTCGGCTTCTGAGACTGCGTCTTCTCATCCGGTGTCAAGCAGACACCTGGGTGGTTTTCACTGCTCTGCCGTCGTTAACAGGAGCATTTTTGCCCCCGTCTCCCGGTTTCCACGTGCAGGAGCGCCCTTGGGAGACACATCCAGGCACGCAGGTGCGGGGCCGTAGGCCGTCCTCCCAGACTGGCCGGCGGTTTTCCAAGTGGCTGGCGCTCGGTCCGTGTCCTGGCCGCTCCTGAGACCTGGTGACAGTGCCCCGGGCGCCTTGGCTGGGGTGGACGTGTAGCCGGGGGCGAGGCGGGGGTGGCTTCGTGTGAGGCTTCGTGGAGGAGTGCCTGACTGCACGGGCGGGCGCGGACGGCCCAGCCAGGGCCGGGGGCGCGCTGCGGGCACCTCCGGGTGACAGGTCCCAGCCAGGGCCAGGGACGCGCTGCGGGCACCTCCGGGTGACAGGCGCTGTGGTTAGGAAGTGGGGGGCGGTGGGGCCTGACACGGGCAACTGTTGTGGGAAACGTCCTGAAAGTGTTACAGGATTTGTGGTTCAGTTAGTAAAACAGCCAGACTGCAGAATTGGGAGTTGTTGAAGGAAAAATTGGAAGTTGCCAGGTTTTAAATAGAGACAAAAAGAAAAAAATGTGTTGACATGGTTTTTTTAACTGTCAGATGGTTGAGAGAAAGCCTGGAAGTTGAGAGATGGGTTAGGGTAAGGGCAGGACAAGAGGGGGATCGCAGAGGCGGACGGAAGGACCCCTGGGCTGCAGAGCTGCGTTTCACCACGTGGATGACAAGCTTAAGTTATGGCTCCGAGGATTAAATAATAATGGGCAGGGTCCAGCATCATGAAATAGCACCAAGGAGGCACTCAGATGTCAGCAGAATTCTGTTTCCATGAACAGAACTGTCTGCCTGAAGGCAGTGGTTGGTTGCGGCAGTGAGGAGCTTAGGAAATGTAGTTCTTCCTTATGTTAAGCTTAGTTGTTTGAGCTCTCTCCATTGATAAAAGATAAAATATTCCTTGTCCTCAAATTATTTGGGATTTCCCCAGGCGGTCTAGTGGATGACTGTGCTCCCAATGGAGGGGCCCAGGTTCGATTCCTGGTCAGATCCCACGTGCTATGACTAAGACCCAATGCAACCAAATAAAGTATATATTAAAAATTATTTGGAGGCAACTCTGGGGTATAATATCCATGGGCTAAGTCTTGCAGAACCGAAGTAGAATAAGGTCTTACAAGGCAAATCCACATTGTAGTTTTTTTTAAGTGCTAAATACCTAAACTTTCTGAAGGTTCCCGAAAGATTAAAGCACAATGCAAAATAATCTCTTTTTTTTTTTTAAACAGGGAGCATCTAGTACTCAGGAGCACCACCCATTAGAGCCTGGAAGACACCTGTTTTCAATTCTATGTATTGATTACAAAAGCATTCTAAGGTTAAGGCAGTGAAAGCAAATGGAGGCAAGCTGTGGTAGCAGTTAACCCCATAACACTTCCATCTCTCCTCTCGAAGGAATGAAGAAAAATACTGACACCCCACCTACCGCACCCACAAAAAGGATGCACTTATTTCTGGAGAAATGAATTGAGATCTGGGGGATGGAGGAAGAGAGGGTGCGCTTTTAAACATGGTTGCTGCATTTCTGGTCGTTTCTGTGGGGCTGGAGGAAAGTCTGCAGCGGGTCCTGTTTGGCGAATGAAGGGGCCTGGAGTCCAGGCTGAGAGTCCGGTGTCACCGCAGGTGAGGGTGTTTCCCCTACAGTGCCCGCGCTCTCCTGCAGAGGGCAGCACTGTCCTTTCCCGGAGCGTGCACGGTTTTAACACCTGAGGTCCATCTAACATCAGTATTTCAGTTTATTGCTTCTTACGGATCCCGTTGTGCCCATATGTGCAAAAGTAACTGTGCTGTATCTCCAGAGAAACTGACCTAGTTGTTAAATGCTGTCCTCTTTTGGAAACTTGGCCCCTTTGGAGCATGGGCACCCATGGCGTGACCTCTGTGTGTATCCAACTGTCGGTCCACCTTGGAAGCCGGGTGGCTTTAGGCTCCCTCTTCCTGCCCTGGAAAACGGGGCCCATCACAGTGGAGACGAGGAAAAGCCTTCCTGCCGTCGCAGCTCGGCTGCACTGACCGCTAGCCTCAGCCTCCAGAGCTGCTAGTCCCGAGGTCCTGGTTTGATACTTGAGACCTGGGGGTAGGGGTGAGGCGTGTGTGTGTTGAGGGGGGTCCTTCATTGTTCTTCTTTGTCCTCTTGCAGCTCCAACGCAGTCCACTGGAAACGGTCTCACCCGCCTCGAGACCAAGAGATTGCTCGTTGGGCAGCAGCGCCACCTGGTGGGGAGAGGACACCGCCAGCGAGCGGCCTGACGGGGGCGGAAGGCGCGAGGCATTTGGGGTGGTGACCTGAGCTCAGGGCCTTAAAGCTTGCCGGCGGCTGTCCGCGGAAGCAGTGTGAGCGGCCTCCCCTTTCAGCCTCCGCAGTCTCAGTAGGGCATACACATCTTACACGCACCGATGGTGCTTCACAGTCTCCCGTGCGAAGGGGTGCTTCTCCCTGTCCCCCCACCATTGCTCAGGGGGCTTCAGGGCCACGGGCGGTGAAGGCCCGGCCCCAGGTTCAGAGGAGGCTCCCCCTGCTCGCCCACGGCCCACAGCGCCTCCCTGCTGAGCCCAAGGCCACGGCCTTTGAAGCCGCATAAAACGGTTGATACCCGTGGTCTTAGGAGCCTGGGGCCTCTGGACTCCCTGCGGGAGCAGAGGGCCGGCTCTGGGCGGCCCGAATGTCTCTTCGCTGAGTCTTTGATGACGGATTTGAAGACGCGGGGTGAGGGGAGGCGTGCAGAGGTGGACGCCTCAGGACTCCTGGACGAGGCTTTAAGTGTTCTGTCTCCGATGAATTCAAGAAGCGGTATTTCTCGCCTACACCCAGGGTTTTAAACAGGCGCCACTATCCTCCGCTGAAACACCGACTTTTGCTCTGCAGAGGTTTTTATGATCCCCCAGATGTCTCGGTAAATCGAGCATTTAGTGACTCAAGACTTTGGAACTTCGGAAACGCAGCGGCAGGGCGCACAGAAGACACCTGACTGCTGACGCTGGAAAAGCTCTGAGAGTGACGTGTGGATGGTCGCAAGCACTCCCCCTCAGCCCGCGCGGCTCAGACTCCCCGGGCCGGAAACGGCAGCAGCAAAGGCACCTTCAGGCAGACACAGCGGCGGCCACACCCACCGCGGAAGCCCCTCTGGATGCTCTAGGGAGGCCGCCCGCTCACCAGGGGCCTGGGGCTCCTTCGTGCTCGAGTATCAAGGACTGGACTCGGGACATGGTCATCCCGCGTGCCTCGTTCGCCTTCATCAGACGAATTTGTGCAAGAGAGGAGGTCTTATTCCAGCACCACCCCCGATTCACACCACCTTCTCGGGCTCATCTACGGAGTGGGGATAACGGTCACTTTGTTAGAATAGTTACAAGACTTAACTCCGGTGAAATGAATGAAGGACTCAATATCAGATACACAGCAGGCGCTCTGTAAGTTCGTGAAGGTGGCAAACACCTGAGTGCCCATTGGGGCGGACTGGTCACAGCCACACGACCGCCCCTGGAGGCGGGTGCGCTGCGTCGGCTTACAGCTGGGGCAACTGAGGCACGAAGGCGCCCCACTGAGGGCGCAGAGCAGGTCAGCGGCCAGGCTGGGACTGGCCCCCGAGCCGCTCCTCCCCCCCCGCCCAGTTCTCTGTGCTGGGGTCCCAGGACGCCGCAGGCGGGGCGTGGACGTCCAGGGCGCCCCGTGCGGGGCCCAGGCCAGCTCTGCTGTGAGCCCTTCCGTCTGGGACACCTGGCCCTCCTGGACCTTCATCTCTCACCTGAAAGCTGAGTGCTTTCTTGGAAGAAGGTGGTAGACACTGAGCAGAATGACCGCAGAATTCTGACTGGAAGCTTGCCTTTTCTCTTTAAGTGATTTATCAGGTTTCTGTAGTTCTCTTTGATTTCACCGATGTGCCGCCCTTCGGGGGTGTGGCTAGGCACACGAAGCCCAGCTGCGCCCACGTGCTGATGGAGGGCACGTGGCACTCGGGAGAGGAGAGGAGGCCCGCGTGGGACCGGCCGGGCACCCGGGGCAGCGCCGAGCAGGCGGTGCCTCCTGTCGTCAGAGTTCTAGGCTCTTGTCTCCTTGAACCAATAAGGTTTTCACCTGGGGGGCCTTCCAGTCAAAGAAGGGAAGCTCACTTCCCGAGTCCTGTGCTGAAGGACACAGGGTCAGCCGTGGTCAGCAACACGACCCACAGCCAACCATGCTTTTACATCTTTCAGTGGTTGAGAAGAATACTTTTATCACGACACACAAAAATCAGCCAGAATTCATGTGTCAGTGTTCACAAAGTTTCTGGGAGTCCAGCCGCTCTCGTTCCTCTCGTGAAGGCTGCTTTCGCCAGGAAGTTGAGGAATTATGAGAGACACCATATGACTATCAGAGCCCGAGATACTATCTGTGTTTTTATGGAAAAAGCTTGCTGAGCCCAGATGCCTATCAACCTTCTCTGAGTAAAGACGCACTGTCCGGTGCCTTTGAGGTCCTCTGTGTGAGTAGGAATCTCCTTTTTGCTGCAGAGTCGTCTTAGCACCGCGAGAGGGCCTCTGGCGCGCAGGTCCTGTGAGCCATGCAGCAAACATCTCTGGGCTCGGAGCTCAGTGTCACGGGGGCATAGCCATGGGGTCCCGGGGTGGACGGGTGAGCTCCGCCTGCTGAGAGCTGGGGAACGATTTGCAAAGGACACAACATTTCCAGGGCAGAGGGGCAGAAAGGAAGAAGTGAGACATTCTTAGTGAAGAGGCAGAGAGAGGGCAGAGAGTGTCATGGAAGACGGGCTTCAGAGAACGCCCTGGGACGCGGGGAGGTGCGGGCGTGGGGCTGGCGCGGACTCCGGCGAGACAGACGCGGCCTCAACCACGCAGGAGCCAGGACGGGCGGCCGCCTGGAGGAGAAAAGCGGACTCTTCTGCTCTTGCTGAGTTTGAGTGACACCTGGTTGTCCAGGCCCCAGACAGCAGAATCACCCGAAGGCTCGACTGAAAGCACAGACGTCTCAACCCTTCCCCATCCCCGGAACACCCCCCTAGAGAAGGGAGCTCCCCGGGGTTCACTGGGTGGGGGCCGGGAGGACGCAGCAACCCGCCAAAGAAGGCTGAGGAGGTGGCCGTACAGGAGGAGGTACCCTGGAGACACCGGGACTGAGATGGTCGTCACCGACACATGCAAGAGACCAGGAGTCACGGCCGCGAGCTTGCCAGTCATGAGGTCCTGGTGACTCTAAATGACAGTTTCAGAGGAATGGTGGGGCGGGGCGGGGGCAGCGGGCAGAGCCAGAGGAGGATGGGAGACCCGGGATCCATCCCCGGGTTGGGAAGATGCCCTGGAGGAGGGCATGGAACCCACTGCAGTGTTCTCACCTGGAGAACCCCACAGACAGAGGAGCCTGGCAGGCTACAGTCCACCAGGTGGCAAAGAGTCAGACACGACTGAGCAATTAACACTAGTACTATCTTTAAAGTATTGCTTAAATGAATGTAACTAGTGTTAAAAAACTTTTTAATATTTCAGATTTTTAACATTTTAAAAATCAAGACTATTTTTAACACTACTACTTATTTTTAAAGGCAGTATATATAATGCAGTATTTTGAATCCCAAGGCTGTCCCACTTGAACTGGGGCCCCTGAGCAAGTTCCCTGACTGTAAACAAAAGTTTACAAGAGTGTCCACCTCTTAGGGTTTTCGTGCAGGTTAAAACGTTCCAGGGTGGTGCGAGGCGTACAGGGAGCACTAACACGGTGTTCTACTTCCTTTAAAAATACTTTCTTATTCAGAACCTGCCCTCCTATTTCAGGGCCTGTCAAAATTAGGGATGCCTCCCTTCTTTGAATTATGACTGCATTGTTCTCTTGTTTGTGTCAGCTACTGCTTTTGCTTTACATCACTGCAATCATCCTATACACACATTTTCTTTTTTATATATATATATATATATAGCTGGTGAGCCAGTGTCAATCCTTTACTATTAACTAAAGCCCGTAGTTAATGTCAGGGTTTACTCCTGGTCTTGTGCGTTCTGTGGGTTTTGACTGATGCATAATGACACGTCTCGCACAGAGTAAGCTTCACTCCCCTAGAGATCCCACGTTCTGCATACTCACCCCCCTCCCGCCCCTGGCAGCCACGCATCTTTTTACTGGCTCTGAAGGCTCGCCTTTTCCAGGTTGTCATATAGTTGGAACCCCATGGTATGTAGCCTTTTCAAATTGGCTCCTTTCACCCAGTAATATGCATGGAAGTTTCCTCCTGTCTTTTCGTGGCTCAATAACTTAGTTTTTTACCCCCCACCCCCCGAGTATTCTCCTATCTGATGTGCCAGTTGTCTCTCCACTCACCTACCAAAGGACATCTTGGTTGCTTCTAGGTTTTGGCAATTATGAATAAAGCTGCTCTAAACACCCGCGTGTGGGTTTTTGTGTGGATATAAGTTTTCATCTTAGTTGGGTAAATACCAAAGAGTGCAATTGCTGGATCATATGGTAAGATATGTTTAGTTGTGTAAGAATCTGCCAAACTCTTCGAGAGGGCCTGTCCCGCCTTCACCCCGCCAGCAGTGAATGGGGCTTTCTGTCGCTCCACAGCCTCACAGCGTCTGCTGTTCTCCTGGGTTGGGTTTGAGCCATTACAGGAAGTGCACAGCAGCGCCTTATCGCGTGAATTCACAGTTCTCCAGTGACACATGCCACTGAGCGTTTTGTTCAGGTGTCTGTTTGGCATCTGATTTGGTAGGGTGTCCAGATCTGCTGATTTTTTAAGTTGTGTTGTCTGTTTTCTTATTGTTGAATTCTAAGCATTCTTTGTACATTTCGCATCCCAGTCCTTTGTGTTTTGCAGACGTTTTCTCCTTGTCCTTTCATTCTTTCAGTGCTTCGTTCTTTTTATTGCGATGAAATGGGGGTGTGGAGACACCGAGGGACAGAGAGGAGCCAGAGGCCCCCTGTCTTCACCCTCCTTAGATGCAATGCCAGGCGTCTCCAGTGGCACCTGCTGTGTGTCCGGCTACAGTGTCAGAAAGGGGGTCCCCAGTGGTGGCCAGGCCCTCAACCCTGGGGGGGGGTGGTCACGTGGCTGCTGGAGTGGGGCCAGGAGGCTGCCAAGCCCCTCTCTGAAGGGACAAGCGGGCAGGCAGGCTGAGCCGCTTCAGCTGGGCCAACTGTGCGATCCCATGGACTTAGTTCTCCGTCCGTGGGGCTCTCCAGGCGAGGATACTGGCTGGGTGGCCATGCCCTTCTCCAGGGGATCTCCCCGTAGGGACAACCTGGCACAGTTGGGCGGCTGGGACACCACTGGCCGTTCGTGTCACTTGCCCAGAGGATAGAAATTGTGGGCCTACAACGACATCCCCTCATAACTTGTTCAACCTTATTTGGGACACAGGACCGCGTTCCTCCCCAGTGTATTTACAGAGACACACAGGGAGAGGAAGCAGACCATTTCCCACGGGGCCTCCAGCAAGGCTGCCTGTGCTCCTCCGGGCTGGGCCTCATTCTGCGGGACACACACATACCTCATGGGGCCTCGGGGGAGCAAAAGACAATAGTGCTTCCCGGGATGGGAAGCGGTCCCACTGTGGGGACAGGAAGTTAGCTCCTCGGAGGGCTGGGCCTATGGTTGTCAGAGCAGCCCTCCCACCCCACCCACTTCGGGAGAAATGGATGCGAAGTGAACGCTGCCAAATAGCCAAGGATCTTCTCTGGAGTCCAGTATGAAACAGGCATATTTTTGGCTACAATGAAAGCCTGGGGAGGAGGAAGTAAACTGCCCTAGAGAGCGTGATCCCTGTAGAGATAAGCCATTGTGCCCAGCTCGTCCTGAATCCCAGTTTCCTCTTAAGTCAGATTTTCCACTTAATGGAAAGTAAAGGTGTGTTTACTCAGGCAAAGATGGTTGTCATTCTTGACCGAAAACACTTGGAGGGAAATCGGTGCAGTGCCGCCTGGGAAGCTCCTGGGCGCCTCCAGCATTCAGGTCCCCCGACCCCTGCACTGAATGCCGGGCAGAAGGCCCAGAGGGTGCCCCTCAGGCTTTCCGATGCAAAGCACCATCAAGCTAAAAGCAGGGCTTCCCAGGAGACCCTGGTGGTAAAGAACCCGCCTGCCAGGGCAGGAGATGTAAGAGACGCGGGTTTAATCGCCAGGTCGAGAAGATCCCTGGAGGAGGGCCTGGCTACCTGCTCCAAGATTCCTGCCTGGAGAATCCCATGGACAACGGAGCCTGAAGGGCCACAATCCATGGGGTCACAGAGTCGGACACCACTGAAGTGACTTAGCATACAAGCTGAAAGCAGAAACTTGAGAAGCCTAAAAAGCTGGACTTAGATCTTTACTCCCTCACCCAGTAGCCGTGTGACTTTGGCTTCATTCTTATCTGTAAAGTGGGAATAATAACAATGGGGCTGTGCAGACCACTCACTGCCTGCACAGCTGCTAGAAGCTAAAGCACTTGAAACTCACCCTGAAACACACCGGAGACCCTCAGAGAGGAGGCCGGCTTCACAAAGTGTAGGAGGCACCGGCTCCATGCGCTTCACATGAGGAATGATGACTAGCTTTTATGGAGTCTTATCCTGCAGCACACATATCCTAAACTCGTCTGTGTATTAAGCCAATCCCATGATATAGGGTAATTGCGACACCTGTTTTATAGACGGAGAATCGGAGGCAAGGACAGCCTAAGGAACTCACCGGCTAAGTGGCCAGGCTGGGATCTGAACGCGGGACCGCGGAGCCTGGATCGCGGTCTTCTCCGTGGGCCTCCGGCCAGTAGGGCCCTGATGGTAAACTGACAGAGAGGCATGAAGCCCACTGACCGGGAAACGACGAAGTCCATCAGCTCTTCACGACCACACGGCTCCAGTGACCCCGCTGTGGCTCCAAGACGGACGGTCCCTACGAGCCTACGCGGCATCCTCGACGCTGTGAGTCCCACGTCCGGTCTGCGGCCAGAGGGTCACCGGGGTCACATCAGTCTGTCCCCCACAGGCTGATTTTAGACAAAGGGCCCAGGGCAGAGAGGCTGCAGGGCCGGGCGCAGGCCAGGGCCCTCCCGGCGACCCCCACTCCGGCCGCGTGGACGCCCCTCTGCACTTTTCCGAAGCCGTTTTAGGGCCGAGAGAGCCGCCCAGGGTCTGTCCCCTGCGCACCGGCCCCAGGGGAGCTGTCCGGCCAGGCCTGGGGCTCACGGCCTGACGAGGCCCGCCCCCCAGGACCGTCTGCCCGGGAGGAGGCAGAGACCCCGCCCGCGCCCCCCGCTGGCCGGAGCGTCCGTGGGTGCCGCCTGGACGACGGTGAGAAAGGGGCCCCAGGCTCGGTCCAGAACGTGCCCCCGTCCCCCCGGGGTCCCTGCCCCGCAGCTCGAGCCGGCGGGCCGCAGGGCCGTGGGACTCTCCCTGGGGGCCCCCTTGTCCGCTTCTGCTCCAACCGACCGCACTCCCGAGCCTCCTGCCTCGGGTTTAGGCTCCGAGCAGGGAGAGACTTGTACCCGGGAGGACCAGGAGGCCGCGCAGCGTCTGCGCCCAGCACCCCCGGGGGGAGCGCCGTGAGCGACCCCAGCGAGGAGCCGGCCCCCCGCCGGCCGCGCGCTTCGTTCTGCCTGAACCCGGAACCGTGCGTGTGCCCTGAGAGGCCTTCTAGGACGCGGCCCTGATGAGGACGATTCGGGGCTTTCCACCCGCGTGCTTTGTTCCTCTGGAGGCACGGAAGAGGGTATTCCAAGCCATTAACAAGCGGATAGGAAAGGCAGGAAGCAACACTGAAGGCAAAAGCAAATGGCCTCATTTACTTTTAAAAATGATACCTGGAAAACAACAGTGCTCAAAAACAATATGTGTTTTTAAAGCATGAACAGTTAGAAGTCCCTGGTCCCGGAGCCCCAGTCTCGAGTCTCTGCAGCGGTGAGCAGTTGACGCGACTGGGGGTCCGGCTCAGCCGGGAGAGGGCGGAGGCCGGGCTCGGTCCTCGCCCAGGGCGCCCCCTGCAGGCCCCTGCTCGAGAGCGCCTCCACCCGAAACGCCACCCTTGTTGTTTCCCTTCGTGGCGAGAAGGGTATTTAATTCCGTTTTTAAGGTA
This sequence comes from Bos mutus, assembly GCF_027580195.1. NCBI lineage: Eukaryota > Metazoa > Chordata > Mammalia > Artiodactyla > Bovidae > Bos > Bos mutus. The sequence continues at coordinate 61,079,317 of NC_091640.1, forward strand.
TAACATTCATATAGTAAAGGGCACAAACCTTAAAGTGTGCCACCGGAGGAATTTTTACATCTCTTTCTGCATACGTAGTCACCCAGGCCAAGACGCTTACTGTTTGCAGCCCGAGAAGCCTGCCGGAGCCTGCCCAGGTCAGCACCCAAACCCGGGTAAGCACTGTTCTGACCTGGTCATCGCAGATTCCTGTTGTCGGGTCCTGTAAATGACCCAGGGCTTCCCTGGGGGGTTCAGTGGCAAAGAGTCCACCTGCCAAGCAGGAGACGTGGGTTCCATCCCTGGGTCGGGAGGATCCCCTGCAGGAGGGCATGGCAACCACTCCAGCATTCTTGGCGGAATAATCCCATGGAAGGAGGAGCCTGGTGGGGGGACCCGACTTAGTGACAATGGTGAATGACCTAAGGCTCCTTGGTGTCTCCAGCACTTTCTGTGGGAGTCACTGCGCCCTCCAGTCAGCTCAGGCGTCGCCTCCTTTCCCGCGCCTTTCCTAGCATCACACTTTGCTTTCCTTCAGAGTCATGATTTGCAGTTTGTTTGCTGTTTGCACCTAGAAGGTGGGTGTCCTCTCCCGTTCACCGCTGTCTCCTGAACCCCTAGCCCAGTGTCTAGCATATGTAGACAATCAAATATTTATTCAACAAATGAATACGTTTGTGAATGAAAGGAAGAAACGCCCAGGTATCAATTTATATGGCCCTGAATCCAAAACTAATTATAGTCGTCCAAACTCCACTCCTGAGGCCTCTGCACTTCTGGTGTCAAAGACAATATTCACCAAATTCAAATGTGAAGATTTAGAAAGAAATACTGGAGTTGTTCCTGCTTCCTGCCTGGAAGCAAAAAGTGGGCTGATTCTCCCCTTCTGTAAGAGGATCGCTTTCTCACCAAGACTGGCTTTCACTTTGTAGTGTTGAATCAGTGTTTTATAAAACAGCTCCATTTTGGCAACTAAAAAGACTCTCTCTATAGCGGTAAACTCTACTGGAGCAGTCGAGGACGATGTTCTTCAAACTTCCTTCATATTTTGTGATGTTTTAAAAATGAGCACATAATACTTTAAAAAAAATTTTAAGTGGCGATAAAATACACAGAAGAGGAAGTTTACCACCTTAACCACAACATCTTCACGTTGTGCAGCCGCCTCCAGAACTCGTTTCAGCAAAACTGAAACTGAAGCCGTTAAACGAGTCCCCCATCCCCTCTCCCCACAGTCCTTGGCAATCCTGATTCTACTTTATGTCTCCATGAATTTGACTACTCTGGGACCCTTATGTAAGTGAGCTGTGTAGTACAGTATTTGTGCTAGCAACTGGTTTATTTCACTTAGCATAATGTCTTCAAGGTTCATTCATGTTATAGCATGTGTCAGAATTTCCTGACTTGTCCTGGCTTGATGATATTCCGTTGTATGTTAAACCACATTTCGTTTATCTGTTTATCCATTCCTCCATGGATGGATACTTGAGTTGCTTCCAGCCTTTGGCCATTGTAAAGAATGTTGCTGTGAACAGGTGTATTGGATATATCTTTGAGATTCTGCTTTCAGTTCTTGTGGGTATTTAACTAGCAGTGGAGTTGCTGGCTCATATGGTAATTTCGTGTTTCATTTTTCGAGGGCTGCCTTGCCATTTTCACAGCATCTGCATCATTTTACATTCCCAGAAGCAGTGCCCAAGCATTCCAACTCCTCTATATCCTTGCCAACACTTGATGTTTTCTAATTTCTTTTACTATAGCCATCCTGATGGGTGTGAAATGGTGTCTCATTGTGTTTTATTTGTGTTTCCCTAACGAAAATTTATATCAAGAGCATTTTTCATGTGCTTGTTGACCATTTGTGTTATCTTCTTTGGAGAAATGTCTAGTCAAGTCCTATGCCCATTTTTTTTATCAGCTTCTTTGTTGGTGGTGTTTCTGGGCACATAAGTCTTAAAATAAGAAAAGAATTTTATTTTATGAAAAAATAGGGAAATACATACAGAAAGCCATTTAAGAGATTGTGGTAGTTAGGAACTCGGACTCTGGAATCAACAACATTCAGTCACCGTAATTATTGAGCACTTAGTCAGGGTAAGCTAATATTCTAACACACAACCCTTAAAGTGACCTAGTGCAAAAAAGAGTTGCTCGTTTACTGCAAGTCCCTGGTGGTCCAAGGCAGATGTGGGAAGGGCAGGAGTTTTGGAGGAACTGTGTCTCTTGGGGACTCTGAGTCTCAGTCATTCAGGGGTCGTGGCTGCACGCGTCCTGCGGCCCTGACTTCCCGAAGCTGTGGCCTCTGGGGTCCCCAAGGGACAGGATCAAAGGGAGGATCACACCAGGGGGTCTTCCACCGACCAGGCAGCCTCACCTGTGACACAGCCCTGCCCACTGCACAGGGCACTGGGAGATGCCCCTTCCTGCATGCCCAGGACAGGAAATGGCCTGGTCTCTGGTTGGAGAGGAGGACTGCAAGGAGACCCAACCAGTCCATCCTAAAGGAGATCAGCCCTGGGTGTTCACTAGAAGGACTGATGCTGAGGCTGAAACTCCAATGCTTTGGCCACCTGATGCGAAGAGCTGACTCATTTGGAAAGACCCTGATGCTGGGAAAGATTGAGGGCAGGAGGAGAAGGGGACGACAGAGGATGAGATGGCTGGATGGCATCACCGACTCAATGGACATGGGTCTGGGTGGACTCCAGGAGTTGGTGATGGACAGGGAGGCCTGGCGTGCTGCAGTTCATGGGGTCACAAAGAGTCACGACTGAGAGGCCGTCTCAGTCTTCCTCCCTCTATACAGTCTCACCCTCTTCTCTCCAGAGACAGCTCGCCTCCAGGATCTCTGCTCGCGTGTTCTTGTCCCTCAAGACTAGGCTTCAGTCTTACTTTCTCGTGACCAGTGAGGTCTGCCTCCCACTCCAACACCCAGCATGCAGAGCTGAAGTAGAGGTGACTGATTCCCACTGGGTGTCCCAGGGGTGCAGTGGCCAAGAGCCCACCTGCTGACCAGGAGACATAAGAGATGCAGGTTCCTTCCCTGGGTCAGGAAGAGCCCCTGGAGGAGGGCATGGCAACACACCCCAGTATTCTTGCCTGGAGAATCCCAGGGACAGAGGAGCCTGCGGGCTACGGTCCATGGGGTTACAAGTCGGACGTGATTACACGACCGACTGACCCTGTCCGGGGTCTGCGGGGGACACGATTACACGACCGACTGACCCTGTCGGGGGTCTGCGGGGAGCCCCTGGCTTTCTCTGTCTTTTGTTTGATGCTGCAGAGATGGAGCCCTCATGTCACGCGCGACTCTGTCCCTGGAAAGGAGCTCCATTTGCTTTCTCCCTGCTCCTCCTATCCACCCCCGTTTTCACCTGAGAAAATGTGAAAGCTGACCGTACGGTCACCATAGTAAAAGCAGCCCTTAATCTTATTAATGATAGCAAGAATTTGTTGTTGTTGTTCTGTTGCCCAGTCGTGCCTGACTCTTTGCGACCCCATGGACCGCAGCGCGCCAGGCTCCTCTGTCCCTCACAACCTCCTGGAGTTTGCTCAGATTCCTGTCCATTGAGTCAGTGATGCCATCTAGTCCTCTCATCCTCTGCTACCTCTTCTCCTTTTGCCTTCAATCTTGCCCAGCATCAGGGTCTTTTCTAGTGAGTAGAGTAAAGCAGGTATCCTAGTCATTAGGTGTTAAAATGTCCTTGAGCTGAAGGCGCTGAGAAACCAGGGCTAGTGATCCAAAGATGAGATCAAAGCCTAATTTCCAGGCAGCTGCCGTGTCGCCAGGTTCCTAGCTCCCACGTGGGACAGATCATTCCTGGCCCAAGAGGCTCCATGCTGTGTGCTCTCATTAGGCTTTCTTTCATAGCTAGCGTCTTAAGTTATTAAAATATATATATATATATATTTAATTTTTAAAAGGTTTATTTTAAGCCTGCCCGTGACGAATGGGCATGGTGGCCTGGCCCCTCTGGGGGGGTCTGCGGGATGGCCGCAGGGGCTGCTCCCCGTGGGTCTCTCCCGCCTCCCCTGCTGGCGTCCGCTCCCCTCCACCAGCGGCCTGGACTGTTGGCGGGTCCGCTTCCTCAGGCACCCCTCTCGCTGCCCCCACCGACCTCCCGAGTCACGGCTTGGATTCCCCCCCCCAGCGCCAACGGCCTCTCAGCTCGCGCCCCCAAGAGCCAGACGGGCAGACCGGCACTTGGGTTAGTTTGCCGGGTCTGCCTGGGGGCCAGGCTGCCTCTCACGGCGGCGGGTTCGCGTCTCATGTGACACAACGCGGGGGAAGGAGGCCCAGCTTCTCCCAAGAAAGGCGGGCGCTGGGGCCCCGCGACACGCCTTCCAGCGCGCAGTTTCAATGACTCCCTTCTCTTTAGTAACACTGTCCAGCTGTCAAAACACTCCTACTCGAAAGCCACGTCTCGTCACTGCCGTAGAAGCAGGAGGGCAGGGCCATCTCAGAAATCACCTGCTCACCAGAGTCCTTTTGGCCCTGCTTGTGTGGAGATCCCTTCAAGATCGATGTTTTCCACTCCGTATCCACGGACTGAATGGTCCGTGCAACTGCAGCCGATGCAGCTCTGCGTGACGGCGGTGCAGGAATGGGGTGATTGCCAAGGGCAGCCCCCTCCTCCCCTTGGCTCCCACACACCTAGCGAGGCGGGGTCAGCACTGCCATCCTGACTCGTCCCCAGATGGTCCTGGGCCTGCAGACGCCATCCGAGCCTCGTGCTGGGGGCTCCACGGCCAGACTGGCCCCCGTGGGTGCTGGGAGGGCCTGGCGGCCTCGCTTCACTGTCCTGCGGGCCGCATGGTGCTCAGAGTGACTCCTGGGCTCCATCTGTGGGAGGGTTGCGCCACCTCACACATCGCAGGGAGAGCTGCCTGGCTTCCCAGCCCTGTTCGGAGGTCTCAGGATTAACTGAGGGGCCAAGACTCCCTGAGATGTTTGAGTGAGATGCACCCCTTTTATTTTATTGGGCTTCCCTGGTGACTGAGATGGTAAAGAATCCTCCTGGAGTGCAGGAGACCCGGCTTCCATCCCTGAGTCGGGAAGGTGCCCTGGAGGAGGGCATCGCAATCCACTCCAGTATTCTTGTCTGGAGAATCCCATGCACAGAGGAGCCTGGTGGGCTGCAGTTCATGGGGTCACAAAGGGTTGGACACAATAGAAGGTTGGGGATATTTTTAATCTCTTTTATATTTTAGATTATGAAAGTATGATAACACATTTACAGGAGACTTGAAAAATACAGAACAAGGTTATACATAGTTCTAGGCTGTATATTGTCACCCCACTTATTTAACTTATATGCAGAGTACATCATGAGAAACGCTGGGCTGGAGGAAGCACAAGCTGGAATCAAGATTGCAGGGAGAAATATCAATAACCTCAGACATGCAGATGACACCACCCTTATGGCAGAAAGTGAAGAGGAACTAAAAAGCCTCTTGATGAAAGTGAAAGAGGAGAGTGAAAAAGTTGGCTTAAAGCTCAACATTCAGTAAACTAAGATCATGGCATCTGGTCCCATCACTTCATGGGAAATAGATGGGGAAATGGTGGGAACAGTGTCAGGCTTTATTTTTGGGGGCTCCAAAATCACTGCAGATGGTGACTGCAGCCATGAAATTAAAAGACACTTACTCCTTGGAAGGAAAGTTATGACCAACCTAGACAGCATATTAAAAAGCAGAGACATTACTTTGCCAACAAAGGTCCGTCTAGTCAAGGCTATGGTTTTTCCAGTAGTCATGTATGGATGTGAGAGTTGGACTGTGAAGAAAGCTGAGCGCCAAAGAATTGATGCTTTTGAACTGTGGTGTTGGAGAAGGCTCTTGAGAGTCCCTTGGATTGCAAGGAGATCCAACCAGTCCATCCTAAAGGAGATCAGTCCCGAGTGTTCATTGGAAGGACTGATGTTGAGGCTGAAACTCCAAAACTTTGGCCACCTCACACAGAGAGCCATCAGGGTCTTTTTCATTTGAAAAGACCCTGATGCTGGAAAAGATTGAGGGCAGGAGGAGAAGGGGACGACAGAGGATGAGATGGCTGGATGGCATCACTGACTCGATGGACATGGGTTTGGGTAAGCTCTGGGAGTTGGTGATGGACAGGGAGGCCTGGCGTGCTGTGGTCCACGGGGTCGCAAACAGGTGACACGACTGAGCGACTGAACTGATATATTACAATTATTATTTTAAGTAGATAAATTAAGATTTTTACCTTAAGTCTCAATATCAAACTCTCAAACATTAGTAGAATGAATAGACAGAAAAGTAAGATATAGTAGACCTTGAAAAGCACTATGAACCAGTTCAACATAATTAAGCTTTACACAGTTCTCACACAACAGCAGGATACACATTCTGTTCACGTTCCCATAGACTGTAAACCAGGAGACCCTGGAACATATCCAGGGTCGTAAAACAAGGCACAAACGTTTCGTGGTGCAAAGGTGTGGAAATGATGCCGCATCTGTGCCCCCCTGTAAGTCACTGTGGGATTATGTTGGAAATCAATGCCACAGACATTTGAAAAGAACCCACGTATTCTCAAGGTGCCCTCGATGCCCCCGCTGCCCTCCCTGGCATCTCTCAGCTTATAGATGAATGATTTTGCTTCTCTGGGTGTTTGGATCACCACCCCCTTGGGAGCCCTCCGCTGTTATAGCTGCAATCGGGCCCCAGAGACCGCTGTCCTGAGGCCTTCGTGGCTCCCTGGGATGCTGGCCTGCCCTCCCATTTTAGTGGCTCAGGGTGGGGTAGGGGGTGGTCATAAGAGCCTGGCAATCAAAGTGCTTTTCCTCCCGGCTCTGACTCTGACCCCGCTGCAAGACTGTCAGCTGGACAGAGGTTGTGGGCCGGCCCGGCACTGTGCATGCAGTGCCCACACCGTCATTATGTTCTGGGGGATAGTTCTGGGAGATACCACGTCATTTAAAACAACTCAGTCCCTCGGGCAAGCTGCCAGGGGGTGCCAATTCCATCTGTGGTGCCACCCCTCCCTCCCGAGGGCCCCTGCAGCCTACACCCTGCTTTCCTTACTGTGATCTCACACGATCCTCATGCCACCTCCACACCATGCTCTTAGGATTCTGTATCCTATAAATGGGGAAACTGAGGCAGAGACCATTCAAGTGATTCATTCAGAGTAGCACGCAGGAATACGGACTTTAACGTCCTAGGTTCTAGCCCTATTCTGGGCCTTGCGTTGGATGGGAGCAGTTCTTACGATGTTAGCAGGGGGATGTGTCCACGAGGGGTACTTCTCAGGAAGGGGGCGCCTGGTAGATGTTAAGAGGTCACCCCACGTCTGTCCCGGTCTGCTGGCCAGTCTTGGCTTCCTCGTCATCTCAGGGAGAAGCTCCCTTTGCTCTCTGCCATGCTCATAACACGTGTTGGCTCAGGAACGAACGACCCACGCCCGGGCCTGGCCCCCCTTTATCCCCAGCGCTTCTCATCCTCCGTGATTTTCTCTGGAGACCAAACTCTTTTATCCCTGTCTCTAGCTTCCTTTGATGCCAGCCTTCATGGCTGCAAGGCTGTGCTTGTCAGTCGCTGTTTTAACAGCTCAGAGGTCATTCCAGTCCCTGCTTCCATAGAAAGGATGGGTTTGGAGGAGGCAGCCCAGCTTCTCCCCGCTTCCTCCCCTCCGTTTGTTCGTGTCCGCGTCATCTCTTTTTGGCCGTCGTTGTCCTGTATATGGAAACAGGAACCTTATTTTGACGGCTGGCGGTGTCTTTGATCTTGGGAGATGTCATTTGGAAAAGCGGGGATGCGAGCGGATGGGCCGTGGCTGGTGCGCCCATGGTCTCCCTGGGGCGCCGCCGTGGGGGCTGGAGTGGGGCTTGGGGGGGCGGTGGGGGTGTGCCTTTGTCTGTGTTTCGTGTTTTGCCAAATTCCCTGGGACGGACTCATCGGGGCGCAGCAGCTCCATCTCATCAGAACCAGGTGCCAGGGAGCGAGCAGGGCAGCAAGGAGTCCCGCAGGCGGGGTCCAGGTGACCTCGGGGGTCCTGGAGGAGGAAGGGGAGACGAGCAGGTGGGCGTGGGCTGCTGGTGCTGGGAGGGGCCGATTGCCCAGGGCTTTGTCTTGGTCCATTTATAATAAACCTCCAGGGACAAGGTGGCTGGTAAACAGCGGAAATTCCTTTCTCCCCATTCTGGACACTGGGAGTCCAAGGTCAGGGTGCCAGGCTGGCCCGCTCCTGGTGAAGGCCCGGCCCAGGACGAAGGCCCCGGCTGTGTCCTCAGGGTGGGAGGAGGGAGCCCCGTGAGGACACAGCTCTGGGGGTGCCTCCCGTCCGTGGGGGGCTGCCCTCAGGACCCAGGCCTCCCCGAGGCCCGCCCCGCCAGCATCACCTGGAGGGCCAGGGTCTCAGTGGGCGAGTCTCAGGACACGCCTTCCATGAGCAGCCCACTCTTTCCCAAGACCTGGGACTGACCGGCATCACGGGCGACACCAGCCTTGGCACTTGGAGAGAGAGGCCGTTAGGGCCCAAGGCCGTCCTTGAGGCTATGGTGGGGGCCCTGGGGGGCCAGGCTGCCCCCGCCAGTGAAGGGCAGAAACAGAAAGCCTGAGCTGTGGGTGCCTGCCCACACCCTGACCCTCCAAATGTGGGGAGGGGCTCTGCAGCTCTCTCAGGGGCCGGGGCAGCAGTGAATGATCAGGAAGGTGGCATTGCCCTGCGGTGCTCTGAGGTGGAGCTGCCGCCCCTCTCCCCACTGCTCAGCTCCGGGCTGGGTGTTTCCTCGTGGCCACCAGCAGCCAGTCCCGCTGGAGGCGCACAGCGGCCAGGGCTGTGTAGGGAGATCTGGCCCAGCTCCATCCCTGGGGTTCAAGGGTCACGGCAGCAATCTGGAGATAGGCGTCTGGATTACTGCTCATGTGGAGGGCCAGCAGTGCAGGAGACCAGCGGGCTGCGTCTCAACCTCAGGAAGAGGCCCCTGGCCGGGCCCTGCCCACAGCTGCGGGGCTGCCCCTTCAAGCCCAGGTTTCCCTCACACCCAGGGCAGAGTCCCAGCCCAGGCGCGAGGCTGTCAGAGGTCGGCCGTGTCCCCCCGTGGACGGTGAGCCGGGAACCCCCGCCCCCCGGCGGCTCCTGAAGCCCCTAGTGACAGCCACTTGTGATCCTGAGGAGGCGGGAGAGGAGGCTGGGAGGAAGCCTTGCTGTCCACTCACAGCTGATAGATGCTGAGTGGTTCCACGGGGGTTTCTGGCACTTTCTTCAGAGGGTCCCGGCTACAGAGAGGACTGTCCGAGGCCCTGCTCTCAATCCTGTCCCCTTGGCGGGATGAGGGCTTCCCTGGTGGCTCAGCCGGCAGGGAGACCCGGGTTTGATCCCTGGGTCAGGAAGATCCCCTGGAGGAGGGCATGGCCGCCCACTCAGGACTGGGAGGGATGAGGGGACAGGACGGTGGGAGGACACCCAGGTCGGGGCTGGCGCATCCATGGGCACCCTGCCCTTGGGGCCCCCTGGAGTCAGGCGTCTCCTGGACTATTGTCCCCTGTGGTGGCGCAGTGGGGTTGGAGCGGGGGTCCCGGGCTGAGCTGCGGGGAGGCGGCCCCCAGGGTCTGAGGCTCAGCTGGCAGTGGGGGTCGCAGGCCAGCCAGTGAGCCCCTCCGTGGAGCCCCTGACCAGCTGGTCCTCCGGGCGGGCTCCTCCCAGGGCCCGCAAGTCAGCTGTTCGCTGAACTGGGAGAGCTTCAGGGAGGCCAGTGGCCCCGGCATCCGGCCTTGGGGAGGCTCAGGGCTGTGCTTCCTGCATCTCCACACCGGGAGTCCCTACGACAGAGACTGTAGACAGAAGCTGCTGCGGCTCCTCGGGGCGTCTTGGCCGAGAAGGCATGACGCAGGCGAAAGGGACAGGAGGGACCCCGGTGAAGGCATCTGAATGAGAAGAAAGAGGAAGTGTGGCTCTTTTTAAGACTGCAGTCATCGGGAAGTGCTAGATGCCTGCATGTGGTAACAGGACTGTCATAGGCATCACAGCGTTTCAGCACTTCCTGCCTGCCTCTGGAGACAGCCGACATTCACGAGTGACACACTCTGGTCCAGGAGCCGACACTGAGCTGGAGAGTGACGTGTGAACTTGTCCCTCTGTGCGAGAGGAGTCCTCTCAAAACACGTGCAGGAGTGACTTTACAGAATGGGCTTGAGTCACCTCTAAAATTATTATTGAAATATTGTAATAAACCAAAGAGTGTTACTTTAACTAAATAACCAAAGACTGTCCGGCTCTTTGCGACCCCGTGAACTGTAGCCCCCCAGGCTACAGTCCATGGGATTCTCCAGGCAAGAACACTGGAGTGGGTTGCCATTTCCTTCTCCAGAGGATCTTCCAGACCCAGGGATCAAATCAGGGTCTCCCGCATTGCAGGCAGACGCTTTACCGTCTGAGCCACCAGGGAAATCCTCTATTTTAACTGTTGGTATTAATAACAAATTACCTGTAACAGGTGTCTCAGTAACATCATCTTATGAGAAGCCTGTGCGTGCATGTCTGCTATAAGTCATTTCAGTCGTGCCTGGCTCTTTGAGACCCCATGGACTGTAGCCCTCCAGGCTCTTCTGTCCATGGGATTCCCCAGGCAATAATACTGCAGTGGGTTGCCATTCCCTTCTCCAGGGGATCTTCCCAACCCAGGGATCAAACCCTCACTTGCTACCTTGGCAGGCGGGTTCTTTACCGCTGAGCCACTGGATGCCCCCTTAGTAGCATTAGCAATTTATTAATTACCCATTTCTCTTTGGGCTTAATGGAGTTTTTCCTTTCTTTTTTTTCCCTTCTTGTTGCTGGTGGACCCTGCCCCCTGCTTCCTTTCTTCTGCCTCGTCTCCTTTTCGTTTAATAGATAGAGAATATTGCATTAAAGAATTGTTTTAAATCTGTATTTCTTGAAGTTAAAAAAAGGGGGTATAGCCAGTGCTTTTGATGGCACCTTGGCACCATCACAGCCTCACGGCCCATGTGTGTTTGATCCCAAAGAGTGAGGTCTCTTCAAGACCCACGCCCAGACCTGCGCGGGGATGCCTGACCAGTCAGAGGGGAGTGTGTGGCGGGGCCGGGGCGCTTCCACCACAGCCCTTAACTCAGTTCCCAGCAGAGAGCAGCCAGTCAGGAGGCCGGGGGTTAAGGAGAGAGCGGCTCCTGGGCCTTTTCTCCCGGAAGCTACGTGGGCTCCACGTGGACTCCTAAACAGCTTTCCTTCCTTGGTCTTCTGTCCTAAGTATGGCAACCACGTGTCTTAAATCCGCTGACATTTCAAACATTTGGTCCAGTTGTCCCCATAAAGGCACCCCTTCTTTTCAGGCCATGTGTTCCCAGGTTGAATTTAGAAAGGATGGTCACTACTATTTTGGAATAGCGGGCCCACCCCCACCACTGGAATGCAAGCCAATTAAGAGCAAAGACTGTGTCTTATTCATCCTTTCAAACCTGTGTCATCTTGTCCCTCCTACCTACCCATCCTTTCATTCTAAAATTGGTTCTGCTTGCTTTCTCGTCGTTTAGCTGCTGTTCTTTGAAAGGACAGATCCCAAAATAGTACCTGTCTCTTTCCTCTCTTCCAAACACTGTGTGTGTGTCAAAATGGGTTCAGAAAATACTTTGCCTTAATGTTTTATGTGCAGCAGCAGAGGCTACAAGCAGTAATGTATCCAGTAAGCATCACCTGTCAAATTAACGTTTCTGAATACTTCATTGTGCTGCGGGCAACCAAGTGGTACTTGAAAGTCACAAACTTCACTGCTTTTGCTTAATATACAAATTAAAGTTGTCCTGGCCAACAGATGATGTTAAGCTCCATATTAGGAGGTCAATCATAAAAGAAACTTCCAGTACAGTGCTATGAATTCATAGTTTTCAGTAAATATTATAAAATGAAAATGATACACTCTTAGAATTTATGTGTCTCATACCCACACAGCAAATCCTCCGGGGTCTCAGGAGAAGAATTCCGGCAAATGCTTTGCCTCTAAACGCTTTGCATTCCACACTTTATTGCAGAACCAGCCCTTAACATTTTCTTCCAGATTCCTTCTCCTAGTACTGTCTCCAGTGTAAGTCTCCAGGAGGCAGTCTTGAATTAGCACAGAGTTCAATATGTCAGGAGACCATGGCCATCCTTCCCCTTATAGCTCAAATATCAAACTTTTGTTATGGATAGAAGCATCTAGATGGAGTATGGTGAATGGGAGTATGAGATGACGAACTTAAACTGTCAGGAATTATCTTTCCACTATCCTCTAGAATTTTTAATTCCCCACCAAAGAACTTGAACTACAAATTCCAGGTAACTTAAGAAGCAACCTTTGGTAAACGATATCTGTACATTAGTAGGCTCCCCAGACATTAGTCTAAGTGCCAACGAGAACCTAGGGTCCTGCAAAACACCCCCCTCCCCCACCGTCTCCTGATTCTACCGCACCTGCCCCAGGTGTGGCTTCTCAGTCCGGCTGACTTTGTATGTCACAGCTGCCCTCTGCCCCCCAGAAGTCAGCCTGGACTCCTGTGGCCGGCCTGCCCCGAGGTCAAGGAGCTTCAGGTCAACCGGCGGGTGGTTCTCCCACCTTTCTTCAGGACCTGAGCTCCAGACCTCATACTGAGCAGGCGGGGGACTCAGCCCGTGTGGACTTTGAGTCACAGCTCCCAGGGGCCAAAGGGACGGCCAAGCAGGAACCCCACCGTTGTTGGGGCAGGAGGCAGGGGTGTGAGTCAGAAGTCTGAAGAGCTCCCATTGGGTGGCAGTCCGCATAGAACCCCAGCTAACCGTTGGAACCAGGGAACACATCTGAATATTAACAAGAAAAGACTGGGCCTTTAGAGGAAGACCCTGGTGGTTCAGATGGTAGAGAATCTGCCTGCAAGGTAGGAGACGCAGGTTCGATTCCCAGGTGGGGAAGATCCCCTGGACAAAGGAATGGCACCCCACTCCAGTATTCTTGCCTGGAGAATCCCATGGACAGAGGAGTCTAGTGGGCTACAGTCCACGGGGTCACAAAGAGACGGACACGATGGAGCAACTAACGCTTTCACACTTTGGCCCCTGGAGAGACCTGCGTCCAGGCTGGACTGCGCGCGTGGCAGCATGAGCCGCAGGGCCGAGGCGAGAGCTGGTCCTGACCCGGGGGCAGGGCAGAGGCCCGGAGGCCCGGGAGGCGCTCCCGGCCCGCAGGCCCTGGTTTGCTCCACTACTGGCATCTTCTCTGAGCTCCTGTTCGTGGCTGGACCGCGTCCTGGGGGCTGGGGACACCGCCGCCACCCGGGAAGACGCATGCCCTGTCCTTGTGGAAGAAGCACTGTGTGACGGAGGGCTTTCAGGAGGAAGACTTGGGCTCCCGCGTGAGATGCAGTGGCTGTCACGGGGCCCCAGAGCCCACGCCCGAGGCAGTGACTTCCTGCCCCACCAGCCAGGTTATGACCCAGTTCCTGCCTTTGCCGAGTTGGGCTCCGGGACAAGACGGGACAGTCTGCAGGCGGGAGAGCCTCACTGGGCCCAGCGGGGGAGGCTGGGTGGACGCCCCCGTGGGTTCTGCACACGCGTGTGTGTTCACGGCAGCACGATCCACGGCAGGCACAGAGGGAAACAGCTCAACTGCCCGCTGACGTGGGAGGAGCTAAACAGAACATGTCCTACACGTGCAGGGGGATACTAGCCTGACAGAGGAAGGAAATTCTGACACAGGCTGCGGCTCGCGTGAGCCCCGAGGACGCGAAGCTGGGGGATAAGCCAGTCACAGAGGGACACATACCACCTGATTCCGCTCGTATGAAGTACCTGCAACAGTCAGATTCATAGAAACAGAGAGCAAATGGTGGCTGCCTGGGGCCTGGAGGGAAGGGCAAAGGGGAGAGAAGTGCTCAATGGGGACCACATTTCTGTTGTTGTTTCCTCACTAAGTCGCGTCACTCTTGGCGACCCCGTGGGCCGTTGTCCACCAGGCTCACTCTGTCCATGGGATTCTATAGGCAAGAATACTGGAGTGGGTTGCCATTTCCTCCCCCAGGGGGTCCTCCCCACCCAGCGATCGAGCCTGTGTCTCCTGCTTGGCAGGCTGATTCTTTACCGCTGAGCCACCTGGGAAGCCCGAGTCTCAGTTTAGGTAGGTGGTGGAAGAAGTTCTAGAGGCGCGGTGGTGAAGGCTGCACACCGGTGTGAGCATGCTTAGTGCCACTGGACTGTACACCTAGACGTGATCAAAATGGGAAATTTTATGTCTTTAAGTAAAAAAAAATTTTAAGTATGTTTTAAAGTAAAAAAAAAAATGTAACCCATAATGTGGTAGGTAAGGGCTTCCCTGGTGGCTCAGACAGTAAAGAATCTGCCTGAGAAATGGGAGACCTGGGTTCAATCCCTGGGTCGTAAGCTTCCTTCAAGCTCAGAAGTCTTCCCAGGCCGTCTTCCCCCCCGGGCCTGTCAACTCCTTGACATTTAGGAACTTGCCAAATAATGAACTAATATGTTCTCTTGTGAAACAGAACAAAACTGGGAAAAAGCAGAAGCAGGGGAAGTAGTGAGAGATTGACCCTTTCTGTGAGCTTAGCCCGTGCCTGTGGCTCAAAGTCTGCCTCAGAATCCCATGGAGGGCTTGTTAAAATGCGATGACGAGGGTGGGATGACTTGAGAGAACAGCATTGAAACATGTATACTACCGTGTGTGAGACAGATGACCAGTCCAAGTTCGATGCGTGAAGCAGGGCACTCAAAGCCAGTGCTCTGGGACAACCCAGAGGGATGGGGTGGGGAGGGAGGTGGGAGGGGGTTTGGGATGGGGACACATGTGCTCCCATGGCTGATTCATGTCAATGTATGGCAAAACCCACCACACTATTAGAACAAAATTTTAAAAAGAAAAAAAAGAAAAGAAAAACCCACGATGACGTTCGCATCTTTAACAAGCTCCCAGGTGGTGCTGACGCTGTTGGTTCAGGGACCACACACGTTGAGAACCACAGGCCTCAAAACCAAAGCTCTTTAAAGCGTCAAAACCACAGACCAAGGATTCTCAGATTTTAGCAAGAAGATTTCCGTGAAATGCTTGTTGCAGTGCCAGAGTCCTCAGCCCTGTAGATATTTGTACATTTTGAAGCTTCCCCAGCTGATTCTGATGCAGTAGGTTTTTATTCCATGGGGAAGTCGATGCAGATATTGGTCCAAGGGTTCTCAAAGTGTGGTCTGGATCAGCCGTCACAGAACCCGGGTACCAATTGTTCAGTTGCTCAGTTGTTTGGGACTCTTTGCGACCCCATGGACTGCAGCACACCAGGCTTCCCTATCCTTCACATCTCCTAGAGTTTGCTCAAACTCATGTCCATCGAGTCAATGATGCCATCCAACCATTTCATCCTCTGTTGCCCACTTCTCCTCCTGCCTTCAATCTTTCCCAGCATCAGGGTCTTTTCCAATGAGTCGGCTCTTCGTATCAGGTGGCCAAAGTATTGGAGTTTCAGCATCAGAATCAGTCCTTCCAGTGAACATTCAGGTTGATTTCCTTTAGGATGGACTGGTTTGATTTCCTTGCAGTCCAAGGGACTCTCAACAGTCTTCTCCAACATCACAGTTGAGAAGCTTCAGTTCTTCGGCTCTCAGCCTTCTTTATGGTCCAACGAGCATGTCCATACCTGACAACCGGAGCCCTTGTGGCTGATTCGCACTAAAGCCTCAGAACCAGCGAGCTGGATCTTCTGATAGTTCCTTGTTCACTGAAGTGCTGATGACTAAGCCCGGGCTTTTTGACAATGAGATATGTAGTTTCCGTGTCCATGTAACCAATTACTGGAAAAACAAATTGTTTATTCTTTTTTTTAACAAAAATGTTGACCTGGAAATGTGATTTGTATATTACCAGGGTTGGAAATATACAACCCTTTGTTGTCCCTTTCCAATTTCACAAAAGTTAGCTTCTAAAGGTTGGAAAATGAGGGAAAATGAAAGAATTCTCTCCTTCGGTTAAGAAATGTACATTAAAACATAGTAAGGATGGTGGTGTTTTTAGCTCTAAGTTTGTTAGTGTTAGTCACTCAGTCGTGTCTGACTCTTTGTGACCCCATGGACTGTAGCCCATTAGGCTCCTCTGTCCATGGGATTCTCCAGGAAGGACTGCAGTAGGTTGCCATTTCATTCTCCAGGGGGTCTTCCCCACCCAGGGATCAAACCCGGGTCTCCCGCATTGTGGGCAGATTCTTTACCCTTTGAGCTACCAGGGAAACCCTTTTAGCTCTAAGGACACCTGTAAGAGACAAGTTCACAGGAGAAAGGATTTGTATTAAAGAAAGAATAATTTCTTAGCAAAGATAATTATTAAACGTTGGATGGGCTGAAAGAGTTGATCGTGGAAGATTCTCCTCTGGAGATTTCCAAAGCTCAGAGGACATCTCCCCCATCTGGAACAATGGTGGGGATCGTTTAAACTCCCCTCCAGCCCTGATGCTGATGTTCTGATTTGCACAGCAGGATAGTAAACCAGTACAGACTGTTTCCCTCAAGCTTCTAGAAGAGCCATAATGAAAGCTTCCCTCATTATTAGATTGTTAATAAAAGATAATAACGATGGTGTGATCACTCACCTAGAGCCAGACATCCTGGAATGTGAAGTCAAGTGGGCCTTAGAAAGCATCACTACGAACAAAGCTAGTGGAGGTGATGGAATTCCAGTTGAGCTATTTCAAATCCTGAAAGATGATGCTGTGAAAGTGCTGTACTCAATACGCCAGCAAATTTGGAACACTCAGCAGTGGCCACAGGACTGGAAAAGGTCAGTTTTCATTCCAATCCCAAAGAAAGGCAATGCTAAAGAATGCTCAAACTACTGCACGATTGCACTCATCTCACACGCTAGTAAAGTAATGCTCAAAATTCTCCAAGCCAGGCTTCAGTAATATGTGAACTGTGAACTTCCAGATGTTCAAGCTGGTTTTAGAAAAGGCAGAGGAACCAGAGATCAAATTGCCAGCATCCACTGGATCATGGAAAAAGGAAGAGAGTTACAGAAAAACATCTATTTCTGCTTTATTGACTATGCCAAAGCCTTTGACTGTGTGGATCACAATAAACTGTGGAAAATTCTGAAAGAGATGGGAATACCAGACCACCTGACCTGCCTCTTGAGAAACCTGTATACAGGTCAGGAAGCAACAGTTAGAACTGGACATGGAACAACAGACTGGTTCCAAACAGGAAAAGGAGTACGTCAAGGCTGTATATTGTCACCCTGCTTATTTAACTTATATGCAGAGTACATCATGAGAAACGCTGGACTGGAAGAAACACAAGCTGGAATCAAGATTGCCGGGAGAAATATCAATAACCTCAGATATGCAGATGACACCACCCTTATGGCAGAAAGTGAAGAGGAACTAAAAAGCCTCTTGATGAAAGTGAAAGAGGAGAGTGAAAAAGTTGGCTTAAAGCTCAACATTCGTAAAACGAAGATAATGGCATCCGGTCCCATCACTTCATGGGAAATAGATGGGGAAACAGTGGAAATAGTGTCAGACTTCATTTTGGGGGGCTCCAAAATCACTGCAGATGGTGATTGCAGCCGTGAAATTAAAAGACGCTTCCTCCTTGGAAGGAAAGTTATGACCAACCTAGACAGCAGAGACATTACTTTGCCAACAAAGGTCTGTCTAGCCAAGGCTGTGGTTTTTCCAGTGGTCATGTATGGATGTGAGAGTTGGACTGTGAAGAAAGCTGAGCACCAAAGAATTGATGCTTTTGAACTGTGGTGTTGGAGAAGACTCTTGAGAGTCCCTTGGACTGCAAGGAGATCCAACCAGTCCATTCTGAAGATCAGCCCTGGGATTTCTTTGGAAGGAATGATGCTAAAGCTGAAACTCCAGTACTTTGGCCACCTCATGTGAAGAGTTGACTCATTGGAAAAGACTCTGATGCTGGGAGGGATTGAGGGCAGGAGGAGAAGGGGACGACAGAGGATGAGATGTCTGGATGGCATCACTGACTCGATGGACGTGAGTCTGAGTGAACTCCGGGAGTTGGTGATGGACAGGGAGGCCTGGCGTGCTGTGATTCATGGGGTCACAAAGAGTCAAACATGACTGAGCGACTGAACTGAACTGAATAAAAGAGACTCAGCCAGTGGTGGACAGATAAAGTCCTCCCGCCCTCGTCACCCTGAGTTTGAGCAGGAGGCCAGTCCAGCCTCTCAGTGGCCTGTCACTCAGTACCCCCGGGTTCCTGCAACCTTTATCTGAGCACTCAGGCTGTGGGCACCAGTCTCCAACGTGGAAAAACGAGAAACGTCCCCCTGACACGCTCTTCCTGTGGCTCTGATTTTAAGGTGCAGCTGGAGTGAGATGTCAAGGGCAACACTGCTGAAAAGGGAAGATCTTAAGGTGAAAAGGGAGGCAGGAAGGAAGGCCCTGAACAAATAGAGATATGAATAGCAGCAGGCTATTCCTATTCCGCCGGGAGGACAGGCCCCACCCTGGAAGGAGAAGGAGCCGCTGAGAGGCCGGGACGTCGGGCCAGGCAGGGGCAGCGCTGGCGGCTCTCAGGTATCCTGAGGATTTCTGCTTCGGAAAGAGTTGCAGGGAGACCCTTGTGGTTTCTCAGTTGGAGGCCTAAGCAACAGTGATGTCCAGCTTGTGAAAACTCTCCAAGGTTATCCAAAAGGTTCAGAGGACTCCCTCCATCAGGGAACACATTTACCAACCGCGGCATCGTGGTTGAAAACAGGGGTCCCCAACCTCCGGAGAGAAGGTGAAAAGACAAGAAGGCAGCAGATGATGAAACGGTTGCACAGCGTCGCCGCCTCGGTGGACGGGAGTGTGAGGCGGCAGACGATGAAACAGTTATTCAGCATCACCGCCTCGGTGGGAGTGTGAGGCGGCAGAGGATGAAACGGTTGCACAGCGTCGCTGCCTCGGTGGACAGGAGTGTGAGCCAGCTCCGGGAGGTGGTGAGGGGCAGGGACGCCTGGCGTGCTGCAGGCCATGGGGTCCGAAGAGCAGGACGTGGCTTCGCGACTGAACAACAACCCTGCCCTCTGATTCTAATGCCTGATGATCTAAGAAGGAGCTGGTGTAATAACAAGAAATAAAGTGCACAATAAATGTGACGAGCCTGAATCATCCCCAAGCCACCTCCCACCCTAGTCTGTGGAAAAATTGTCTTCCGCAAAACTGGTCCCTGGGGCCAGAGACACTGGGGACCTCTGGAAGGTGCTGGCTGCGGAGTCAGGTGGCTTGGGTTAAGCCCCTCCTCTACCGCTCGACCGTGAACAAGTTTCTCGACACTTCCAGGCTGCGATTTCCTTGTTTGGAGCGTGAGGAAAGTACAGATGACTGGACCTCTGATGCAGTCTCACAGATAACGATGGCTGAGCGCAGGCCTGGCACGTAAATGCCCCATAAACCTTGGCTCTCAGCGCCTTTCTAAACAAGGGCAGGGCTGACCTTAGGTCCACGAAGGCAATGCCTCCCAAGGGCCGGCGGACCCCTGGCACCCGCCTGGGGCAGAGTTCTCAGCATCCCTTGGCAGATGGGAGACGCGCGTCTGACACCTGCGTGTTGGCCCTCGGCTGCCCAGGAGCTTTCTTCTCTGCTCCGAGAACGCACAGCGCTGCTCGGTTTTGGAGATGACGAGTGTAGACGAACCTTTAGTTTTGTGTTCTTTGCCGCCTTGCTTTTTTTTTTTTTTTTTTTTTTCTGGTCTATGAGATACTAAGAATGGGAACCATTCCTGTAAAAGTTAAGGGAGACAGAGAAGGGGTGGGGAGGCTCTCACGTCTCCCACCAGCACAGGCTTCTCACGCTCTTGCTGTTTAGTGTGTGTGTGTGTGTGTGTGTGTGTGTGGCGTGTGTCTCAGTCGTGTCTTACTCTTTGTGACCCCATGGTCTGCAGCCCGCTAGGCTCCTCTGTCCATGGGATTCTCCGTGCAAGGACCTGAAGTGGGTTGCCATTTCCTCCTCCCGGGGATCTTCCCGACCCAGGGATCAAACCTGAGTCTCCTGCATTGCAGGCAGGCTCTTTACCACTTGCGCCTCCTGGGAAGCCAGCCTGGGAGGTGAGAGGGGGGAAGAAAGGAAGTTAACTTTTTCCTCTCCTGTACCCTTTAGGCTGTACTCTTTCTCACCCCTCCCTGACCTCCTTTTTTGCATTCTCCCTGCCGTGTTCCTGCCCCGGCCTCGCACTCATCTTTCTGTTTCTGAGTTTGCTCCTGGCTCGTCCGTCGCAAGAGCCGCCCCCACGTGTGCTCAGCCCAGCTGCCTTGGGACAGGCGCCTCCCCGTCCCCGCCGGATGGAGGTCTGTCTGTGCGGAGGACAGCAGAGCGAGTGAGGACCTCAGGACCGACCTCTCTGTCTCTCGGAGTGCTGAGCCGTTCACTGAGGTGTTGTCTTAGCACCGGAAGACACTTTTTACCCACAATGCTTCCAACACGAGGGGCACGTTCAGGGCGATGAATCTGAGGGCAAGAAGCCTGGCTCTGCACAGACTCCGAAGATGGGAGCCAAGGCACAGAATCAAAGCTGTGGTTTTCACGGTTTCCTTGAGATTTGGGGCAGGGACAGTTCTCCACTTCAGAGAGCCAAGTCGGCCAGCATGTCCTGGTCTGCCTGGGACTTTCCTGGTCTCAGCTCTGAAAGTCCCGTGTCCTGGGAAGGCCCTGGCCAACTGGGCAGTTGGTCCCTGGAGAGGCAACAGTAACAAACCCTCTACTGCAGCGGGCCCCGAGCTCTCTGACACCAGGGACCATTTTCCATGGACCCGGCAGGGGGGATGGTTTTGGGATGATTCAAGGGCATCACATTTACTGTGAACATTATTTCTATTGTTAGGGCCTCAGCTCCACCTCAGATCATCAGGCATTAGACCCTGGAGGTTGGGGACCGCTGCTTTCATGGACTGTTTGTCCAAGATTCTGTTTAGGCAGGTCAGGAAGATCCCCTGGAGAAGGGAATGGCAACCCACTCCAGTATTCCTGCCTGGAGAATCCCATGGACAGAGGAGCCTGGCGGGCTGCAGACCACAGGGTCGGAAAGAGTCAGACCTGACTGAGCGACTAACACTTTTAACTTCCAAATCCAGAGAAGGAAACCACAGAGAAGATATTAAAGGAGCTGGAATCATTCCACCCAGAGAAGAGGAGGCTGATGGTGGGGGTGGGCAGGGCTGTGCTGGTGACCACACATGTGCCCGGGCTAGACTGTGTACCCAGAGTCCTCTCCACCCGAGCTCAGAGCCAGAGGAAATGGGTGTGAGCGGAGCCCAAACTTACTCACAACGGCGAACTTCCTGGCAGCAAGTATTCTTAGAAACACTGAGTTTCTAAGACAGATTAGGCATTGTCCTTGGAGGTCTTCAGCCCAGTAAACTCCTAAGGGCTTTAAGGGTTTAGGTGTGGTCCGAGAGCCAAGGGAGTGAGCCAGCCCCGTTCCCAGCTTTCCTTCCGACGCTAGGAGTCCGCTTCCGTCCACCCGCCTCAGATGACTGATGCGTGTTGTTCCTCTGTTGCCTGTAGTTAAACCAGAAGACGACCAGGAAAAGTGCTGCGGCTGGGGTCCCATGGAGGAGTCAGTCGAGCTTCTCCAGACCTTGACGGGGGGAAAGATGAGTGTGCTTGTTTCTTTTTTCCCAAGGAAAGCTCACATTTAGACAAGGTTATTTATTGGTCAAACGATTTCATGAGGGCAATGTTAGCGATTTTAAGTGGGGAAAAATTCCCTGGGATCCTAGTTTTTCGAACAGACTGAGTGACCCACCTTCTCTTTCCACTCACTGGCCTGATTTTTGTTGTTCAAAAATCATGGCTAAGTCCTGTCCGACTCTTTGTGACCCCACGGACTGCAGCATACTGGGCTTCCCTGTCCTTCAGTGTCTCTCGGAGTTTGCTGAAACTTGTGTCCATTGAGTCGGTGATGCCATCCAACCATCTCATCCTCTGCCACCCTCTTCTCCTTTTGCCTTCGATCTTTCCCAGCATCAGGGTCTTTCCTGAAGAGTCGACATCTGATATTTCCCTCCAACATCTTTATGTTGAACCTAGATCCAACCTTCCCCACAGAGGACTTACATACTATGGCAACTGGACCTCATTGAGTGATGAGAGTAAAAAGCAAAACAAAGGGAAAATTCTTACGTTATTTCCCATTTTCAAGGTCAGCTCATTTTCCTTCATAGCACTGTTTCACATCCTGGAAAATTGAGCTGAGCCGTCTGGGGAATCACTGTGGTTGAAATGGACAGGGTTTTCTGGGCGGTGCTTCTTGCTTTAGGAATGTTTGTCCCTCTTATGTCAACAGTTCTGTGTGTTGGAAATTCAACCCCACCTACGGTAAATCTGAGCATCTTTCCTTTAATCTAGTCTGAAATTGTTCTTTCTCACTGATCCCAACCCACCAACCCTGAGCTCAGCTGATGGCATATACTCTTCGTTAGCTTCTTAACCACTCCTTACAGGTGTTTCTTGGTATATTATTAGTCAGGGTTCTCCAGGGAAACAGAACCCATAGGATGTATACATATGAAGAGAGAGAGAGATTAAAGGATTGGCTAGCAAGTCCAAAATCTGCAGGGTGAGCTGCCAGGCTCCTGTCCCAAAGGCTGTCAGCCTGGAGGGAGAGCAGTCTCCCATGATATTCTGGCCTTCAACTGACTGGACGAAGCCCACCCCCCATTTGGAGGGCACTCTTCTGTACTTAGAGGCTCCCAGCTTAAATACTGGTCACTTCTAAAAACACTGAGCAAGCATCAAGAGGAATGTTTGACCAAATATCCAGACACCATGGCTCAGGCAAGTAGACAGTGCTAACTTTTGTCTTTCCGCTGGACTGTGTCTGCCCACACCCTGACGCTGCCCCCCGCCCCACGCACACACACGCCTGTAATCCTGTCATGGGCTTCTCTCTGGGGAACAAGGCAAAGGAGGGTCTGGTCCACAAATTCAAATGGCTAAGAAAATCTCAACCTGATATAACCAAGGCAAGAAGACCAGCGCCAGGGCAAATTTCTAACTCAAGAAACAGCTCCTGAATTCTTTTATATGAGTGGCTGTTTTCAGAGGAGTATTGGAAATAGTTTTGGCTTCACCTTTGGATATAAATTCGGCGAAATAAATTCTGCTCAAGGGAGCTGTAGAGAGGATGCCCTGCATAGGTACTGAATTCACATTTAAGAGTCAGCAGTTACAAAGCACGGCCATGGAGCAGAATACACCATGGAAGCCAGTCTGTGGATAAGAGGGAAGGGACCACCAGCCTTTTAACCCATGATTTCAGCAACAAGCCCGGGGCTTCCCTGCGCGAATTCCTCCTTTAACAAGAGGAAAGATGCCTTCTGTCCGGTTTTGTCTTCCACTGGGCTTCCGTTCAGTTACAGGCCAGCAGTGATGCTAGTGGTACCAGCAAAGTACTGCCAGCAAAAAAGCACTCTGCATTTTTTCCTGTTTATATAAAAGAGGCTCTTTTTTGGTTTATTCTTTTAAAATACTTGGTTATTTGTTTGGCTTGCTGGCTCTTCGTTGAGGCATTCGAACCCTGGGCTGCGGCCCGTGGGATCCAGTTCCCTGGCCGGGATCTAACCCAGGCCCCTTCGGTGGAAGCACAGAGTCTCAGCCTCCAGACCACCAGGGAAGTCCTAGAAGTATGTTTTCACTTGGTCTTCCAAATCACAGCTTTGTCAGTTAAGCTCATGTTGTCACAAGTTGTAGGTGCCCGTATAAAACTAAATTTCTGATTTTATTTTATTATAGTGTCTTAATTGCTCATGGATTCACCTCTTAAAAACATCCAGTCTCGGCTTTAACATGTGTTCTTGCAACTCACCTTCCACGCCTTCACATGCACAAAGCAGGCTTTCACTCACGTAGCCAGTGTGGTGCTGTGCACCTTACTCGGCTCGTTTTTTCACCTGTCGTACCGTTTCGGAGACGTAACCATGTTGTTATGAGTCAATCTCATTTACCGCTTCTGACCGTCGTGCCGTTTTTCCACCCTACGGTGCTCCACAGTTGACGTACTCCCTCTCGCCCTGGAGGACGGGTTGCTCACAGCTGTTTGCACGCTAGTGCAAACACACTGTCACGAGTCTCTCCGGCACCTGACGGGTCCTCAGAGCTGCCGCCTGGGAACAATATTCCCAAGTCACACGAAGAATATACATATACATGTTGTCAGCACTCCTGCCAAAGTGCCCTCCAGAAGTGGCATCAAGCGCGCCCTGCCCACCTGTGGTGCAATAAGCACGTCCGTCTCCCCACACCCCTGTCCACACCTGCTGTTATTCAAAACCTTTTTATTTCTTACCAGCCTAATCGTAACAAGGTAGGATCTCACGTGTACTGAAGTTTAGTTAATACACAATGTTATATAAGTCACAAGTATACAATATAATGATTCACAACTTGTAAAGGTTACATTCTATTTATGGTTATTATAATCTATTGGCTGTTTTCCCTATGTTGCACAATATATTCTCATAGCTTATTTTATACCTAATAGTTTGTACTCTTAATCCCCTCCCCCTATGACATCCCCTCCCTCTTCCCTTTCCCCACTGGTAACCACTAGTTTGTCTTCTGTATCCATGAATCTGCTTCTTTTTTGATATATTCACAAAATATAGTATGTTGTATTTTTTAGATTCCACTTATAAGCAGTATCATGCAGTATTTGTCTTTCTCTGTCTGACTTATTTCACTTAGCATAATATCTTCCAAGTCCATCCATGTTCTTGCAGAAGGCAAAATTTCACTCTTTTTAATGGCTGAGCGGTATTCCATTGTGATATATACCCCATCTTCTTTATCCATTTATCTGCTGATACAGGTTGCTCCCATATTTTTGCTATTGTAAATAATGCTGCTATGAACATTCAGTTCAGTTCAGTTCAGTCGCTCAGTCGTGTCTGACTCTTTGTGACCCCATGAATCGCAGCACGCCAGGCCTCCCTGTCCATCACCAACTCCCGGAGTTCACTCAGACTCACGTCCATCGAGTTGGTGATGCCATCCAGCCATCTCATCCTCTGTCGTCCCCTTCTCCTCCTGCCCCCAATCCCTCCCAGCATGAGTCTTTTCCAATGAGTTGGGTTCATGTATCTTTTTGAATTAGTGTTTCTGTTTTTTTCTGGACAGATACCCGGTAGAATTGTTGGGTCATATGGCAGTTCTATTTTAAGCTTTTTGAGAAACCTCCATGTAGCATCTCATCTTTAACATACCCTGCATTTCTCTGATTACTAGTTAATTTGAGAGTCTCCTCATCTATTTATTGGCCATTCTGCATTCTTCTGTGATTCTTTTTTCATATTTTTGCCAATTTTTCTGTTTTATTTTTCCTTGCTAATTTACGAGAGTTCCTGGGATGTTCTGATTTTAATCCTTTGTCCTAGTTTTGAAAAATATCTTCTTCCAGCACATTTCTTATCTGTTACTCTTGTCAAAGGTGTCTTATTTTGGAGAGAAAGTTTTACTTTTGATGTCATTAAATTCATCAAACTTTTTTTCCTTTGAAGTTTGTACTTTCTGGGTCTCTGCTTGAATCAGCTACCTTTTGACATGTAACAAACCACTGCAAAGCATAACGGCATAAGCCAGCAGTGACGCCCTGCTGTGGCCTGGCAGGGTGGCCCTCTGGTCCGGGACTGCTTCCTGGGACTGGGTGGTCGAGGGTGGTCTCAGGTCACGGGGACCTCGGCTGGGAGGGCCGGGCTGCTCAACCTCCAGGAGGCTAGCCCAGGCCTTTCCACATGTGGATCTCGTGGGTTCCAGCAGCGGGGAGGACAAACCCCGGGGTGCACATGCTTTTCAAGCCTCTGCTTCTTCACATCACAAGGACCCAGTGGACCACAGCAGGACCCTTGACCAAGCCCAGATTCAGGAAGTGAGAAAAAGAGTCCAGCTCTGTCCTGCTGGGAGGAGCTGTGGCGCGTTTGTCCGTTTTAATGCACTTTATTTTTTAGAGCAGGTTTAGGTTCGCAGCAAAACGGAGCAGCAGGCACAGAGCTGCCGATTTGCACCCCACCCTCTCACACGTTCACACCCAGCCCTCACACGCGCAGGACCCCCTCCACAGCCCCCTCAGAAATGTTAAGTCTGTGGACAGAGCACACCACCCAGAGTCCACGCAGCCTTTCTTGGTGGTGTTTGTTCTGTGGGTTTGGGCCGATGTACGATGACACGTACCCTTCGGTATAGTGTCAGAGAGAGTAGCTTCACAGCCCTGAAAATCCTCCCGGCTCACCCGTTGTTCCTCCCACTCTTCTCAATCCTCCAGGCGTTAGGAGTTTTATGGTCTTTAAACTATTTTGAATTTCTTTTTCTGTATTGATTTTGTAAATCTTTAAATAAATATTTAAAATATAAAGTATTTCATTTATAATTCATATTTGTTAAACTTAATAAACCATGTTATTATATATTGTATAATTATTAAAATAGATTTAGATGTAAAGGTTTTAATTTAAATCCGTTTTTTTCATAGGGTGAACCACATTTTTCCAAGACCAATTATTATGTAATCCCTCATTTCTCCGTCTGGTCTATACTGGCAGCTCTATCTTATGCCAATTCCTCGTATACATGTTGTTCTGTTTCAGAACTTTCTGTTTCTGCTCTGGCTCTCCTGTGTTTACGTTTTGTAATCCGGGTTAGTGTCTGGTAGAGCTAGCCCTTCCGGGTTAGCGTCTGGTAGAGCTAGCCCTTCCGGGTTAGCGTCTGATAGAGCTAGCCCTTCTTTGCTTTTTGTTCTCAGAATTCCCTTGGATATTTGTGGACTTTTACTCTTCTTTATAAAATTTGGAATTAATCTTTTCAGTTGAAGAATCGTCTTGAACTCTTCAAGTTCCAGGGTTTAAGGCACATCTTGGTGACTAGCGTCAACGAGACTGTGTTGTATGCCCCGAAGTTGCTATGAGTGTAGACCTTTAGTGTTCTCACCAAAACAACCACAAAATAGCAGTTACGTCGGGTGAAGAATGTGTTAACCAGTCTTGTGCTAATCATTTCATAATGTATACTTAGGTGGCTCAGACCATCACACTGCACACCTTAAGCTAGAATACCATCATGTGTCAACCGTGTCTCAGTAGTTGGAAAAAGTCATCTTGAGATTTTGACTTAAATTGCATTAATTTAGAGATTAGGGAAAATTATCATCTATTCTGTGCCAAGTTGGCCTACTCATAAATATGGTACATATGTCGGTTTATTTAGATGGTCTTTTATATCCTTTGTTAGAGTTTTAATTTTTTTCCATAACTTCTTTGTGATTTTGGGGTGGTTAGGTTTATAGATAATTAAGTTTTTGATACTTTTTCAATGATATCAAACAATAGTTTTTTTTTGTTTTCCTGTGTTCTACCGGACTTCAAATGATATAGGAGGAGCTTTATGGAATTGTTGAAATGTTGTTTAAAAAAAGCTCTGAATCTGAGGGAAAAGCATGTCATCCAGGGTTATAACAGTATTAATATTTGAAGTGACATCATTCATCATGCCTTCTAAACTCTAACAAATGATTAGTTTCAAAATGAAATCAGGCTGTTGAGGTATTCACCCAAGAGATTTTAATAGATTTTTCTCTCCCAGTAACACAGGAAGTTCAGCGTTCGGTACAACTCACAAAGACATAAGGTCATGAACTGCTCTCTCTGAAATCTTTATTTCAGCAGCTCCCATTAGAGAGAATTAATTGCTCAACTGTAAAAACAGTCCCAGAGAAGTTTGGAAAACCAGCCAGATGGGAGAGAGTTTATGGTACACGCAGGCTTCGACCCTAGCAACAACAGCAGCAAGCCAGGACTTTTTTAAAGGGTTACATTTCCATTGTCAGCGTAACGTTTTAAGTTTTCTTTGTTCTCGGGATAAAAACTGAGAGAGGTGAAGGGCGAAGCTTACATACTGAGTTTTCAAAGGATGGACGCCGGGGAAGGTCCTTCCTTGCTCAGAAAAAGATGGCAACTTTGTCTCTTTTGCAGAGAATACAGAACATGAAGTACCTTTTGAGATCCGCATGTATAGACAACTGGAGAGTGCCTTGTGTTGTGGGTGTGAAGATGTGTTCAGGGGAATGATTACCCGGTCTAGGCAGCAAATGCCTTTCTTTGTTTCGTACTTTTCTCCTTTTTTTTTGCTTGGTTTGATTACTTCTTATTACATTTTTCATCTCTTTTTTTTTTTTTTTTTGCATTCATTTTTAAAATATCTGGACCCACTGCAAGTATTTTTGTCAATGAGAAGTCATGTTATTTGGAGCATGGACGCTCAGGTCCAATCACCGACATTACAGTTCATTGGACCTTAGGGTCTTTCTCTGCGTTCAGCTCACCCCTCTGACACAGGAGGGGTTAGGTGACCCCCAGGTGTCCTGTCAAACACTAAGAGTCTGCATGTCTTCTTGGATTCCTGGCCTTTGGAGATAATTCTTAAAGTTTCCATAAATAAAGTAGAAACCAGCCATGTCTTTGAAACCAGTGAGAGGCTTAGGGGACACAATAATCACTCTGTTTCTATAATCCCCTCCTAACTGACTCAGAAACTGCTGGGACTATGGGGACTGTACATGATAACAAGAGCAAGCTGTGTCTTTCCCAAGTCCACATTTCTTCTAGCAATTTCTTGAATTGCAATGAAAATTGGAATGGATGCGAGTTGGAGTTTGTCAACAAGATAAGAGACTCATGGATAAAGTGAGTTATCTGCCTTTTGTTCCAACCGAAAGGTGACTTTCCCTGAAATCCTGCTGAACATCTAAGGAATTAATCTGGTTGAGTGAGCTCAGCCCGACATCGAGATGCTCCGATGCCCTTCTCAGCAATGATGCTGAAACAGCAGCAGCTTCAGTCTGCTGAAGCAGTCACCGCTGCCAGGGGGAGAAGAAGAGAGAAACTAGAAAAATCAAAGCCTTTGCAAAAGTATGGAGTAACAGTTAAGGGGCTGTCCTCTTGCAGAGCTTATGTAAGCAACTGGTCAA
This sequence comes from Bos mutus, assembly GCF_027580195.1. Lineage (NCBI taxonomy): Eukaryota > Metazoa > Chordata > Mammalia > Artiodactyla > Bovidae > Bos > Bos mutus. The sequence continues at coordinate 61,108,235 of NC_091640.1, forward strand.
CCAATACCCCTCACTTGCTTACAGATGAAGACCTCACCTCTGCTCTCTGCCTTCTAGGAACTTACAGCTTAGTTCACAGCCACTTTCTCTTCCACAGGCCAGTGAACCCAGTGCCCGCTAATAGGCTTTTCCAGGTGGTACCACTCCCCTTAGAACCAGCGGCAGCCCGTACCAGCCCTTGGCCTTGGCATTGCTGGGCCTGTGACTTTTCAGCCCCTTTCAGTTCTCAGGTCCCTGCTCTGAGGGGGCACTGACTATGGACTGTCAGCCACCGTGTTTCTGGCTGACCGTTCTTCATTCTTGGAATCCGCCGCAGCTGCTGTCGTGTCGGCCCTTCCGGCTTCATCCTGGCGTTGGCCCCTGGTTCTACAGACTCCTGCCGCTGAGGCCTCCTTCCCATCCTTCCGGGCTGGCGTGGCACGTGGAGGGTGCTGTCCCAGCGGGGCCTCATCGGTTTTTAAGTACTAATTTATTTGTTTGGCTGCTCTGGGGCCATAGTTGGGGCAAGTGCGGTCTTTTAGCAGAGGTATGTGGGATCTAGTCCCCTGACAAGGGGTCGAACCCGGGCCCCCTGAATTGGGAGTGCACAGTCTTCGCCACTGGACCCCTGGGACGTCCTCACAGCCTCATCTGCTGACCAGAGCCCCCAGGCAGCCTGTCCATTCCTGGAATCTGACTTTTCCTTGGACCCAAAAACATGCCTATTCACAGCCGATGGGGTAGAGGTCCCTTTTTCACTGTCTCAGGTCATACACGCCTGGACGTGCCCCCTGCAGTGTCCGGATGTGACTTGCTGGAGTCTGAGCAGAGGGGACCAGCGCAGGAGCGATGCTTCCTTGGTCTTAGGAGCCCTGTTTTGTTAGGGCCCCCGCCGAGGGCTCAGACCGAGGCTTCGCCTAAGCCTGAGAGATGAATTCATTAGAGACGGGAGGCTCCAAACGAGCGAGGAATTGACCTCCTCCCGAAGAGAAGAGTTTTCTCACTGTGAGGCGTAGTGACAAGAGAAACCTTTCATTCTTTGCTGCCTGACCAGCAAGAAGACCCGATCCCCACAGTCAGCATCTGTGGAGGCTTCGGGGCAACAGAGTTGGGCTCCGGTGGACCATCCGGGCAGACACAGTGATTCGTCCTCCTCGGCACACCCGGCCCCCCTCCGGGTGTTGGTCCATCCTCAGGCGGGCGGTCCCCAGGTCTGCAAGCCCCCCTCACCCAACAGGACACTGTAGGTGTGTCTGTGTCGCCTCTGGGACCCCTCCTTCCTGGCCCCAAGCTCAGGCCCTCATTTTCTCTCCCCAAAGTCAACACACTCACCTCTTCACCCTGAAATTCCCAGCCCCACGCTTGCCCTTGCCTTTCTCCACTTGAACGTAATGGTTTCCTTTTGCCTTAAAAAAGGAAGTTTGCATTTCTTAGTACAACAAGCCGTAGTTCTCCACAGTTGCCTCATTGATTACCATGTACCCTATGAAAAAAAGGCCAGATGTTAAAGTTCTACGTGATCTGAGTTCAGACCGGAGTAATCCAGGTTGGTTTCTATCTATTATGTATTTCTCCCAGTACGAAAGGACAAGAGAAATAAGGCCAACTTCAAACCAGCACCTTAAATCAATTAATGATTTCATCTCAATTAATTCCACAAACAGACCCTGCCCTAGAAAAGGACTCAGTTAAGGTGGCAGAGCCCGGTAATTGCGTAAAACTTAAACCTTTATAATCAGAAATTCAAATCCTCTCCTTAACAAAATGTTTATAATTAAATATTCTGATGCTAATTATCCCCATTCTCCTAGCTGTGGCATTTCTTACGCTAGTGGAGTGGAAAGTTCTAGGGTATATGCAATTCCGAAAAGGCCCAAATGTTGCAGGCCCATACGGCCTACTTCAAGCCATTGCTGATGAATTAAACTTTTCATCAAAGAGCCACTGTGACCTGCCACATCCTCAGTCTCAATATTCATCCTAGCGCCTATCCTAGCCCTAAGCCTAGCCCTAACCGTATGAATTCCTCTACCCATACCCTACCCCCCATCAGAATAAACCTAGGAGTCCTGTTCATACTAGCCCTATCAAGCTTAGCCGTATACTCCATCCTCTGATCAGGCTGAGCCTCCAATTCAAAATACGCACTAATGGGAGCCTTACGAGGAGCTGCACAAACAATCTTATCTGAAGTCACGCTAGCAATTATTCTATTATCAGTCCTTCTAATAAGTGGATCCTTTACCCTCTCCACCCTAATCATCACACAAGAACAAGTGTGACTGATCTTCCGGCATGACCCCTAGCAATAATATGATTCATCTCAACTCTAGCAGAAGCAAACCGAGCTCCATTTGACCTTACTGAAGGAGAACAGAACTAGTCTCAGGTTTTAACGTAGAATACGCAGCAGGACCATTTGCCCTGTTTTTCATAGCAGAAAATGCAAACATCATTATAATAAATATTTTTACAACAATCCTATTCCTAGGGGCATTTCATAATCCATATATACCAGAACTATACACAATTAACTTCACCATCAAATCACTGCTACTCACAATCTCTTTCCTATGAATTCGAGCATCCTATCCCTGATTCTGTTATGATCAACTAATACAGCTACTATGAAAAAATTTTCTACCCCTAAACACTAGCCCTATGTATGTGGCACGTATCAGTACCCATTCTCCTATCAAGCATCCTCCCACAGACATAAGAAATATGTCTGATAAAAGAGCTACTTTGATAGAGTCAATAATAGAGGTTTAAACCCTCTTATTTCTAGAACTATAGGGATTGAACCTACTCCTAAGAGCTCAAAACTCTTCAGGCTCCCAGTTACACCAAATGCTAATAGTAAGGCCAGCTAAAGCTATCGGTACTATTCCCTGAAAATGTGGGTTAATATCCTTTTTGTACTAATAAACCCAATCATCTTTATCATTATCCTATCAACCATTATACTAGGAACTATTATTGTCATAATCAGCTCCCATTGACTACTCATCTGAATCAGATTAGAAACAAACATCCTTGCTATTATCCCCATTATAATAAAAAAAATATAATCCATGAGCCACAGAAGCATCAACCAAATATTTTCTAACCCAATCAACAGCCTCAATATTACTAATAATAGCCGTTATCATTAACTTAATATTCTCAGGGCAAGGGACCATAATAAAATTATCTAACCCAACAGCATCCATACTCTTAACAATAGCTCTTACCATAAAACTAGGAATAGCCTCATTCCACTTCTGAGTCCCAGAAGTAACATGAGGCATCTCCTTATCATCTGGCCTAATCTTTCTTACACGACAAAAACTAGCACCCATATCAGTACTTTATCAACTCTCCCCATCCATCAACCTGAACCTAATCCTAAGCCTATCCATTCTATCAATTATAATTGGAGTTTGAGGAGGACTAAATCAATCCCAGCTATGAAAAATGATGCCCACTCGTCAGTTGCCCACACAGGCTGAGTAACAGCGGTCCTGCTGTATAATCCCACTGTAACATTACTAACCTTAGTCGTCTACATCATCATAAGTGAAGTCGCTCAGTCACGTCCGACTCTTTGCGACTCCATGGACGGTAGCCTACCGGGCTTCTCAGTCCATGGGATTTTCCAGGCAAGAGTACTGGAGTGGGGTGCCATCGCCTTCTCCACTGCACCGTCATAACCTCTGCCGTATCCACAGTTTATAGCCACCTCCACCACCACCACCCTGTCACTGTCGCCCCTGTTGTGACCGTCCCAGTTCTCGTCACCCTCCTATCAATAGGAGGACGTCCCCCACCCTCAGGATTTGTACCAAAATGAATAATTATTCAAGAAGTGACAAAAGCAACAGTATCGTCTTACCCACCCTTATAGCAATTACAGCACTACTAAACTTACACTTTTATGTACGACTCACACACTCCACTGCCCTGGTCAGATCTGATGCAGTGGCTCTCATATGAACTCTGCCCTGGCACAACAAATGGCTCATGGCTTAAGCCTGCCCTACGTTGCCACCTCTGGCCTGCGCTCCTGCTGTGCCTCTGCCTGGGGTGCCCCCAAGTACTTCTCATCTCCTTCTGAGCTGACCCCAAATATCCCTGCCATCCTACAGAGGAGAACAGCGCTCCTCGATTTTGTGCTATTACTGCATTTAGCATCTTTGATCTTGTGCTATGAGTGGCTGCTGCGTTTCTAGCTTTCCTACCAGCGTGTAAGCTTTTTGCATCTGGAGAAATGCAATCCTCCTCCTCACAGCTGCCGCAGCCATTGGTTGCTGCAGGTGCTCAAGGAATGTTTGTTGAAATGAGTCTGCTCAAGTGCCCACCTGGCTCCAGAACTCAATAAAGGTGCACACTTGTTCACGAGACACACGTGTTTGCATGCACGTTCAGACACACACATGGACACCCATGCATGCGATGCACACCTCCATTTGCACACACAGCATTCGTTTACTCATTACGTAACACCCTGAGCTGTGGCACCCTCTGCTCAGAGAGGATGGAGAGGCTTGACTGAGAGGAAATTTGGAGAGAGCAAACGCATGTGATTGGCATAGCCCTTCCCCGCTTTCCTCTTTCGGAGCCACTCTGCCGTCAGGGGACAGAGCTGGGTGGTGGGCGGGGAGGGCGGGCCCGGGGGGAGACTGTGGTGGTCCAGCTGTGTGGCACGGCCTCAGTGCCGGGAGGTCCACTTGGTCAGTGGCACAGGCTGCGTGCTCAGCGTCAGCTTGCTCATGGTGCCGCGGCCCCGCCTGCCAGCTTTCTCCATCTCTGTCTCAGCTGGCCCGTGAGGCAGGCAAGGAGCAAAGTGTTTTCTCCTGGGACCCCTCAAAAACCCGCATAGTAGGAGAACACTGAGGCAGAACTTGAGTAATTAAAGTGATTGCTTTAAAGTTAAGTAACTTTAAATAATTAAAGAGATTATCTCCACCTGTCTGCTCTGAGTCTCTTCCAGCTGACATAAGGAAACGGGGCTGAGGGCATCACTTCTTTTCCTGTGTGTTTACTTCTTGCTTGTGACACGTGAGACCCACTGCCGGTTCTTGTCTGTGTCCTGATGCTTGGTCCTTCCGTGATGTATGAGAGGATATGGTGCTTCTCAGCTTTCGAAGCGCTGGGAATCTCCGTGAACACAAAGAATCATCCCTATTTACCTTGGTTCGTTTACAACTGGCTTTGCTGGCAAGGCCCCTCCTGCCCTGCTGGCTTCATCTCCCCAGGGAGCTGGTCTCACACGCCGGGATGTCTGTGTCCTCCCCCGGGTGTGACGGCATTGTGTTGGCTGCACCTTGTCAGGCGTCCCCTCCTGCAGGAGCCGTGTTCTCCTCGGAGTAATGAGACCCTGCTAAAGACTCAGTCAGGTGGCCCCCTTCTCCCCAGTGTGCAGAACGCTGGGCTGCGACAGGCCCTGGCTTTGTCCCCCTGCTGCGTCAGCACTGATTTGGCTTCTGTCTTCTCTAGGGTGAGACAGACTCAGAGACAATTCCAAGATGAGGGTTGGCTTAGAGTTCAGTTTTCACAAACAGCCGCCAGTTGAGGAAGGTTCGAGAGACGAGGATCACTGGAGGGAGAGGCTGAGGAGCAGGTTGGTAGTCGTGGGCTCCAAAGCCTTGGGGGCTGTTTTGCAGACGTGTGTGTGTGTGTGTTCAGTTGCTCAGTCGTGTCTGACTCCTTGTGACCCCATGGACTGTAGCCCACCAGGCTCCTCTGTCCATGGGATTTTTCCAGGCAAGAATACTGGAGTGGGGTTGCCATTTCCTCCTCCAGAGGAATCTTCCCGACCCAGGGATGGAACCCAAGTCTCCTGCATTGGCAAGAGGATACGTTACCACTAGTGCCACCTGGGAAGACTTAGGGACCAACTGATGTCCATCTCCACTGAGAATGGGAGACAAAATAACCCAAGGCTACTGCAGAAGGGTTGAGTCTTGGCTTGGGTGCCCCAGGGGCTGGTGGAGGTGTCATCTCTTGATGGGCTCGACAGTTCCCAATGACTGTAGTCTGCCTGGGACCGTGGGCATTCCTCTTCCAGTAAGTCTCAGAGAAATAACAAACCCATCACACTAAAAACATTTCACCAACTCCATTCTCACTGAAAGAGAGTTTTTAAAAAAAATGTGTTTGCTTGCATTTTGAGCTGGGAAAATCCAACAACTACTGCAGACTGCCCTCTCCCCAGGATGCCACTCAAATATGAGCAATTCTGTGGAACTCGTCGATGTGAATGTCATGTTATTTATGTCTCTAATTAAGAGTGCTACCCATCTTCAAGGGAGGCCTGCAATTTCTAGCTTTGGAGGAGGGCTGTAGAGCATATATTTAATTTTTGAGATACGCCAGAACAAAATGAGTGTTTCCAGAGTTTTGTGCTGTTTGGGAGATTTTGAAACGGAAATGTAGAGGCCTGTGCAGGTGGTGTTGTGTACGACTCGAGATGCGTAGGCCCTTTTGGTGACGCCCCTGATTACTCACTGCGAGTCTCAGACCCGACGGAGAGGTGGAGTTCCGTTCCCAGCGTGTGACATGCCCACCGCTGGTGTTCAGTGGCACCAGACAGCCCTCTTTCTACTCTAATACTTATGTATCTATTTTCTTGCATATTAGACAAAAAATAATCAGAGGGCGGACCTTTCGAAGAAAAGTGAGGAGAGGCTGAGAATAATATAGCAAAGGAACACAGTCCGGCTTGCCTTTGGTATTTGCAAACAAGAGGGAGAGAATTGGAAAAGTGTGGTGGGAAGCCCAAATTTAGATATAGGGCAAATAAGATTAGATGGAAAATGTGGAGTTTGTCAGGGAGGACCTTGAAAGCAGTGATAAGTGAAACAAATGGCATGTTAATTGAAAAATAAAAACTATATGATTATCTCAATAGATGCAGAGAAAGCCTTTGACAAAATTCAACATCCATTTATGATAAGAACTCTCCAGAAAGCAGGAATAGAAGGAACATACCTCAACATAATAAAAGCTATATATGACAAACCCACAGCAAACATTATCCTCAATGGTGAAAAATTGAAAGCATTTCCTCTAAAGTCAGGAACAAGATAAGGGTGCCCACTTTCACCATTACTATTCAACATAGTTTTGGAAGTTTTGGCCACAGCAATCAGAGCAGAAAAAGAAATAAAAGGAATCCAAATTGGAAAAGAAGAAGTAAAACTCTCACTGTTTGCAGATGACATGATCCCTACATAGAAAACCCTAAAGACTCCACCAGAAAATTACTAGAACTAATCAATGATTATAGTAAAGTAGCAGGATGTAAAATCAACATACAGAAATCCCTTGCATTCCTATACACTAATAATGAGAAAACAGAAAGAGAAATTAAGGAAACAATTCCATTCACCATTGCAATGGAAAGAATAAAATACTTAGGGATATATCTACCTAAAGAAACTAAAGACCTATATATAGAAAACTATAAAACACTGGTGAAAGAAATCAAAGAGGACACTAATAGATGGAGAAATATACCATGTTCATGGATTGGAAGAATCAATATAGTTAAAATGAGTATACTACCCAAAGCAATTTATAGATTCAATGCAATCCCTATCAAGCTACCAATGGTATTCTTCACAGAGCTAGAACAAATAATTTCACAATTTGTATGGAAATACAAAAAACCTCGAATAGCCAAAGCTATCTTGAGAAAGAAGAATGGAACTGGAGGAATCAACCTACCTGACTTCAGGCTCTACTACAAAGCCACAGTTATCAAGACAGTATGGTACTGGCACAAAGACAGAAATATAGATCAATGGAACAAAATAGAAAGCCCAGAGATAAATCCACACATATGGACACCTTATCTTTGACAAAGGAGGCAAGAATATACAATGGATTAAAGACAATCTCTTTAACAAGTGGTGCTGGGAAAACTGGTCAACCACTTGTAAAAAGAATGAAACTAGAACACTTTCTAACACCATACACAAAAATAAACTCAAAATGGATTAAAGATCTAAACGTAAGACCAGAAACTATAAAACTCTAGAGGAGAACATAGGCAAAACACTCTCCAACATACATCACAGCAGGATCCTCTATGACCCACCTCCCAGAATATTGGAAATAAAAGCAAAAAATAAACAAATGGGACCTAATTAAACTTAAAAGCTTCTGCACAACAAAGGAAACTATTAGCAAGGTGAAAAGGCAGCCTTCAGAATGGGAGAAAATAATAGCAAATGAAGCAACTGACAAACAACTAATCTCAAAAATATACAAGCAACTCCTACAGCTCAACTCCAGAAAAATAAATGACCCAATCAAAAAATGGGCCAAAGAACTAAATAGACATTTCTCCAAAGAAGACATACAGATGGCTAACAAACATGAAAAGATGCTCAACATCACTCATTATCAGAGAAATGCAAATCAAAACCACTGTGAGGTACCATTTCATGCCAGTCAGAATGACTGCGATCCAAAAGTCTACAAGCAATAAATGCTGGAGAGGGTTGGAGAAAAGGGAACCCTCTTACACTGTTGGTGGGAATGCAAACTAGTACAGCCACTATGGAGAACAGTGTGGAGATTCCTTAAAAAACTGGAAATAGAACTGCCTTATGATCCAGCAATCCCACTGCTGGGCATACACACTGAGGAAACCAGAAGGGAAAGAGACACGTGTACCCCAATGTTCATCGCAGCACTGTTTATAATAGCCAGGACATGGAAGCAACCTAGATGCCCATCAGCAGATGAATGGATAAGAAAGCTGTGGTACATATACACAATGGAGTATTACTCAGCCATTAAAAAGAAAACATTTGAATCAGTTCTAATGAGGTGGATGAAACTGGAGCCTATTATACAGAGTGAAGTAAGCCAGAAAGAAAAACACCAATACAGTATACTAAACATATATATGGAATTTAGAAAGATGGTAACAATAACCCTGTGTACGAGACAGCAAAAGAGACACTGATGTATAGATCAGTCTTATGGACTCTGTGGGGAGAGGGAGAGGTGGGGAGATTTGGGAGAATGGCATTGAAACATGTATAATATCATGTATGAAACGAGTCGCCAGTCCAGGTTCCATGCACGATACTGGATGCTTGGGGCTGGTGCACTGGGACGACCCAGAGGGAGGGTATGGGGAGGGAGGAGGGAGGAGGGTTCAGGATGGGGAACACAGGTATACCTGTGGCGGATTCATTTCGATATTTGGCAAAACTAATACAACATTGTAAAGTTTAAAAATAAAATAAAATTTAAAAAAAAATAGCAAGAACACGGGCTTCGGAGAAATCAGACGCAGTTCTGAGGTGGACTTGCTCAGCTCTGATCGTGGAGGCTCTGATGATTGTTTTTTTTTTTTTCTGGGTTACTTGTTGACCCGTGGATGGTGGTGGCATCACAATTATGTATCAAGGGTGCTGGTCATGCTTCTGGCAATAACTGAATAGGTTATTTTGGATCATACTTGGTTCTTAGAACAACTAGAAAAGCTGGACTAAAAATAAAAACTTTTTTAAAGAGACATTGGACAGCTGCCAAGACACGGAGAATTTGCAGTACCAATATTAGTGTGTTTTCTCTGACACAGTGAAATCAAGCTAAAAATTAATAAAAAATTCAGGAGACAGTCCCCATGTTTGGAAATTAAACAATACATTTATAATATCCATGTCAAAGACGAATCACAGTGGAAATTAGAAAATATTTTGCGTTAAGCCACAGTTAAATTGCTGCCTTTCAAAGCTTAGAGGATGCAGCTAAAGCCAAGCTAAGAAGGACATTTATGGTTTTAAATGTTTTAATTTATGCATACACTGTAAAATTTTTAAAGACTCAAGAAACAATTGTTTCAGAATCTAAAGAGTTAGAAAACAATCAGAAAATCAAGTCTAACAGTAAAAAGAAAGGAAAAAAGCAAACATTAGTAAGATAGAAAACAAACCTAAAACCAATAAAATCAACATTGCCAAACACTAATACTGTAAAATTTCCTCCAAGTGCCAGGTTAACTGCACTCCATACTTTTTGATATGTTGTGTTTCTTTTCATTTAGTTTAAAATATTTAAAAATTTTTCTTGAGTTTGTTGATATTGGACTACATTATTTCTTGAGTTATAGAAATTGGACTATGTTAAAAATCAGGAATTTCTGTTAATCAAAGGATACCATGAAAAGGATTAAAAAGACAAACCACAGAGGGGGAGAAGTTATTTAATGGACATATAAGTGACAAAGACATGAGATCCATAATATATAAAGAGCTCTTACAAATCAATAAGAAAAAGTTCAAAATAAAAGTGGGCAAAAGACAAAAGAAAAAATACACTTCACAAGAGAAGATGCCTAAATGACCAATAAATATATGAAAAGCTGTTCAACCTCTGTGCTCATCAAAGATGTACAAATTAAAACCACAAGGTTTTACCTGGGCTGTAAAAGGCAAGAAGATGATAGACCTTCAGCTGTTAAACTAAACGAAATCACATGGAGGCCTTACCATCCCTTCAGGAATCTGGCAGCACCAGCTGTGGGAATAAGATCATCTGAACGAATGTTATCAGGAAGCCCTGTTTACATTGCGTTCTCGGCTGCTTTGACAACAACTGTATTCGGAGGCAGTCCTCCGTAAGCGTGAACAATGGCATAATAGGAGGAAAGGCAGTCCCCGGGATTACCTGTCAGAGCTGAAGGATGGAGCTCGGGAGGCTGGTGTTCTGCTTTCTTTCTCAACTGCCAAGCAGGAAGCCGGGCAGAGGGTGCGGTTGGCATGTAATAGGGGCCCCCTCACGGAAGAATTTAAGGGAGTCTGGGCTGCTTTACAAGACTTGAGCCCCAGGAATGATTCCTTAGGCTGCTGTCAGAGAGGGCTTTGCAGTTAAGGATCTGGAGGTGGATCCCCCCGGAGGACAGCTGAGCACTGCTTCTGACCAGGGGCGGGCAGGCCCACAGCTTCCCCGACTGGGAACACTCCCCCTGAGTGACCCCCTCTGAGGGGACAGAGGGATTAAGAAGTTGCATGTTCAGTCCCAAAGTGTTTTGCAGGAAAGCAAGTTTGGAAAAACATCACTGGGAAGTCTCTACTTGGCTGTCTCTCTCATGCGCAAGATTCAGGTAAAACTCACACCCTCGGGACTTCCGGGGTGGGCCAGTGGCCAAGGCTCTGCGCTCCCAGTGCAGGGGGCCCAGGATTGATCCCTGGTCAGGGGACTAGACCTCACACGCCACAGCTGAAAAAGAGCCAAAAAAGATCCTGAGTACCCGAACTAATACCTTGTGCAGCCAAATAAGTAAGTATTAAAAAAAGAACAGACCGCACACTCCAGCGATAATGGAGTTGTGTGCACGCGTGCTCAGTTGCCCAGTCGTGTCTGACTCTTTGTGACCCCGTGGGCTGTAGCCAGGCTCCTCTGCCCGTGGCATTCTCCAGGCAAGAACACTGGAGTGGGTTGCCACGCCCTCCTCCAGGGGATCTTCCCGACCCAGGGATTGAACCTGAGTCTCTTACGTCTCCTGCACTGGCAGGCGGGCTCTTTACCACCAGTGCTGCCTGGGAAGTCCCGGGTCTTGTGAGTCCTGCCTGTGATACAGCCGCTGCCATTCCCTATGGACAGGAGGATGGGAAAATGGAGGCGGCTGGCCCCAGATAACTGCGTTAGTTGCTCAGTCATGTCTGACTCTGCGACCCCGTGGCCTGTGGCCCACCAGGCTCCTCTGTCCATGGAATTCTCCAGGCATGAACAACTGGAGTGGGGTACCATGCCTTCCTCCAGGGGATCTTCCCGACCCAGGGATCGAACATGGGTTGCCTGCATTGCAGGTGGACTCTTTACCGCCTGAGTCACTGTGGGAGCCCAGCTACGGTGCTGGGTTCCCATCGGAGTCCCACGCATCTCGCACCACCTCCCAGCAGCTGGATTCCCATCGGAGTCTCACGCATCTCGCACCACCTCCCAGCAGCTGGCCTGGCACTTCTGTTCGTTGTTGTCTTTTCGGCCCCACGGACGCAGCACGCCAGGCTTCCTGTCCCCCACGCTCTCCCAGAATTTGCTCAAGTTCACGTCCGTTGAGTGGGTGATGCTGTCTCACCATCTCGCCCTCGGCCGCCCTCCTCTCCTCTGGCCCCTAGTCCTCTCCCGCACTCCCCGCACTTCAGGCTCTTCCGCAAAGGGCCCCCTCCTCTGCTGCCCGTCCTCGCCCCCCAGGCCGGTTAGTTTCGTCTTAGTGCGGTGCTCTCCCTACAAGAGTCCAGATGTTTCCCTCGTGGACTCCTTCACTTCCTTCCCTGCGTGCGTCACAGTCATCTCAGAGAATGTCACCTTGTGCCCCTGGTCGGAGCATGCCTGCCGGTTACCTGTCTTTTGAGACCTGTGGGTGGCGGTTTCTGCAGGCGGACCCTGAACCAGGTGGTGGTGAGGGAGCCCGCGTTTTCCCTGCAGTCCCCCAGCCTCTGCAGGCGCTCTCCTGTATTTTGTGTCTTAAACTCTTTGCCAACCAAAATCCCTCTCGAGACAAATCCTGAAACTGTGTCATACCAAACATAAATGGCAGCTCCGAGAGTTATTGCTATCATTTTTTTACAAAAGAATCACTTATTTCTTTGGCTGCTCCGGGCCTTCGAGGCAGCAAGCAGGGGCTTCAGTCTTCACTGTGGCGGGTGTGCTGTCGTGCTGTGGGTGGGCTTTTTACCAGTCGTAGCATGTGAGCTCCTGGCTGCGGCGTTCATGGGATCCAGTTCCTGTGCTGTCGTGCTGTGTCTCTGGGCTCTGACTTTTTGCAACCCCAGAAACGGTAGCCTACCAGGCTCCTCTGTCCATGGCATTTTGCCTGGAGTAGGTTGTCATTTCCTACTCCAGGGGATCTTCACAACCCAGGGATCAAACCCACATTTCTTTCATCTCCTGCATTGGCAGGTGGATTCTTTACCATTGCACCGCCTGGGAGGCCCCTCCAGTTCCCTGACCAGGAATCAAACCTGGGCCCCTGCATTGGGAGCATGAAGCCTTTGCCGCTGAACCACCAAGGAAGTCCCTGCCTCTATCAGTTTTTAAAAAAACTTTTCATTTTGTATTGGGATATTCCCACTCCAGTGTTCTTGCCTGGATAATCCCATGGACAGTGAAGCCTGATGGGCTACCATCCATGGGGTTGCAAAGAGCCTGACATGACCAAGCATGCGCATGCACACGCGCACACACACACACACACACACACACAGCCAATTAACAGTGTTGTGATACCCTCAGGTGAGTAGTGAAGGGACTCAGCCATGCATACACATGGACCCATTCTCCTCCAAACTTCCCTCTCTTCCAGGCTGCCGCATGACATCGGGCAGGGCGCCCTGTCCTTCTCGCCTACCTCTATCATTTTGAAAGAGGTCAGCCAAGGAGCCCTGTGCCTGCCTGTTTCGGGGAACAGCAAACAAGGGAGAGGGTTTATTGCTCCAAGACGCTCTCCCGGTGACCAAATCCCACCAAATAAGCAAACTGCCGCTTGGAATGATCCCTGCTTCCCTAGTTTAATGTTGCAGAATGGGAACACGGGGATTTAGCGCAATAATGAACCCTGACTCATTGGCTGCCTCAGTTTCGGGTTCTAGACATGATAAGGCCTCCCTCAGCCCTCAGTATAGTAGGCATCAATGTGTACACCCCATCACCTACACATCAAATCCTTCCTTATGAGGGAAAGTTGTATTTATAAATGGAAGTGATAGTTGTATTCTCATTTAATCCTCCGAAGTGCTGGCTGCAGCAAAGTGAGCATTGCAAGTATGCGAGGCTGTTTTTTGGGTGAGTATCAGAATATTACCCACTAACGGGCTGTCAGCTACAGCCCTGATGGCTGTCTCAACAATGTGCTCACACTCATCAGCTGAAATTTCTTACATATTTATCTGAACGGAGAAAAGAATGTTCGGGGGGAAAGATATCCACTACTTTTTTACTAAAATTTTGTATTTTCTGAGGAAGTCAAAAAATGCCTATCTACTTGGACTGGCCTAAAATGCAATGCTTTTAATACCAACCTGATTTATTTATGACCAGGCTTCCAAAATCATGTTTAACTTTATTCTTAAATTGACCTCTACATCAGCAGTCTTTTCCAGGTTCTTATTTTTAGCCATGCTCTCTCTCTTTTCCTTGCTGTTTTGGAATGATTAATGATAATTAACCCCAATCATTATCTACACCCCGAACCCTCATGCTTTATTTCTAGTTTTTAAAAGTCTTCATGCATATTATTGATTTCACCTCCATACATGTCTGCGAAGTAGCAAGAGGAGCGAAGAGCTGGCTCTTCACCAGCGGGGTGGTATAGTCAGCTGCTCCGAGAGACCTCGGGAGGGCGGGTGGGCAGTGCGGTGAGACACGGACAGGGAAGGAGGAGGGGAGAGACGCCCCGCTGCCCTTTCCCAATGGGAGACATTTTCAAATTTAGATCATTCCTCGTCAGTTAGATACCCATATGCTTTTTGAGCCAAATCAGACTTTAAAAGAAAACGTTTAAGAGATGGAACCATTTTGGCACCCAGACTAGCACTTGCTTGCATACCAAGCCTCTCTGGGTTCTTGCCAGTCTTGGAAATCTGGTGGCTTTGAGTTTCTAGGGACTCTCAACGTCCCTCGCCAGTGCTTTGTACGTGGGTCAGTTACGATGGCAATACACCTGTATAGATGCAGAAATGTCAATCTTTAAGGAAAAAATAACTACACAGTATTTTGGAATATGACCTGGGAGCAGATGCCATAGGTCTGCACAAGCTGTGCCTTGATTTGGGCAGATCGTGAGTGGATACGAAGGTGGTGCTCCTTAGTTTGTATGTGGGGTGGGGCCCTCAGAGAGCCCTATCAGAGAACACTGGCTGGATGGACCGTTTCCCCAGTACATCGTTTTTGGCATATTGATTACTGTGAGTTAAAGGCATTTGGGAAGCCGCAGTGCAAAGCAGAGCTCTCTGACCCTTCTTTTCATCCTGAAAGCAAGAGATAAAACTCCTTCGTGAAAGGTGCCCTCTTAGTACCAGGAGGCACACGCGCGTGCTCAGTTGTGTCTGACTCTTTGAGACCCCGTGGACTGTAGCCTGCCAGGCTCTCCTTTGTCTGTGAGGTTTCCTGGCAAAAATACTGGAGTCGGTTGCCACGTCCTCCTCCAGGGGATCTTCTCGACCCAGGGATCAAACTCACATCTCCTGCACTGCAGGCGGATTCCTTACCACTGTGCCACCTGGCAAGCTATACCAGGAGGAAGACATGCTTATCACCAGACACGTGGAGCTGGTGCTAAGAATCTGTGCAAACACGCCTCACTGAACTAATGCTCGTCTTCCCAGTTACGGTTCCGCGAGTCCCTCCCCCAGCCCAAGACTGTCCTGTCATCAATTGTTCTTTGTTGAAGATGCTCCACAAGCCGGAACACTCTGCTGCCATTTTGAGTTACTTTTCCTTTGAGTTTCTCCCTTGTGATGTGTGCTGCATGTGTTGGTAAGATGTTCCTTTTCCTGTTGTTAATATTTGTGTTCAAGAGTTTCAGCAGAAAATCTAAGGTGGGTAGAGAAAACGTCTGCCTCCCCCACAGCTACCAGGAGGTGCAGGTAAAGAACCTGCCTGCAGCGCGAGAGACGTGAGAGATGTGAGCTCAACTCCCGGCTGGGGAGATCCCCTGGAGGAGGGCCTGGCAACCCACTCCAGTATTCTTGCCTGGAACATCCCATGGACAGCGGAGCCTGGTGGGCTACAGCTCACAGGGTGGCAAAGAGTCGGACATGACAGCACCACCACCCACCCATAACTGCAAAATAAATCTTGGGGACTTCGCTGGTGGTCCAGTGGGAAAGACTCCATGCTCCTGATGCAGAGAGCCTGGGTTTCATCCCTGGTCAGGGAACTAGATCCCACATGCCGCAACTGAAAAGAAAAAAAGATCCCCCATGCCACAACTAAGACCCGGTGCAGTCAAATAAATAAATATATTTTACAAATGAACCCGAGGGGAACTGTTTCTCGGGGAACTATGGGATGATGAATACCACGCAAGCCAGGAAACAGGTCCAAAACTTGAGACGACAACATCAGTCTGAACAACAAGGATGCGTTTTAGGTTAAAGAGGGGCAATGACGTGCCACAGAGAAGAAGGCATGGGGAGAGGGTAAAGGAGGTGATTGGGGGAACCTAAATCTTGAAGTTGGGACAGGATTCAACAAAGGGAGATGCAGATAAATTCCCCGGAGCAGACGCTCCAGCGAGGTCCAGACTTCAGGGGATTCAGGGCATGTTCCAGTCGTGGCAGGCTCTTAGGGATGGGACAACATGACCACTTCAGAAAGAAGGACGAGGCGCTGTCTTGTCCGGAGTTCACTGCATTTAGCACAGTCTGACGGGTAGCTCGTCCTCAGTAACCGACATTGAGAGAATAAATAAATGAAAACGTGGACCCAGGTTGGACTGGAAAGAATGGGAGCTTGGACCCTAAGACGAAGGCCTCAGACTTGACCCAGGGGAAAGAGAAGAGCAAGGGTGTGCCCGGGAGAGCTGATAGGAGAGTGGGGAGACAGCTTCACGGCTGAAAACCTGGGGGCACGGGAAAAGAGAAGACGAGGGGCAGCCGGAGCCGGGGCTGAGAGCACCAGAGCAGCAGCCGTGGTGTCGTCTCCATCACAGACACACAGGGATCCTCTTGGCTCATAAAATAAAAGTGTGAGCGCACAAAGATTTATTACAAGGTACCGTAATGGCCACGTGGGACCAAGGGAAAATGAGAAGATGGGGGGAAACCCTCCAAGGCAAACTGCTGAAGTTGCTCAGGAACGGGGGGCAGGAATCATCGTATGGAAATAAAAGGGTCTCAGGAGTCCTGAATGTCTGTAAATTATACTGAGACACAATCCGCGTTGCTGCCTGGTAGAGCTGTGCCTTTGTCCTCTTCATCTGTTGTCAGGGGCTACCAATCCTGGAGAGAAAACTAGCTCTGAAACAACTGATTAAATAAATTTAATTATCTTGGAAAACATAAATGGGGCCTCGTGGGACTTCTTTCTGTTTGGCAGCGGTTAAGAGCCTGTCACCTGACTCCTCTGCTTTCCGCCCTGACCGAGACGCCCGGATCCCTGTGAGTCTCCTCTAAAGGTGGGTGGTGGTGGTCTCAGTTGCTCGGTCGTGTCTCAGTCTTTTGTGACCCTGTAGAAGGTGGCCCACCAGGCTCCTCCATCCATGGGATTTCCCAGGCAAGAATACTGGACCAGGTTGCCATTTCCTTCTCCAGGAGATCTTCCTGACCCAGGGATTGAGCCCACGTCTCCTGCAAATCCAGGCGGATTTGTTACCACAGAGCCAACACCTAGTCCTAAAATACATCGTGTGTCTAGAGATTTCTTACTCATCCTAGGGACCGTTCTTTTTAAGAAAAACAAAAACACTGATTCAGCTGTATAGAGGCACGGTGCAGAAGGTCATCTTCCTTTACAGAGTGAGAATCAGTCCAGTATTTGTTTCCAGATACACCAGAACCCACACTCCAGCAGTCTTCTCTCTGTCCCTGAATCTGTATTCAAGTGAGGGTTGAAGAAGCAAGCCACAGACCTCAGGTGTGAGCTGGACCAGTGGTTCTGAGTGTGACGCTGGCCTGCAGCAGCCCAGCCTCACCTGGGAGTGTGGAAGGAATGTGCGCTCTCGCCCACCCCACACCGACAGGGTCAGGGCCCCTGTGATTCTGGTCGGAGCTGAAGCTTGTGACCAGCGGGTTACAGCCTGGAGACCTGTATTCAGCTCAGTTCAGTCGCTCAGTCGCGTCGGATTCTTGGCCACCCCATGGACGGCAGCACGCCAGACTGCCCTTCCAGGTTACAGCCTGGCGAACTGTATTAGTCAGGGTGTTCCAGAGGAACGGAGCCAATGAGCTATATATAGACATGCATAAGAGGAGGTTTAGCACAAGAGTTGGCTCAGCAGTTGCGGAGGCCGAGAAGTCCCCTGAGCTGCCATCTGCGGGCTGGAGACCGAGGAAGGCCGGCCGCGTGACTCAGTCTGAGGACCGGTAACTAGGGCGCGGATGGAGTCATGTCCTGGCCTGAGCCCCAGAGCCCGGAATCCGGATCGCCGGTCTCTGAGGGCAGGAGGAGCGGATGTCTCGGCTACGGCAGAGAGAGAATGAGTGTGCTCTTCCGCAGAAAGGGGCCTTGCTGCCTCCTCGGGCCTTCGATGCGTTAAATAACGCTCACCCATCCCGGGGAGGACAGTCTATTGTACAGAGTTCACGGATTCAAATGCTAATCTCTTCCCAAAACACCCTCACAGACGCAGCCAGAAACATTTTACCAGCTATCTGAGCATCCCTTAGCTCAGCCAAGTTGACACATTAACTATCACGGTAGCTATCGATAAAACTAGTGTATAGACTGAGCATATCATGCGGATTAATTCTTCTCCCTTCTTTTGTTCATTCAATCCCTGTTTCAGTTCATCAATATTTTATGGTGTACTTGCCAGATATCGCTGTATCTGCTGGGATGATAAAGCAGTCAACGTTTCTGCTCTCAGACAGACTTGCAGATAAAAGACAGAACACCCAGTTCACTTTGAATCTCTGCAATGAAAACAAATTTGTTTTAATATGTTTGTCCCAAGTATTGCATGAAACATCCTAAAAGTTAGTCTTTGTTTTTCTGAAATTCGAATGTAACCAAGTACCCTGCATTTTTATTTGTTAAACCTGGCCGTCTACTCTGTGGTGTGTATATTCTTGTGGGGAACGTAGACCCACAAAAAACTACACTTATTTTAAAAAGCAGTGCTAAAAAAAAAAAAAAAAAAAAAAATTGCTTCTCAGTGTTGATGCGCAATTGAGAAATAGAAAGGTCGAGTGCAGTGAGACCGGCAGTGGGTGGGCTGGTCAGAGAAACCCTCTGAGGAGCTGAAGCCAAAGATGTGCAGCTCTGAGGCGAGAAAATTCCAGACAAAAGGACCAATTTAGTGCAAAGTTCCTAAGATGAGAAGATTTTAATATGTTCTTGGAATTGGCCAAAAGTCAGCAAGGATGAGCATGGCAAGGGAAAGAGGCAGACGGTGGGGGTGGAGGAGCCCAGGCTCGCTCTGCTGAGGCCAGAGTGGAGAGCCGCATTGAGTCTCACACGGGAGTGTTTCTAAGCACAGAGGAGCCGCAGAGCTGGCTTTGTGATCTTAGACACCACCCTGGATGCTGCAAGGAGAACCCTTGCTTCTGCAAGAACAAGGAGCAAGGGTGTGCAGCAGGGAGGCAGGTCAGGAAGGGCTCGTTGAGGTCCAGGGAGGAGATGGAACCAGTTAGGGCACGGGTGGTCGTCAGGGATGTGGGAGGGAATAGACACATTCGGGATACGCTTTGGAGAGGAGTAGACGGGGTAGAGAAACTGATGCTGCAGAGAAAGAAGGGAAAACTGCAGAGAGAGAGAAAGGAAAACTGCAGAGAGAGAGAAGGGGGAGAACTGCAGAGAGAGAAGAGCTTGAGGAAGAGGAGGGGATAAATTGAAAAGCCCCAAGGAAGAAGCTGGTGGGAACAAGGACAGCTTACCTGTTGTGATTAATCAGAGAAGACACAGAGGGTACACACAGGTGCAGCTGGGGCTTCCTGGGCGGCTGAGATGGTAAAGAATCTGCGTGCAGTCAGGGGACCCGGGTTCCATCCCTGAGTCGGGAAGATCTCCTGGGGAAGGGAATAGCTACCCACCTCAGTATTCTTGCCTGGGGAATTCTGTGGACAGAAGAAACTGGTGGGTTACAGTCCATAGGGTCACAAAGAGGCGGACATGACTGAGTGACTAACACTTCGCTTCACAGACACAGGTAGATCTGGAGATGTGGTTACGGACAGTACGGAAATCCCAGGAGGAGGTGCTTTTCTTAAATTCAATATCAGCTTCATCACAAAAATTGTGTTTAATATTGTGCTTGTGCTTAATCGCTCAGTTGTGTCCGATTCTGCGACCCCATGAACTGTGGCCCACCAGGCTCCTCTGTCCATGGGATTCCTCGGGCAACAATACTGGAGTGGATAGCCATTCACTTCTCCAGGGGATCCCCTTCTCCAGGGGATCTTCCCAATCCAGGGATTGAACCCTGGTCTCCTTCATCGCAGGCGTATTCTTTATCGTCTGAGCAGCCAGGGAACCCCAAATGAAGGATCTGCCCTAGTTCTGTGTATATATATTTGCTAATTATGTCAGCCACCATGTCTGTTAAATGGAAGACAGTCACAACTTGATTGGATGCAATTACAAATTGTGTGTCTGCCACGAACAATTTCAAATATATTTTTGCTCCATTGGGCTTCTTCTTTAAGAAACTGTGGATTAAAAAAAAACCATGAAATCTACCCTCTTAACAAAATTTTAAGATACATGCAGTGTCAACCACGTGAGCATCATTGCAGAGCAACGGAACGGCACGTTGGACGCCTGAAACCTTTTACTGCTCGCTCCCCTGCCCCACTCTGCAGGGACCACTGCTGTGTCCTCTGCTTTTGTGACTCTGGCGACTTTAGACACCTCGTGTCCGTGGAATTGTGCAGCATGCGTACTTCGGCGGCCAGCTTATTTTATTGGCATAACGTCTCCAGGATGCCACATACCGCAGAGTCTCCTTGTCTCAGGCTGACCACACTCTGTTGTTCGTACAGATCATGTTCTGTTCATCCTTTCACGTGTCGATGGATATTTGCGTCATTTCCACCTCTTGGCTATTGTGAATAATGCTGCGATGAATGTGCAAGTACAAATATCTCTTTGAAATCCTGCTCTTAAATACTCAAAAGTGGGATTGAAGTGGAGCAGGACCCTATGGCCCTTGCGACCCCTGTCCTCAGCCTGCTTTTTGTCTGTGGAAAAACTTTAGTCAAAGAATAAGCTTAATCAGAGAAGTGAGGAAATGCAGAAACACAGGGAAACAGTCAAAGGAAACCGAATAATAATAACGTATCATTAAGTGTTGTCCCGACTTTAGTTCCTTCTCTAGGGCTGTAGATAATATTCTGAGCCATATCCTGTGAGCTGTCTGTCTATAGATACTGAATCCCCCACCAGGTGGGGAAGTTAGCTACATGATGACCGGACTATAGCCACTACATAAGCTGCCACAATTCCAAGAATTGGCCTCCAAGAAATGGACACAAGCTGACCTTGGAACTGAAGATTAACTGTACCTAAAACAACCGAGATGGTGGTGGTCAGACCAGCGATGACCGATTTCAAGACGACCGTCAGCGCTGACTGTGCTGTTTCTGCATGGAGCCCCCTCCCTCGTCTGTAAAAGGTCTTGCCCACTGATGGTCAGCGGGGGGAATTGGCTTTTGGACAGACGTCTGCCCTTCCACGCACCCCCGCTTGCTGGCCTCTGAAGTAAAGCAAACTTCCTTTCCACCGGCCCAACTTCTTTACTGGCTTCTGAAACAGCGAGTCGTGGGACCCCACTTTCGGTAACAGGATTGCTGGATCGTATGGTTGCTCTATTTTTAATTTTTTGAGGAACTTCCATACTCTTTCCACAGTGGCTGTACCAATTTACATTTTCACCAGCAGTGTACAAGTCCTCTAATCTCTCCACACCCTCGTCAACACCGACGCTCTCTGTTTATTTCATCATGGCCGTTCAAACAGATACGAGGCAGTGTCACATGGTCACTTTAACTGGCGTTGTCCTGACGATGAGTGAGGCCGCGCATCTTTTCTTACACTTGTTGGCTAGTTGCATGCTTTCTTTGGAGAAATGTTTACTCCGAGCCTTTGCCCATTTTTTAAATTGGGTTGTTTGGGTTTTTTGCTCTTAAGTTGTAGGAGTTCCTTGTATTTTTTGGGTATTGCCATCTTATCAGGTAATTGGTTCACAGGCACTGTTTCCCAGTCTGTGGGCTGCCTTTTCACTGTGTAGACTCTTCACTGTGCAGAGACTTTTTAGTTTACTGTCGTCCCATTTGTCTATTTTTGCTTTGTTCCTTGTGCTTTCAGCGTCATAGCCGAGAAATCATTGCTAAGACCATTTGGCTTCTTAACAGTACTAAGGGGTAAGTGTATTATTTTCCCCATGAAACAGTGCTCCTCCAAAGATTATACTTTCATTGTCCCCGCAGAAACAAATTTTACTTTTAATGGTAACCTCTTAAACTAAATTTACAATAGAATTAGCCATCACATCAGACATTTCATTTTTAATAGAACAAACTCCAAAAACTTTCCACTGATTTCATTAATTGTATGAAACAGCAACAGCAAAGTCTAAACTTTTCTTTTTGAAACATATGATGACACTGTATCAACCCACCATTATTAACCATTTGCAAAGTTTTGCTCTGCTAATGGAGCCAGCAAAAACAGTGGTTGCCTCATTTTTCATATCTGTAAACAAAATTGAAATAAAAGGGCGCGAAATTAGGTGAAACGTTACTTGATGTGAACAGAAAGCCCTGCCTCACAGGGTGGGGCAGGTGACAGTTACACATCTGGCACCTGTTGCTTGGGGAAAATAACTTCACAGCCAGTTCTTGGACACCACTCTGAAAGAGATGCCGATACTTCTTCAGCCAGTTTGTGCCTCCTGGTTTTTGTGTGGTCACTGAAAGAACAACAGCCTCCATGGAGGGTAAGCAATGGCAACAACCATCCGACCAAGCCGGGTTCCGACTGAGACCAGTGTTTCTTATTCCAGGCCTGTTACTTGCTCTTTCTCTCTGAAGGCTTTTCGGTTTTTTTTTAAACTCTGGTGTCTTATATCTTATAGTGTTGTAGTTCCTTGTGGCTTGTTTCTATTCTGGGCACTCAGTGGGGCCTTTACACCTGGGGTGTGCTGGTGGTTCAGTTGCTCAGTCGTGTCCGACTCTTGGGACCCCATGGACCGTCGCCCGCTATGTTTATTTCTGTGGTTGACATTACTCATTGCCTACCTAGTAAGTCTTTCCTTCTCTCTTACTAACAGAATGTCTATACAGGAGGGCAGCATGCCCAATTAGAGCTTCGCAGCCACTCTTGTTGGTGGGCGTGGTCTCGTGACTCAGTTCTGTCTAGTGAGACGTAAGGTGTGACCGCAGTTGGAGCGGGTGGTCTGCCGCTCTTCTTCCTGGGAAGACCCAAGACGGGAAGAACGTGGCAGGAACTGAGCAACTTCCCCGCAGCCAGCTCGCTGCACAGCTCCAGAGGGCTCTGCTCACGCCGTCTGCAGCACGATGGCTCCTTAGAGTCTGCAACGCGGGGGCCCTGCGGTGGAAGCTGTGCCCCAGTGCGCCGTCCTGGGTGGGGGGCCCTGGCCTGCGTATATGACTCCAGGAGTCTCGCTCTTCTCAGAGTGGCTCTGTTTTCTTCCCTCTTCTGTGCTTCATGCCCCCCACATCAGAATATCTCAGGGTCAGCCCCCTGAGAGAACAAACCTGACATCAGCTGATGGTGGAGGAGCCACAGCCCTGGCTGGGTGGAGAGGGGTGAAGGGAGGGAATCGGGGGTCTGGTCCTTCTAATGAGTGAACCCTCTTGCTTTCAGCCCCATCCCAGCCCCTGGATTCAGACATGGCCAATGCTTTCAGACCCTCAGCCTTTAGCGGATTCATGGTGGATTCCATTTACGGTCTGTGGCTTCTCTAGGCTTAGACACTTAGCAGAATGGAGAAAGCTGAAGCTAAATTAGATTCCATTATTATCTTTCCAAATTTTGTTGACTTTTTTTTTTTTTTGCATTTCCTCTCCCATTCGCTTCTTCTTCTTTAACTCCTTTACGACTCTCTTAGAGGGTTTGCACAGGGCGTGGAGACAAAGGCGTGCGGGGTTAACCCGAGGTTGACAGGGGCAGGTGAGGGTGCAAGCCTAGGTGAGTTCTTGTCAGCGTCTCTGCTGAGAAGCCTCAGGCCTTTAGTCTACACCTTAGGCATGTGGACTGAAAACAAGAACAGCAAATGGAAAGAAAAACGGTGTAATTCAGAATTGTAGCTGGAGATGGCTAAGCCCAAAGAAAGACAACTCTGAAACAGTCACCAAGTTTCTTCTTGAATGGCCAATAAAGCTACTGCATATAGTAAAAATAATAGCAATCAACTCAATAATAAGAACAATAACACCTCAGCGATGAGAACAGTCAGCTCTCCTCAGCACTGCTGAGCTCCTGGCCTGTTAGCGCTCCAGGCCACTGACTTTCCACTAGACTACTTCGCCTCTCACCGATGCTGGCGCTGCTGCTGTTGCTGCTGGTGAAGATGAGGAAGACGCGGGTGAAAGCTGGCACTTACATAGCACTCGGTATGTGCCCAGCACATTCAATGTTTCAATCCTCACCATCTTCATTTCCGACAGTTGCTGTTATTATCCCCAACAGGATAATGCAGCAGAGAGCAGTTAAGTACTGTGCACAAGTTCACCTAGCCAGGATAGAACAAATAGAATAAAGGATTAATATTTCAAATAGAATGGAATGGTTCAAAGCCAGGACTAAACTGACCAAGTCCTTCTCTAGAGGCTTTGCTTGTACAAATGCACTATAGATAAAAATACTTGAATTTATATATCACTTGACAGCTTCAAAAGCAATTTCACTTCATCTCATTTGATCCCTGGGGCTTCCTTGATGGTTCCAGTGGTAAAGAATCCACCTGCCCGTGCAGGAGATGCAGGTTCGATCCCTGGGTCGGGAAGATCCCTTGGAGAAGGGACTGGCTCCAGTATTCTTGCCTGGAGAATCCCATGAACAGAGGAGCCTGGCGGGCTACAGTCCATGGGGTGGCAAAGGGCAGGACACAACTTAGCAACTGAATAACACAGAAACACATTTGGTCCCCACGGTCCCACTGCACAGCTGAGAAACCCGGTGCCCATCTGACTCCAGGCGGTACTGGTAAGGAAACTATTTTTATCTCGTCAGCCCTTAGCTCAGCTCTCTCACTGTTCATGTTGATGATTATGAACCTTCATTTACACAGAACCCCGTGAAGAGACATTCTAAAGGCAACAGAACTACTTGAGTGCAAGTTGTAAATTGTTGGTTTAAGCCTCAGAAAGTATTTTCCCACAGAAACTGCACGAGTCATGGTAAGTCATAGGCTAGCCCACAAATGCCAGGATGTCATTCCTGTGACCACGCTCACCGCAGCTCTCTAGGGCCCGAGGGGAGAGCAGCCCAGGAGGGAGGGGGCCCAGGGCTGCTGGGGTGCCCCCTACTGTGGGGTAAAGCGCGGAGAGGCCCTTGACACCTCCCTCATGTGCCAGTCGCTTCAGTCCTGTCTGACTCTGCGACCCCATGGACCGTAGCCCGCCAGGCTCTTCTGTCCATGGGATTCTCCAGGCAAGAACACTGGAGTGGGTTGCCGGGCCCTCCTCCAGGGGATCTTCCCAACCCAGGGATGGAACCCGAGTCTCTTACGTTTCCTGCATTGGCAGGTGGGTTCTTTACCACTAGGGCCACCTGGGAAGTCCTGACACATAGTGGCCCCACACAAACCCTTGCCACTGATGCAGAAGGGAATAAAATTTGCATTTTTTTGTAGTCAAACTTTTTTATTGAAATATAGTTAATTGACAATGTTGTATTAGTTTCTAGTGTACAGTCGAGTGATTCAGCGATACATACCCGTGTATGTAGATTCTTTTTCATTATAATTTATTATAAGATACTGAACGTCGTTCCCCGTGCCGTACAGTAGGACCTTCCTGTTTTTCTATCTTCTGTATGTAAAGTTTGCTGTTTAATCGAAGGGAGTTCCTGGCACAACGCACACTCCAGTGATCCGGGAACCCGCGTTTCTGTGCTGAAAGAGCCGAGGTTGGGGGGATCGGATGACAGCCAGCCCTTTGTAGGAGGAGCGCTCTGTCTGAATGAGGCTGATTTCCGAAAGAATTCTGCTTCCTTCTCCGTAGTTGTCGGGCCCCTACTTTTACAGTTAACCAACAGACCGTGTATAATTAGAGGCTCTGCTGTTCCAGGGGGTCATTAGGAGAATCTGATATTCCGAGCTAACGTAATCAGTCATGTCAAGCGAAGATGTCTGTGCTTTTGAATTAGGGTCTCTGGGGGATAAAGCACTTGCCATCCTAACCCAGGATAACAGCTGGGCATGATTGTGCTTTAATTGATTAATTCTAATAATTATAACCTTCATAATCATTAACTCAGTTATTCATCGATTAATACCTCCTGGAGAAGGAAATGGCAACCCACTCCAGTATTCTTGCCTGGAGAATCTCCATGGACAGAGGTGTCTGGCGGGCTACAGTCCATGGGGTCGCAAAGAGTTGGACACGACTGGGCGGCTAAGCACAATATCTCCTTCTGGTGGCTCAGATAGTGAAGAATCTGCCTGCAATGAGGAAACCCAGGTTCATCCCTGTGCTGGGAAGATCCCCTGGACATGGGAATGGCAACCCACTCCACTCTTCTTGCCTGGAGAATCCCATCGACAGAGAAGCCTGGTGGCCTACAGTCCATGGGGTTGCAAAGAGTTGGACATGACTGAGTGACTAACACACACTTTCACTCATTTTAAAAATTATGTGAGATGAACAAATCTGAGATGGATGATGGTGGTTATCTGAGCCCTTGGGGTCTGTGGACCTTCTGCAATCGTGGGAGACGAAATGTTTTTGTGCAGAAGGCTGGATGTTCCTGTTGCCAGTGCCCAGAGATTATTTTATCTTGCATTTTTTCCTGAGAGAGATTATCATTCCTGGCCACAAAGCATCTCCTCTCTTTATTATCAGAGGGGATCTGATGAGAGATCAGCTATCTTAAATTCCAGAAGCTGGGACTTCCCTCATGGTCCGGTGGCTAAGAACCTGCCTTGCAGTGCAGGGCATGTGCGTTCGATCTGTGGCTGGGGTGCTAAGATCCCACACGCCTCAGAGCAGCTAAGCCTGCAAACCGCCGCTGGAGACTCTTGGGCTCTGGTATTGAGGGCTCTCCCTCCCTCTGCCTCCTCCCCCAGGTTTTGGGTCTGTTTGCTGCAGGCTGGTCCTCTGCCCTGTGCCCCAGGCATCTGTAAACTGCATTCGTCTTTTGTGCTTCCGTCATTTCTGTGACGCCACTCACCCGCCTGTCAGAGGTGGACCCGTCCTTTCCTTTGTCTGGTCTCTCTCAGTGTTCCCCTCGCCTCCTTTGTCTTCCCTTAGGGGACACGCGGTTCTAGTCTCACCATCTAAAAAGAAAAGCGTCTCTGGTGAACGGCTCTCCTCTCTGCGGAGGTGCCTGTATTCTGTCTCTTCTTCAGCGTCCTCTGGCCCCACAAAGCCCTGTGTCCTGGTTTCTATGAAAACTCTGCTCCTTAAAGACCACCTCTGGCTGTTCAGTTGCTTTGAGCAGCAGGTGCTTTTAATCACACTCGTCTTTCTGAGACATTGTTCACTCTTAACTTCTCCCTCTTTCATGAAATGCCTGCTTCCCTCAACCTCTGAGACATTTCCTGGTTTATGATTCCTGGCATTTATCATTCTTTGTCGTCTTTCTGTTTTACAATATTGATATCTCCCACTCACTCCTTAAACCCCAGGCCCCCCAAGGCCAAATGCGCCACCCATAGCCCTTGTTACACTCTCTCCAGGCGACCCTGTCGTTCCAACAGCCATGCACTGGTAACTCCCAGATCTGTTTATCTAGCCCATTTTTCCTTTCCTAAGAAGACTCAGATATTCTATTGGATACAAGACGGATAAATAGATAAGCGTCTCATATACACAAAGGAGAACCAAAATTACTCCTCTTACGTTCTTGATCACAGATGGTATCCCACTTGTCACTAGGTCAGAAACGTGAGAGTCACTTCAGGTCCTTCTTGCCCTTCATCAGCAGCGCACAGAGGGCCGCTCGGTCCTGCCCTCCTGCCCTTCATCAGCAGCGCGCAGAGGGCCGCTCGGTCCTGCGCAGCCTCCTGGGGTTTGTCAGGTGGGCCGTTTTCTCCACCCTCATTGCCAGGGTCTGGATCCAGGCCTGACTCCTCTCGTGGACCACTGAGCCGGCATCATCGCCAGTCTCTCTCACTCAGTCCCACCCCATCATTCCCTAACTCCTTCCCTCAGCTGCCGGAGAGATGAGCCTTCAATGCAAACATGACCCCGTCCTTCCCACTTTCGGGTCTTTGGGGGCTGCCTGCCCCCTTTGGCTTTTTCACTGCCCGGGTTCCTGACCACTCACCTGCTGGCTCCTCTCGCCTTTCTGTTACGGCGTCTCTGCTGTGGCCATCCACGCCTTTGCCGTTACTCCCTCTGTGCCTTTCCTTCCTCTCCAGCTCCCGAGCTCCTGCTACACCATCCGAGAAGCCTTTGTTGGCCGCATCCTCTCGGTCCCTGCCCTGAGCTCTGGGAGCCACCTGCCTGTGGAGGCATCCTTACCCCGATCTGTACGCTGACCTGTGTCTGTATCTTTTGACTGGTTCGGAAGCTCCTTGTATCCAGCGCTTGACTCCATTCCTGCCACGGTGCTGGTCCTCAAGTTAAGGCGTGAATGCATGGATACATGACATACCAATCCCACCTGCCCTTCTGTGGGAAAGGGTCGGAAAGAGACTCAGTTCAGTTCAGTTCAGTCGCTCAGTCGTGTCCGACTCTTTGTGACCCCATGGACTGCAGCATGCCAGGGGTTTCATCACCAACTCCCAGAGTTTACTCAAATCCATGTCCATCGAGTCAGTGATGCCATCCAACCATCTCATCCTCTGTCGTCGCCTTCTTCTCCTGCCTTCAGTCTTTCCCAGCATCAGGGTCTTTTCAAATGAGTCATCTCTTAGCATCAGGTGGCCAAAGTATTGGAGTTTCAGCTTCAGCATCAGTCCTTCCAGTGAATATTCAGGACTAATTTCCTTTAGGATGGACTGGTTTTATCTCCTTGCAGTCCAAGGGACTCTCAAGAGTCTTCTCCAACACCACAGTTCAAAAGCATCAATTCTTTGGCGCTCAGCTTTCTTCACAGTCCAACTCTCACATCCATACATGACCACAGGAAAAACCATAGTCTTGACTAGATGGACCTTTGTTGGCAAAGTAATGTCTCTGCTTTTTAATATGCTGTCAAGGTTGGTCATAACTTTCCCTCCAAGGAAAAAGACTAATTAGAAGCAATAACTGGAAACAGTTATACAGAATGTTTCAAATAGAAAATATTGCACTGCTAGTTCATTTAATTTTTATCACAGTATTAAAATATTTTAAGTATTAAAAGTATTTGAAGTATTTTAAAAGTATTTTTGCCCTTTATGGAATTCTAAATTGGGAGGGACTATCAGAGGTCATCTGTTCCAACCTTCAGTTTTTAAAATACAATAACTTTTTTTAGACAGTCATTTAAAAAAATGCCTTTAAAAATAGTTTCATATATCTTAAGCCCCCACTGGACAGTGAGCTTTCCAGTATCTGGACCTGCTGAACGGAAGCTGTTGAACTCCAGCACTAAAATAAGCTCAAAGAGAAGGGCTGGAGAAGCCTTGGCGCGGAAACGTGGCGTTGCCTAGCAACTCTCAGGCAGCGCTTGCGTCGGCGTGCCCCGCCGCTGGACACTGTGGGAGCCCCGCTCACAGAGGTGTGCTTATCTCTGCCACCAGCACGGCATCAGTTTTACTTGCCTGCCTCACTTCTGCTGTTTCACAGATCAGTTAATAATGATTTTTAACTTTTTTAAAAGATTTTTTTCAGTGTGGATCGTTTTTTATAAAGTCTTTACTGAGTTTGTTTCCATTCTGCTTCTGTGTTATGTTTTGGTGGGGGTTTTTTGGCCACAGGCATGTGGAATCTTAGTTTCTTAACCAGGGATTGAACCCGCACCTTCTGCTTTAGAAGGCCAAGTCTTAACCTCTGGAGTCTGAGAGGGAGGGAAGGGAAGTCCCAATGATGATTTTTTAATGTCCAAGATTGGTAAATACTATTGAATGTCTGACACGTTGGAACAGCTCTCACATCATATGAAGATGCAGAGGGTAGAAAAGGAGAGGGAGATTAGAGATGAACAAAACAAATCATGTTACTCCCTGGTCCAGTGAAAGAAGAAAGAGTAATGTCTAATCCTCTGTGGATGGATGAGAAGAAAGAGCAATGAGACAGCTGCAGGTAGGAAGACACGCGACTGACATCCAAACAGCACCACCTGTAGCGTCCCAAACTGGAAACCAGAATCAGGCCGCTGAGCAGGGAATAAGCCAAGTCTGTCCCACTGGCCGGAAAGTCATCTCCACTCTAGGTAGAGTCAGCAGAGGAAGGAAAGCCATCAGAGTTAGATGTGGTGATGGGACTAAAATAATCCAAGGGATGGATGTAAATTAAAAAACTGAAAAAGTTGAATGGTCAATATAAGGCAGTGATTCCTAACCGGGAGCAATTTTGCCACCAGAGGGACACTCGGCAATGTCCAGAGAGATTTCTGGTTGTCACAGCTGGGGAGGAGGGAAGTACTGGACTCCTGTCAGAAGCGGCCAGGAATGCTGCTAAACAGCATGTAACAGACGGCAGAGAACTGTCCGGTCTGAAATGACAGCAGTGCCAAGGTTGGGAAACCCTGATGTGAGGGGATTTTTCAACCTGATAAACAAACCCAGATTGATTGGATTTACCAGTGACCACTGCACAAGCCCTTTTCTTAACGAGCAGGTGGTGACGCCTACTCACGCCAGCTTCCAAGATCCCAGTTCTGCGTCCTGCAGCCGCACATCTGTAGCCTGAAATAGGTTAGTTCCGCCACGGACACTGGCAAATAGAACAAAGCAGGGCTCTG
This sequence comes from Bos mutus, assembly GCF_027580195.1. Taxonomy (NCBI): domain Eukaryota; kingdom Metazoa; phylum Chordata; class Mammalia; order Artiodactyla; family Bovidae; genus Bos; species Bos mutus. Next base: position 61,138,895 of record NC_091640.1, read on the forward strand.
TGCCTCCACACGGCGCACCCAGCAAAGCTCACGTTAGACGACTGCCAGCTTCCCGGGCTTCCCGGGCGGCTCAGACGGAGAAGAGGCTGCCTGCAACACGCGAGACCCAGGTTCAATCCCTGGGTCCAGAAGATCCCCAAAGAAGGGAATGGCAGCCCCCTCCAGTCTTCCTGCCTGGAGAATCCCATGGACAGAGGAACCTGGAGGGCTACAGTCCACAGGGTCACAAAGAGTCGGACACGACTGAGCGACTGCCACACACACGCAGAGCACATCACTGCGCCTCAGTTGCGGGAGGAGTCAGACCGACCCGCTCGCTTTTTCTGTCCTTCCCCCTCCCTGTTCTGTGGGTTTTTAAAGGGCATGACCCTTCACCGCTCAAGTGCAAGTCACTAAATCCTTAATGCTGGTGCTTTCATCCTGAGGTTCTCAGAGGACAGCACGCGTCAGCGTCACCCGGAGGGCCTCCTGATGGCGGGGCCCCACCTCCAGAGTTTCAGCTGCAGTAGGTCTGTGGGCCAAGCCTTTGCATGTCCCATGCGTGCCCCAGTGGAGCTGGTGCTGCTGGCCCGGGGACCCCCTCCTGAGGGCCCCGTTCCAGGCAGTCTGAGGACGGCCTTGCTGACTCACATCACTCTTGTTTGGGGGAAGCAACCCAGCGGGGTTCCAGGTGAAGTGTCCACTTCTCCCCGACACTCAGGATGGAGCCTTGCAAGGCGTGAGCCACCACTTGTCCGGCCGCCTGTAGTTCTAGTGGTTTTCTTCCTCTGGCTTCGGATGCTTGAGGATGAATCTTGAGATTATCACGTGTGAGAGTTAGTGAAATACTCTCCAATGTGGAGTGTGAAGTAAGAGGGCAAGTTTGCAAGAGCCAGCCAGAGCTTACCTGTGTATGCCGGCCAGTGGTCTAACTTTTAAGTCTAACTTTTGATTTTCTATTGGATTATAGCCGACTGATGATGTGATAGTTTCGGGTGGACAGCAGAGCAACTCAGCCATCCGCATACATGCAGCCTTTCTCTCCCAGACTCCCCTCCCGTCGAGGCTCACGTAGCAGTGAGCGGAGTTCCCTGTGCTGCAGAGCAGGCTCCCTTGGTGATGCATTTTCAACGCAGCAGTGTGTACCTGTCCATCCCAAACTCCCTACTATCCCTTCCTCCCCTCAGACCCCCGCAACCTTAAATTCATTCTCTAAGACTGTGAGTCTATTTCTGCTTTGTAAATAAATTCGTCTGTATCATTCCTCTTTAGAACCCACATATAAGGGATGTCACACAGTAGGTCTTCCTCTCTGTCTGACTTCCTTCACTCGGTATGACACAGAAACATTTTGACAAGAAAAGTTTCTAAAAAATATGGGAAAAGGTTCAAAAGTGGAATAACTGAAAATAAATGAAATGTTAAAGACAATTCTAGGATAAAGAAGATGGGTTATCGCCTCGGTGATGGAAGCTGTGCGGGCACTCGGGGCCACGCCCCAGGGTGGGCATCTTCAGGCCCCTTTGCTCCGCTGGAACCAGCTTCAGAGCAGGGTGCCCTCTCCCTCTGCTCCCTGCGGAGAAGACGCCAGGGAGGCGGGGCAATCCCGAGGAGCTCAGGCCGTGCGAGGGTTTGCACTGCATCTCTGCCCCACGTACCCCCTGCCCTTAGGCATCTCTTGATCGGCTTCCAGCTGCAGAGCCCCCCTCTCCCAGTGCCTCTGCTGCCTCCAGACAAGTGGAAATCACGGCTGCCCTCCTCTTTGTGATGCTAAGCAGTTGAGCTGCCCTCAGCTCCCTCGAGCCCTGTCACCAGCTGGCCCAGGCTCCCAGAAGACCCCTGCAGGGCTTGTCATCAGGACCGGCCACTTACAGAGGGATTTTACCAGAAGGGTCCTGGCAGGAACAGATGGAGCACTCTGCTGGGGTGATTTGAGGAGAATTTAATTGAGGGGCCATTTGCAAAGGCGCAGGTAGGGTTTCTGGGAAATAAGTTCAAGGTGGGAAGGGTAGGCTGGCTTTCTACCCCGGGGCAGGCAGAATCCTCAGACGACCTTCAATGACTCCCCTGTCCTTGAATGTGGCTTGTTGTTGCTCAGTTGCTCAGTCGTGTCCAACTCTGAGACCCCATCAACTGCAGCCCTCCAGACCTGCCTGTCCTTCGCTATCTCCCAGAGTTTACTCAAACTCATGTCCATTGAGTCACTGATGCCATCCAACAATCCCATCCTCTGTCAGCCCTTTCTCCTGTTGCTTCAGTCTTTCCCAGCATCAGGGTCTTTTCCATTGAGTCAGCTCTTTGCATCACATGGCCAAAGTATTGGAGCTTCAGCATCAGTCCTTCCAATGAACATTCAGGACTGATCTCCTTTGGGATGGACCAGTCGTGCCTGACTGGTTGGATCTCCTTGCAGTCCAAGGGACCCTCAAGAGTCTTCTCCTGCAACCAAGCATCAGAAGCATCCATCCTTCGGCGCTCAGCCTTATTTAGCCCTTGAATGTGGCTGGACGCTGCAATTTGCTTCTAGCCAGTAGGAGAGAGCAGGGTGATGGACGTTCCTCCTGTGGTTCAGTGATGCTCTGTGTGGCGTGGTCTGGGTGATGGGGGAGGTTCTCCTGCCAGCCCAGGGGGAGGGGGCTGCCCTGCTGGGAGAGGGGCTGAGAAGCAGGGAAGTCCAGTGTCCTCTGAGAGCCAGGAGTGGCCCCCGGCTGACAGACAGCAAGAAAGCAGGGACTTCAGTCCTTTTACCATGAAAAACTAAATTTTGCCAATAATCACGAGAGCTTAGACGAAGCCCCCAGGCTCCAGAGGTGAACAGGCGGGGCTGCTCCTAAGCTGCTGCCTTGGGAGACGCGGGCCACAGGAGCCCGCTGAGCCCAGACTCGGACCCATAGGAACCGTGTCATGAGCTGAACGAGTGCATCCCCGTCCCTAACCCAGCGTGACGGGGTTGGAAGGTGGGGCCTTTCGAGGTGATCAGCTCGTGGAGGTGGAGCCCTTGTGGATGGGTTAGTGTGCTCATAACATGGACCCAGAGAGCTCTCTTGCCCCCTTTCTGCCGTGTAAGGACATAATGAGAATACACTGCTGTATTTAAAATGGACCGCCTGTAGAGCACAGGGAACTCTGCTCAATGTCATGTGGCAGTCTGGATCGGAGGGGAGTTTGGGGGAGAAGGATACATGTATATGTATGGCTGAGTCCCTTTGCTGTCCACTGGAAACTGTCACAACATTGTTAATAGGCTATGAAAAGTAGTGAAAGTGTTAGTAGACCAGTCGTGCCTGACTCTCTGTGATTTCATGAACTGTAGCCCCGCCAGGCTCTTCTGTCCATGGAATTCTCCAGGCGAGAACAATGGAGTGGGTAGCCATTCCCTTCTCCAGTTAATAAGCTATACTCCAATACAAAATAAAAAGTTCCCCAAAACAGAACATGGCTATCTGCCCCTGAAAGAGGGCCCTGAGCAGAACCCAAGGGTGCTGGCAGCCTGACCTCAGACCTCCCAGCGTCCAGAACTGTGAGCAATAGATGTCTGCTGTTCATGAGCCACCCAGCGTGTGGGACTGTTACGCAGCCTGAGTGGAGGAAGACTGTGCAACACTGAGCGTGTGCTGCTTCAAGCCACTGTGTTTGTGCTCATTTGTTACGCAGCACGGATAGCTGTTACACCCCCTTCAGATCCCAGAGGCCAGGGGAGGGAGCAGTCACCCAAAGAGAGGGCAGCCTGAGCAGAGCTGTGGTCTGCAGGCATGAGCAGCCTGTGGTGCAGCTGGAGAATGCGACTGTGGCCTCACATTCCTGACGCCGCCCCCCCAATGGGAGTGTTCGCGACAGCAAACCCAGCCAGAAGGCAGCAGGGTAGGGCTGACAGTAACGTCTGATGGGTCAGCTTCCTGGGGCATAAAGCATGTGGAGAAGTGTGGACTGCAGAGTCAGAGGCGCAAATGGAATAGACATCTGGGACCCGGGCATTCTCAGACCAGCTATGGGAAGAAGAAGAGTTTTCCTCCATCTTCTTACCTATGTAGATGGACAGCCAAAAACAAGACAAAACAGAAAAAAATATATATAGAATTAAGGGTTTTGCCTCCATGGTAAAATTAGTAAACAAAAGTATATTAAGATCACTTAAATCTTGATTGTAAGTGGGCTAATCAAACCATCATCTTTACATAACTTGCTTTTTCTCAAGAGGTCCCTGAACTCTAATCACAAGTTAGACCCTAGCATTGTTTGAAGTCTACAGAGAGCCCATGGAATAAGCCTGGTTATAAATCAGACGGCTCTGTAGTTACTGGGTAAAGGAGATGGTCTCTAGAGAACAGTTTCATTGTTCTTCTTTCCCCCAGTTATTCCTTAGAAGATACAATTTATTCACTTCTCTGATAAGAAGGGATTTGTTTAAACACATTGTATCTTTATAGCCATAGAGTTGAAGACTTGTAGAATCTGTCTGCCAGTGCAGAACATATAAGAGACAAGTGTTCAATCCCTGGGTCGGGAAGATCCCCTGGAGAAGGGAATGCCACCCCACTCCAGTCTTCTTGCCTGGAGAATCCCGTGCACAGAGGAGCCTGGCGGGCTATAGTCCACGGGGTCGCAGAGTCAGGCCACTGAGCAACTGAGCAGCCGCCATGACAAAGCGCCAGCGACTGAATGTTTCCAACTCAGACACGCGTTGTCTTGCACTTCTGGCCACAACAAGCCCGAGATCCAGGCAGGGCTGGCTCCTTTCGAGGCCTGAGGGGGCATCTGTCCCTGCCTCTGTCTGAGTCTCTGGTGGCCTCAGGCGCCCCTTGTCTGTAGGTGATACTCTCCCTGACTTCACCTGGCTTCCCTCTATGTGGATCTGTCTTGTGTCTAAATTTCTGTTTTTTTAATGAGGACAGCTATGTAGCATTAGTGCCCACTGTGAGGACCTCATCTTAATCATCCACAAGACCCCAGTTCCAGATAAGGGCACATGCACAAGTCCTGGAGAGTACGATTTGAATATCTTTCAGGGGTGGGGCGGGGATACATAATTCAACCCAAAAGAGGCTCTAATGCCAACCCACAGTTTAAAGGCAAAGTCACGTTCAAGATCAGAGAGTCACGTCTTTCTGGTTTGCCCTACCCGCTTCATCTGGGGAAATAGGGAAATATCCTTTCAGGCAAACTGTTCCAGGGAAAGCTACTACATAAACATTAAATCATTAAAAAAATAAACGTGACTCACAGGTGGGTGGGAGGCCCTACTTGTATATTTGTACACTTTTTTTTTTAGTGTTTGCAGGGCCATAGTTAAAGAAGGGGAAATAACATACGACATGATTTACTTTTCCTCTGAAGGGTGTTGGCTGCAGCAGACGACGCTCACATTGCTGTTTATTGATCTTTCTTTATTCCCTCTTTGTTGTTGCTCTAAGAATAAGAACAATGCTTTTTCCTAAGTGCGTTAGGATGGCATCATAGAAGAGATTTCTATAATGGAGCAGTTTGGTTCTTAAAAAAAAAAAAAAAACAAGAGAGACTAAACCGAGCATTCTTTGCACACTTTGAAGACCCCAGCACCTCTGTGTCCTTTCCCGTCCTGTCTGCTGGGCTGTGGGTCCTGGTGGCTGTATGCTCCGTGCAGAATGGCTTCTTTGTAGTCAGGATCCCTTGCTGAAATAATATTCTGTAATTGCTCAGTCCTCCGCGGCCTGAGAAGACGCACCAGCAGCACATTTGGGAAATTGTCTTGCCTTTTCCAGCTCCTCCTGGTATCTGGCCTGTCAGTCAGCCAAACAATCAATCAGAAGACATTCAATCTCTGCATGGAGCCACTCACGGAGCTTTTCTGGGTTGGCTTGGGAGTGGGGAATGAAAAGGGGGTTATTATTTTCTGTGACACATGTTTCTTCAGATCCACTGCTTTTAAAAATGACATTTTTATTCAAATTAGTTGCAGTCAAAGGAAAGCAAGTACAGAGAAGCGTTCATTAATGTCCGGCCTCCTGCTGGCCTGGAGCGAGTCTGCTTCTGAAGCAGGCGGCCTAAACGCTGATCCGGCCCCGAGGTGCCCCGGCTGCGTTCATCAGGACATTGTTAATTTGCTTAATGGTGTGCTGTCGCACAGCTCTTACATGTGGCCGCCAAAAAGCAAGGATGCTCCACGTTGGGTCCGCAGCTGTGTTTTCTCCTTTAGTTGAGGGAACATGGAAAAGCAGATCGTAGGTCGGGACGTCTCATCAAGGTGGAGCCTCATGGTTCCTGTTGAAGGAGCTTCCAAACTCCTTGAATTTAGGCTAAAATTGAATGTCCATCTGAATGAATGGGTGTCTGTGATCGCATCAGTGGACGTGTGTGAGCTTAAATCTGCTGCTGCTGCTGCTGAGTCGCTTCAGTCGTGTCTGACTCTGTGGGACCCTATGGACTGCAGCCCACCAGGCTCCTCTGTCCATGGGATTTTCTAGGCAAGAGTACTGGAGTGGGGTGCCATTGCCTTCTCCCTTAAATCATCTACCTTCCTATAGAACAAAGCATATTGGGAGTTCACATACCTGCTGAAATAACCAGGTGAAACTGTGGTAAACTCCTCCCTAAGTTTTTTCCTTAATACTTCCTACTCTTAAGTGAATTTGGTCCGTGGTGTCTGGTCTGCATCCAACAACAGATAACCATCAGCAGCACCAACAGAGAATGGGGGTGGGGTGGCAGCTCAGAGGTGTGGTCAGATGTGCATCTGGCCTTTCCAAGCCCAGAGTCACATGGCAAAGAGATGCGGGAGCAAGGCTCCAACCGGCCGTCCTGCCTGTGACCCATGCGCTTGACTCAGCACTTGATCAGTATGCCTCCTTCCGGCCCCCCCGACTCACTCTGGAGATTATTATTTTGCCAAACTTTTGCCAAGCTGTATGAGATGGCATGAGAGGTGCAAAATAAGCTTTAAAAGTGTTTTCTGGACTTCCCTGGAGGTAGAGTGGTTAAGACTCTGAGCTTCCAATGCAGGAGGTGCAGTTTGGATTGCTGGTCGGGTCGGGGAGCTGGGATCCCACGTGTCAGCATGGCATGGCCATACATAGATAAATTAAATTAAAGCATTTTCTCTGTGTCCTCCAGGGGAAACACACTGACTAGTGACTGGTGACTGAGAAAACTCTATGTTCCCCAAGAGTGACAGGAATGGTAAAGGCTCCCATTACTTTCCATCAGGAACAGAGTTGTAAGTAAGCAGCAAGGAAAATATTGAGGGATAGAAGTCCTTGTCAAAAGCGAGACCGGCATATAATTTTGCAGTTCCAGTGACCTCAGTGTAATGGATCACTTTTAAAAAAAGGGTTTTTTTTGTTGTTGTTGCTGCATTTCATGAATACATTTTGTGTTGTATCTATTTCAAATAAGACCTCAAGATCTTAACACACTGCAGTTTGGAGAAAGCCTATTTATACTCTTATCTTTGAATTTAAGTAGACAAAGAGAAATTTACAGTGGAGAAGACAAAGAGACATACCGTGTGAATTATGAACAGTGTGGGTACAATACAAAATGACTGTTTATGCAGGATTAATGGAACTGATGTTTAGTCCACGGATCAGCTACATGCAGACTAACGGAAGGCATTACGTGAAAGGACTTGCAGATTTGTGTGGTTGACAGAATGTTATTCATTGTGAAAAAGTTAATCTAGTAAAAGTATACTTTCAGTGAGAGAGAGAGGGGGGCATGGCTACTACAATCAATATAAAAAATATTGAGTTTGGTGTCCGCAAGGCTCAGAGATACCAAGTTCCCAGAGAATGAACCTTCATGCATATTCCAGCATTTTCTCCAACACAGACTGTGTGACACTTGACAGCTATTATACATTACCTTGTAGATTTTAAAAGCGAGAAGTTGGCAATGGAAGGAGTCTGCATGGTGTGGGGAAAAGGTGATGGTTTTCAGAAGCAGACAGCCTAAAATCCTAAATCTGCTACTAAGCTAGGTGAACTTGGACTTCCTGGAAGATGGGAACATTCATTCCTCAGTCAGCCATTCAGCCAGCAGTTACTATGTGCTGCCAACATGCCAGCCGCAGTTTCAGGCACTAGAAACACAGCACTGAGCAACAACAGAGTCCTGTCTTAAGGACGGCAGATCCCAGTGGGAAGAGACAGCAAGTCCAGCAGGAGATAAAGAGATATGCGAAGGGCTCACGCGAAGTCGCTCAGTCGTGGCCGACTCTGTGACCCCATGGACCATAGCCCGCCAGGCTCCTCTGTCCACAGGATTCTCCAGGCAAGAAGACTGCAGTGGGTTGCCGTGGCATCCTCCAGGGGATCTTCCCCACCCAGGGACCAAGCCTGCACCTGTTAAGCCTCCTGCATTGGCAGGTGGGTTCCCTACCACTAGCGCCACCTGGGAGGCCATGCCAGGCGGTGACGGATGCTTGGTGTTCATTTCCTCGGACCGCCAAGTTTGGATAACAGTCGGACTGCCAAGTTTGGGTAACAGTGCACCACAGACTGAACAGCTTAAGATGATAGAAATGTATCCCCTCACAGTTCTGGAGGCTGGAAGTCTAAAATCAAGTGTCAGCAGGTCCAGAAGGTTCTAAGGAAGGATGCTTTTTGCCTCTTCCCAGTCTGGTGGCTGCCTGTGGTCCTGGGCTCACAGCTGCGTCACTTCCACCTGCCGCCACTCAGGGTCACACGGCCTTCCTGCGTGTACAGCGGTGGGTCCTCTTCTTCTAAGGAGCCCAGTTATCCTGGATTCAGGGCCCTCTTAATCCTATAACATCATTTTAGCTCCTTACATCTGCCAAGACCCTATTTCCAAATAAGGTCATGTTCTGGGTGGACGTGAATTTGAGGGGGACACTCTTTGTGAAAAAGCTGGCTTAAAACTCAAAACATTAAAAAACTAAGATCATGGCATCTGGTCCCATCACTTCATGGCAAATAAATGGGGAAACAATGGAAACAGTGAGAGACTTTATTTTCTTGGGCTCCAAATCACTGCAGATGGTGACTGCAGCCGTGAAATTAAAAGACGCTTGCTCCTTGGAAGAAAAGCTACGATCAACCTACATAGCACATTAAAAACCAGAGACCTTACTTTGCCGATGAAGGTCTGTCTAGTCAAAGCTATGGTTTTTCCAGTAGTCATGTATGGATGTGAGAGTTGGACTGTGAAGAAAGCTGAGTGCCGAAGAATTGATGCTTTTGAACTGTGGTGTTGGAGAAGACTCTTGAGAGTCCCCTGGACGGCAAGGAGATCCAACCAGTCCATCCTAAAGGATATCAGTCCTGAATATTCATTGGAAGGACTGATGCTGAAGCTGAAATCCAATACTTTGGCCACCTGATGTGAAGAGCTGACGCATTGGAAAAGACTCTGATGCTGGGAGGGATTGGGGGCAGGAGGAGAAGGGGATGACAGAGGATGAGATGGTTGGATGGCATCACCGACTCAATGGACATGGCTTTGGGTGGCCTCCGGGAGTTGGTGATGGACAGGGAGGCCTGGCGTGCTGCAGTCCATGGGGTCACAGGGTCAGACATGACTGAGCACCTGAGCAACAGGCGTACCTGGGGCGTGTCTCTTCTCTCCTGCCTGGATTACCTTGCTGTCCCAGCTCTCAGACAGCACATTAAGAAATTTCTCCCTCTGGATTTGATTTGACCAACTCCTCCAACCAAGAAGTTCCTTCCTACCTAGCCAGTCACCTGACAAAGGATCTGACATTTTTTCCGTTGCTGAAAGGACTGCGTTTCAGGGCTTGTATCCGTTCACGTCCATCAGGTGAGCTTTCGTAAGGAGAATTCCTGCTGACCCAGGATACCTGCAAAACCTGCAGAGCAAGGAGACCTGCCTGGGGTTGGAAATAAGCCTCATGCCTTAGGTTCTGTGCTCACTGCTAGTTATCTCTGCAGAGTCTCTGGCGGCCTGGAGAGGAGCATGGCTAGGTTCTAGAAACCTCTCTCAGGTCTTTTACTTCCGAAGTGGCCCTGCGACTGATCTAAGTCAATGGCCCTTGAATGTTTACATGTCTTTTAAAACTGAGCTCATCGTTGTACTTGTTGTTTGAAAACCATTTGGATGAGTGGAAGGGGTATAAGGTGACGTTATGAATGAATATATTGCCCATAAATGAATCCTCAGTCCATCTCTCGGATTGTTTATCAAGCCTCATAAGCCTTTACAAATATCTTCTTATTTTGTTCCCATTTCGTCATGTCCTCACTTGTGCTTAGTACGTGGATTGTGGAATGATGTTTTACTGCTCTGTAGAGCTTCCTGTGATGTGCTTGGTGGGCGCTGGGAGGCATTCTAATGCTTCACTTAAGAAACTCTGAGCCTCGGGACTGGGGAAAAACTGCACCCCCCAACTCCACCCCCCAAGATTATTCATTTGCTTGACAACCCAGGGGAGAAACTGCTAAATATACTGACACAAAAATGTTTGCTAACCAGGCTGTTTACGGTGTCGTTAATGGACTTGGGTAAGCTTTTTTGAATTCCAAATCAAAACCATTCTTTTCTTTTTTTAACTTTTTATTTTGTATTGGGGTATAGCCAGTTAACAATGTTGTGATAATTTCCGTGGACAGCAAAGGGACTCAACCACCCACATACATGTGTCCATTCTCCCCAGACGCCCCTCCCGCCCAGGCTGCCATATAGCACTGTCGAAGCTGTTCTTCTCACCCTTTGACATGTCTGAGACGGAAACGTCTGGAAGGCAGCAATAACTGACACAAGCTCAGCAGCAAAGTGTCATGATGGGCTTCTGAGAAACACAACCAGACCTTCTGTCTGGTTGCAGGATGTGGAAGCACAGCAATCGCCACTAGAAAGAGGCAGTCATTTGCAGAGCGATTAGGGAACATTGCTACCAACGATGCTTTTTGCCCTGAAGCCAAGCCTTGAATGCGGCTCAGCAGAGATGAATCCGTGAACTTTCGGCGCGTCCGCGTTCATCTACGGTGAGATTTAACATGACGGCTGTAGTCTTTGACGCACCCACAGGCAACAGCGGTTTCGTTTGGTTAGTTTTCGGTGCTTCCTTTTGTTTGGGGCGTCCTAGGACCGCAGCCTCGGACGGGCAGCCGGGGAGCGCGGCCGGAAGGCGGAGCCCGGCCAAGCCGGGAGCTTCGGTCCAAGCGCGTCCCTGACACGCTTGTGGCCCCCCTTGTGTGGGAAACAAAGCCGGCGCGGGGCTTTGTGTGGGATTGCTAATGACGATCCGCCGCAGATCCACTTTCTTATTAGCGCGGGGTTTGTGCGACTGTGTGCTCACCAGAAGCAGGGTCACAGTCATTGTGCAGTGTCCTGGAAAAACACAAGATCCTTCCAAAACCCTTTGAAAACGTGAGGCTCATTAGAAGGCACGAACGTGGTCCTCAGACGGGAGTGCCCTCCTTAGAAAGCTGTCGCTGTTTACCTAACGTCTGGGCCTCGGGCTCGCTGAGCGCGACCTCCCCTGGTTGAGACTTCTGTTTCCCTCGGTTTTGTCAGCTGCTCTTTTAATGCAGTCCCTTTCTCCACTGTCGCTCTAAATGACATTTATAAAATGTTTGTCTTAGGCCTCTTCTCTTGTTTTCTCAGCACCTTTTCCTGTAGAACTAATTCTCTTCCAATCTTCTTGGTGTTCAGTCGCTCAGTTGTGTCCGACTCTTTGCAACCCTGTGGACTGCACCACGCCAGGCCCCCCTGTCCATCACCAACTCCTGGAGTTTGCTCAAACTCATGTCCATTGACTCAGTGATACCATCCAACCATCTCATTCTCTGTCCTTCCCTTCTCCTCCTGCCCTCAATCTTTCCCAGCATCAAGGTCTTTTCAAATGAGTCAGTTCTTCGCATCAGGTGGCCAAAGTATTGGAGTTTCAGCTTCAGCATCAGTCCTTCCAATGAATATTCAGGACTGATTTCCTTTAGGATGGACTGGTTGGATCTCCTTGCTGTTCAAGGGACTCGCAAGAGTCCAATCGAATTCCAGTCTAAATAATTACAAAATCTCTGTTCCAAATCTCATCTTATCTGAGCTCTGATCTCTTACTGCTGATCGCCTAAATATCTTGCTTCTACTAAAACTGAAACTAGATTTCACATCCAACTTATTTCCCCTCTTCCCTCCTCCCAGTAAAAAATACAGCCCTTCTGATTTTCAAAACTTAATCTTTGCTTTCATCAGTGTTAAACATGATGAGTTCAAGAGCTTCACCCTCATAACCTGGCACTTTCCTGCTCCCCATTTTCTTCTCCCAGAGAGCAAGTGTTTGGAGTTCTTTTAGCCTTGCTGGGGGTGGGGTGGGGCAGTATTTCCTCCTTGTCACAAGTAACCTGTGTTGCTCCTTCTTGCATTTTTCCATTTTAGGCATGGTCTATCTCACCACCGTCACACACTGTCCACGTATCCTCCCCGAATACTTAAATCACAGTTTTGGTTAGACCAACTTTCAACAATTCCTTTGACTGTGTGCACGCACGCTGCTGAGTAATGCGGTATTTTTAAAGGCTGTTCTCCCTTCTTGAGGGATGTGACTTTAAGCCCACCTTCACTTGTGCTCAGTTGTCCCGTCTGGGACTCTCTATCTGTTTTTTCCAGAGAATAAACTCTGAAGGGGCTCATCATTGATGGTTTCAAACTGTGGTGCCGGAGAGGACTCTTTGAGAGTCCCCTGGCCAGCAAGGCGATCTAACCAGTCCGTCCTAAAGGAAATCAGTCCTGACTTCTTTTGAAGGACTAATGCTGAAACTCCAATACTCTGGCCACCTGATGTGAAGAGCTGATTCATTTGAAAAGACCCTGATGCTGGGAAAGATTGAGGGCAGGAAGAGAAGGGGATGACAGAGGATGAGATGGTTGGATGGCATCACCAACTCAATGGACATGAGTTTGGGCAAACTCCAGGAGATGGTGATGGACAGGGAGGCCTGGCATGCTGCAGTCCATGGGGTCGCAGAGAGTCAGGCTTGACTGAGGGGGTGAACAACAAACTCTGAAGGGCAATCAACGTCTCACAGGGAAGGCAGTGTTACAGGAGATCTAGCAATACTGGTGCTTCCTGAATAGATTGGCGGCCTCCTCTTTTACAGACTGCCTCTCCTCCCTTCCGGAGGAGCCTGGGTCCGCAGCCCTCTGTCCTCAGGAGCTCCGCCCACAGGGGAGGCTCCCCTGCCCTCGCCTCCGCAGCCGCAGGCCTCCCCTCCTCCTGCTGACCCGGCCAGCAGCCCCTCAGACCTGCGCTGCTTTCCTTCCCCACTCCCCCCACCCCTCCCTCTCTTCCTTCTTCCATCTCTATCACTTTAACGTCCACTACCATTTCTGTGGGATTTCTTGAGAGATCAGAGTTCAGTATTTCGGTCTGCTTTCTCTAGCCAGAAATTGGTCTTGTTCTTAATCGAGGTTGTGTACAATGACTTCATGGATATTTTTTTTCACTAGTTCTTCCGCACATGTGTCCTTTACCATCGCTCCTCGGTCTTCTCCTGGTTGTGGTCCAGGTTTAGGATGCTGATAGCTGGTTTCTGGGGTGAGTGCGCCCAGGGACGGCTGGGCTGTTGGGTCTGCTGCCCGCTAACTCACGCTGCACACATTCAGTGCGGGCCACCTGCTCTTCCCAGGTTTTGTGCTGTCTGAATGACTGGGAGTTCCTCATTCTCTGACACGGGCCTCAAATACTGCACTTCTGTGTTAGCAAATTGCAAAGAGAGGACATGAAGACCTGTCTTCCCACTAATGGGTAAATTTGCGCTGCAGTGCCTTTTGTGGTTTTTTCTGGATGAGAAGCCACAAGGAACTGAACTTTATGTGGGGCACAAGCAGGCTGATTCCTACTTTCTTATGGGTGCGCTGGTCACCCAGCATGGAAAACTGAGTCAAGGGACCGCAGACTCCTCTAGAGGAGAAGGTGAGATCTAAAGAGGTAAACCGCACAGTAAGTCAGCTGTGCGCTCTGCTGGGACCCTCGGCAGGCATGACTGACTTCTCCTTGTCCCCAGGATCCGCTCGGCATCACCTCTTGTAGGAAGCCTTCTTTCACTGCCAGACCACCCTCCTAGGTCGATTTGAGAATATTTTAAAAAACACTTATGTATTTATTTGGCTGCGTCAGGGCCTAGTGAGGTCACATGGGATCTTCTGTTGCGGCTCCAGGATTCTCCAGGTGCCTGGGCTTAGCTGCTCCACGGCAAGCGGGACTGTAGTTCCCCGACCAGGGATTAAACCCACGTCCCATGCGTTAACAGGCAGATCCTGGGCCCCTGGGCCAGCAGGGAAGGCCCCGATTTGAGGGTCTTTACCGATGCCCCAGATCAAAGTGGAAACAGCGTCAGACTTTATTTTTCTGGGCTCCAAAATCACTGCAGATGGTGACTGCAGCCACGAAATTAAAAGACGCTTACTCCTTGGAAGGAAAGTTATGACCAACCTAGATAGCATATTCAAAAGCAGAGACATTACTTTGCCAACAAACGTCCGGCTAGTCAAGGCTATGGTTTTTCCTGTGGTCATGTATGGATGTGAGAGTTGGACTGTGAAGAAGGCTGAGCACGGAAGAATTGATGTTTTTGAACTGTGGTGTTGGAGAAGACTCTTGAGAGTCCCTTGGACTGCAAGGAGATGCAACCAGTCCATTCTGAAGGAGATCAGCCCTGGGATTTCTTTGGAAGGACTGATACTAAAGCTGAAACTCCAGTACTTTGGCCACCTCATGCGACGAGTTGACTCATTGGAAAAGACTCTGATGCTGGGAGGGATCGGGGGCAGGAGGAGAAGGGGACAACAGAGGATGAGATGGCTGGATGGCATCACTGACTCAATGGACGTGAGTCTGAGTGAACTCCGGGAGTTGGTGATGGACAGGGAGGCCTGGTGTGCTGCGATTCATGGGGTCTCGAAGAGTCGGACATGACTGAGTGACTGAACTGAACTGAACTCAACACATCAAACTGTGCTTACCCTCATTGTTGAGGATTCCTACTCAGTTCTTACTCTTGGGCTCCCTTCAGATTGTAACAGCCCTTCTCCTAAAGCATCCTCCTTTCAGACAGTTATTACCACACAAGTGGCAAGGTTGCCATACACCATCATCACTTTGATCGAACTTGCATAGCCTTCAGGTCTCTGTGGCAATATACGCACATCTTAGCGTGGGCTGTTTCTACATATGTCTACTTTCAGCAAGTTTTTCACTTTGAAGATTTTGTCCTCGAATTCTTTGAGTGGGAGGCCCTAACCAGAGCGGCCTGTATCCTGATGACGTCTGTCATGTGTCTAGCTCCCAGACTTCCCGGGAGAATTGGGCAAAGTGATGTACATACACGAAAATACTGTGTCAACAGGAATGTGCCAGAAGGACACAAGGCATTGTTTTTGCAACACATCCTAGTCTTTATTTACAGTCCAACCTGAAGTTTGGATTAGAAAATGACTTTTAATCTGAGAAAAAATCAGTAATTTAACAGACCCATAGATGTATATGTAATGCAAGCTGTCTTATGTGTCTAAAAGTACAATGATTAGAGTTTTACCAGTTTTTCTTTCCTTTTTTTTGCAATGGGCTTAAGATTTTATCATTTGAAAGTGCCTATCTCACCCACCCTGCACAATATTAAAAAAATAAATAAAACTCGTGTTCAGTTCTACATAAAAACTATGATCATTTTGCAACTATAATTAATTTAAAATACACCTGAAGTAGACTACAGATGGGCTTCCTGATGGCTGAGCGGTAAGGAACCTGCCTGCCAGTGCAGGAGATGTGGGTTCATCCTTGGGTTGAGAAGATCCCTGGAAAAGGAAATGGCAACCCACTTCAGTATTCTTGACTGGGAAATCCCATGGACAGAGGAGCCTGGTGAGCTGTAGTCTAGGGGGTCCCACGACAATCAGACACAACTTAGTGACTAAACAACAACAGACTGCAAATACAAGAGATACTATAAATTAATTAGCATTTACTGTGGAAAAGATACTATAAATTAATTAGCATTTACTGTGGAAATTTTATGTAGCTTCCTGTGTCTTTCAGTTGTGGACTATGGGTCTCTAATTTAAAAAAATTTAATTAAATACATGAACCAAAGCTTTTTTCCTTACTTTTTGATTGGTATTGATATTCACTAGAAATCTCATCAATCAACCTTGACTATAATACTTATATTTGAGTAGGGAAAATATAAATATGAGCTTTCCCACTCTATCATCCTTCAGCGCCCTTTGCCTGATTTAAATCTAACATGCACCAGTTTAACAGTTAGGTTCTTATACTTTTACATACCAGAAGCAAAGTAGGTTACAATTCTAGAAAACATATGTTAACATTACTATCAACCTTCAGAATACAAAAAAGGTGTAATGGGAAAATGTTCATTCTTTGAAATATCACAGGGGCAAAAAACAGCTATTGTCAGATTTTGAGTTTTTCCTATTTTTTAATATTAAAAATTGTATATACTCCAATAAGGGAATAGTCAGCCCATTTCTCCTTTCTTACCTCCTTCCCTCCTGCCTTCACTACCCCCATCCTTCTTTCCACTCCCAGGTTATGTGATTCTAAAGAAGGGAAGAAACTCCAGTTTGAGAAGCTGATTCCCGATGAAGAATCTAGGGCATCTGCTTTTGTAAGAGCAATGCTGGTGGGCAGGTGGGTACTTCTTCTAAAATTGTAGATCCAAGAGGAAGGTTTATGGATGATGCAGCTATCACCATATTCCTCATACTTAACACAGAGCTGGCTGGTAGCAGATGCTAGGTCAGACTTCCTGGAATGAGTTCATCTGCATAACTGGACCATCACAATTCAGATCATATCACTGTATGGCCCAGAGTCAATAAATATAACTCAGACTAAGTCTAGATCTACAAGCTCGCATGGGGCTCAAACAAGGAGACACAGACTCTGGTCCATGTGCTTTTGCCCAGAACTTTAATCTTACAGGGCAAATGTAGAAACTAAGATGCAGGGGCAAAGTTGGAAAGTGAGTGCCTTTCTACTGCTCCTCCAGGTTTCGCTGCCAGTTTTCGAGTCGTCTCCATATACTCACCCTAGCTTTCTCCTTCCTCTCTAGCCATGTGACCCTAGAAAAGATGCTGAACCTTTCTGAGTTCTTCTCTACAATGAGAATCATATACAAGTCTTAAAGGGGTTAAAGAGATCACATCAGAAAACATGTGACAGGCTTGACAGTGGTCTGGCCTGGGGCTGCCAGCTACAATGCGGAGCACCAGGTTAAACTCAAATCTCAGGCAGTGACATTTTTCCATATACAGATGCCCACATATTGCAGTTACTGGGTGTCTTGTATTTGCGAGACCTGGCCACCCCATCATGGCATGTTATGTGATGTTTCCTCATGCAACATGGCATAGGTTTGGTGAATGTTTCCTTGGTAAGTGTTTCCTCATTTCCACTTCCTCACAAGATCATCTAAAAAGAACACCAGATGCTGCCTGATTTAAATGTTGCTAAATTGTGGTCGAAGGACAGAGAGATAAGGAAAGATGACTCTCGCAAAATCCGCTATCACCATATTTTTATTTCCACAAATAGTAAAAAAAAAAAAAAAAAACATAAAAATACTGAAGGCCAGTCTAGTGTCCCACCTGATTCACTCTTTATGGAGCTTAAGTAAATCATGGTTCTTCAAAGTGATGCATTTTTATCTAGAAATCTAAATTATCTTTATATCTATATATCTTTATAAATAAAAAATAAATTTATATTTATATTAAATATAAATTTATATTATCTTCATATATCTTTATTTTTCATGTTTATAGCATAGTTTTCAGTGAGAAAACTATGGGATGGGATAGAAATTGTAAAATCGTTATGATCTCTACACCATTAAAGTACACAGAAAAAAATCTAAAGGAAATATGTGAAAATAACTCCGGGTCACTGGAGTTTTTTTTTTTTTCCCTCAAATTTGTATCTTTATATATATTGACCAAACTTTCTATAATGAACTGATTACTCTTAAGTAATATTTATAGTTCTCTCTTACTTTAGATTTTTAATTTTTCAATTGTTTTAAATTATAAGTAAAATTTTAATGAATTAAGTGGCGGGAAGCTTAATTTTAAACTTTTAATTATGAACAAAATGTAGAAATTCAGATTGTAGCAAAACCATACAGTTGATCTTAGAAAAACAAAACCTTTGTTCTGAAGTATGAAACAAGCAGGAAAGTGCATCAAGCACAAATGTATGGCCGAACACATTTTTTTAAAACAGACCCAAGTGCCCACCGCCTGGGTCAATACACAGGACACTGTCAATGTCCCGGGTGCCCCCTCCCCCTGCCACGTGCTCTATTTCCAGTCACGAACCACTCAGTTCCACCTCATTGGTCTGTTAGTTACTTCCTTCCTTTTCATTTCAGTTTTGCCATCTGAATCACGCCCTAAACCGTGCAGGTTAGCGTGGCTGTTTCTGAACTTGACACAACCGTGATCCTCTGGCACACCTTCCACCGCCTCTGGCTGCTCTCACTCAACGTGCTGCTAAGGTTCATCCGCACCGCCCGGCACTGGGGAATTTAGCCACTGTTGCTGCGTGTTGGTTTTTCGGACTCTGCTGGCACTTGTTTACCTTTTGCTGTTGGTGGACGTTTGGCTGATCCCGGCCGTGGCGCCGGGAACCGTGGCTGCCAGCAGCTCCCGTGTCTCCTGGTGCACAGTGCTCACCGGACTGACGTTCTCACCTCTGTGAGCTGACGTTGTTTTGTGCTAATGAGATTTCTACTCACTCGTGACCATAAAAGGGAAAACTGATAAAGACCCTGGAGTTTGGAAGTCTGAGGCTATGGATCTTATTGTCATAGACTGGCTCCTATTTGTGACAAATTCATATTCTCAAGGACTGAAAACACAGCAGTTTCCTTAAATGTCAAAATAAACCTGCTGTTACTTTAAATGCATTAGAAATTCTTTTAAATGGCAAGAATCAGCCTTAAGAGCCTCTTTATTTCAAATTAATGTCATCTAAATGTGAAAGCCTCTGCTTTGTGACTAACAAAAACATTTGCCA
This sequence comes from Bos mutus, assembly GCF_027580195.1. Taxonomy (NCBI): domain Eukaryota; kingdom Metazoa; phylum Chordata; class Mammalia; order Artiodactyla; family Bovidae; genus Bos; species Bos mutus. The sequence continues at coordinate 61,157,862 of NC_091640.1, forward strand.
ATATTCCAATTTAGACAATTTTGCCTTCAGCCAAAAACCAGAAATTTCTTGAGCTGGTAGAGATTTTTAGAGATGCTTCATTTCATAAACCCTTCATTTCATAAATCAGTAACTGAAGCCTTCTTGAGGCCAAATGCCTTCCAAGTTCCTGGTTAACTAGTTAGTATAGAACCAGGACCAGAATGAGGACTTTCTGACTTCCAACCTTAGGTATTATTTTTGTTGTCATTCAGTTGCTCAGTCGTGTCTGGCTCTTTGTGGACCCATGGACTGCAACATGCCAGGCTTCCCTGTCCTTCATCTCCCAGAGTCTGCTCAAACTCATGTCTATTGAGTCAGTGATGCCATCCAAACATCTCGTCCTCTCTTGTCCCCTTCTTCTCCTGCCTTCAATCTTTCCCAGCATCAGAGTCTTTTCCAATCAGTTGGTTCTTCTCATCAGGTGGCCAAAGTATTGGAGCTTCAGCATCAGTCCGTCCAATGAATATTTAGGGTTGATTTCCTTTAGGATCGAGTGGTTGGATCTCCTTGCTGTCCAAGGGACTCTCAAGAGTCTTCTGCAATACCACAGTTCAAAAGCATCAGTTCTTCTGGACTCAGCCTTCTTTATGGCCCAGCTCCCACATCCGTACATGACTACTGGAGAAACCATAGCTTTGACTAGATGGACCTTTGTTGCCAAAGTGATGTCTCTGCTTTTGAATATGCTGTTAGACACTAGAGAGAAGAGATTGCAGTAATGCAGCTTCAGGATAAGGAAGGTTGGCAATTACCAGGAGCGGAACCAGCCAAGAAAGAATCCCTCATCCAACCCCCAGCCTTCAGAGGGAGCACGATCCTGCCAACACTGTGATTTTGGACTTCAGCCTCCAGACTGTAAGAGTTTCTGTTGTTGGAGCCATCCAGGTCATGGTACTTTGTTATGGCAGCTGTAAGAAACAAATATATCTAGGAGTCCAGCTCAGTGGATTTGGTGGGAAACGGGAAAACAACAAGATTTCTAGGGATTGAGAGTGTCTCCTATAATCTATTCTGGGGCAGAAAAAGAGAATTCCCATGCCGATTCCTCAGGGTATAATTAATGCCTCTAAGTATAGGAGAATCATCTGGAAGATGTGTGTTTGTGTGCTACGTCGATTCAGTCATGTCCGACTCCTTGTGACCCCACGGACTGTAGCGCGCCAGGGCTTTGTCCATGGGCTTCCCCAGGCAAGAGCACTGGAGTGGGTTGCCATGTCTTTCTCCAGGGCATCTTCCCGACCCAGGGATCGAACCTGGTCTCTCGGGTCTCCGGCATTGGCAGGGGGGTTCTTTACTACCAAGCCACCTGGGAAGCCCCTACCTCTGGAGGATACTTTTTCATTTTTAGTTGTGGAAGATTCAGGGGGAAAAGGTTTGGAATGTTGTAGGAAGGATACTTGTTAGATGTGAATCTTCACTGAAAGAAGTATTAGGCTACTGTTAGAACCCAAAATAGGATTCTAAAAGTTGGGCATCAATTTTCACTATGAATATATTTAAATGTATCAATATTATAGGACCCCAGTATTTAAAACAATTGTCCGATGAAGTCATATAAGAGAAAGAATAAAGTACTTTGGGAAGAAAAATCTATAGTCTAATGTATAGTTTATATACCTAGGTTTTCATATATCCCATTTGCCTGAAATAAAAACCATCTCTACAAAAGAAGAAAGTAGGTCAATTTTAACTAAAGCTTAAAAAAAATGACAATGCCTATAAACTTTCTTAGGGAAGGTATTTTTGTCTATACTATTCACTGGGGCGGGGTAAATGATGCCTACATTTAAAAGCTTAATAAATACTTGCTGAATGAATGTCCCAGGTAATTCATACTGTTACCAGAAGTGGTAGGATTCCATGGCCTCAATTTTTTTCTCTAATACTTCATTGTTGTGACAAGAAGAAACACATCTCATTTGTTTCTGTGAGGAATGAGAAAGAGACAAAGAATTAGGAGACAAACAAGCGTGCACTAAGATCTGAAACGTTACCAGGCCGTATGCATAAAGTAGGCTACCTAGAGCCAGGCACAATCTTGATAAGAGCTCACGTGGTAAGTCTGCGAGGCATGGGTGAAGCCTTGGAGAGCTGAGGAGGTGTCACCCTGCCAGTGAGCAGGGAACATGTGGATTCAGGTTGGCTACCCTGGGCCCATTTACTGCACTGAGTAGTTATTTGCTATCGTAGTAAAAGAGAATGAGTAAACAGTGAGCAATCTAGGGACGGTTAACCACTAGTAGCTCAAAGGATATACAAATGTGAAACTATAATTAGATTCCTGTTCATCCTGTACTAACTACTGTATTACATGGTATGTTGCATCTTTCTGAGTTTATTTCTGAACACAGCTGAGAACTTAACAATTCAGACTGAAACCATCCTCTATCAATTCATGCCTCCATTAAGATTCCAACTGCTTGTATTAGAAAAAAAATTCCAAAGATGGCTTCTTTTTATCTTGGATCTAAGGATGCAAACAGGATTAACCTAGATGCAAAACACAGCAAGTCAGTTATCAATCACACAGCATAAAATAAATTGTAACAGAAAAATTGAAAATTACATTCTCTTTTTCTATACTTAGCTGTGAAAATATTTTAACAAGTTGGCATCAGGGTTTGCAACTTTTACATCTGTTGTTTCTTTGGGGGATTATCTTTTCACATTGGAAGTTGTGATTCTTTGAAAAGTGAGGCTTGTTACAACTGTGTATTAGATTGTACACGTGGGACATTTTAGAGGGCTGGGGAGCAACTGTGAGTTACCGTGGTTTCAAGATACTGTCCTAGTCCCCATTCTACTTGTTAAGTAGGAAAAGCTGCGATTTCCTGGGTATCTGGAAAACATTTGCTCTCCACTGAAATCCTTTCCTCATTCAGAGAATTTGTACAGCGTGGCTTGGCTCATATGGTCTGGGGGATGTTCCATGATACTAGCAAACTCCAAGTTTCATTGTCATTATCACCATCTTATTATAACTCTGAGGTTCCAGTTGGTCTCGTGTTCAGGGTACTGTCTATGCTTTACGAACTCCTATTTCTTTCTCTCTCCTCTCACCCGCAAGTTCAGTCGCTTTATTGAAGGTTTGGAAGTGGAACCAGGCAGCGGTCCCCAACTTTTTTGGCACCAGGAATGGGTTTCGTGGAAGACAGTTTTTTCATGAACTAGGGCAGGGGTAGGGGGGGTAGATTCGGGATGCTTCAAGGGTATTACATTTACTGGGCACTTTATTTCTAATGTTATTATTAACCAGCTCCACCTCAGATCATGAGGCATCAGACCCCGGAGGTTGAGGACCCCCAGAACCAGGGATGGGTCACACCGTGGACCCTTGCCCTTCTGCTCTCCCTCTGGTTTTTATGCTTTTGGATACAATGGGATATGATCTCTTGTAGATTATACACACTATGCCTGAAGTAGTTTCTCTACATAAAAATTATATCCTTCATTCTCCCTCCCTTCATCAAAAGAACAAAAAGGACCCACTGTTTTTGAGGCTGGACTGGACTTCCTTTTTCTTCACCTTGAGATATTTGACCATAATTCACTGCCCCCTATCTCCTCCCAATGTTAGTAACCCTTCACACCACGTCTGGCAGGTAGGTAAGAAGACTCTCCAACCTCTTCCTGCTCCAGTGCTTTGCATACTAAATTCTCTGGCCAATGCTTTTTCTTTAATTTTTTTCCGGGGGAAGTTTTTGATTACATATACCTTCAAGGGGTAAACACAGTTCCTAAAGGACAGAAAGGCAGAGTGGTGGTGACTGTCAAACTGCAGAAGGCCCACAGCTGATTAAGAACAGCGCTGTAACCGAGAGGACATGCATGGACCCTGGGCCAGGGGTGACAGTATCTCTGACTGGAACAAACTCCCCTTGAGTTTATTACCTTAGCTACATAAACATAACTCTAGAAAGCTGATATATGAGAGTTAATATATATTTCTTAATATGCAAAAAATTAGAGGCTTAGAGGAATCCATGAAGGAACTAAAAAATATACAGAAATGTAAATAGTCCACGTTTTAGTACTGAAATTTAACGTGTTTTTAAAGTTTAACTCAGTTTCATTTGTTTCTGAAAATTTCGTCCAAAGTGAGGTCTGTATTGTTGGACTCCTTAGACTAGGTCAGTTCCCTCATTTTTATTTCTTCCCATGACGCCTGGTGTTTTCCCCTCTTCCACATCCCTCTCACCTGTTGAACCTCTTTGCCTCTAATCTATAAACTCTGTAAAGGCAAGGGCAGTGTCTGATTTATTCCACTGCTGTAACAGACTGCTTGGTATATGTTTATAATTGTTTGTTAAATTAATTGTATTTTATGTCTCTCGGAAAAATTTGCATTCTCCCTAATTTTACAAAAGTAATTCTGAGCTGTTGATTGAATTGAAATGGAATAAACATGTTTCATGAGGCCAAGAGGTAATAATTCAAAAGAAAAATATAAAAAGTCATCTACAGGAATTTCAAGAGTCAAGATAATATTTTTTTGTCCTGTAACTTCTACTCTTCAGTGAAACTGTGTAGATAACCCAAGTACAACTTTCTCTGCCCTTATTAGTTTCTATTATTTCAGCTACAAGTTCCAGTTTTTCTTCCCTCTCTGTTTCTCTCTCCTTCCTCTTTCCTCAAACCCCCTACCCTCAATTCACCCCCAGGTTTAGTAACTTTATTGATGTTAAGCAGGCCCGCGACTGTTTGCAGCTGCAGAAGTCTTACATGTAAAAATCCAGATTTATGAAACAATACGGAGGAATGGTAATTCCATTAAAAAGGTTTACCAAATTCTTTTAAATAGTAAACTGCTCTAATCCAGCCTACAATATTGTTTTAACCGACAAGAAAGTACAACTTTTTACGGCACGACTAACATTGTGGTCGCAGAATATAATTTTTTCTGAATATTGAAGGAAAAACCAAGGGAAGACGTTAAAAGAGAACACAGGGCCCGGATCTTCTGTCCCACGTGTCTCCATTCCAGCGTTACCTCTGCTTCCCATCGCCTTCTGTGTCCTCAGTCCTTGTGGACCTCAAGCTGAGCAGGGAGAGGGCCCGGTTCTCGGCCGTTCTCCTCACACAGGAGCTGCAGAGGGCCGGGCCGGGGCGGCACGACTGCCTCCGGGCGAGTTCATAGGTGCTGAGGGGAAGACCGAGCGCCCGGACCTTCGTGCCATCTGGAGTCTGAGCCCTGTCTCAACTAGCTCGGGGAAAGCCTCGGGGAGCAGGAATTGGCGGGTAACTACAAGTTCACAAACCGAGCATCCCTGAGCATCGACTCCAACATCAGAGGGCACCAGACCCACTGTCCGGGGCCCGCGGCGGGCCGCAAGACGGGGAGGTGCTGGAGGATCTCTGGAACTTGTAGTTCGCCACGGCCCCCTCGGGGACGCCCGACCGCGGCCTGGAACTACAACTCCCAGGTGGCATCGCGCGCCGCCCGTCCCTCGGCCCCTCCCCTCTCGGGCCCGCGCAGGAAGCCCCCGGGCCTGGCGGCGCGGCCCCGCCCCCCAACGCCGTCACGCTTGTTTACCCCGAGGCCCCGCCCCGCGCGCCCGCCCGCCGGGTCGCTGTCACGCGGGTAATGCATATTCATGAGGCGCGCCGCCCGCCGGCCTCCCGCCCGGCGCTCCCGGCGCGCGATTAATATTCAATGAGGCCGGCTCGGCGGCTGGCTAGGCGGCGCGAGGCGAGGGGCGGGCCGGGGGCGGTGGCGGCCGGGCGGGCGCGCGGGATGGAACACCGAGACGCCGACGGAGCGCTCCGAGCAGCCACATAATCGCCTGGAACGGCCGCGCAAACGCCACTGGCGGCGCCGCCGCCCCCCGCTCGCTGTGCGCCCGCCGGCCCCCGAACCGGGGCCGCGCCGAGCCCCGCCGCCATGGAGCCCGCGGCCGCGGAGACCCGCGCGGAGGGCCGGGCCGCGGCGGGCGGCCCCGGGCCCGCGCTGACCGCGGCGCCGGGCCGGGCGGGAGGCGCGGCTCGCAGGCGGCGGCGCGGCCCGGCGCCCCTGCCCGCCGCCGGCGGGGCCGCCCCGGGGCCCGGCGCCAGCTCGCTGCTGCTGAGGAGAAGCCGGCTGAAGAGGAACGCGTCCGCCGCCGCCGCCCCGCGCCCCGCCGGCCTCCCCGCCCCCGGCCCGGCCGCGGCGACGCCGTGCTCGCGGAGCCTGGACCGCCGGGCTCTGCTCCCGCGGCCCCGGCAGATGCTGCCGCTGCAGCCGTCGGACCGGGACTGGGTGCGGCACCAGCTCCAGCGCGGCTGCGTGCACGTCCTCGACCGCCACCCGGCCGCCAGCCGCCTGCGCCCGGTGCTCTGCACGCTGGACACCACGGCCGGCGAGGTGGCCGCCCGCCTGCTGCAGGCGGGCCCCAGGGCCGGCGGAGTGCTGAAGGTGCCGGGCCGGGGCCCCGCGGGGCCGCCGCCCGGGAAGGCCGCGCTGGCCGCCGTCGGGGGGCCGCCGCCGCGCCGCGCCTCCCGCGCCGGCCCCGCGCCCGCGGGCTGCAGCCTGGGCACCCTGCGGGCCCCGGACGGCGCGGGCCCAGCCCCCGAGCCCGAGAGCCCCCGGCCGAGCCCGGGCCCCGAGGGCGCGTCGGGCCGGCCGGATCCCTACTGCTCGTCGTCGTCCGAGGAGCTCGAGGCTGACCCGGGCCAGCCCCGCCTACGCGGCCGCTCTTCGGGCGCCCGGCCGCTCTCCCCGGCCGCCTCCCCACCACCGCCGACGGCCCCGAGAGGCGTCGAGGCCTCGGGCGGCGCCGCCCGCGATCGGCCGGCGGAGGAGAGCCCGGACGGGGACGCGGCGGCCGCGGAGAAGGCGCCCCCGCCGCCCACCCTGTATGTGCAGCTGCACGGGGAGACCGCGCGGCGCCTGGAGGCGGATGAGAAGCCGCTGCAGATCCAGAACGACTACCTCTTCCAGCTGGGCTTCGGGGCGCTGTGGAGGGTGCAGGAGGAGGGCCTGGACTCGGAGGTCGGCTGCCTCATCCGCTTCTACGCAGGTAAGGCGGTCACCTGCACCCGCGCCGCGCGCGCCCTCGGGGCTCTGTTAGCCCTTCGCGGCTCTCGCGGACGACCCGTGGGACCGAGCCGAGCGCTTCCCGCCGCGGGCGCGGGGCAGGCGGCGGGGCCCCGGGTGCACATGCTCCTGAGAGGAGCCCCGCAGTGACAGTGCCGCCTTCGGGCTGCGGGGCTTGGGGCTTCAGGGCAACTTCACGTGCAGTGAAACCAGCGGAGGAAAAGGACCGCGGGAAACGTTCCGGAGCACCCGGCCTGCGTGCGACCGTGCGCGGCCGGCGGCGCCCGCCCCGAGCTCAGTCCGGGTCGGCCGGTGCCCTGCTCCTGCTCCCCGTCCTGTCCTTTACCCACTTGGTCCTCGGTGGAACCCGGCAGCCACGATCCTCTTTAGTGATACTTTTCCTTAGCGCTTCTTGGCTTTATTTCAGTCTCCTCTGCAAGTGTACTTCTTGCATCAGAAGTGGTTTTGCCTATTTCTTTCTCTCAGTTTCTCCCCTCTAACCTTTATAGCCAGAACTGACAATGTGACTTCCAATAGGGATACATAGGGGTCACAGTAGGACTTTTGATTGTCGTCTCTCACTGAGTGTGATCTAAAATCCTCCGCATCCGTTTTCATTTCTAGATTAAAGATCTTAAATTTTTTCATTGGGATAGAATTGATACATTAGATCAAGTTCTTGACCAGGGGTGACTAGTGTTTCTCTTTTAAAGAGTTGGCTGGTGCTAAATTAGGGAGCTATGGGTCCTGGCTATATATTTGAGCTTAATAAGTTCTTTATGTCCTTTTCCTCTGCTGGTTTGAAGAATCATGTTTTAGTGGCAAGGAATTTTATTTAAAACAAGGTTAGTGTAATAGTTAGATAAGAAGTTACATCTTCCCCAAATTTACTAAAGTAGTAAATTACTTCTGCGCTTAGGCTGTAGGTGGTGGTGGAAAGAGAGTCAGGCTTGGAATCGCATCCTCTGCAGCCATTCCCTCCAACTTCATGCTTCTGGTCCACTCGTGTGTTGTAGTTGCAGTTTAGCCAGTTTGAATGAAGAGCTCTTTACTCCTACACTGAGATATGCAAGACTGGTAGCATTCCTGGCGAGATGTTCCTTTATGTTTAATTGAGGTTTTTCTGCAGTTCACGTGGATTTCTGATGGATTTTGGCCTCATAAAGAAAACCGTATCGTAGTACAATAGCATTTGCAGTACCTGAAGATAATGTCCCAACCGGATGACAAGTCTTTAAAAAGATTATGGCCTAGAAAATAGGTGATTTTTTTTTTTTATAATGTGGGAGCAACAACTAAATTCTCCTCTCTTGCGGCTCATGTAATTTATAAAATACTGTTATTTTATGAAAGCATTAAATGATAATCATGCTTGGAATGAGTGTTTTGTTAACATGAGAATGGTAAATGCCTGTGTGTGTGTCTGTGTGTGTGTAAAGAAGCAAGGGCTGTGTTAAGCATATTTTGAACATATTGAACATATTTTGCATGGAAAGAGCTCTGCATGCCTCATTTTCCTCATGATTGAGTTGTTGATCATGATAAATGTCCATGGGAAGGGTTTTAGGTGTCCTAGTCATGGCATTTAAATCTTTGATTCCCCTTGATTGTCTCTTCAAGTGTGTCTGAAATGTTCTAAGTGGATGATATATAGGTGTTTTTTTCTTTCTTTTTGTTTTTTAAACTTACCTCGGTGTAAAGTTTACAGATTATCTTTCTGGTTAAATCTCAAATTTCTGGTGTGCACATTTTAATCTTTTTGTTCTGTTCTTCATGAAAAGCAGTAATTGTTACTTCACTCTAAACTTAACTTGCTCTGCTGTAGTATGCACAGCATAAATACATATACCCCTCTGTGTATACGCTTGTAAAGGTAGCTAATAAAATGGGGAAGCCACACATAGCATCCAGCCTATTCTTGAAAATGAAGCCTGTATACAGGAGTCCTAGAAGGAAGGTGCCTGATCAAGATGTCTAATTGCACATTTTATACAAAATTGAGTTTAAGCCAAAGTTAATAGAACTTTTGCTGTTCTTTGCCATAGAACAATCTTGAACCTTTGCAAGGAAATGTAGTTGTTGATGAACAAAAGGGCTTTGTTATAAGGTGGTCTCGCTTATCACAGGAACATTATCAAGACTTCACATGTCATGGAGGTTTGCATTGAGCTGGGAGGAGATTCCCAGAAATTACCCCTTTGGAATGTAGGACACCCAACAAGAAAGTAGTAATTCTTTTCCTCAAGAAGAGAATTAACATTGGTTTCACAGGAGACCCTTTGAGTGGGTGTTTTGTACCACATTTGTTCTTAGAATTTTGCATGTAACTTACTTTTAAATTTGTCGCTTTGCGTCCCTTTGTTTATATGTGTGGCTGGAGTTTAGGATAGAGTAGGAAGTTGCCTTTGGAGGCTTCTGAATGTTTTCCTGTATTTAAATTGAGCTCGTTACCTGTTGTTTATATAGTTTGTCTGTTTATCAGTTGCCTTTTTTTTTTAGAAGCTCTTGTTGGGGAAGACTTCATTCTCTTGAGGTCACCTTTCAATTAAATTTTAGTGTTTATAACTTGGCCCAAGTGATTCTCAAAAAGGCTTTGGAAGCCATTTGTGTGGTTTTTTTTTTAATATTTAAATATTTATTTAGGCAAAGTAAAATGAAAGTCTTTAATGAACTGAAAGGCTTTGGACTCAGGGTTCTTTGTGATTGCAGAGCTGTGATAGAAACTTTAGTTTGAAAATCGTTACTGCTCCTCTCAAGAAGCCATGCTCTTAGCTGACTTAAAATGAGAAAAAAATTAATTGTGGCTTTATCCGAAATAACTTGCATGAAGTATTAAGTCTGTTAGGTACATTAACATTTAATTTGCTTTTAAGATCAACCATCTTAAATTTTACTTGACAGAGAGTACATTTAGGTGGGAAAAAAAATTCAAGAATTTATGTTGCTCACCATCGGTAATCAGGCTGTGTTTTGGACTCCCTGGGGGCACCTGAGTCGTTGATCAAGGGCGGTGTTACATGGTATTTCTTTATATTTTTGACTCTCTTCTGCCTTTTTGGGTTAGTCATCTCGCTGTTTCAGCTCAGACTGTGACGGGGAAAGGATGTTGACAGAACAGAGAGCACTCCCACTGTGCCTGGTGAACCTTGGACAGGATATTTTTATGTGTGGCTTTCTGGGATTGCTCTGGAAAAGAGACTTCTCACCCGCTCCTATTTCTCTTCCTTTTCTCTTCTGGGAATGATCAGACCTTACATGGTTTCCTATGTGAACTCGAGGCGGGGTGGTTCAGCATTAAGCTGCAATATTGACGAGCAGTGTCTTGCTGCTGTAATCACAGCGGTGTTGAGTAGCGTGGTAGGACATGTGACACCAGCGTGTGCTTCAGCTCCTTTTAAGAACAAAGGGCTTAACTCTGTTTTTTACATTTATATTTTATACTTGTTTTTGATGTAAAGTGCGTGCTGTCTTGTCCTTCATTAACTGTGGTTTGATAACATCTATTAATATGTTGGGTTTATTATCTTCAAAAATCTTAAAAGAGCTTTCACATAAATTATCTCGTGTCCTTTCAGAAGCATTATTAGGGAGGAGTCAGTGTCAATCCTCTTTTCAGACAGAGAAGCTGACTGTAAAGAGTTCTGATTCTTGCTTGTGGTTTTTCAGCTCTTGGCAGAGCTAAGAGAGCATGCCCGTTCTGTCTTAAAATTCATGTCACTTTCCATGAATCGATCTCATTTATGTTTGGATTTTTAACTTGGTTAAAAGCATTCAGGAAATACGCTATTTTTTGCTGGTAATGAGGTGATAGTATCCTCTAGTCCCAAGTGGTATTCCTCGTAAAATGTGGACGGCTCTATTTTGATCACGCTGCCTTTACCATGAAGAAGCAAGACTGGACAGTGAGGGGCAATACAGAAGGAGCACGGAAGGGCTCCGAGTGTCCCAGGGCAGATAGTCCTACGTGCATTCAAGTTGGTGTGAAATACAGCTCACCAAATGGTTCTTGATTCTCTTGCTTGAGCATGTCTCAGTTGTTAAACCATAAAATTGTCACTGGCTATAGAGTATTAGCACTTGATCTGAAAAGTGGAAAAGTTCTGAAGATGGAGGTGTGACACTTCAGTTCCTTTAAAACATAGCTTTACTTGTAAGTGTCAAAAATAGCTATCATGAAAGATTTGCACAAATCTTTTATTTGAAGTAAACTTATTTGTACTTTAGTGATCAATAGTGCTTTATTAATGTCACTATGCTGTTCAGTTTTTGTAATTTCTGTATTATACAGGGCCAGAGAGTAAGTACTCTCCCTAAGTTTCATAGTTATTCCTAAAATGATGTGTGTGTGTGTGTGTGTGTTTTAATTGTAGGGAAAGGAGATGAGTGTAAATAAGTTTATGAAGTTTCTTTTTTGTATCTGTAAGATTGTTAAATGATTGATTTCCCCAAGATTCTTATTATTTTTTAAAGTGTAAGGTGTTTTATTTTGTTGTTCTCTTTCTTTATAGAATGCTGAATTTGATTTCTTGGTAACATAGCATTTATTGAGGTTGTGTATGATCCAAGGCTCGTATAATACTTGGCACTTTAGTTTAAACATTTGTTGAGTTGAATCTGTGCATTTTGTGAAGCAGCTGATGGTGTGTATCCTGAATCTTCGGCTTTCCTTCCTGTTTCCCCAGGGATTGTGTTAAATGCACACACACATCTCTCCCAGGACACAGCCCTCTCCCAGGACACACACACCCACACCCACACCCCCCTGCCTACTTACCTGCCTACCTCCCAGGGCAGGAGATTGGAGGTGTTAATACCTTCACGTGAATGAAGCTCTGTGTGGATTTTGAGATCCTCTCTCAAAGTTTTCTTAAGAGTTAAGGTGTGCCCCCCTCCTTTTCACAGGCATCTCTTACCTCAACTTTGAGATGAATTTAATGAGGCATCTATCAAATGAGGCGTCTCAGATTTAATGATTTGATTATGTGCCAGGGTTGAACACGGTTCAGTCTACCTGGACAGGAGAAGGGTTTAATTGTGCTGTGACAGTTGAGAGACCCTGAAGCCACTCAGTAGAAAAGCCTTTTCTTTAAAGATGCTGACATTTTGAAAAAGAGAAAGAAATGTTATTAAAACGTCCAAAATAGTCTGGGTAAATTAAGCCTTTTTTTTCTTTCCTCTGAAAGTCTCACCTTCTAAAACCTACTGCACTCCAGGCTTCAGGGACAACACTGACGAGAGGTTTTGAGTCTGGCTTCAGGTCCCTGTGCTTCTTGGGCAGACTTTTATACTTGCCTTTGGTTTTCTAAAGACAGTAGAGTTAAAGTAAAACCAAAGAAAATTGACCATATGGATTCTTTAGATGTATTAGCTGCTTATAACCTAAGTCTCTGTGACTGGTTGTTATGAAACTTCCTCTCTAGGCTTTGGAAAGTTTTCATAAATTGAAATTCCGGGGCCTGGAAAAAACAGACTTTAATGATAGTTTGATTAAAGAACATTAGGATATTTGGTCAACTAAGAAATAGCAGCTCTTTCAAGTTATGTGATAATTGTACTTTATAATCAAGAATAGTAATGGTTACTGGATTACTGAAGGGTAATTACATGTCAATTTAGAGATAGAATGGTTTTGTTTTATATATATATATAAAATACATGCCTGGTATGCCTTTTAGTGTGTTAAATGAAGCAAAGCATAACCATCCCATAATGCCACATTAATGCTGAAATGTTTCCCTGTTGTATTTTTACATTTGAGATTGCTTTAATACATTGTAAAATGTATTAATAATAAAGTGTCTTACTAAGGTACAAGTCCAGTGACTTCAGAGTTTGGGACTTAGAAGTTCTATTGGAGTGAAATATTTTGGTTATACATTATACATATTTTGTAAGTTTGTAGATGTTGATACTTTAGCAAAACAAAAAAAAATCCAGAATTTAAAAAGCTGTTTATTTGATGGCATCAGAGCCTTCGTTGTAGTACGGAAGATGTTCATCACATCATATGAAATCCTGTGGTAGGCACGTGGGCTCCGTTGCCCTGTGGCACGTGGGATCTGAGTTCCCGCCCAGGGATCAAACCCCCGTCCACTGCACCACGGAGCAGGCTCTTAACCACTGGATCACCGAGGAAGTCCCCTGGATCCAGGATTTTTGACATGTATTTTCTGAAATGAAGCTTGTTAGAAGTAAATTTGGAGAAGGAAATGGCAACCCACTCCAGTGTTCTTGCCTGGAGAATCCCAGGGACGGCGGAGCCTGGTGGGCTGCCGTCTATGGGGTTGCACAGAGTCAGACACGACTGAAGTGACTTAGCAGCAGCAGCAGCAGTAGCAGCAGCAGAAGTAAATTAGTCCCCCTAATGTTACACGAAAGCATTTGGTTGATACTTGAATAAAATTTGCAATAATTTTGTTTTGGACAGTGTCAATAATGAATGGGAAAAACTAGAAATTTGAGATAACTTGAATTGGTTGATTTTTTTGTCCCGCCTCCCCCGCCCCACGTTCTTTTCAAGCAGGAAGAATTTCGTGCTTGTTGGTGTCTGGTTCTGCTGGCTTGCACATCTGATGAAGAGCAGGTGGAGAGTGTGTTTTCATGTGTCTACCTCCATTAGTAATATGTTAGAATGTTTGAGTTTTCTTTCAGATACCAGGCATGCTTTTAAATACAGCGAAAGAAAGTACAAACTGTATTTGTTTCCACTGCCTATTTAATAATTATCTGGGTTTTACAGTCAGCTCACTCCTGACACATGGTCCAAAGAGTGTGATTCTATGAACAGAACCAGTTTTTGACTTTTATTGTCATGTATGAGAAATACATCCTTAAGGAATTGTTTCTTTGTTTCTAACCATATATTGGGAGAGCTTTTTGGGTATACTTTAGCACCTGAATGGGCTTCACTGGTAAGTGGGGCTGGGCTTCCCTGGTGGCTCAGACAGTAGAGAGTCTGCCTGCAGTGTGGGAGACCCAGGTTCTATCCCCAGGTTGGGAAGATCCCCTGGAGAAGGGAATGGCAACCCACTCCAGTATTCCTGCCTGGAGAGTCGCATGGACGGAGGAGCCTGGGGGGCTACAGTCCATGGGGTCGCAAAGAGTCAGACATGAGTGAGTGGCGGACACTGCTCGTACTGAAATGGGGGCCACGTCTTAGGGCTTCGGAGTTTGGCTGCTGTGACCTGAGCTGGGGTCTTTAGTTTAGAGAAACAAGTCTGAGTGGGGAAGCTCGCTGTGCCTGTGGGCGTCCATTTTAACCTGCCCTGGGCTCCGAGCTCCTCCTCAGTGAGTGAGGAGCCTGGGGTAGAGTAGGGTATGATCTCTTCCAGCTCCTAACATCCTGGGGCTCCGTTGGAGGGTCTGTCCTTCAGATTAGAAGGGCTAAATGTTGTCGTTGTGTTAAGTTCTCTAACCCTATCTCTCATTGGAGAAGGAAATGGCAACCCACTCCAGTGTTCTTGCCTGGAGAATCCCAGGGATGGGGGAGCCCAGTAGGCTGCCATCTTTGGGGTCGCACAGAGTCGGACACGACTGAAGCGACTTAGCAGCAGCAGCAACCCCTATCTTTGGGTTTAAAAACAGCCGAACCCCCTGCCTTTTGTCATGGAGAAAGGAACGTCCTTGGACCTAATGCAGTCAGCCTGAGGTTGCCAGCCAAAGCAGAGAACCTTTCTGGAGTAGATTAGGACCAGTGACTGGACAGACAGCATGGGGTCGCCTTCTGCCTGCCAGCCCTAGTCTCCAAGTAGGAAGTAGGAGCATACGAGATACTCGTTTATCCCGAGGACAAGTTTTATATGGAAATCAATCTATGGAGTCCGTTAGTTCCTCAGAGATGACTGTTCTTTCTTACTGTTGGAAAGGGAACTTTGTCAAGCGCAGAAGTACGACGGGTGAAAACACATGCCTCCGGCCTGTGTCCTCCAGATCTGAAATGGGGGGCGTTTCTCTGGATAGTCTCTGAGACGGCACGTGGCCGAGGGAGCTGATGTGCAGGTTTATGCGATAAGCTGAGCCTCTCCTTGGGGGAAGAAGTGACACCTCTGGAGTTGGAGGAGACGTGTACTCTTCCTTACACACGTGTGTACACGATACACGCACACACGTTTTCCATTGAGTGTGGGGGGAATAATGGGAGGTGGTGGGTATATTTGTGGGTTGAAGGGCGTGGGTGGGGTAGATAGTCTTGGGGGGGGATCTCCATTTAAAAAATTACGGTCCTTAATTATGTAGGTCTCTTTCCCCCATGTTTTAGTTGGTGACTTATTTCTCTTGTGAATGGCGTTTTCATGTCCCTTGTCCCTTTTCTATTTGTTGCTTGTGTTTTTCCTTCTGCCTTACAGATTTGCTTCTGGGGAGGGTATAGCTAGGGAAACCAACTTTGTTTTGCAGGTCACTGCTTTCTTTGTCTGTTGGTGCTTTTACGTCAGTCTTTTCCTCTAGGTGATCAGGCTTCCGTGTCATGCATAGGAAGGCCTCCGCATCCTAAAATTTAAGAGGGGTGGGCAGGTTTAAAATAAATTTCCCATATTTTCCTGTGGTATTTTATAGTTTTGTTTATTTCAGCCTATGTTGTTTAAGAAAGGAAGTAGGAGCGAACAAGCTGTCCACACACCTTTTATTGGAGAATAGAGTATTTCATTAGTGACTTAAACTGTCACTTTTCCTCAGTTGATGTTTTTTGTTTTTTAACTGATAGACATCTATATCATTCTTACGATGTGCTAGGCACTGTGTTAAGTGCTTTATAAATACGAGCTCATTTAATCCTCATAACAACCCAGTGAGGCGGACAGTGTTGCCACCGGAGGGTTACAGGTAGACTGAGTTAATAGAGCAGTTTATTTAGTACTCTGGATTTGTCAAGCCAGCAGCTTCCTTAGGTGGTGCTAGTGGTAAAGAACCCATTTGCTAATGAGACGAGAGACACGGGTTCGATCTCTGGGTTGGGAAGATCCCCTGGAGGAGGGCATGGCTACCCAGTCTCAGTGTCCTTACCTGGAGAATCACATGGACAGAGGGGCCTGGTGGGCTACAGAGTCAGAGTTGCAAAGAGTCAGACGTGACTGAAGGGACTCAGCACTTAGCAGTGTGTAATAGCCTGACTTGCTGAATGTGAAAACCTTGTCCTTAATGACCTTCGGGGGCCAGTTGGAGCAGGTCAGCGTTTGGGGAGCGTGCACTCTGAAGCAGTTGGAGCTGAGGCCTGCGTTCTGACCGTGGCCCTGACCCCGGAGCTCTGGCTCCCTCTTTCCTGTTTTGTGGAGGCAGGTAACGACCTTGAACCACATGGGGTCATTAAGATCAAATGGGGTGAGGGCAAGTACCTAGGATGGCAGGGCCCGTGTCACCCAGGCCCTGGGTCTGAGGCTGGAAGGAGCGCTGATGGAGGAGCTAAGACCTGGGCTTGACCGCCGGCTCCTCTTTTCTTGATGTGAGGTCTATGATGAACCCTTTACTCTCCTTAAGCCTCATTTATTAGAGAGAGAAGAGGTGATAAAAAAATCTGTCTTGGAGCCCTTCGTGAGGTTCAGATTTGATAACACACGTGGAAGTGCTTTGTAAACTGTGAGATGTTCTACAGATGTAGTTTGGTGCCGTTATTTTTAGAACTAGTAAATTGCCACAAATGTTGATTAGAGGTAATTAGGGCTCATTAAGGAAGATGGGCTATGCTGTTGCTCAGTGACACTGGCAGACTGTACACTTTCACTCTTTCATTCGATCCCATAATTACTATGAGTACGTACCATGTCACATGTATTTTTGATTCACAGATAACCAATTTTAATTTTCTAGGATCCCTTGAAATACCTGTAGATTTGAGGGCATGTTTGTGGAAACAAGTGAGCCAGTGTTTAGACAACAAAGGTGGAAAATGTTCTGATAGGCAGCGGTTCACCCATGACGGTAGTCACGGGGAAGGCCAGGCTCCTGGCCCACGCTGTGTGTCCCAGAAGGGCCTTGAGCCGTCGTGGAGGGCCAGTGGGGGCAGGCTCTGCCATGACTCTGGGCTCCGGAGCTGTTTGCAGAAGTAATCATCAGTTATTAGTAGGTCAAAGTCTAGTCGGACTAAGTTTAGGGTTAATAATTCCAGATACTTCTTTAAGATTTACCAACCCTTTTTACCAAGCCTTTTACCCGTTTGGATCGTTTGGGCTTCACTGGGTATCATCATTTGTGAGGATCTAAGTTCTGGGTTAAGCAGATGTTAATTTTGCTCTCTTTAAGTGGCAAATACGCATACGTTCAAGGTTGCTCTGAGCCTGGCAGGGACCTCCAGAACTCTTGAAAGTCCAGTCTCTCATTTCTTCTGTAAGGCCTGCAAGGGTTTTGCTTTCTTTGGATTTGTGAGGTTTATGGGAGGTGCTGTCTTTATCTTCCAGAACGAGATAGTTCCTCTTAGTTTGGTGTCACGTAAACCGACATATTAATGTAAAATTCGGAAGATGAGGAATGGTCATAACCTGAGGGTGTTGGCCTTAACTTTGCCCGTCTACTGTCTGAATTGTCATTGGTGGAGGAGATTTTAAAAACCTCTTAAGTGGACTAGGAGGAAACACAACTCTTAAGTGTTCACATAGGCAAAAACAACTGTTTTATCCATGGCTGTAAAACCCACACTACAGTTAATGGTAAATTAAATCTTGGCTAATGGCCTGTTACAAATTTAAGTGGAAGACAAAATGTCTCTGTGAAACATTGTCTCATGTCGTAACGTGAATGGATGACACTAGAAAGAATCTTTATTGTTTTTTATGTTCTAAAAGTATGATAAACACCCTGTTGTTTTTTTTTTAAAGTTATGCAGATCCTGGTTGACTAAGATAAGTCATGCTTCTGATTAAAATGAAAATACCTGTGATTCAGACTAATCGACGTTCAGGCTGAGTACCTGCCGGTGTGTATTTCCCGCCGTCAGTGCACCGTTCTGTCCTCTGTGACAAGTCTTTAGAGACCTCACTTAACTCATTAGAATAGTATCAACACCCGACAACCTGAGTTTACGGGCAATGTTACCAGAAATGCTGGCATCAGTGTAATTACAGGGGGAACAGTTGCTATTAGCCTTTGTGATTATAGACACTAAAATTCTCGTCAGTCAGGTCAGTCGCTCAGGCGTGTCTGACTCTGTGTGACCCCAGGGACTGCAGCACGCCAGGCCTCCCTGTCCATCACCCAATTCCCGGAGTTTGCTTAAACTCATTTCCATCGAGTCAATGACGCCATCCAGCCATCTCATCCTCTGTCGTCCCCTTCTCTTCCTGCTTTCAATCTTTTCCAGCATCAGGGTCTTTTCAAATGAGTCAGTTCTTCGCATCAGGTAGACAAAGTATTGGAGCTTCAGCTTCACTTGTAACTGAGTCCTGAGAAGAGCTTAATGTATTGAACCAAAATCTGAGCAATACTGTCTCTTCGATAAATTGTTGTTGTTCTGTAGTCGCTGAGTCGTGTCCTACTCTTTGTGACCCCTTGGACTGTAGCCCACCAGGCTCCTCTGTGGGATTTCCTGGGCAAGAATACTGGAGTAGGTTGCCATTCCCTTCTGCAAGGGTCTTCCGTACCTAGGGATCAAACCCGAGTCTGCACCACTGGCAGGTGGATTCTTCGCGGTAAATATGCAGGTACACATTGATAAATGCACAAGGACAGAAGTTTTATAAACCTGTATGTTGGGACTGCTAAAGAAGTGATGTCATTGTGAAGATACCGCACCAGGGTTCATTTCTGAGAGCAGGGATCCCCTTGTAGTCACTACGCTTGGAATGCTGTGTTTTTTTTTTTAAATCTCAGATTGACTTGCAGCTGCTAATAGAGAATTGGGAACTCTCTCTCATTGCTTCCTGCTTCCATACATGTTCATGAGGTCTCCCACCCCAGCCCTCAGCGATTTAAAACGGTCAATAGCCTCTTGGTTCTGAGAAGCTGATAGATTAACCCAAGCGGTGTTGACCTCTAGATAATACTGATGGATACAGGGAAGTGCTGGTGATCGTTTATCTTTAAGGCACTTTCATAAGTACGACTGTATCAAGCGCCTTGTACAGTATCTTCTTTATCTTTTAGAAACATTTGTAATATTGGACTAAACCAGCACTGTCTTAATCATTCAGAATCTGGCGAACGTGATCATGGACAATTCCTGCTGGAGACTACCTTTGCCAAGCTCAGGGGTGAAGGATGGGTGAGAGCATCTTGGTATCCCAGGGAGGGCCTAGACTGAGAGTGCTGGGAGGGACCGGGCTGTCTGGTCCAGGATCTTACCTAGTGTGGAAACCTGCACCTCCCCGGTCCTGACTGATGGGCATCTGGCTTCTGCTTGTTGCCTGCTCGCCGAGTCCTTATTTCAGGACGGCACCGGGTGGGGATGGTGCTCCTGGAGTGTGAGCTGTGGAGCAGCAGCAGCAGCATCTCCTGGGAGTGGGGGGAAATGCAGACGCTCAGGCCCACCTCAGACTTTCTGAAAAATCGGCCTTTTAACCAAATCCCTGGGTGATGCGTTTGCACAGTGCAGTTTAAGAAGTGCCAGTGTTGGATGAATTGCGAGTGGGAGAGATTAGAGCTGGAGGAGGGAGCCGCTGGGAGCTTGTGTGGTTCAGGGAGATGCTGAGGGACTGAGCAGTGGGGGGAGAAAAGGAGAAGATGCACAGGGCTCAGTAGTTGGCATAGAAGCTCACAGGTGACACCTTAGCCCTTTGATAAGAGGGTTGTAGGTCATTTCCTGAAAGCAGGAAGCAGAAGGTTGTGTGGGGCTTCACTGATTCGTTCCGTCAAACTGGAGGGTTAGGACTCTAGTTGGGAGCTCGTGATATGAGAATGAATGAAGATGTGTCTCCTGCTCTTCATATTTAAATATTTTGCAGCTGAGGATGAGTTTGAAATGGTAACGTACTTCAAGCTGACAGTAATCGTGTGTTCAGCTGGCAAATGGACTTGGCTCACCATCCAGCTTCCAGATCTCAGTGGGTCCTTTTGCTTTCTACTGTTTTTCATATCTATGGTAACTCTCAGGAAGATGATATAAACCTTTTTTATTTACCTGGCTTTCTGGTAAGAGCTCCTTTTTCACACCCAGAATAAATGCTTGTGGGGCTGTGGGCCTGGATGGAAGGAAAGAGGTCTAAAAAGACTGTTTCTGTTAAAGTTTTAAAGCTCTCAAGATGAATGCCTTTTGAACATTGAGGCTTTCCTGTCTGGGGTGTGGATGGGGCACATAAACAGTTTGCATAAACAATTGTGTAATTTGCATAAACAAGTCCAGTAAAACTTGAACTGCTTTAACGAAGGCATCGCTGAGTGCCGAGGGGACCCAGAAGCCGGACAAAGCTGCTCTCCCTGGAATACTCTGGGAAGACTTCCTGAGGACCCCTGTGTGAGCGGGACCAGCACTGTGTGAAACGGGCATGTTGGGAGCGCGGGAAGGGAGGCGGGGGCGTTGGAGGGTGCGCGGGGACTGGGTTGGGGGAGGCTGGGCCGCTGGAGGAAGGTCCCCCAAGTGAGGGCGTGGTGGGCGGTGGGGGCATGGAGCCTCAGCGTAGAGCGGGAGGCCCGGAAGTGTCTTAGGCGTGGACTGCAGGGTCTTACCTGGCAGCCGGTTGCAGGAAGGACTGGAGGGAGACCAGAGCCTGGGAGACGGCCTCAGGGTGTTTAGCCAAGTCTGACTGTCTATGACCCCGTGGACTCTAGCCCACCAGGCTCCTCTGTCCATGGGATTCTCCAGGCATTTAGTCAACATTTAAAGCACTCTGTTAAGGAGCTAAGTTCCAAAGAAGGCATGGCCTTGCCTCAAGGAGTTCAGCCCAGTAGGAGAAAAAGAATTCATTACAATGGAGAGTCACCTCCTTTTGAGGTTTGTACAGTGTGGTTTTTACCAGGCAGGGAGTTAATCAGCTTGGCTGCAGCTGGGGCAGGTGGGAGATAGTTTTCAATTTTGGAGCAGAAAGAACTGCAGATGTGGGAATTGTTTGAAATGTGGAATTCTAGGGTCTTAGCAGATGATTGTGTATTGGGGTGAAAGAGTAGTGCAGGGTTTATTGTTCACTCCTAGAGTTGTCTGAGTGTCTTCCCGTTGGGAAGCGTGTCGCCGCACCCAGTGCCGGGTGTCGTGTGAACTGAGCTGCAGGCCTCACACCCTGTGTTAGGATGACTTGGAGGTCTCTGGTGTGGTTGACTCCAGTCCCCTCATCAAATAGGAAAAGGAGTACGTCAAGGCTGTATATTGTCACCCTGCTTATTTAACTTCTATGCAGAGTACATCATGAGAAACGCTGGACTGGAGGAAGCACAAGCTGGAATCAAGATTGCCAGGAGAAATATCAATACCTCAGAAATGCAGATGACACCACCCTTATGGCAGAAAGTGAAGAAGAACTAAAGAGCCTCTTGATGAAAGTGAAAGAGGAGAGTGAAGAAGTTGGCTTAGAGCTCAACATTCAGAAAACTAAGATCAGGGCATCTGGTCCCATCACTTCATGGCAAATAGATGGGGAAACAGTGGAAATAGTGTCAGACTTTATTTTTTTGGGCTCCAAAATCACTGCAGATGGTGATTGCAGCCATGAAATTAAAAAGATGCTTACTCCTTGGAAGGAAAGTTATGACCAACCTAGACAGCATATTCAAAAGCAGAGACATTACTTTGCCAACAAAGATCCGTCTAGTCAAGGCTATGGTTTTCCCAGTGGTCATGTATGGATGTGAGAGTTGGACTGTGAAGAAAGCTGAGCGCTGAAGAATTGATGCTTTTGAACTGTGGTGTTGGAGAAGACTCTCGAGAGTCCCTTGGATTGCAAGGAGATCCAACCAGTCCATTCTGAAGGAGATCAGCCCTGGGATTTCTTTGGAAGGAATGATGCTAAAGCTGAAACTCCAGTACTTTGTCCACCTCATGCGAAGAGTTGACTCATTGGAGAAGACTCTGATGCTGGGAGGGATTGGGGGCAGGAGGAGAAGGGGACGACAGAGGATGAGATGGTGGATGGCATCACTGACTCCATGGATGTGAGTCTGGGTGAACTCCGGGAGTTGGTGATGGACAGGGAGGCCTGGCGTGCTGCGATTCATGGGGTCGCAAAGAGTCAGACATGACCGAGCGACTGAACTGGACTGAGTCCCCTCACCGACATGCAGAAGAGAGGAGCAGGAATTGGCTGCAGGGTGCGGGGGAGAGATGGTGAATTCACTTTGGGTTGTGTTGCATGTAAGGTGCCTGAGGGCCGTCCAGGTGCATCTGCGGCGCTCAGGTTGCCGTGTGTAGGTGGTGGTTACAGTCCTTGTGCCGAGGGAGGCTGCTCGGTCACACGGGTGCAGGGAGGAGAGGGCTGTGGAGGCAGCGCCGAGGAGCGCCTGTTTGAAAGTGGTGCGGTGGACTCTGACGCGTGAAGGATTTCAGATATGGAGACGGACACTCGGTGGCGTGTGTATGAAGGATGGTTACCCGGAGAGGGACGCTCGATGGCGTGCGTATGAACTTCACGTTAACCGGCAACGTGAATTTCGGGGGGAGATGATGCTAGTTGTTACCTTTCAGGGGGACAGTGATGGAAAGGGGCTTGAGCCATCTGCTGTTGATAATGCTCTTTGCATTTTTCTGGGTTTTCTTTTCCTGGGTGTATGCATATACAAAAATGTATTAACTGTACCCTTATGGCTTGTGTGCTTTACTAGATGTAAGCTATCCCTTGGGAGAAAGAAGAGGTGTCCTGAAGGAGGAAGCCTGAACGATGTTTCTTGTGTCTCAAAGGGGAGGGAGAGGAGGGTGACAGCTGACTGGAGAGGGAGGTGAACAAGGGAACGTCCTGGGAGAAGGAAGA
This sequence comes from Bos mutus, assembly GCF_027580195.1. NCBI lineage: Eukaryota > Metazoa > Chordata > Mammalia > Artiodactyla > Bovidae > Bos > Bos mutus. Next base: position 61,180,710 of record NC_091640.1, read on the forward strand.
CGGGGGAGCCTGAGCCCTCGTGGAGCTCACCGCGGGCAGGACGAGGCCCGCCTGTTCTCTGAGATTGCTAGGAAGGACGGGGCAAGACACAGGTCCCCTGTGACGTTCAGGAAGTCGGGCTGAGAAGGTGAGGAAAGTCACGTCTCAGTGTTTACTGCATGTAGCGTGGTTTTTCTGAGTGGATCAGTCAGCTAATCATCATTCACGCCGCCTTGGGGAACTTGTGACTGGGGCTTCCATCTGCACTGAATTTTCCGCAGGGCGATCCTTTCTTGGCCGTCCAAAGGCACCTGCCCCTTAGGGGAGGGGAGGGGAGGGTGGTCAGCCCGAGGTGGAGACGACAGCGGCTCGGGCTCAGGGGAGGGTGGTCAGCCCGAGGTGGAGACGACCGCGGTGCGGGCTTGCGGGAGGGTGGTCAGCCCGAGGTGGAGACGACCGCGGCTCGGGCTCAGGGGAGGGTGGTCAGCCCGAGGTGGAGACGACCGCGCGCGGGCTCAGGGGAGGGTGGTCAGCCCGAGGTGGAGACCACCGCGGCGCGGGCTTGCAGGAGGGTGGTCAGCCCGAGGTGGAGACGACCGCGGCTCGGGCTTGCGGGAGGGTGGTCAGCCCGAGGTGGAGACGACCGCGGCGCGGGCTTGCGGGCTGGCGGCGCTTGCATCAGGTGGTGCGTCCGAGCCCAGTGGTTCCCTCCTCCCCGTCTCTAAGTGTGTGTTTAGGCAGCGGTGGGCCACTGGGGTAGGGGTGTATGGATGTGGAGGCAGGTCAAAAACTTCAGAAATGCTTTGACGAAGCTGGGATCATGCCTTCCCTTAGCTTCTGTTTCCTTGCTGTTTAAAAGTCACTTACGGAGCAGTGAAACTCCTGTGATAGCCTTGTTTTCTCATGATGAACCAGCTACGCTTGCAGACCTGAAGGCTGGTTCTGAAGAATGTGCTTCCCATCCCTAGGTTGTCAGAGTGACTTGTGGCTTGAATCTGTTTATAAAGTGAGCATGAAGGCATGATAAATTGTAAATTTAGATAGATGTAAGTCAGATTGTATAGGAGACAGTTATTCTGAATGCTCTTAAGAAGCCACGCTACACCCATGTTTTTCCTCTTGTGAGTTGTAGTAAGTGTTGGATTTCTGTTTTGTGCTCAGCACTGGACTGGATGCTGAGATTTCAAATTGTGGTTATTGAAACACAAGCACAGCTAGGTTGTTCTTAAGAATGTAATTGCCCCATTATTTACTGAAGTAACTAGACCCATCTAGTTATGTTATATTCTGGTTACAGTTTGTTTCTAAGATTTGAGTAAAGACCTTTTGGGTCACAGGATAGAAAGTCTTGAGAAAGAAACGTAATTGTTAACTCTTTGTATCAAACAGTAATTAACTTCATATCAAACAAAGTAGATTGCCAAACACACTCCCTGAGGCAGGGAGCCCAGCACGCTCCGGGAAGACCCAGAGGGAGGGCTGGGAGGAGCACCAGGCGAAGCTGGCGAGGTCAGCAGGTCAGGTGGGTGCGCATGCTCTGGCAAGTTCCGCGTGCTGTGATCTTCACGCTGCTTCCTTGCCTGCCCCTTAAATGAAATGCAAGACTGGTAGATGTGCCCTCTTGGTTGTGTCTGGCTGTAAGGGTCTTAAAGGCCACAGTTAGTGTTTTGGAACTGATTATAAATCTAATAGGAAAGCATCCCACTGAGTCGTCAAGCGTCACGCAGGTGTGTCTCTTTCAAGGACAGGGGCCACAGTCGTGGCATCACAGTGATGGTCATTTTATAACTTCCTCCCATCTCCTCGGTCAGAAGATAAAGTCAGGGTAGACATAGCCCTGTGTTTTCTGAGTTCACTAGCCTCTGTCTGGGACTCCTGATGGGCCCCTCTCTGCTCTTCCTGCACAGCCCACAGACGCGTTCTCACCTCACCCGGGGCTGCGCTGACTGCACTGCAAACCCAGCATGCTCCCCAGCTGCGTGGGGCCGTGGTGTGAGAACAGAGGGCCTGTTTTTTTTTTTTTTAAACTGGTCTCACATTAGTTTTTACAGAAAGCTTCATTTTACCCTCTTTTTGTCCCACCCTAGCCCACTTATTTTCCCTTTCTTAGAAAAGTTAGCGTCTCTCAGTGAACGAGTATCTAAACATTCCCTGCTGTACACTCTTAACTTCCGAACTCATCCCAGCATTAAGCTGAGCTTAAACATCAGGTGAGTTTGATTGGGGAAATCAAAAAACACCAATTCAGGGCTCTCTTGACACTTCAGCAACCCTTCCATTTTAATGAAAACGTGATACAGTGTTACAAGTGTCATACCCTGTTAGGGAGACATTCAGTGAGGTTATACCTGCTTAGGGTTTCTTTTCCCTACACTTTTGATCCACAGATGAGAGAGGGCCCGAGGTCGTTTGTGCACAGTCGGTCATTTTTCGGTCACAGGCGGGTTGACCAGCCTCGTTGAGGTCGTTCCTGCAGCTCGTTCTTTGCTCGCCCTAACCCTGTCCTGGTCAGTCACCTCTTCAGTCCTTTTCCTACTCTCTTGATGAGATCACATCCTAGGACACAGGAACGAGGTTAAAAACAGCTCTTTATTTTAGGGTTCTGTTGTTATTATGGAAAGCGTAAAAATTTTAAAAGTAGGCAGAAGAATGTTACGACTTCCTGTGTACTCGCCGCCGCGCGTCGGCAGGGAGTCACTGCTGTGCCATTCTTGTTTTAGCTCTTCCGCCTCGATTACTCGGAAGCAAATCCTAGACTTCACATCATCTCATCTCTGCATTTCTCTCCAGTATCCCTAAAACGCATGATACCGTGTTTTTTGTTTTTTTTTTAAATTAACACTAATTCCCATTTTTCAGTGAAGTCAGTGTTCAGATTTCCAGGTGTCTTAAATTTTTATGTGAAATATGATCCAAGGGTGGTCAGTGCGTTTGTGATTTCTTTGTTTTGTTTTGTCTTCTCAATGTCTCTTCATTTTAGTTTCCCTTCTCTCCCCTTCCACCCTTCCCACTCCTTTCCCTTGCGGTTTACTTGTTGGGGAAAAACAGGTTATTTGTTCTGTAGTATTTCCCATAGTCTGGACATTTGTGACTACATCCTCGTGGTGTTTACAGGAGTATGTTGAGAATTTGGGTATGTACTTTTGGTTTTTTCTTTTTGTTTTGAGTTTCACTTAGTTTTTTTTTTTTTTTGATATTGATCACGTGAGTTAAGCTGGATCTTCTTTTGGAGGACAGAGCCAGTGCCGTGTGTCACATGTGGCTCACAGACCTGCTGTGTTTCGTGACGCGGTTTGAAATATTTTCAAATTAACTGCCATCAGCTTAGCATCGTAAAGTTCCCCATAAAAGTCAAGGCTTCTGTGTTTCTTCTCTGTCTTCAGTCAGAAGATCCAGGCATCCTGGGCTTCTGTGGCGATGCCCACGGTGTAGTGACGAGAGGTGACAACACCCTCCAGAGGGCACCATCTGCTCCGGGAGACCCCAGGCTCCATTAGAGGTCTCCTGAAGTGCTGGTACGGTCTGCGAGCCCTGCCGCGGCGCAACCGCAGTTACTTTTGTCTGCGTGGTCTCCCTTAAATTTTATGCGTGACAGTTTAATTCTGACTTTTTGCACGTTTTACTCTAAGCTGATGTTCAGGCTGTTTTCCTATCTAACAATCAGTGTTTGTTCAGAAGGTCAGAGCGCCAGCTCGAATTCCGACTGTGCTTTGTCTGTCGATCGTAAGGCATCAGAGCATTGCATTGTGTTCTCATGCCCTGTGGAAATTGGTACAGACACTTCTAGAACCTAACAGAACACTTGGAACATAGTAGGCATTCAATAAATTCTTGTTGACTGAGTGGAGGAAGAAAGGAGCCAGCAAACAAACTACCAGATTAAACAAACAGGGAAGAGAAAGGAGAGCACTGGATGGGCGTCCGGGTTTGGATTTCAGCCGTGTCGTCTCTCTGCTCCTTTCACTAGCACGTGTTAGCAGAAGGTGGCTGTGGTTACCGTGTGTCTCTCTGCTCCTCTCACTAGCGCCTGTTAGCAGAAGGTGGCTGTGGTCACCTTGTGTTATCCGCCGTGGGCTTCGCGGATGCCTGCCTGCCACAGCTGAGGGTTCCATCCCTGGGTCGGGAAGATCCGCTGGAGGAGGAAATGGCAACCCACTCCAGTATTCTTGCTTGGAAAATCCATGGACGGAGGAGCCTGGTGGGCTGCAGTCTATTGGGTTGCAGAATCAGACACGATTGACCGTGTGTGCACACACACACACACACACACACACACACACACACTACAGTACGCTACACAATTTAGAAGTAACTTCTCTGTAGGTTTGCAAATGTTTATCTCATACGTCAATAACAGGTAAGTTGGGGATAGATTTCCTAAGAAGAGATTTCAGTTTATTTGTGCTTTAGAAAACAGACTAGCTGGGTTTTCCTATTTTGCCATAAGAACTTGGAGTGTAATTCTCCCTTTGGAACATCTCCTGTGTTAACAAGCACTTGCAGCAAGTGTGAAAGAGGAGAGGTGTCCAGCTGGGAAAGAGCACGAAACTTGAGGATCTTAGCAGCTGCATCGGGCATAATTTGGTGAGGCTTTGAAATCTGGCATTTGGATATTACTGAAAATAATAATTTAAAAATGCTCTTGCATTTTAGGGTTTAATAATCTTATGTTATACTTACACATCCTTTAAAAATTATAATTGAGGTTTTGGTCTCTCTTTTGGCATGTAGGACGCCTACCTTAACTTCTTCTTGCTTACTGACAGACACCTTTTATACAAAGTGTGAGTGAGGATAAGTTCTATACACTTCGACTCAAAGAGGATGTTTAATTTATCAGGGGTAAAAGAACAGAAAAACAAATACCAGTAAGCATGCTCTCGCACCACCTGAGGTAGTGATGATATGTGAAATGTAATTTGGATGACCCTCAGCCATCAATACACTGACCTTTCATTAAGAAGTCTAGCTCATTTTGCACATCTTTAACTGTGCTGAAATTAAAAAATGCTTAACTCCTTGGAAGGAAAGTTATGACTAACCTAGATAGCATATTAAAAAGCAGAGACGTTACTTTGCCAACAAAGGTCCGTCTAGTCAAGGCTATGGTTTTTCTAGTGGTCATGTATGGATGTGAGAGTTGGACTGTGAAGAAAGCTGAGCACCGAAGAGTTGATGCTTTTGAACTGTGGTGTTGGAGAAGACTCTTGAGAGTCCCTTGGACTGCAAGGAGGTCCAACCAGTCCATTCTAAAGGAGATCAGGCCTGGGTGTTCATTGGAAGGACTGATGCTAAAGCTGAAACTCCAATACTTTGGCCACCTGATGCGAAGAGCTGACTCATTTGAAAAGACCCTGATGCTGGGTGGGATTGGGGGCAGGAGGAGAAGGGGACGACAGAGAATGAGGTGGCTGGATGGCATCACCGACTCGATGGACATGGGTTTGAATAAGCTCTGGGAGTTGGTGATGGACAGGGAGGCCTGGCGTGCTGCGATTCATGGGGTCGCAAAGAGTTGGACGCGACTGAGCGACTGAACTGAACTGAAAGGAACAACTACTACTATTAAAAGTGAGCAGTTTCACTCTGAAAGAACCCTTCAGTGGTGTTTGTGGGTGGTGAGAAGTGATAAACTCTTATTGAAAGTGTGTGGTATCTTCACATAGTGAGGTTGAGCATTACAGGGAAGTACCGTAATACTGAAAGAAATTAGAGGCTTTTTCCTATTAGTTGATCTTAGTAAGAACGAGGCTTCCCAGGTGGCGCTAGTGGTAAAGAACCCGCCCGCCAGTGCAGGAGACATAAGAGATACCGGTTCAATCTCTGGGTCAGGAAGATCCCCTGGAGGAGGGCATGGCAACCACTCCAGTGTTCTTGCCTGGAGAATCCCACGGACAGAGGAGCCTGGTGGGCTACAGTCCATAGGGTCTTCCATACGAGTGCAGAGTAGGACACAACTGAAGTGACTTAGCACGCATAGTGAGAACAGCAATAATAGTATCACCATCTTGTATGTAGAAATGCTTTACATTTTTCAGAGCACTTTGAGTATTGAAATAAGAATCAGTGGATCAAATCTCTGAGACTTTTCCTGATTAAAAGAAAAATTCTTAATGTTACTGTTGTTCCTTTAATTCCTGTTTAGTTTATTTTTTTAAGTTAGTTGCTGGTAGTAAATGTTAGCCAATGTTTCTTTTCTTACATAAAGAAGAATCTTTGCAATTTGGAGGAAAACTGGTTTAAATTGAGGATTTGAAACTGAAATCCTATGCTAATTTCAAATGAATTGAGTCAGAGACAGTGTCAGAGGTGTTAAATCTAGATGGCTGACCACAGGATTTATTTCCAGGCCCCCAGGGAAGACAGTAATGTGTGCCTAATGGACTGCCTTATGTATTGATAATCGGAGAAAGGTAGTTGGAAGCAAACTAAGTTTTTTATAGTGAGGCATCAGATGCTGCTGCTGCTGTCACTTTTTTTTGACGCAACTTGATTTTCTTCTTCCGTCCTACATGCTGCCTGTGACGGCCTTTGAAACCTGGGAGGCGGGCGCCATCTGAATGATGTGCTTAAGTAACGGTTTAGTTTGCCTCTGTCCAAGTAATTTTAGCTTTGCAGTATTTTTTTCTTTTGAAATAATTTCTTGTGGGCTCTTTCAACCCTGAAGTTGAGTAGTATAAAAAACACTTGTGTAACTGTCCCAGCCTTACTGAATTTAGCATTTTGCATTATTTGTTCCACATGTAATTGTTTTAAAGATGTAACCCTGTGTACACCTCATGATGTCAGCAATCTAGCACATGCTTCATGAGATTCATTCTTGTATATTATACGTTAAAAAAACGTATTTTTATTATATTTTATTATACGTTAAAAAAACGTATTATTATTTAAGAGTGGTGGGTTTACAGTCTTCAAAATTGTTTGGTGGTACATAGCGATGCAGTTTGATCTTAACTAGCAACCTTGCTGAGATACTTTTAGTAATTTGTATATTTGTATGAATTTTGTGTAGTCACTCATATCTCTTGCAAATAGTTGGTGGTGGTATTTTGAGTCGTATACATGTAATTTCTTTTTCTTGTTTGTTAACACCAGTTAGAACTTTTAATATAGTGCTAAAAGAAGCTGGTGGTAGGAAACTTTGAATTTTATTCTTTATTTTAAAGCAAATATGTTTTGCCATTTAATTTGATTTGATTCTAGTTGATAAAATTTATAAGTGTTAAGAATGGTATGAGAAGTTTGTTTTTAAAATCATGAAAGGAGTATTAATTTTACTGATTAGTTTTCTGTAACCTAGAGATCTTATGGTGGTGTTTTTCCCCTCCTTGAATCCGTGCAATGTGATAAATAATATATTTAGATTTTTTTTATGTTAAGTGATCCATGTATTCTTGAAGTTTAAAAAAATCACCTTGCTGAATTCAATTAGCTAATACTTTATATTTAGGAGTGCTTTATTTATGTTATACAAGTAGAACTGGCTTAAACTTCCTTTCTTGAAATGTTCTTCCCTGTTTTGGTTTCACTCAGAAGGTGAATATTCCCCCTTTTTATTTTTACTGTAACAGTTTGTATAAGATAGAAGTTACCGGTTAGTTCCTTGAAGGTTTGGTAGAATTTGCTTAAACTTTCTGGCACTGGCAGCTTCTATAGTGGTATTTCCTTTGCTCGGTCGCTTCAGTCCTGTCCAGCTGCGACTATGTGGACTGCGGCCCGCCAGGCTCCTCTGTCCCTGGGATGCTCCAGGCGAGAGTACTGGCGTGGGCCGCTGGGCCCTCCTCCAGGGGGTCTTCCCCACCCAGGGTTTGGCAGGCGGATTCTTTACCACTAGCGCCACCTGTTTCCCTTTATCTGATGGTAATGGCTCTATGAAGGTTTTCTAATTCTTCTCTAGTAAGTTTTGGGAAGATGCAGTTTTCTAAAAACATTTGAAATCTGTTTTTCAGCACTGTTGAAACCTATCACATTTTGCAATATGCCTTTTCTTTACTGTGGGTCTCACCATGGATTTGTAACTATTATTATTCGTATTTTGAAAGAATGAACTTTAGGTTTTATCGAAGCTTTTATTATTCCCTTCCTCGCATATTTAATTAATGTATGCTTTTATTTTTAATTCCATCATTTTTTTAGTAGGAGTTCTCTTGTATCATTCCTAACTAAAGTCAGATGCTCAGCTTATTAATTTTCAGCCCTTCTTTTCTAAGACCATGTTCAGGCATTTCGGGCTGCTGTAACAAAGTACCGTGTGGACTGGGTGGGTTGCACGTCACAGAAGTTTATTCCTCGTGGTTCTGGAGACTGGACGTGTCCGACCCGGGTGCCGCATGGCTGGGCTCTGGTGCCAGCCCTCTTGCAGGTGGTGAACTGCTGATTCTCTGTGACCTCATACCTCTGAAGGGGAGAGGGGCCGTCTGGGTCTCTTTCTATATCTGAGGGCTAAGCCCACCCAGGCAGGCTCTCTCCTCATGACCTAAGCATCTCTGAAAGGCCCACGTCCTCATACCATCATATTAGCGATTAGGTTTCAACACAGGAACTTGGGGAGGACCCATAGCTGTCTATAGCAGATCATAAATATCTCGAATACACTTCAGTGAAATCCCATACATTTTAATATGAGGTGCATTAGTTTCCTTTTTTTAAAAATTTATTCTTTAATTGGAAGAAAATTGCTTTACAATGTTGTATTGGTTTCTGCCATACGACACTGCAGTTCAGCCATAATTATACATACATCACCCTCCTGAGCCTGCCTCCCCTCCCCACTCGCACCTCTCTCCATCATCACAGAGCGCCAGGCTGAGCTCCCTGGGTTATATAGCAACTTCTCACCAGCTATCTGTAGTTTTCATTTGATATGCAGTTCTAAATATTTTGTAATTTTTTTGTGCTCTTTATTTTATCAATTCTTTTGAAGGGCTTTCCAACATTTTCAAATGCATTAGAATTTTGGAAATCTAAACTGTATCATTTATCTCTAATTTTTTAGCACAATTGTCAGAGAAAGTGCCTGTATGATACTGATTCTTTGGTATTTGTTGAGGTTGACTTTGTGCCCTGGTATGTTTTTATAATTGCTCCATGTCAGCTTGAAAAGATGCATTCTACTTGTTGAGTGTTGGGCTATAATATGGGCTTCCCTGGTGACTCATTCAAACTTTCTGTAGCCTTACTAATTTCTGACTGCTCAATCTACTGAGAGTATGTTAAAATCTTTCTCAGTGGTAGTGAATTCATTAAATTTCCCCTTTAATTCATTTGATATTTGCCCTATGTATTTTGAGGCGATACTGATAAATTGCAGGTGAATCCAGAATTTTAATCTTGTTGACTGCATCTTTTTCTCATTGTTATATGACTGTTTTTTCTTTCCAAATGTGGCTTTTGTCTTAATGGTTATTTTGTTTGATATTAATATGATTCTATTAGCTCTCTTTGGTTAATATTTACTTGATAAATTTTTTCCTTTGTGTTCTTTCTGTACTGCAATTGTTGCCCTTCTTAACAGCAGATAACAGGCTCAAAATTTAATCTGAGAGTCTGGAAAGTCAATCTGTGTAATTATATTTCTATCTCTTTACTTTTAATTTTGTGTTCCCCTCACCTTTTTAGGTTTTGATTTTTCTCGATAAGGTTTTCTCCAGTTCTCATTTTACTTATTGCTCATCTGACAGTAAAACTTACTGTTTTATAATTTGCTTTATTATTTTAGTGATTATCTTAAAATACTTGAATATGTGACCTAAAAAGTTTATAGTCTCCATTTCTTCAGCATCCTTTCCTTAAAAACAACAAAAAAGTCTTTAGACTAACTTTTATAATCCTTTACCTAACATTCATGTAATTTTTACTAGTTCAGTTCAGTTGCTCAGTCGTGTCTGACTCTTTGCGACCCCATGAACCGCAGCACGCTAGGCCTCCCTGAACTCCCGGAGTCTACCCAAACCCATGTCCATTGAGTCAGTGATGCCATCCAGCCATCTCATCCTCTGTCGTCCCCTTCTCCTCCTGTCCTCGATCTTTCCCAGCATCAGGGTCTTTTCCAATGAGTCAGCTCTTTGCATCAGGTAGCCAAAGTATTGGAGTTTCAGCTTCAACATCAGTCCTTCCAATGAACACCCAGGACTGATTACCTGACCTGCCTCTTGAGAAACCTGTATGCAGGTCAGGAAGCAACAGTTAGAACTGGACAGGGAACAACAGACTGGTTCCAAATAGGAAAAGGAGTACGTCAAGGCTGTTTATTGTCACCCTGCTTATTTAACTTATATGCGGAGTACATCATGAGAAATGCTGGGCTGGAAGAAGCATAAGCTGGAATCAAGATGGCCAGGAGAAATATCAATAACCTCAGATATGCAGATGACACCACCCTTATGGCAGAAAGTGAAGAACTAAAGAGCCTCTTGATGAAAGTGAAAGAGGAGAGTGAAAAAGTTGGCTTAAAGCTCAACATTCAGAAAACTTAGCTCATGGCATCTGGTCCCATCACTTCATGGGAAATAGATGGGGAAACAGTGGAAACAGTGGCTGACTATTTTTGGGGGCTCCAAAATCACTGCAGATGGTGACTGCAGCCATGAAATTAAGATGCTTACTCCTTGGAAGGAAAGTTATGACCAACCTAGATAGCATATTAAAAAGCAGAGACATTACTTTGCCAACAAAGGTCCATCTAGTCAAGGCTATGGTTTTTCCAGTGGTCATGTATGGATGTGAGAGTTGGACCATAAAGAAAGCTGAGCACCAAAGAATTGATGCTTTTGAACTGTGGTGTTGGAGAAGACTCTTGAGAGTCCCCTTGGACTGCGAGGAGATCCAACCAGTCCATCCTAAAGGAGATCAGTCCTGGGTGTTCATTTTTACTAGTTATTTTTTTTATTTTTCTTAACTTTTTACCCCTGAAGTTACATGCTATTACTTTTATTTAGTCAACACATACTTAGATTTACCCATAGGCTTACTGGTACTCTAAATACATAAATACACAAGGAGAATTTGTTTTAAGAATTGAGGTTTTGCAGCCTCATTTTATCAAACTCCAGACCTCTTGAGATTTGGGGGAAAAGGACAAATTTCACCCCCCATGAAAAAGGGCACCAAAACACTGTGGTTTCATTATGAAAACGCACATAGGAGAAAGTGCAAGCTCTGGAGCTTGGACCAGCTGATCTCTTCCTCCCGCTTCTGCCTCCTCCTGGTCTCTCTCCCCGTGTCAGCTTCCCAGTGCTCATAACAGACCACGGACCAGGCGGCCGGAACCACGGAAGGGTGTTTCTTGGGAGTCTGGATTAGAAGTCCAAGTTCAGGGGCAGGTTTGGTTTCTTCTGAGGGCTCTCTCCTCGGTTCACAGGTATCTGTCTTCTCACTGTTCTCACGGAAGCCTTTCCTCTGCACTTGCAACCCTGGTGTCTCTTTGTGTATCCAAATTTCCTCTTGTAAGGAAAGCAGTCAGATTGGATTGGGGCCCACCCTAATGGTCTCATTTTAATTTAATCACTTTTTTAAATCACCTCCAAATATAGTCACATTCTGAGGTACAGAGGTGAAGTCTTCAGCATATGAATTATGGGAAACACAGCTCATAATACTCCAATACTTTGGCCACTTGATGCTAAGAAACCAACTCATTGGAAAAGATCCTGGTGCTGGGAGAGATTGAAGGCAGGAGGAGAAGGGGAAGACAGAGGATGAGATGGCTGGATGGCATCACCCCTTCAGTGGACATGAGTTAGCACAAACCCCAGAGATAGTGAAGGGCAGGGAAGCCTGGCGTGCTGCAGTCCTTGGGGTCGCAGAGTCAGACGTGACTTAGCGACTGAACAACAACTCTCAGTACCTATGATCCCCGTCTTCCAGCCTCTTTGTTTTGGCACTTGCTTTGTTGATTGTCTCCAGGTACAGATGTTGTTCGCTGGGGGCGCAGCTGTGAACGAGGCCGCAGCAGTTCACACCCTCACAAGGCTTAGTCCTAGAGAAGTCTGGTAATAGTTTCTTCCCTTCCCTGCACACGTACACACACATCCACGATACTTGTTTTGTGTTCACTGATATAACCAGTGTTTTATGTACATTGAGGTATTGAGTCTTGAGGCACTTATGTTTTTATTGTTTTTCTTAGGGCTCTTAGATTCAAATTCTGTCCAGACTTCTATTGAATTTTTGTATTTGAATTTATTGCTCTTTCTCTTCCCTGTACTTTTCAGCTACTTGTGTGACTTATTGTTGTCATGCAAAGACTATTCTACAGTTCTGATTGTAGGAGGCTGAATTTGCTAGGGGTCTGGGGTCTCTACTTTCTTCTGTAGTTCGTTATAACATTTTTTTTTCCTGCATCTCAAAAAAGCTATTTCTTCCTCTTTAGATCCCAAAGTCACCCCGTTTTGGGTGGAGGGCCTTGGCAGAAGAATGAAGAGAGAAAACGAAAGGGTTCAGGTTCAAGAATTATTGTTCCCTTCAAACACTGTTTCTCACGTACCCCAGGTTCCTCAGGGACCCAAAGTAAGGTCTGCACTTTTTTTGGTTTCAGTTTTGTTTGTTGGTTGGTTTTGTTTGAAAGCGGTAGTAATTCCCATTTGAGTTTTGAGAACTGCAGCTCAGGTGCATCCACCCAGAGTGGATCTTGGATTGGTTCTTAGGACGGCCGCACATCTGACTGAGCTGTGTGATAAGTTTTTTCCACTTACCATAAATCTAGTAGGCAGAATTATTCTGGAAACATTCTGTAGTATTATTTTTCATCATGGTTTTAAAGTAAGTGTGAAGCATGTGGGTGTTTCTGGGGGGAAGAAGGTAGTCTTTCCCTGTTTTTGAACACTGTCTCTAAAATAATTTATTTGTATGGGAATCTGTGAAGGAGTCAAACTCAGAGGTCCCTCACAAGTTGACCTTGAGGTAAGAGAGAATCTGTACTTCGTACGGGTGGATGAAATCATTTCATCCAGCCAACTTCCTGGTGAAATGTTTGTGTAAGAGTAAGAACAGCTCAGCTCTCGGGGGGAAGTCGGGGGAGAGAGTCTCTGGCCTTGCAGTGCAGGCCTTGGGAAAGGCTTTGGCTGGTGTGCTGCCTGATTATACTGTGGAGGAAAAGGCCGAATCCTTTCACTAGCCAGGCCCTTTGTGGAGCTCCTGAATTCCTTTAATTTAGTGGCTGCACAGAAGCTGTATTCAGAGCCCCGTGCATCTTTTCTGTCTGGATGCCAGGCCCTATTCATGGTGCCCTCACTGCAGGGAGTTCTCACATTCATCTGGGGGCGGGGGCGGGGGAGGTGGGGTGGGAGGCAGAGGCTGTGTGGATCTTTTCTTCCCCCTCCGTTTCCTGCTTTTGCTCCTTAAAAGCGAAACAAAACCAAACCCCAGACAAAAAGCAAACTCAAGAAGATAGCTCTAAAGGAAGTTCTCAAGTGACTCCGTGGATTGATAACTCCTGGTGAATCACAGAAAAGTTGTGTCTGCCTCTGGCCTCTATTTACAAATAGTACTAGAACACCCAGAAAAAGCATTTCGGGTCAGATGAGGGTAGGAGGCACTGGAAGAATAGAAGGCAGTGTGTTCCAGAGGATTTATTTCCTTCAACTGAATGTATTTTAAAGGACCTTTTTTCAACCCCCTCCCAGTAAAGAATAGCTCTACGGTTGTATTAGCCGTCAAGTTGGGAGCTGACACAGAGACACGAGAGAAGAGTTCAAGTGAGCATCTGAAAATCTGAATGAGGGAGTATAAAGAGGCCAAGGGGATGTTTTTCATTGCCTCTGTCTGCAGATTTTTTTTTAGAAAATAAGCACTGTTTTGGATTTGGTTCTGAATATGTGATTCTTGATTAATAGATGCTGGATTGCTGCTTACATTTCCAGGTTTTAAAATTAGGTATGCACTTAGGGAGAGAGCTGGGATTATCTAGATTTTGTTTTGTTCTGCGAGGCTGGTGATGGTGGAAAATAAAGGAATGATGAGTATAGATGGACTCTTGCGAGTAAATAAATAGTGCTCCAGTTTTGAATTGCCCGGATGTTATCTTAATGGGTGATGGGTAGTTAATGGTTATGGGTAATGGGTAGTTCTGTAAAAAAGGGAAGTTTGGCTTAATGATTTTTTTTGCGGGGGGTGGGGGGTGGCCTAGAAATCTTGATAAATGAATTGGATCCGTGTTAGTCTCTTCCTGTTATATACTTAGTGTCTTTTTCAGGACTTTTAGGTATGTGGTATTATTTCTAGTTTCTGAGTGGATCCTTATTGTAGCTGACCATGCAATTAAACCAAAATCAAACCAACTCTCATCTCTGTAAAACCTTCAGTGGAGAGCGAGGGGTGAACAGTTGAATGAGAGCTAAAGGAAAGGGGAGTGTGTAGTTGTGTGTTGTGCTGTGCCTTGTACTGTGTTATACATTTTTAAAATATAAACACACAAAAAATAGTTACTTAAGGGATTTGTTAAGAAGAATTTCTGACACACGGAGGCCTTGACTGGATGCATAGGAAACCAGGTATTAGAGGCAAGACAAAGAATTTTGAATATTCAGTAGTTTTCATTGAGAGAAATACTGCAGAATTTTTGTTTTCATTTTTCAGTGAGGTGAGAACGCTAATGTGTTGCAATATGTTTAAGTATATAGTTAGATTACATTGTCTTTTCTATGGAAAGCGGATAAAAACATTTCTAGTTGAATTTGTAGTAAATCTTGCACTAGAGGTTGTCTTGTGTACTGATGACTAGATATTAAAATAATTTACAAAAGAGAAACAGGTCATATTTTCCTACAGTATTCTCAAGCTTTTTTGTTTCCATGCCTCAGGAAAGTGATTTCTCAGATAAAACCATGATATTTAAATTAGTTTCTTCCCTTTTTTGCATTCCCTTTCTGTATCATTTGTCGTATTTGCTAACGAACGTTATTATTTTTGAGAAACTAGTTCTCAGCTTTATGTCAGTTTTTACTCATGATATGATATTTATCTTTTAGGATATGTGCTTATATAAATGACTGCTTTAAGTTTTAGCTGAATCGAGGCCAGGGGTGTGGTTAAACACCCTACAAAACACAGGACAGCCCCCCACAACAAAGACTTTTATCTGGCTCTGTTAATGATGCTGGAGTTTAAAAGCCTTGATCTAGAAAACATAGCCTAAGGAGCAAAAATGGAGGTCTTTGATTTAATCCCACAGAATATACCTGCCCACCAAGAACTTTAAAGGAAGAGGCAGGCTTTTATGGGAAGAACACTGTGGTTCCCAAGACTGAGAAACAAATAGACCATAATTGGAAAAATAATGCCGTGCGAGGCGTTTACTTAGCCTGAAGCAGCCGCCGAGTTGGAGCCTGCTGTGTTCCTCCTGCGCCTGTGCGCCTTCTGCTGGGTCCGGGCATCGTGAGGCCCTGGGGAGGGCACGCGGGCTTGGCGGGGCTGGGCCCGGCTGCACAGAGCCCCTGCAGCCCCTTAGACGGCGCTCTGGTCGGCGTGGGCACCGGGAGCTGTGCTGGGGGCCCAGCGAAGGGAGGGGTCCCTCAGCCTGGGGACCCAGGGCCGCCGTCTCCACGGAAACCGTGAAATTAAACAAGTGAAAAGTGTGAGATGAAGCTCGTTGAAGATGTCTAGGAGATGAAGCGTTTTGCCAGGTGAAGAAAGTTGGGGTACCAGCCTCGTTGTGGGTGGAGGCAGGAAACCTGAACGGCGGCCTGAGACCCTGAGAGAGTGCGGGTTTGGGGAAAGGGGCTCGGTTTGTGTGGCTGCAATGAAGGCTGCGCTGGAGGGGTGGCAGGGCATGACCGCGTCCCGCCTGGAGTAGCCCCGTGTCAGCCGCCTGCCTGCCGGCTCGTGCTGAGCGTGGACGTCAGTTTGTAGGCATGGGGAAAGCTGATTATTCGTTTCAAAAGGTTGCTTTAGGTCAGAATAAGAGGGACAGAAACAAGGAGACCAGTTAGAAGTTAATTTGACAGAGAACAAGGCAATGAGAGTGGAAACGGGGGTAAAGGAGAGCAGCTTCGGAGATGCTTTGAAAAAGAGCCTGTAGGTTTGGTGAAGACAGGATGAGGACGTAAGGTAAAAAAAAATGAGACTGGGTTGTAGCTGCAGTGGAAATGAGGGATGGATTCTAGCTCCAAGGGACATGAAGAAGTAAACCACACAGGTCTGAGGAGGCGCGAGGGGGGCCTGGTGTTAGGTCCTCCGTTTTCAGGCGCTGCTGAGTGCTGAGGGCCCAGAAGGCCGGGGATCTTCTGTAGGGTCCTACGGGTAGGCTTGTGCCAGGGTGGGAATGCCACTCTGCTCTCTGCCTAGAGTGCGTTGCTGTGGGTTTGTGAGCTCTGCTCTGCGTGAGTCCTGGGGTGCTGCTGATGTAGACCAGGGTATAAACCCCGGGGTTGGGGTGCTCCCCAGAGCCCCCTCCTTGCGCTGGAAACAGAGGAGGCAGGGGTTCTTTCAGTAAGGTTTCAATGAAATGCACTTGTGTTTAATCCCTGTAATAACATGTTTAGGTGAATATAGTTATTTTGGAGAACCTGAGATGTTAGGAAGTCCATTCTTTCAAGCTTGTTCACTGTAATAGTGTGTTTGGAGCCCATCTTTACTGAAGAGGGGCAAGTGCATTGTCAGGGACTGGACTATGTATTTTGGGCTTCCCGGGACCTCAGTGATAAGGAATCCACCTGCCACTGCAGGAGGCTCAGGCTCCATCCCTGGGTTGGAAGATCCCTGAAGGAGGAGATGGCACCCCACTCCAGGATTCTTGCTTGGAGAATCCCACGGACAGAGGAGCCTGGCGGGCTCCCATCTATGGCGTCGCAAAGAGTCGGACACGACTGAGCGACTAAACCACACTGACAGGACTACGTGTCTTACTGTTCTGCCTGGTTCAGATGGTGGTAGTGGAGGAGTAGAGAGGACCGTGGAGCGGAGCTGTTCTCAGATGAGGCAAGGCCTGTTCCACGCAGAGAGGACCGTGGAGCGGAGCTGTTGTCAGATGAGGCAAGGCCTGTTCTACGCAGAGAGGACCGTGGAGCAGAGCTGTTCTCAGATGAGGCAAGGCCTGTTCCACGCAGAGAGGACCGTGGAGCGGAGCTGTTCTCAGATGAGGCAAGGTCTGTTCCATGCAGAGAGGACCGTGGAGCGGAGCTGTTGTCAGATGAGGCAAGGCCTGTTCCACGCAGAGAGGACCGTGGAGCGGAGCTGTTCTCAGATGAGGCAAGGCCTGTTCCACGCAGCAGCTTCCCCTGCAAGGTCATCTCCGCGAGGCTGGGAGGCTGCTCTCTGTGCGCTTCCATGGTCCTCCCCTGCTGGCTGAGTCGAATACTCTATTGGCTACTTCTTCAGAATATATCCAGGATTTGTCTTGTCTCCTCTGCTCCCTCCTCAGTTCAAGTCCTGTCGTCTCCCCTGGATTTATTACACAAGCCTCTTAATGTCCTATCTCCCTGCTTCCCAGCCAAATGAACCAGGTTCATTAAAGTCAGATCATGACACTGCTCTCAGAACTAATGGTTTCTGTCTCAGAGTAAAGGGCAAAGTCCTTACCAGTTCCTGGAACAGTGCTTGGCCTGTGTTGGGCACTCAACACTTGTTGAACAAATGAATGGCTCCCACTTTGAAGAAACAGGAACGGTGTTTTAGATAATGCATTATGAGTTTGTACTTGGCTCTGCATCAAAAGATTGATAAATGAATACACGTTTGTTTTATGTTAAAATATAGTTGTTGAAGGTATTTATGTTCACATTATTCTAAATGTTTTCATTTCAAACCAAAAAATGGCTCTTTTCTGATAATCAACTGGGTCTATATAAGTCATATACAAAGACTTATGAGATATATGGTGAATTTGATTAGAGGAAAATAACTGAGGACTTATTTTAATAATAGTATGATAACTGTTGTATATTGAGCCTCCACAGTGCTCCGTAGGCGGTACAGACAATGTGTGAGTATTGCTGGCATCTGATTTGGTTCCCTGACAGGTCTGAGTCCTCTATTCACTGCCTCTAAGAATCTGATCACTGTTATGTCAGGAAATGTGTGCAGATGCATTCAGGTGCATCTGAACAGTCCTGCCAAGTAGTGGGACTTTTGAAGTTTATTAGTTACTGGTTGCAGCATAAATATTGAAGCAGGACACGCCATACCCGTGTTCCTGACACTCTGGATGAACTTCACCTTATTCAGGATATGACATGCCTGGCATGACTTGTTTATGTACCTTCCAAGCAATTAGATGAAGAAGGGTAGTTTCCTGAAGATAAGGACTTTAGTAAAAGTTTGGCTTTTTTTCCCTCTGTGACTCTCCTTAGAGAAACGGTCTGTTTTATAGTTTCTTATCATGGGCCAAAGAAAAAGATTCCACAGAGATTTTTTGGATGCTCTGGGATTGAGGCTCTTGCTTTTCGTCGAAGTTGCCTCTTGGAGTTGAGTTTATTTCCTTGAGCAGGTCCTGCTTGCTGGGTCCTGCAGCTCGTCCCAGCCCTGCAGCCTGCTGGCCCCGCCCCACCTCCCGGCCCCGCCCCTCCGGCCTGCCCGCAGCTGTTCCCCAGCCGGCGCTCTGTCTCTCCTCCCCAGGCGGGCGGGGTGCCCGCTCTGCGGCCCACGGAGAGGCCCTGCTCAGCTGTCCGCTCCGCTCTGGGGCTCCTTCCATCCTGTGGGACAGGCACGCCCATCACCTGTCCTGTCACTCTGGCCGACTGTGCCTGGGGCCAGGCCGCGCGCGTGCACGCGTGTGTAAAGGTGGGGGTGGGGGAAGGTAGGGTGTGTGTGTGCACACAGCAGTGCACGCAGGCTCCGCTCTGTGAGTTTGGCCGCTCCTGGAGCTGTGGAGGCTGTGGCCACCACACTTTGTGAAGCGCTTTTCCCGCCCGGAATCTATTATGAAATGTGTTTGCTTTCACAGAAAGCCTTCTGGTGAACAGTTTTGCTCAGAGAGGGGAGAGGGTTTGGGGGCTTGTGGTGGAAGAGACTAAAAGGCGTTTTAGAAACTT
Source organism: Bos mutus (assembly GCF_027580195.1). NCBI lineage: Eukaryota > Metazoa > Chordata > Mammalia > Artiodactyla > Bovidae > Bos > Bos mutus. The sequence goes on from NC_091640.1 coordinate 61,199,657, forward strand.
AGTCGCCTGGGCTGACTGGATCGGCAGTGGGGCCTTTCTGACAGAAACGCCAGCAGGCTGGGCTGTGCAGCTTTTGTGTCAGAGGGTAATTGCCTTGTCCTTTCTCCTCTGTATTTGCTGGAAGAGGAATTTGATGACACACTCCATGTACCAAATTCCGCATGTAAGTTAAGAGAGGAGCAGCTGAGTAGAGGTGGGCGTTTCTGTGTTGTGTGATAGAAAGCCTCAGATTGCTGTCCTTGGGATCTCTAATGTGTCTCTAGGACTAAAACAGGCTTCTTGAAATTAACAGCTCGCAGGTTCTTGTTCTTGAGATAGCCAGGTAGCGCTTTGGAATAACTCAGGAGTCAAATGAGCTAATAACTATGTTTTGTGGGCTGTAAAGGTTTAGACATTGTATTCCTGTCTTTGCTGTCCTTTGGACAAACGATCATTATAATCCGTTCACTCCATGCAGATGAGGAAAAGTTGAAAGGCCCTTTGCGTTTGTGACTGGCTGGCTCGTCCAGAATCTGATCCCATCATTCTCTGTGAGCCCCCTGGCCCTTTCTTTTCTTTTCAGGTTCTTACCCAGACTGGTCTTCTCCATAAGTTACTCCTTTCCCTGGAGTAAAGAGGGAAAAGTTTAGATAGGAAGCTGCTTTAGTATTGTACTGGTAAGGTCATTTGTAGCTGCTTTGGTTCTGTTGAGCTGGGCATTCACTGTCAGGGGTTTCTTAGAAGGTGCTGCTCTCCCTTCAGGTAACGGTTCTTGCTTACTTTCCCTTAGCCAGCCCTTCTTGCCATTTCTTCACATCTGGGTAAACAGAAACATGATTTGTGAGACAGTTTTATTTTTCCCTTTTTATGTGTGCTAACTGGGAACCCAGGTTAATGTTTCTTTCATTTGTTTTTCTTTTTATTTTAAAATGTTTTAGCCTAGTTTGTATGTTTGTGCTTAGTCACTCAGTCATGTCTGACTCTTTGCAACCCCATGGATTGTAGCCCACCAGGCTCCTCTGTCCATGGGATTCTCCAGACAAAAACATGAGTGGGTTGTCATTCCCTTCTCCAGGGGATCTTCCCAACCCAGGGATCGAACCCGGGTCTCCTGCATTGCAGGCGGATTCTTTACCACTGAGCCATCAGGGGGTTAGACTAGCTTATGTTACACTAAAAATTCCCAAATGATTTTAGTGGCTTAAAATAGCAAAGGTTTCATTCCTGTTTGTGTTATTGACTGTGCGTTGCCAGTAGGTGGGGGTGAGAGGGGGCCTGCACTCAGGAATCCAGGCTGATGGAGCAGATGCTCTCCAGAACGTTGCGAGTTGCCTGACAGAGGGGAAAGAGTTCCAGAGAGCGTCATCTCACACGGCTTACGTGACCCGACCCCACACAACCACAAGGAGCCAGGAGGAGCAGCCCTCCCCCTGCGGCCCACCCCGCAGCTGGGTCATTAGGATGCCTCTGGCTGCACATGATGGACAGCCTGAATCAAGCAAGCTTAAATCATGAGGGAATGTAGGATGTCACACTCTGAGAAGCTGGAAGCCTATGGGGTCCAGACAGCAGGGCGTATGCTTAGCAGCTCAGTGACATCTTCAAGGACTGGAGTCCTTTCTGTCTCTCAGCTCTACCAGGTTGGCGTCCCTCTAGGTCAGAAGCTGCTTCAGCAGTTCCAGTTGGCACTTCCAGTAATGTTAAAGTCTCAGAAGAAGACACAGAAGAACAGCATTCTTCCTAGGAGATCTTTCCCAGAAGCCCCCAGTTAGATATCTCATGTTTCACATGTGCATTCTAAAGCAGTTACCATGGTGAGTTTAGAAATGACGATCTACTTGTTGGAGCTAAAACTAGAGGGGACTTTCCCTGAAGCACGTGACTGTGGGTAGGAGAGGTGGGCACTTAACAGAAAGAGGGTCTTGTCAAGGGTGCTGTGGAACGAGCTGCCAGCAATGTAGGCCACGTCCTCTGCAGCCGGGATGCTTGTGCATGAGGCTTTCATCTCTAGAGGTGATCGTCATGCATCTAGGTAATCTGTCTAGGGATTGAGTTATCTATCTAGACATAGTCATTTCTTGATGAGTGTAAAATGGTACATAGAATGGAGATTTGTGTGGCCAAGAGGTAACCTTTAAACCTCTTTTTCAAATAGTTGAGCAGATACAGGACTGTTTTCACAGAAGTCAGCGTTACGTGCAAAGCGCCGCAGTAGGGGCCGGGTAATGCGTTACAGAGGAGAAGAGGCCTTAGCGGCATCCTCCATTTACAGATCTGCTGCCCGATCAGCTGCTTACACTAAACAAACCAGAAATGGGCTGCTGCTTCTAGTATCTCTGCAAGTTTAATTTTCACTTGGATGGGATAAAACTCCAGCGCGACTTTAGTTTTTATTCATTTCTTGCTCTCTGTAGAGATATATCAGTAATGTTGTAGTGACTTTTCCTGCTGTGTTTCAAATAAAGCTTGATACTTCTCTGAGATTTAGAAAAAGGTGTGTTCTGTCTCCTCCCTACCTCTCTGCGCAGGCTGACTGGCGATGTGCTGTGCTCGGTCGCTTCAGTCGTGTCTGACTCTGCGAATCCATGGGCTGTAGCCCACCAGGCTCCTCTGTCCATGGGATTTTCCAGGCAAGAATACTGGAGTGGGTTGCCATGCCTTCCTCCAAGGGATCTTCCTGACCCAGGGATTGAACCCATGTCTCCTGTGTCTCCAGCATTGCAGGAGGATTCTTCACCATTATTCCACTGGGGCAGCCCCAACTTCCACCCATTTTGATGAGATGGCCGCATTTTAACTCCTGAAAACCTTGTTTCTATTCTGTTCTTGTAGAGTTGCGCTTTGTTCCTCTGTCCAACCTCTGTGATGCCCAGGAAGGGTGCTGGTCCCTCAGACAGTGTAGCACACCAGGTAGAGGCGTGCTTTACCCCCTTACAGCTTTATGTTTGCTGGTTTTCTTTGATTCTTCAGCAGGACTCCAGGGGCCAGCCCTGCAGCTCCTTTCCTGGCAGGGGACACCTGATCGCCTTGGTACTGGCTCTGGGTCACCCCACGCTCGTTTCCAGCGTTGCCGTTTAGCTTCCAGCCTTCCTCCCTGGCTTGCTCTTTCACCTGTTTGCAGGCTTGTGTGAACAGATCAACCTGTGAGTAGTACTTCTTGCAAATACCTTTTCATCTCGCCTGTTTGATTCTAGACCCTTAAGGTATCTGTTTTTATGAGCAAGGCCTTTTTCATTTGTGTGTTTAGGGTTTGAGACGAGTAAGTTCAATTAGTTTTCAGCTGTGGATAGTTCCAGATTATGGGCACTTCTAAATAAATACTCCTAGATTAGAGAATGGTGAAGACAGCTTGCAGTTTGACCCCCATGAACTGGTTTCCATGAGTGTAAAATGCTTTTCTTCTCCAAGTACTTGAAAAATATTCTGTGAATGTAAAGTCCATTATTATCAGATAGCAGTTATCTTTTTTCCTACTTCTAAGAAAATTTATTACTTGGATGACAGAATTACTTGATTATAGTGGTGAACTCTTTATTTTTTTTTTAACCTTTCAGGGTGTGTTTATCAGAGTAAATCATACCCTCATCACCTTGTCATCCAGGAAATTAATGCATAGCTTTTTTTTTTTTTTTTTTTAAAGATGAAATGGAACACCTCATTCAGGGACAGTGAACTGACATTCATCTCCCAAGATGAGAACACGGGCAAAGAGAAGCAGAGTAACTTGATGGAAAATATGTGGCTGATTGGGCTTCCCTTGTGGCGCTAGTGGTAAAGAACCCGCCTGCCAGTGCAGGAGACATGGATTTGATCCCTGGTTGGGGAAGATCCCCTGGAGGAGGGCATGGCAACCCACTCCAGTATTCTAGACTAGAAGATATGATGGACAGAGGAGTCTGGTGGGCTGCTGTCCATAGGGTCGCAAAGGGTCAGACACGACTGAAGTATCTTACCTTAGTATTGTAGACACACGTGTGCGGGCACGTCTGATAAAGGGGCAGCTTTCTGTGCTCAACCATGCTGTTACGCCACTCGTCTCGTCTTCATCTTTTCTTTTAGCTTTTCTCTCTTTCTTTCCTTTGGTATAGTTCATATTTTGCTTAGAAAAAAATGAGAGGAAGGTCAGAGCTATGCATTTCTTCCACATTTTTATTCTTTTTTAGTGAAACTTTAACAGAACTTTTAACTTTTAGCGAAACTTTTGATGAACTTATCTTTTTAAACAAAAAAAAAATACAAAAGCAAAATCTTTATTCTTCCTCTACATTTTTGTGTAGTTACAGAAACCCATAATTATCCAACAACAACAAAAAAAGTAGAGTTTCTTTTAACTTTCTAAATGTTTTTCAGTGAATTGGTCTGAGGCAGAGCTGAAACATCTTGCTGTTAAGTTTATTACTTTGCTTAGTAAATCCGTTGCAGAAAAGAAAGTTTCAGTTAAGGTCTACACTTGAATTTTGCTTGTGGAAAACTTGTACCACTGGAGTGAACTATTTCCTTAAGAGTTTTTTAAAAAAAGAAGAAATCTTTTTATTTCCTCCCATCTCTGAAAATTCTTTCCTTCTGAGGATAATGAGTGCAAATTAACTTCTTTTCATATGGTGATTCTGTGATAGAAGGGTTGTAAGGTTAAATCTCTGCAGAACGGAGGCTCTTGTTGAATCAGTCCACTTCTTTATAAACCAATAAAAAAGGAAAATCTTGTGTCTGATACCAATGTAATGTTTATAAGAACCAACTGTGATGTTTATAAGTCAAAACAGGATTTATATGGAAGTTGTATTAGTTGAATTTTTGAGTCTTACTTTCTGGGAAATATTGAGAATGGAGAGAATAGTCCTCGAGGTAACTCACAGCTGATTTTCAAACATCGGGGTGGAGTTTACCAAGTGGCCATGCTGCTACGAGAACGCTCCTGCAGAAGAATCATAGGTAAAGAGAATTGTCTTGGGGCCTCAGGTAAAGCTTGGGAAAATGTTTTCTTTGCAAACAAAAAGTCACCATTTTCCTGTCCACTGAGAACATCCTCTAACTCCTGGGCTGCTTCATGCTTTCTGAGATGCTGGCACGTTTGCAGCTGAGTTGTTTTGAATGCATTCACAAACGTGTTTCTTTGAAACTGCAACTGATTTGGAATGCACTGAGAGATAGGAAGAGTTAACTGTGCTGGTTATGTTCTCCTTTGTGCCATTTGTTTAAAAACACTTGTTAAAATCCCTTGAATATGTGACATATTTGTTTTAAATTTCAAGATCTTCCTTGAACTGTCACACACTGATAAGGTTTACTTTCCCTTGGCAAGAACTAAGTGAAAAGGACTCATTGTATACAAGGTTGGCCAAGCCCACAGCGTAGTATACTGGTTTTGATGATCAGTTTCCTTGACCCTTATGTGCGGTTCCCACTGATATTTTTTGGTTATTGGGTCTTTTATCTCTTACCCCATTTATTTGTTTTCTAAACCCCAAAGTACTTTGCTTTTCCTTTTCGGGCCTGTTGGACAGATTAGGGTTAACTAGGGATCTTCTGATTTTGGTTTTAAAAATGAATCACTTCAGATATGTGTATTCACAGTAAACAGCCATCAAAATACTGAAATAATTGGGAAAAATATAAATTTAATTGTTAAAGATTTCTCTTACGTTTTTACCCTGTCTGGTAATTAGATTTTTTGGCTGTCAACATCCAAGCCTCCTAAGTATCTAAATGTAATTACAGGATGAAATTATTTTTCACTTATTGGAAATCTCAGCTTCATCATCCTGTTTAATGGCATTTTTTATGGTGCTTCAGAACTATTATGTATATACTTGTATGTATCTTCAGGAACATCAGTGTACTTTTGAAATGTAGAAATTCATTGAAGTGGTGTAAGCCTGGGATTTCCCACCGCTGCCCAAATATTAAGCGGTTCAGAATTGGTGATGTTACAGTTTCCTTAACTGGTGGTTTAACTGCCTGAGAGTAGGTTGCGCCTGGACATTAGAATCGTTCCTCTGCCGCTGGTCTGTTCCTCCTCCGTGCCTCTCTCTTTTTCTTTCTTTAACTTTGGGAAAGTTCACAACTGAAGAAAGAGAACGATGAATATTGCTAATAACGGATTTCAGCTTCGAGGAAGCAGACGCGTGACTGATCCCACTCCGTAGTCTCCCCTGTTCTCATCACACTTTGAGCTGTGAGCAGTGAGCTCACCTCCCTGCGCTTTGGGTTCCATACTTGACTATTTCTGTTTCTGTCAAAAACCATAGTGGTGCCTGCAGATAGTAGTTCCTGTCTTGCAGGTCCAGGGAGTGGATGCTAGTGGTCCACGGATTTATATTGTTTGAGCAGGACATGCTTAAAAAATTGTCAGTATTTTTAAAAAATGAGTTTATTTCCAATATCTCTCAGAAAGAAGCAGAAAGTCTGGCGATGTGCCCACGTTTCTGCATAGAGTGAAGCATAGCTCCTGCTTCGCGTGATGTGCACAGTTCCCCGTCCCCAGTTCCGCTGAATCGCCTGCATTTTCTGTTTCTTGCCGGCCCCATAGGCACCTGCAGTCTGCAGTTCTGCTCTCGAAGCCTTCTTGCTGCAGGTTCTTCCTCGATTTTATGGCCTTCGACTTTCTGCCTTTACTGTGGCAGTAAACACTCGGCTGTATTCTCGTTTATAATCAGATGATCTAAGACCTAGTAAATATCTAATAGTTTCTGTTCAGTATGCAGTGTCTTAAATGATAGCATTTATCATCTTTAATGGCATTTCTTGTTCTGGGAGAAAGATGTACTTGGTTTTGAAGCTTGGTTTTACCATTTTCCCAGCTGGGCGTCTTTGGACAAATTTTACATCACACCCCAGAACCCTCCAACGTGAATGGGTGTGGTTATCACCTTCACTGCTCTTCGAACAGCTTCTCTCTGTGACTCCGACTGCTTCTGAAATGACTGTAGTGTAATGGCCTGACCCGTGTTGTCTCATCTCTTGGGATTCGGGCGGGAGCAGGGTGCTGGTGGGAGAGCAGGGGGAAGAGAGTGACCCGGAAGGCTGCTGTGGAGCCCTGAGCACCCGCTGCCCTGGCCTCCACCTCGTCCGTGGGTTGCGGGCACGCAGCGCGCCCTCTGGAAGCCTCGTCAGTCTGTACCAGACCAGGGCTGCGCGCCTGCCCACGGGCTGCGGCGGAAGGAAGCCGGGGACGCAGGCCCGCAGGGGACGCAGGCCCGCCTGCGGAACGTCCCATCCCTCCCAGCTCTTACCGTGTCTCGGCCCGTCCTCGTGGTGCCTGCGTGCAAGTCAGCCCCGTGTGGCCCTGGGACCACGCTCGGCCTGGCACCCTGCTCGGTACCCTGCTCCAGTCTCTCCCGGGTGTCCTTCCCGCCTCCTCTCTGGATGCTCGAGATCGCGCTCCTGTTCTCTCTAAACCCGACTGTTCCCAGTGGCCTTGGATGTTTTTCCCGTTGGGCAGACCTAGATTCTGTCACTTCAGTTCATCAACGCTTCAAAGGGTTCAGAGAACCTCCATCTTAAACCAAAACCCCTCAGAACGAAACCCCTTTCTAGCTCCTGCTCCTGTTTCCCCTCGTCTCCCTCTTTTCTTGGATAAGCAGTCATCCTTTACCCTCTTCTTTCTCAACTCGAATTTGTTCTCAGCCTCATCCAGGCTGGACTCTGCCTTTATTGTGGAAGTGATCTTCTCAGTGGGGATGGTAATAATACTTACTCATTGGATTCTGGGGAGGATTAAATGAGTTAATACTTGTAAAGCTCTTGGAACAGTGTGCCTAGAAGTGGCAAACACTCAGTAGATGCTGCTGACTCTCAGCGACCCCATGGACTGCAGCCCACCAGGCTCCTCCGTCCATGGGGTTTTCCAGGCAAGAGTACTGGAGTGGGTTGCCATTTCCTTCTCCAGTGCATGAAAGTGAAAAGTGAAAGTGAAGTTGCTCAGTCATGTCTGACTCTTCGTGACCCCATGGACTGTAGCCCACCAGGCTCCTCTCTGTCAATGGGATTCTCCAGGCAGGAATATTGGAGTGGGTGGCCATGCCCTTCTCCAGGGGATCTTCCCTACCCAAGGATTGAACCCAAGTCTCTTAGATCTCCTCCATGGCAGGCAGGTTCTTTACCACTAGCACCACCTGGGAAGCCCTTTGTGGAGGAGGTGGTCTCTGAAGAGGGGTGCTCACATTGTAGGGAGAATGCAGATATGTGCGTTTGGATGTGGGGAGAAAATGTTAAAGCTTGTGTTTACGCTTAAATTAAGCTTTACTAATATTTGATGTGTGCACTGATATTAGTAGCCATCATTATATCTAAGACATTGGGTCACGTGTCTTGAAATATCCCAAGAGAAGAATGCGAATGAGTTAACAGCCCTCCACTGTTTGTTGCTTTTTGGCATATAGAAGTCTGTTACAGGTTTTGTGGCTGTGTAAGTGGATTTATAGAGAATCAGTTTTTATTCTGTCTATTTTAGTTTTGGCTGGGCCGGGTCTCCATTGCTGTGCCGGCTCCGCTCTGGTTGTGGTGAGTGGTTCTCTGGCTGTGGCTGCTCTTGGATGTCGGAGCTGCGGCTCCCACTGCTGAGCCCAGGCTCAGGGCTTGTGGCATCTTCGCAGACTGGTTTGACACTGGGTCAGTGGCAGGCAGAGTCTTCACTACTAACCTGCTAGGGAAGCCCCATCACCTAGTTTTTAGTAAGCAAAGATTTCTGCAAATAGGAGGGTTGACGAAAGCGTGAATAATGCACGTGAACAGGGTTTGGACAGAGGAGACAGGGAAACGTTTCAGTCCAAGAGAGCAGTGTGGGGACTTGGGAGCTTCCTGCCGGCTGCAGGGCTCGGCCCCTGGGTGCAGAGTGTGAGTCTTCGCTGCTCCTCAGAGGGAGTTGGCTCCGGGGGCCCCCATGCCCTCCTCCCTCGGGCAGGAGACGGTGTCTGGTCCAGCACGTCTTGCTCTGCAGACAGTCTGCATGGGGCCCTGTCCCGTCACGCTCTCAGGGTCACAGGGCAGGCCCCTGCAGGAAGGTGACGGGGTGGATAAAGCGGCCTAACAGTAGTAGCAACAAGGGCTGAAACAGCAGCAAGGCCGCTTGGGCAACTGACCTGTGCCACCCTATCCAGCCAAGGCTTTGTTAGTAGTAAAGCTCTTTATCTCCCTCTGTCTGGTTTCCTGGCTGTTTCTCACTAGCTCCAAGCTTTGCTGGGGAGAGGGGTGGGCGCACAGGCATGGAAGGTACTGAATCTTTCACCTCAGCTCCAAAGCCTTCATCTAAACCAGCTCACTGCTCGCAGACTCTGAGGGTAAAAGACAGCCAGTTTTGAAAACTAAACTGTCCACAAATGTATGTGTGCATGCTGACTCTCTTTAGTTATGTCCAACTCTTCAAGCCTATGGACTGTAGCCCACCAGGCTCCTCTGTCTGTGTGACTCTCCAGGCAAGAACCCTGGAGGGGGTTGCCAGGCTCCCCCCCCACCCCGGGACCTTCCCGACCCACAGATCAGACCTGCTTCTCTCGTGTCTCCTGCATTGGCAGGCGGGTTCTTTACCACTAGTGCCACTTGGGAAGCCCAAATGTATAGTTTATGAATATTCTTGGGAGTGGAAACAATTAGGACCTGTTACTTTTATAATTCGTTGCCGTCCATAGATAGCTCCTGCAGCCAGCCCCCTGCCAAACCCTTGGGTTCCCGGGAGTGCTGCTGGGGGAGGCGAGTGGGAAGAGCAAATAGCGCAGGTGTCTCCTCAAGTAAAGCTTAGGTCCTGGGCTCTAAAGTAGTGTTGTGGTATCCCAGAATACTGAAATGAGGCAGTATCAGATCAAAAAGTTAATTTACCAACAAGAATGGAGAAAGTTAAAGTTAAAATGAGTAATTTCAAAGGGATGACCTTTCAGAAGCCCGGCGCGTCATCTGGCCCTTGGCTCACGGTGGGAAGTGGGCTCTCTGGGTCATGGGAGCCAAACCACAGCGGCTCCCACGGGGGAAGCCCTAGAGTTGGAGGGAAGGCACCGTCACTGCAGGAGACTAAAGACAGAGTCGTCTGCAGCTCTCTTTTGGGGTTGATCCTTTCCTCTGTTTCTGAGCGTTTACAGTGAGGTGTTTCAATGGCTTGGGGCCTGACTCACCTGCGGCCTAGGCGTGGAATCCTCAGTAATGACTCATTCGAGTTAATGCTGCTGTGGGGCTTTAGAGCACAGGCACTGAGCTCTCTGAAAACATTTATATTTAATTGCATTTCTGACTAGGGAAGTAGGCAGCAGCTGTTTGAACCTGGCGGTAGCATGTGGTTGGGGACACAGAGGAGAAGATATAGCACATGCTTTTATGTTAGAGAAATTGTTCCTCCCTCACCCCAAGTCTGCTTTTATAGAACATAATAGCAGAAAGCTAATCGGTTCAAGAAGTGGCCCACTTAAAACCTGGCCGCTTTATCCAAGAAGTGGTTTGGAACAAAAGATGCTAAGATGCAGTGTTTGTCTGGCACTAATTAACCACACAGAATGTGGGGAAGAGGGTTGATGTGGGGCTCCAGGGTTCCAGGCGTCTTTGGGCTCCTAGGAGAGGGACAAGATCCCGCCAGCACTTCTGTGTCTGGGAAAAGGGGGTTGCCAGGAAGCCCTGTTTTGTAAATTTATCGAATGTCTATTTTAGAAACTATGCAGAGAAGCCTAAAATGAAGTTTGAGAACTGCAGTGTGGTAGTTAAAGAAGCCACAGCTTGGCTGCAAAATTTCAGCTGCTATGATTGAAGAAAAACAAAAATGAAAAATATTACAAAGACGACATTCTCTCCTGCTCCTCAACCCCAAATCTGTGAGTAGGCACCTTGAGAAGCAGAGGTTGAATGCAATGGAGAAGATCCAGAAACGGAACCAGACCTGACCTGTAAGGCAGGAAGTACTTCCTTATTGAGCCTGTTCTTGAAAACAACTCAGGGATGGTATCACTGCTGGGGCTGGAGAAGGCTGTTTTATAACACTCTTGGAATTTGAGTTTAAAAATTATATTTCTCTGCAAACAGCAGAAACAACAACAAAAGACTCTATCACAGCCTCACTTGTGTATCTGGAATATAGGCAAAAACAGGAAAATAGGCAGAAAAAATGCTCTGAATTTTCCAAATTAGTGCCAGTAACCCGTACTGAGCTCAAATTTCATTATCTTTAATATTATTCTGCTAAGCTTGGTTATGTGGTTATATTAGAAATATGCAGTTGGGAAAGAGGCTGCTCACAGACATTCGAAGTGATAGTATGAAGCAAGCATGTGGGTGGAGACAAAGTATATCATTACCTAATCATGAAAAGGAGATGAAAAATATGATTGAAAAGCAAACACAGGGATTTAAAATCTCAGAAGCTGGGTCTATTAGGATAAAACAGTTTATATCTAGGTAAGCCTTTAAGTATTAGAACTATAGTTAAGTTATTTTATAAGCATCAAAACAGTGGTTTACATGCTGTCCTCTCTAGGGTTTTGGTGTTGGTGGGGACGACCGTCTGTTAGTGATGTCTCCTACACTCCCTAATCATCACTGCTGGATAGGGGACAGACTTCTGAAAGTTTAATGCATCATGTATAAAGTGATTGCTAATAAGGATAATGGTGAGGATTCAGGGAAAAAATGACTTCCCTGATGGTCTAGTGGTTAGGACTCGGCTCTGCCAGTGAGGAGGGGGCACAGGTTCATCCCTGGCCAGGAGGCTAAGGGCCCACATGGTTCAGCCAAAAAATTAAAAAAAAAAAAAGTACCAAACTTTGATGTCTAGAAAATCATTAAGAGCTGTTCACTTAGCATTCTGTATACAAAGTTTCCGAGATGATTAGTTTAAAGAAACATAGTCAGTGGGATTTGAAGCTGTAGATTAGACAGACATACATTTGAATTTTAATAGGCTGTTGGATGTAAGTCTTGACTAAAATTTTCAGTTCTGTGAAATCAGGAGTCTGGAGATAAGAAGGGTCTTAAAGAAGATTTCATGTGACCCCTGGTTTCCAGGCTGTTCTACAGAGTTTTGAAGCTTATCATAAAGATTATTGACCAGCTGAAAAAGATGATTTCTGATTTTGAAATGAGTAATTAGCTTTGATTGCTATGGAGATGGAAGATAAGTAACCATAATTTTCAACAAACTCTTGTTTAAATCATGCCAGGATTCAAAAGTACATATTTTATCTTTGCAGAAGACATCTTTTAAGCTTTCACAGAGCTGACTCAAAGCTGCTTTATTCTTCCATATATGAGGAAAAATAACCTGTTACCATTTTTCAATCTGGGTTAAATGGCTCCTTGAAAGTTTTTCTTTTTAAGCCATTTTACAAATAATTTGCAGAACAATATAATGATAATGAGAAACAACTATATTAGGACTATTAAATAAGAATTTAAGAATCAGTTCGGTCGCTCAGTCGTGTCCAACTCTTTGTGACCCCATGAATTACAGCACGCCAGGCCTCCCTGTCCATCACAAACTCCCGGAGTTCACTCAAACTCGTGTCCATTGGGTCGGTGATGCCATCCAGACATCTCATCCTCTGTTGTCCCCTTCTCCTCCTGCCCCCAATCCCTCCCAGCATCAGTCTTTTCCAATGAGTCAACTCTTTGCATGAGGTGGCAAAGTACTGGAGTTTCAGCTTTAGCATCATTCCTTCTGAGAACACCCAGACTGATCTCCTTAAGAATGGACTGGTTGGATCTTCTTGCAGTCCAAGGGACTCTAGAGAGTCTTCTCCAACACCACAGTTCAAAAGCATCAATTCTTCAGCGCTCAGCTTTCTTCACAGTCCAACTCTCACATCCATACATGACCACTGGAAAAACCATAGCCTTGACTAGACGGACCTTTGTTGGCAAAGTAATATCTCTGCTTTTGAATATGGTGTCTAGGTTGGTCATAGCTTTCCTTCCAAGGAGTAAGCGTCTTTTAATTTCATGGCTGCAGTCACCATCTGCAGTGATTTTGGAGCCCCCCAAAATAAAAGTCTAACACTGTTTCCCCCTCTATTTCCCATGAAGTGATGGGACCAGATGCCATGATCTTCGTTTGCTGAATGTTGAGCTTTAAGCCAACTTTTTCACTCTCCTCTTTCACTTTCATCAAGAGGCTTTTTAGTTCTTCTTCACTTTCTGCCATAAGGGTGGTGTCATCTGCATATCTGAGGTTACTGATATTTCTCCCAGCAATCTTGATTCCAGCTTGTGCTTCTTCCAGCCCAGCATTTCTCATGATGTACTCTGCATAAAAGTTAAATAAGCAGGGTGACAATAAACAGCCTTGACATACTCCTTTTACTATTTGGAACCTGTCTGTTGTTCCATGTCCAGCTCTAACTGTTGCTTCCTGACGTGCATATAGGTTTCTCAAGAGGCAGGTCAGGTGGTCTGGTATTCCCATCTCTTTCAGAATTTTCCACAGTTGGTTGTGATCCACACAGTCAGAGGCTTTGGCATAGTCAATAAAGCAGAAATAGATGTTTTTCTGGAACTCTCTTGGTTTTTCGATGATCCAGAGGATGTTGGCAATCTGATCTCTGGTTCCTCTGCCTTTTCTAAAACCAGCTTGAAATCTGGAAGTTCATAGTTCACGTATTGCTGAAGCCTGGCTTGGAGAATTTTGAGCATTACTTTTACTAGTGTGTGAGATGAGTGCAATTGTGTGGTAGTTTGAGCATTTTTTGGCATTGCCTTTCTTTGGGATTGGAATGAAAACTGACCTTTTCCAGTCCTGTGGCCACTGCTGAGTTTTCCAAATTTGCTGGCATATTGAGTGAAGCACTTTCACAGTGTCCTCTTTCAGGATTTGAATTAGCTCAAGTGGAATGCCATCATCTCCACTAGCTTTGTTTGTAGTGATGCTTTCTAAGGCCTACTTGACTTCACATTCCAGGATGTCTGGCTCTAGGTGAGTGATCACACCATCGTGATTATCTTGGTCATGAAGATCTTTTTTGTACAGTTCTTCTGTGTATTCTTGCCACCTCTTAATATGTTCTGCTTCTTTTAGGTCCATACCATTTCTGTCCTTTATCGAGCCTATCTTTGCATGAATGTTCCCTTGGTATCTCTTAATTTTCTTGAAGAGATCTCTTTAAGAGTATTTAAGGATAGTGAACCCAAATTCTTATTCCATGTTTTCTAGATTTTTAAAGTGTGTACATTCAAAGTGGGTAGCATTCTCTGAATACAGTTAAATGCTGGCCATGTGTCATGCATACATCTAGAGATGCTCATCTTGTAAGTAGGATTCCATATTTAAATACGGGTCTAACGGTGTATCGTCACTTCTTGTTCTTCTCACACTTGCATCATGAAAGGCCATGCTTGAGGGATTTTTTTGAAATCATGGACACCATAGTTCTGTTGACTAGAAGGCCATCATCTTTGCCCCATAATTTTCAAACATTTTCATTCAAACTAGGTTTGTAGATGCCAATTAACATGGCCAGTCTAATGAATATTTTCATTTCCAGATGTGTTATCATGTATTTCCTTTCAGTATTGGAAATGCTGGCATTTCCAATGTCTCCAGCATGTCAATTTGCAATCTACTAAGGAACCATATGAAGTAAATTTTGATGCATAAACATCATAATAGATGAATGAATACAGTTACAAACTTTTTTAAACAAAATAGTGTGGTCCAAGTTCTTGTTGCAAACTGTTGGATCATGTCGCATTTTCTTGCTGTTTATGTGTGTGTCCTCTTTGTTCGTACTTCTTTGTCAGCACAGGGTGCCAGACTTGAGGAAAGCTCGGGGGAAAGAGTGTTCTGCTTGTTTGTTCTTAGAGAAAATGTAAAGAATTTTAACTATGAAGAAATGCAAAGAAGTGAAAAGGTGTTCTTGATGCTGCTGTGAATTTTGTGAAAAAATGACAACCTTCTTGTGACATAAGTTGGCTCACTCTGCCTGTCGTCCAGGATCTGATTAGCTGGGATCTGTTCAAGGCCATGTAAGATATGGTCCAAGCAGTGTTTTTCCTCTTGCCGCATGTCACTCACTGCAGCTGAATGAAACGGCCTTGCTTTCCTGAGACTCCTCTGCGCCGTCAGGCACGCAGCAGGCCATGGGGAAGTGAGAGGGCGCTGGAGTCCGGGCAGCTGCGTCTCGAGCCTTGCTCTGCTGCCAGCTAAAGTGTTGACCTTAGAAAGTCACTTATCTGAGCCTCTCATGCTTGATCTGCAAACGGATTGGAAAGTTGTGATGTTTAAATTGATGATAAATGTGAAAGCTTTTGACATAACGGCCACTTAGTATCAATAAATCATCTCTACCCTTACCCTTGACTGAGCTAATATCTTGACAGTCCCTATCCTTTCTTTTAAAAGAGGCATCACCCACACTTCAAATCGTAGTAAATTTGAAAGTTGTCCTCACTTCTTGAGATGGCTATTTAAGTAACAGCCCCTCCTGTGTCCTTCCCTCCCTCGGAAACCTTGTCCCTCTCTGTTGCGTCACAGTCTGCCTGCGTTGTGAGCGAATTCTCTCAGGCTGTAAAAGCATCCGCTTTTTTCCTATGTACAAATCAAACAATAATACGTAAAATCAAATAGCAAAAGCAGAACTCAAACAAAAATAGCTCTTCCAAAAAGAAAACTTTTTGGTTCTCATTCCTATGTATCACCTTCTTATTCACTCTCTGTTTTAAGTAGCTCTTCAAAAAATAACCATAACAGTATAGTTGTTCTAAATTTTTTTGCTTTGTAAGACTGACTTCAGTGCAGCTTTCAGCCCTGTTACTATATTGAAACTGCTTTCCCTGAGGTTCTGAAAGACTCAGTGGCCTAATCCATGGGATAGAGGCAGGTGTGCATATTGAGTTTGTTCTTTGGAGGATTTTTAAATGGAGATAGCATTAAAGTTCTAACAGGCATCTCCTTAAATCGTTTTATGACTGCTGTTCTCGTTAGTACACAGGCTGAGTATCCAGAAAATAAAACAATTTAGCCTGTAAAGTGGCTATGTGTTAATGTATTGCTTAAATGTTTATAGGTTGATGATATGGTATAGATTCTGAGTCATTCCTTAGCATGTTTGCTCAAACTGTGCTATGGAGATATTTTAAATTAAACTTTCTTAATGTGACTTCCTGTGGTCCCATGAGGTTGGCTGTGGGCTTGTATACCTTTAGTTCAGGTAATGAGAGTTGCTGGCGGAGATGGGGGGGTCAGTGATAAACTCACAGGCGGGTTTAGAATTTGTAATGACTGTGTTGTGTTCATAAGTAATCAGATCCCCTTCTGCTCCTATTAGAAGCCTTCCCGGGGTTTCCCATTGCACTGAGAATGAAATCCAAACACCCTCCCACACCTGCAAGCTCCAGCCTTCTGCCTCGCTCCTTGTCCCCCGGGAGCTGGCCCAGCCCCTCTGCCTCCAGCACACCCGTCACTGCTCCTCGGCCTTTGCACTTGCGGTCACCTCTGCCTGTAATCCTCTTCCTCCAGACCCTCCACTACCTGCCTGAGTCTCAGATCAGATGTCGCCCCCTCAGAGTCTTCAGCAGAGCCTCCCCTCACGGCACCCTGCTCGTGACCCTGCTTGGCCGCCTCTGCTCCCCGGGCTGGTCAGGGATCTGCAGGAGAGCCAGGCCTGGCCACTGGTCACTCCTTGCCCTCCCTGCTGCGTCCCTGTGTCTGGAGGTGCCTCATACCTAGATGAATGGGACCCTTAGAATTATCCCCACGGAATCAAAGCAATAAAAGCAACATGTGGCTAAACAGGTACTAATTCATACAGTTGTCTGTTTGAATTACTCAATAATTGATTCACCATTTCATTACACAGTACAGAATTCAATTAGGGTGGAAGCAGATACTGTCTCTTGGGGCTGGAGCTGGTGCAGATGCAAGAATCTATCTTCTGTTCAGTTTGTCAGGTCAGGATTTCTGTTGATTCTTTAACAGAAACAGCCGAATAGTATACATAATACGTGTGTATGTGTGTGTATGTGTGTGTCACTCACTCACTCGTATCAGACTCTTTGCGACCCCAAGGACTATAGCCTGCCAGGCTCCTTTCTCCATGGAATTTTCCAGGCAAGGATACTGGAGTGGGTAGCCATGCCCCTCTCCAGGGGATCTTCTTGACCCAGGGATTGAACCCAGGTCTCCTGCATTACAGGCAGATGCTTTACCATCTGAGATACTAGGGAAGCCCTAGTTTTAAATATATAAAACTTTAAAGTTTTAAATTTAAAACTTTAAATTTATGTTCTAGAGGATTTTTGGAAATTGCTGAAATATCATTAGGTCTTTCTTTTTTAAAAAAAAATTAGGTTAAATCATGGCTGAGGCAGAGTGGTAGTTGACAGCATTCTGGACTGCAGATCAGAAGGCCCAGACTCTGTTTTAGTTCTTGTTGTTCAGTCGCTCGGTCGTGTCCGATTCTTTGCAACCCCGTGGACTGCAGCATACCAGGCTTCCCTGTCCATCACTGTCTCCTGGAGTTTGCTCAAACTCATGTCCATTGAGTTGGTGATGCCATCCAACCATCTCATCCTGTCATCCCCTTCTCCTCCTGCCTTCAATCTTTCCCAGCATCAGGGACTTTTCCAATGAGAGTTGGCTCTTTACATCAGGTGGCCAAAGTATAGGAGCTTCAGCTTTAGCATCAGTCCTTCCAATGAATATTCAGGGTTGATTTCCTTTAGGATGGACTGGTTTGATCTCCTTGCTGTCTGAGGGACTCTCAAGAGTTTTAGTTCTGTCAGCAGCCAGCTCATCACATGAGTCTTTTGGTCCTCATTTCCCTAATTTATAAAATAATAGGGTCTAATGAAATGACTGTAAATGTCTGTTCTCTTTTAACACTGTAAAATTATCTAATTTCAAACATGAGCCAGTCATTTTTTCATTTGGGAATTTTTATAGGTTGTGTAAATATGGGATAGTCCTCCAGATATCGTTAAGCTTTTGCAACAATGGGAGATTGAATTTATCAGAACCTTAAAGCATTTAAAAGGCTGAAAACTGGTCTAGTTTGTCACAGCTGTAATTTTTTTTGGTAGCACCTGTGGTAAGAAACACTGTATATGATTTATTGGAGGTTTGTCTTTAATAAGGGTTTGTCTTTAGGATGCTGTTTTTGGCTTTATCACTGTTTCAAGAATTCCAATCATTTTTTCCTTTGGAAATCATCTGAGACTTTATAATTGACTTGGCTTAATGCATCTACTTTACCATATCAGTTTTAAAGTTCATATAATTCTTCATTGACATTAGATACATGTCAGTTTTAAGAAATACTATAGAGTACTATGTCCCATTCTGCATTCTGTATTTCACTGGTCCTCAAACTTTAGCAGGGTTATCAACATTGCCTCTGAAAGTGAAAGCAAGTCAAATGTTAACCACTCAGTTGTGTCCAGCTCATTGTGACCATGTGGACTGTAGCCTGCCAGGCTCTTCTGTCCATGTAATTCTCCAGGAAAGAATACTGGAGTGGGTTGCCATTCCCTTCTCCAGGCAATCTTCCCGACCCAAGGATTGAACCTGGGTCTCCTGCAGTTCAAGTAGATTCTTTGCTGAGCCCCAAATTTTGGGAAGCCCCAGATTTTGCCTCTGAGGTTGGTGAGACACAGATGACTGCCCCATCCTGAGTGTCTCATCTAGTAGGACTGGGATGAGGCTGAGAACGTACGTCGCTGAATTCCCAGATACACTGATGCTGCCGATCGGAGACCCGGCCGTGGTCTCTCCAGTGCTTGACTTGTGCTTGCTGCCAGCACCTTGATCCAGAGGAGTCGAGGTCCCGCTGTTTTCACAGTGACGCGTCTCAGCAGCACCAGCCCTCTTTCCCTCTCCACATTGTGGTCACTGGTTTTATAAGCTATCTCACGTCCTTCCAGTCTCCTGCGAAGTGTGACATGTAACAAATGGTGAAACGCGACTGGAACCTCAGGCAGCATACTGCCAGTCACTTTAACCTTTGGATTGTGTGTTCAATCCAAATGTGCATTCAGAGGGGATAGGCAATTTATTCTTGTCAGTTTGACAACAGTGGCTTTAGAATCAGAAATACCTGGGTTCATAGGTCAGCTCTGCCTCTTATTGGCTATTTGAATTTGGGAAAATATAGCTTTTCCAAATCTTAAGTTTCCTTCTTGCTGAGGTGGGTTGATCGTATTTGCCTTATAGGATTTTTGTGGTGGTGGTTTAGTTGCTAAGTCATATCCGACTCTTGCGACCCCATGGACTGTAGCCTGCCAGGCCCCTCTGTCCATGGGATTCTGCAGGCAAGAATACTGGAGTGGGTTGCCATTTCCTTCTCCAGGGGATCTTCCTGATTCAGGGATTGAACTCAGGTCTTCTGCATTGCAAGCAGATTCTTTATCCACTGAGCTATGAGGGAAGTTACAGGATTTCTGTGAGGACTTATTAGATAAGGTACATAAAGTACTTTGTAGGCACTCAATAATTGGTGGCTTATAGAAAGTCGGGCTGAATAGTCATAACTTGGGTGTGTTTTCTGTCGGAGCGCTGCTCCCGTCTTGCTCTCATGTGGGTTGCTCCCCCAGCCTGTCTGCAGGAGGCCGGCCCCGGGCTGGAGACAGGGCACTGCTGCTTCCTCTTGCTTGTCTGGAGATGCTACGTTTTGTCCCTGTCTGAGCTGGCCCTGTACCCCCGGGCGCTGAGCTCTGGCTTCTGCTGCTCACGTCAGGCCCTCCCTGCTGAGGACCTGTCTCAGCCTGTCTCCCTGCCTCTGCCCTCTCTGTGTTCTGAGGTGACCTTACACTCCTCTTTCTGGCTCCATGTGGAAACCAATGTATTTGGAGGTAAGTAGCTCAGTGGTAAAGAATCTGCCTGCAATGCAAGAGATGCGGGTTCAGTCCTTGGGTCAGGAAGATCCCCTGGAGAAGGGAATGGCAGCCCACTCCAGTATTCTTCTGGGGAAACTCAGTCCATGGGGTCACAAGGAGTCACAACACGAAGGGTTCCACGGGGACACGATTGAAGCGACTGAAGCGACTGAGCACACACGCAGCTCCTCCCCCACCTGGCGTGGCAAAATTAACCTTCCCACCTTTATTAAATCTGTCTTTCAAAATGTGTATGATTTAATTTTACTGGATGCAGAGCAAATTTTTCTTGTGCACTTGAAGCTCCAGTTTTCATCCTGGATGTTCAGTGGACACATAGCCCAGAGAAAAGAGCTTGGCCTTACTGTGTGTCCTCTTCAAAAGTACCTGTAGTCACTGGAGTTTAGCTGGTTTGGGATACATTGGGGAACTTTTCTACTGTGATTTCTGTTGACTGGGTAGAGAATTGCCTAAGAAGCTGTCTTGGCCACTAAGGAATGTTTGGTGAGAAAGTGCCAGTCGCTCCCATCACAGACGGTGCCTGGTGGCAGTGTGAGGGGCTCCGTGGCTCTTCATTGTCGCTCTGCATTGTTTTCGGTGTGGCCGTGAAGTCTCCGTTGTCCCAAGGCCTGTTGTGATGCTGTGCCGTCCGCCATGTTTATGACTTCATGCTTCTCAGAAACAGAAGCGGTTTGTCTTTGTTGCATATTTACACCAACACTTCGCTGCCTGTTTCCTTTTCAGTGTGCTAATGCTGATCTAATTCACTTGCTTGCATTTGCAAGTATGTGTAGAAAGAACAGAAGCATCAGGTTGACTACCCCAATGTATCCCAAACCAACTAAACTCCAGTGACTATAGGTACTTTTAAAGAGGATACACAGTAAGGCCAAGCTCTTTTCTCTGGGTTCTGTGTCTTTGACATACACAAATGCGGTGTTTATCCAAAACATGGAGTGCGTATATATATATATATGTTGACTACCATTTATTTACATAATTACAAAAATGTACAATGGATGTAAGGAACAAGACATAGCAATTTTCCTTGATTGAATTGGGATATTTAAATATTGGTACAATACTTTAGGATTGGGGCACAATATAAAGGAAATCAACCCTGAATATTCACTGGGAGGACTGATGCTGAAGCTCCAATACTTTGGCCACCTGCTGAGAAGAGCTGACTCACTGGAAAAGACCCTGAGGCTGGGAAAGATCGAAGGCAAAAGGAGAGTCATCAGAGGATGAGATGGTTGGATGGCAAGACCACCTCAGTGGGTATGAATTTGAGCAAGCTCCCTGAGATAGTGAAGGACAGAGGAGCCTGGTGTGCTTTGGTCCATGAGGACGCAGAGTCAGACTTGATTTAGCAACTGAACAATAACAACAACATTATTGCCTTAAAAGAGATCACTTTTTATAGTCGTGTCTACATGGTACTGAAAGATATGACTTCACAGTATGAAGGATTGAATAATACGTAATAGAGCTCTCCTTGCCATTTATGAATTCTTGGTCAGAACTGTTTCATTATAGTGTAGACATGTCATGTGCAAATTTAACTTACATGAATTCAGCCACATATACATGTGCGCTCTGTGTTTTGGATAAACATCGCATTTGTACATGTCATAGAATTTACAAATGAATTTACAAGGATAATTACAGTAATATATGTGATTCTTATCCTATTCTTCACTGACTTTCATATCTATCCCTGAGTAAGATGCAACCAAGGGTAGAAAAAGTAACAAGGATAATAATTTTCAGTGCTGGAGATTGTATAGCAAAGGGCAGTGTAGTTTTTGACAGATTAAGATCAGATGTTTTTGGAGCAGAGCACTGTTTGGTTTTTTTTGGCATCAATTTGTGTTGGAGTGAAATGAATTTATTTCCTTTTATAACATTTTGAGCACTCACCATGGTTTGGGTTGATTTCAGCTCTCATTAGTAAATAGCTTTGGTGAAAGTTTATGAGACTCTCTTAAATAGTTTAGGGACCGATAAAACATCGTTCTTACCGGAAGATGGAAATGGTGCCCGTGCTAAATAAAGCTTGATGCATTAACATATTTGTTCTTGGAGTTTAAAAAAAAACTAAAGGTAAGGTGAGTCAGCTGAGTAGTTACTCGACTTTGCTGCCCCTCCTCGGAAACCTTCATCTGAATGCTGCATTGTCACAGGCATTGCAGCAAAAGGCCAGTGTGCTGGCCCGTGAGATGGATATCTTTCTTGGCTCATGAATACCACCATTATCGGGGGATACTTGAAGCCTTGAAGAAAAGCTTTTCTTTGCCCTTTCTCCCCGCCCCGCCGCCTTTAAAGCAGCTACCGGTTGTATCTTAACCTAATTAAAGTATCTTTCATACAGGGCGAAATGAGTGACTGTAGCATAACAGCCCCAGTAATGGGAAAAAGGGAACATTTATACTTTTAGCCAACTCATACTTGTCCAAATCTAGATCCGATTTCTCATCCAAGGGCCTGAGGATGAGAAGAAGGCTGTCCAGGGCAAGGAGGGACCCCTGCCCGCCCGCCCGTCAGAGCTGAGGCAGCGGGGGCCGCAGCTGCTCCAGACCCCGCGTTGTGGGCCTGTTGGTCTTCAGCGTCTGAGACCGCGGGGAGCATCGTGCCGGCGTGCTCGCTCTGTCCCATGGCCCTCACCCTCGGCTTCGTATGGAAGCAGAGAGCGGACCGTCTCGGAGGCAGCTGCTCACCTGTGGGACAGTTTTGCCTCCCGTGAGACGTCTTTGGCTGTCACACCAGGGGGTTGTTCCTGACATCTCTGGTCACGGACAGCTGAGTGCCCATCACCACAGGAGAGCGCCTCCGGAAAGGCTCAGAGAGCCCAAATGGCAGTAGTGTCACGGTCAAAAGCCTGCTGCTGAAGCATCCTCTCGAAGGGAAAGCAGAGATTTCTGGTGTGATTGACAATCTCGCCCTGAGCGGTTTTGAGAAAGAAAACAGGAGCAGGCTCTGATTTTAGTTCCTGCCTTAAATGATGGGATAGAGATTGGTGAGTGTGGCAAAGTCATGACACAGGTTTTGTGGCCTCATCCACAAACCCTCGTCTTTAAGGAAAGAAGAGCTCACCGTCTACACTCCAGTGCGGGCCATCTCATATTTAAGTGAGTGGGTGCAAAGTCAGAGACTGCTGAAGCCACAAACATGTCTGTGTGCTCGAGAAATGAGGAAATGATCGCTAGAAGCCTCTCACTTGCCTTAGAAAATGGGATATAGCCTGCTTCGGTGTGTCGGAGAAGGAAATGGCAACCCACTCCAGTACTCTTGCCTGGGAAACCCTGTGGACGGAGGAGCCTGCTGGGCTACAGTCTGTGGGGTCACAAAGAACTGACTCGACTGAGCGACTAAACAGCAAAGTGTGTGTTGCGTCGGTGGATCTACATTTTCCTATCATTTCATTTGGTCTTAATTTGGCTTTCTCTGTGAATTGGATCAGGGCACAAATCTACTTTCACTGACGCTTAAATCAGCAGAAGATTACAGGCATCTCTTTTTGGACTTTAGTAACTGTGGCTTCTTTTTTGACATAGTTTGCTATAATCAAGAAACTGAAGCATGGTCTGCTCAGGGCAAAATGAGTCATGAAGTCAGAAAAAATATATATACTTGTGGAAAAAAGATTAATATGACCTAAGTGCTAGAGGAGGGGAGAATAATTTGAAAACTCATTATTTGTAACTTAAGCAAATAAATCATAGCTCCAAAATTATGTTGTTCTGAAACATGGAAAACCAGATAATTGGTATGTTTTTCTGTTTGACTCTCAATTTTAAAGGACTCTAATTGATGTATTGTTTATATTGCTCACTAAACACAGTGTCTGGATGGTGGGGAGGGAGAGAAGGCACGTGATCGCAGCTCAGACGTGCAGCGCTTCTCGCCCGAAGCAGCCCCAGTGCAGCGGCTGCCAGGCTGTCGCGGTCTGCAGAGAAAGCCGTTTAAGGCTCTTTTAACCATTGTCAGAAGGACCAAGAGGATTTGGGCAGAAGCTGAAGCAGTGTTAAGATTCCCATTGTGTTCCTCGGTTTGGTTGCCTTAAACGATAGTTTCCAAAATTTAATTACATATACAATTTACAGATGATATTCAGCATCATCCAGAAAAAAGAGACAGTCGTCTCTATAGGGGCAAAGCAGTTGCTCTCTCTGTTAGAGCGGAAGCAGAAACCAGGAACAGTACTTGGGGACCGAGATGGAGAAAATGATGCTGGTTTCTAACTTAGTAACGTGACTTTTAGAGGTGGCGTTGAGCAAGCCTGACCTAGCTAGATAGTAAAATTTAATCCTGTTTATTAAGATGTGTAGCATCGCTTTTTGGAGAGGAAAATGACATTAACATAGACGTTAAGTGGTGTATGAGGCGAAAAAAGCTTCCTTATAGTCAGAAAGCGCCTGGTCTAAACCTTTCGCTTATGGTCAGAAAGCGCCTGGCCTAAACCTTTCGCTTATGGTCAGAAAGCGCCTGGCCTAAACCTTTCGCTTATGGTCAGAAAGCGCCTGGCCTAAACCTTTCGCTTATGGTCAGAAAGCGCCTGGCCTAAACCTTTCGCTTATGGTCAGAAAGCGCCTGGCCTAAACTTTCGTCTAAGTGCTGAAACGTCTTCACTGTCAGCTGTACACGGTGCTTTTTCGCCAAGTTTCTGGCGAGTGTCTTTTCCCTGGATTACCTTATTGGAGCTTCCAGTAGAAAGCAGTGTGCTGTCCAGCATCTCTGTTTTCGAGAGGAGAAAACCACGCCTTTCATTTCGAGAGTCTCAAAAACTGGGTGAGTGAGTTGAATTTTATCTGTATTTTGAGGACTGTTGATCAGGATGTGGAGAAATGGGAACCCGTGTGCGCTGTTGATGCTGCTGCTGCTAAGTTGCTTCAGTCGTGTCCAACTCTGTGTGACCCCATAGACTGCAGCCCACCAGACTCCCCCGTCCCTGGGATTCTCCAGGCAAGAACACTGGAGTGGGCTGCCATTTCCTTCTCCAATGCATGAAAGTGAAAAGTGAAAGTGAAGGCGCTCAGTCGTGTCCGACTCTTAGCGACCCTATGGACTTCAGCCTACCAGGCTCCTCCGTCCATGGGATTTTCCAGGCAAAAATACTGGAGTGGGGTACCATTGCCTTTTCTGGTGCTGTTGATGAGAATATATTAATAAAATGGTCCATTTGCTATGGAAAATAATGTGTTTGTTACTAAAAAAATAAAAATTGCCTTATAATACAGCAGTTCCACTTCTGAGCATACATATACCCCAAAAGGATTGAAAGGAGAATCTGGAAGATATAGTTATAAACCCATGTTCATAACAGATAATTCCCCGTAGTCAAAAGGTAGAAGCACCCCAAGTGTCCACTGACAGATGGGTAAACAGTGTATTTCAGCCTTGTGCGTGCGTGTGCTTAGTCGCTCAGTCATGTCCAACTCTGCGACCCCGTGGACTGAAGTCCATCAGGCTCCTCTGTCCATGGGATTCTCCAGGCAAGAGCACTGGAGTGGGTTGCCATGCTCTCCTCCAGGAGATCTTCCCAATCAGGGAATCGAATCCAGGTCTCCCACATTGCAGGCTGATTCTTTGCTGTCTGAGCCACCAGAGAAGCCCCATTTCGGCCTTAAAAAGGGAGAAAACTCTGACATACGCTGCAGCATAGATGACCCCTGAGGACATTACGATCGGTCAGCGAGCCGGTTACAGAGGACAGATCCTGTGTGATTCCCTTTATATGAGGCATGTGCCTAGAGTCGTCAGCTTGTCAGATTCATTCTACCTTAGAGAGTAGAATGGTGGTTCCCGGGGCTGGGAGGAGGGGAGACGGGGGATCAGTGTTGAAAGGACACAAGGTGTTAGTTTGGGAGAAAGTCCTGCAGGTGCGGTGGTGACGCTCGCCCAACAGTGTGAACCTGCTCAGTGTCACAGAACTGTACACTTGGAAGTGGTGTACTTGGTGGGAGCGTAAATTGATACAGCCACCATGAAGGAGGGTATGGAGGTTCCTGAAAACTAGGAAAACCACCACATGACCTAGCAATTCCACTCCTAGGCACATACCCCCAGGAAAGCAAAATTGAAAAAACACCTGTATCCCATTGTTCATGCAGCACTGTTTACAATAGTAGAACATGGAAGCAACATGGATGTCCATGGACAGATGAATGGATAAAGAAGCTGTGGTACTTCTACACAGTGAAATATTACTCGGCCATAAAAAGGAACGCCTTTGAGTCAGTTCTAATGAGGTGGATGAACCTAGAATTCTATTACACAGAGTGAAGTAAGTCAGAAAGATAACTATCGTACTCTAATGCATGTATATGCAATCTAGAAAAATGGTACTGAAGAGTTTACTTCCAGGGCAGCAGTGGAGAAACAGATGTAGAGCACAGACGTGGGGCCGTGGGAGAGGGGAGGGGAGGGGAGATGCGTGGAGAGAGTCTCAGGGACACTTACACAACCATGTGTAAGCCCGCCAGCCAGCGGGAATGTGCTGTGTGGCTCAGGAAACTCAAACAGGAGCTCTGTATCAACCAGAGGGGTGGGATGGGGAGGGAGGGGGGAGGGAGGTTCAAGAGGGAGAGGGTATATGTATACCTATGGCTGATTCATGCTGAGGCTTGACAGAAAACAACAATTATCATTCAGCAAAAAAAGAAATAAAATGGTGAAGCTGGGAATAAAATGGTGAGGTTGGTAAGTTTTTTGTTGTGTCTTTTATCACAATATTTTAAAAAAGAATAACTGCTGTCATAAGCTTTTGTCATCTCTTTTTGCCACAGACTTTTCATTTAAATATATGGTTCTCTTGATCAGTACTAAGGAGAAGACCAGCATCTATAATTTAAGGATGCAGTTTACAAAGCAGAGGAGTAAAAGGTTGACTTTCCCACATCCACACTTATTTAAGAGTGTCTGACACCGTTGCCCTAAACAGCAGCTGTGTGTGGTGGGGTTAATGCGGGAAGCCGGCACTGAGGGCCTGCTCTGCCTCGGCCTGCTAGACGACCTCCCTGGAAGCGGCACGACTGCCACTTGGGTCAAACAGGTGATGGCGTTTCGTTTTTGTGCCTTTGAACAGTTTGTGTTAAGTTTGTTTCATAAGGTTGGGCCTAGCATTTAGTCGGTTAATTGAAGAAGTTGGTCAAAGTAGAGCATGAAATGGTTTCAGGTAATTTTTTGTACTTTGCTTATCCTAGACTTTGTGTGGAGGCATGGCAGTGAGACACCTCTGAAGCGTCGTCGTGAAGAGAGGATCTGAGAGGAGCAGAGAGCCCCAGTCCCTCGGGTAGCACTCCTAGACTGACTGATAGTTGCAAGAGCTAAGCCACTAACAAACAGCTGTTCTCGCTCTTGCCTCAGGACCAGGGGGCTCAACTTTATCAGTGCCCTCCTAGTTCCAGTTTCTCCACAAACCTATTTTAGTATTATTTTCTTAATTGATTCACTTTATTGAGTTTCTCCAAAGCATTCAGTTTAGTTATACATATATGTGAAGTGAAGTGAAAGTCGCTCAGTCGTGTCCAACTCTTTGAGACCCCATGGTCTATATAGTCCATGAAATTCTCTAGAATGCTGGAGTGGGTAGCCTATCCCTTCTCCAGGGGATCTTCTTGACCCAGGGATGGAACCCAGGTCTCCTGCGTTGCAGATGGATTCTTTACCAGCAGAGCCACAAGGGAAGCCGTGTGTGTGTGCTTGTGTGCGTGTATATATATGTATTTATTGTGTCACATGTTTATTGTATCAGTTTATTAGGCTGTGTCACGTCTGTGGTGCACAGGTTTCTCCAGTTGTAGCTCACAGGCTTAGTTGCCACTCGGCAGGTGGGATCTTTGTTGCTCAACCAGGGATTGAGCCTGCATCCCTTGCGCTGGAAGGTGGACTCCTAATCTCTGGACCTATCAGGGAAGTCCCTCAGTTTACTTCCTTACAGCTCTCTGTTTATTTGAAAGTTAATATTATTGCAGAGTACATCATGAAAAACACTGGGCTGCAAGAAGCATAAGCTAGAATCAAGATTGCTGGGAGAAATATCAATAACCTCAGATATGCAGATGATACCACCCTTACAGCAGAAAGTGAAGAGGAACTAAAAAGCCTCTTGATGAAGGTAAAAGAGGAGAATGAAAAAGTTGGCTTAAAACTCAACATTCAGAAAATGAAGATCATGGCATCTGGTCCCATCACTTCATGGGAAATAGATGGGGAAACAGTGTCAGACTTTATTTTTTTGGGCTCCAAAATCACTGCAGATGGTGACTGCAGTCATGAAATTAAAAGACGCTTACTCCTTGGAAGGAAAGTTATGACCAATCTAGATAGTGTACTCAAAAGCAGAGACATTACTTTGCCAACAAAGGTCCGTCTAGTCAAGGCTATTACGGTTTTTCCAGTAGTCATGTATGGATGTGAGAGTTGAACTGTGAAGAAAGCTGAGTGCCGAAGAATTGATGCTTTTAAACTGTGGTGTTGGAGAAGACTCTTGAGAGTCCCTTGGACTGCAAGGAGATCCAACCAATCCATTCTGAAGGAGATCAGCCCTGGGATTTCTTTGGAAGGACTGATGCTAAAGCTGAAACTCCAGTACTTTGGCCACCTCATGCGAAGAGTTGACTCATTGGAAAAGACTCTGTGGGGGCAGGAGGAAAGGGGGATGACAGAGGATGAGATGGCTGGATGGTATCACTGACTCAATGAACATGAGTCTGAGTGAACTCCAGGAGTTGGTGATAGACAGGGAGGCCTAGCGTGCTGCGATTCATGGGGTCGCCAAGAGTCGGACACGACTGAGCGACTGAACTGAATATTATTGCAAATTCAGTTGGCCTTACAGGTCTGGTTTGCACCCCCCTCAGTAGGTACAAGTGGGGATGAGCTCTGCTGCTGTGGGGGCCGCACAGTGGGGGGCATGACGGGCACATGTCACTGCAGGGGTGCAGGCGGTGTTCATCTGGCGGGTGGGTTGAAAGGAGGTTGGTTAAGAGTGTTTCCTGTGTTCAGAGTCTTTACCTAGTCTCTGGGCTTGGGGAGAATGTTTCGAGTTTTATTGGATCTCAGGGGCAGAGTATTCATTCAGTACCTTCCTAACAAACATTTCATGTCTGTTTTGTGTCGTTTGGCGTGTTCTGGTAGTTTGTCTGTGAGGAAGCTGTGCCAATAGCATTTTCTGTCTGTTGAAGGCTGTGGCCTCCTGAGCGCATCTGGGAGGCCCTTTATGTTTGTTTTCTTTGAACTGTTTTGGGTCACTTGTTGCAGAAGCCCCGGGTGGTATTTCTGAGAGGTGGGTCTCGCTGCCCGGGTGTTAATGTTTTGGCGCCCTTGCGCTTCTCTGTAGGAGCTGAATGCCAGGGCTGTGGGAGGTGGTGGGGCGGGAGCCTCTGTCCAGCCGCCTGCGGCCGCCTGCAACCACTGTCCTCCCTGGGAGGGGCCCCGCCCCGCGCGCAGTCCGCCCCCGCCCTCGCCTCGTCCTGGAATTGTGCCTTCTCAGAAAAGTAAAAAGCTTTCCCCTTCTGTATGCTATTTATAACAGAGCATCATTTTATGTGGTTCAAGTGAACCTTCACAAGCAGATGGATGAGTGAGGTTTTTTTTTTTTTTTTTTATTAAACCTAGGGTTCTCCGGAGAAGGCAATGGCACCCCACTCCAGTACTCTTGCCTGGAAAATCCCATGGATGGAGGAGCCTGGTGGGCTACAGTCCATGGGGTCACTAAGAGTCGGACACGACTGAGCGACTTCACTTTCACTTTTCACTTTCATGCATTGAAGAAGGAAATGGCAACTCACTCCAGTGTTCTTGCCTGGAGAATCCCAGGGACGGGGGAGCCTGGTGGGCTGCAGTCTATGGGGTCCCACAGAGTCGGACACGACTGAAGCGACTTAGCAGCAGCAGCAGCAGCAGCAGGGCTGTTCTCATTCGGTCTACTGGGGTGTGTCACCATAAACTGTAGTTAAAGCTTGTTATATCTTATATGTTTAAAAACACCAATCTTGAGTTTAAAATCACCATAGCAAGTCTTGATAAGGCACAGCTTCTGCTTTTGATACTGGATGAATAAACCTAAAACAGGCAGATTTATGTGAAAAGATAATCTGGATTCCAAAGAAAAGATGATTTACTCAGGATGTCTTTTTCTCCTTTTTCTTTCTTTGCTTAGCAAATTGCTCTCAATTTTTGAAATATGGTTAACTCCAATTAATTTTATGTGGACTGTAGGCAAGTAAAATCTTCCAGAATATCTTGGCCACCCCCACCCATTCTTTCCTTCCTGTCTTTTCTCCTGCAGTCATTAGTTTTGCATGTTCACAGAGTGCAAACTAATACTAATTTTGGCCCAAGCTTCCCAAAAATCACATTAAAGAATGATTTTGGGGGTAGTATCCAGAATTTACATTCCATTGTTTCCTTGTTAGCTTGCTTAATTGTATGCAGAAACTTCTTATATCTTATATTCTTTTTTTTTTCCCATTTGTATTCTTATGTCTGTTTCTGTATTGTGCAAAGGGAACCAGTTCTTCCAGGCCTTCTAACTTGGTGTTAGGAAATCAGGAGAGAGTGAAAAACCAGCTTTAACCTGCCATTGGGGTGCTAGCTTTATTTCGATCACGGGAGATGTCACCGTTGTGGCAGGGAAGCCCATAAAACTAAATTAAACAAAGCCACATCAAAGCTTGTGTCAAGGCAGTAAACCAGATGGGGAGGGCGACTCTGCCTCCGTGTCAGGTGAACACGTGGGCATGTGGGAGAGGAGGGTTGTGAATAATACTTTAGGAGTCGGAGCCGTGCTGGGCAGTTTCTTTCCTTGAGCCCTAGTGAGTCTATGCAAGACTTTTTGTTTTCATAGAAACAAACATTCCTGGTGAACATTTCACATTCACGAGAAACATTGCTATCCTGAGAGATTCACTGCTTGAAAAATTTGAGATGGTTTTTTTGTGTGTATATGTAGCTATATGCCAGTCAAATAGTAATTTTAGTTGTTTTTGAGTGAAAGCCAAACAGTGCTTTTGTTTTTGAAGAACCTAGCACACAAGTGTCGGAGAGGGCAATGGCACCCACTCCAGTGTTCGTGCCTGGCAGATCCCATGGACGGAGGAGTCTGGTGGGCTGCTGTCTCTAGGGTCGCACAGAGTCAGACATGACTGAAGCGACTTAGCAGCAGCAGCAGCAGCAGCAGCACACAAGTGCATCTCAGATTTTGTAAAATCCTGAACTTTGGCCGGAATGCTCGAGGTGTTGTAGGTTGCAGGGGAGGGCGGAAGGCCCGGGCAGTGGGGGCTGAGCCTCCCCTGCCCGGTAGTGCCCCCTTGCTCAACACCAGGCCTTCCTCACCTCTGCTGTCCAGGCGCCAGGTGTCACAGCCCTGCCCTCCGGCTTGTGTTTCTTCACGCCACGGATCCCTGATGTCCGTTCAGAAGGTAGCTTTTATCTGTGGCTGCAGAAATTCTGACTCATGAAGGTAAATAGTTCCCGGCTCCCAGAGACCAGTTCTATTTATATATAGTGCATGTACACACACACGCCTACATACAAGAAAACTAAACGTACAAACCTTTAATGCTCTCATAGCAACAACTTAAATTCTCTGGCTTTTTCTCTAGACACTCCATAAGGGCTTTACTGTGGTTGTGGTCCTGTGTGAAGTACACTTGTGTGTGTGCTAAGTCTCGTCAGTCATGTCCAACTCTTTGCGACCCCATGGACTTGTAGCCAGCCAAGCTCCTCTGTCCATCGGATTTTCCAGGCAAGAATAGTGGAGTGGGTAGCCGTGCCCTCCTCCAGAGGATCTTCCCAACCCTGGGATCGAACCTGGGTCTCATGTCTACGAACATTGGCAGATGGGTTCTTTACCTTTAGCTCCACCTGGGAAGCTCATACGTACACTTATTTCCCAGCTAATTTTAAAATAAATTCTGTGTGAGGCTATTAATTTGATGATAAAACAGTATATAGGAATAATAGGAAACATAGATTGCATATACAGTCACTGCCTTCACAGATTTTCAAAGAATTTGGAAAGATAACACTTTGTTTTATTCAGTATCACAGTAATCCAAGTCTACGCCCTGACCTTTAACACTGAAGAAGCTGAAGTTGAATGGTTCTATGAAGACCTTACAGAACTAACAAGATAGAACTAACACCCAAAACAGATGTCCTTCTCATTATAGGGGACTGGAATGCAAAATTAGGAAGTCAAGAAACACCTGGAATAACAGGCAAATTTGGCCTTGGAGTACAGAATGAAGCAGGGCAAAGGCTAACAGAGTTTTGCCAAGAAAACACACTGGTCATAGCAAACACCCTCTTCCAACAACACAAGAGAGGACCCTACACATGGACATCACTAGATGGTCAATACCAAAATCAGATTGATTATATTCTTTGCAGCCGAAGATGGAGAAGCTCTATACAGTCAACAAAAATAAGACCAGGAGCTGACTGTGGCTCAGATCATAAACTCCTTATTGCCAGATTCAGACTTAAATTAAGGAAAGTAGGGAAAACCACTAGACCATTCAGGTATGACCTAAATCAAATCCCTTATGATTATACAGTGGAAGTGAGAAATAGATTTAAGGGACTAGATCTGATAGACTGCCTGATGAACTATGGACAGAGGTTCATGACATTGTACAGGAGAAAGGGATCAAGACCATCCCCATGGAAAAGAAATGCAAAAAAACAAAATGGCTGTCTGAGGAGGCCTTACAAATAGCTGTGAAAAGAAGAGAAGCAAAAAGCAAAGGAGGGCGAAAAGCAAAAATATATCCATTTGAATGCAGAGTTCCAAAGAATAGCAAGGAGAGATAAGAAAGCCTTCGTCAGTGATCAATACAAAGAAATAGAAGAAAACAACAGAATGGGAAAGACTAGAGATTGCTTCAAGAAAATTAGAGATACCAAGGGAACATTTCATGCAAAGATGGGCTTGATAAAGGACAGAAATGGTATGGACCTAAGAGAAGCAGAAGATATTAAGAAGAGCTGGCAAGAGTACACAGAAGAATTGTACAAAAAAGATCTTCATGACCCAGATAATCACAATGGTGTGATCACTCACCTAGAGCCAGACATCCTGGAATGTGAAGTCAAGTGGGCCTTAGGAAGCATCACTACGAACAAAGCTAGTGGAGGTGATGGAATTCCAGTTGAGTTATTTCAAATCCTGAAATATGATGCTGTGAAAGTGCTGCACTCAATATGCCAGCAAATATGGAAAGCTCAGCAGTGGCCACAGGACTGGAAAAGGTCAATTTTCATTCCAATCCCTAAGAAAGGCAATGCCAAAGAATGCTCAAACTACTGCACAATTGCACTCATCTCACATGCTAGCAAAGTAATGCTCAAAATTCTCCAAGCCAGGCTTCAGCAAAACATGAACTGTGAACTTCCAGATATTCAAGCTGGTTTTAGAAAGGGCAGAGGAACCATAGATCAAATTGCCAACATCCGCTGGATCATCAGAAAAGCAAGAGAATTCCAGAAGAACATCTGTTTCTGCTTTATTGATTATGCCAAAGCCTTTGACTGTGTGGATCACAATAAACTGTGGAAAATTCTGAAAGAGATGGGAATACCAGACCACCTGACCTGCCTCTTGAGAAACCTATATGCAGGCCAGGAAGCAACAGTTAGAACTGTACATGGAACAACAGAGCAGTTCCAAATTGGGAAAGGAGTACGTCAAAGCTGTATATTGTCACCCTGCTTATTTAACTTCTATGCAGAGTACATCCTGTGAAATGCTGGGCTGGATGAAGCACAAGCTGGAATCAAGATTGCCAGGAAAAATGTCAATAACCTCAGATATGCAGATGACACCACCCTTATGGCAGAAAGTGAAGAACTAAAGAGCCTCTTGATGAAAGTGAAAGAGGAGAGTGTGAAAGTTGGCTTAAAGCTCAACATTCAGAAAACTAAGATTGTGGAATCCAGTCCCATCACTTTATGGCACATGGATGGGGAAACAGTGGAAACAGTGGCAGACTTTATTTTTGGGGCTTCAAAATCACTGCAGATGGTAACTGCAGCCATGAAATTAAAAGATGCTTACTCCTTGGAAGAAAAGTTATGACCAACCTAGATAGCATATTAAAAAGCAGAGACAGTACTTTGCCAACAAAGTCTAACTAGTCAAGGCTATGGTTTTTCCAGTAGTCATGTATGGATGTGAGAGTTGGACTATAACGAAAGCTGAGCACCAAATAATTGATGCTTATCAACTGTGGTGTTGGAGAAGAGTCTTGAGAGTCCCTTGGACAGCAAGGAGATCCAACCAGTTCATCCTAAATGAAATCACTCCAGAATATTCATTGGAAGGACTGATGTTGAAGCTGGAATGCCAATACTTTGGCCATCTGATGCAAAGAACTGACTCATTGGAAAAGACCCTGATGCAGGGAAAGATTGAAGGTGGGAGGAGACGGGGGCGACAGAGGATGAGATGGTTGGATGGCATCACCGACTCAATGGACATTAGTTTGGGTAAACTCCAGGAGTTGGTGATGGACAGGGAGGCCTGGTGTGCTACAGTCCATGGGGTCACAAAGAGTCAGACGTGACTGAACTGAACACTTTATGAATAAGTTGAATATACATTTCAAGCATCAAGTACATCTCAAGGAAAAGAAAAAACATAAAAACTATAGGTTCATCTCCCTGTTTTGGTTATCTGCCGAGGTCCAGCCCCAGCTGATCCAGGGTACTCGAAGGGGAGACGGCGTCGGCGGTTAATTTAAATATTCATCAAAGATATAAAGAGTGAGGATAGCTCAGTAGGAAAATTCAGTGGAGAAAAGAGGCTGAGTAGCTTGGTTTACACAGAAAATCAGTATAACCCGTGACACCAGGTTAGCTCTGACCACAGAGGCCGCAGGCGCCCTCTCGAGTAGCGGAAGGTGCCCCACCTTAGACACCTTCTCGAGTGGGTCTTAGAAGCCCAGGCAAATAAATGATCACAGAGGACCTCCGCGCTCCAGATGGAGACTCAGCTGGAATGTGAAAAGAAAGAATGACATGGGGAGACCAAGCTTGGGTGAGCAAGGCCTGTAGCTTTATTTTCAAACGGGGCTTTTATACCCTAAGTTACACATAGAGGATAATAGGGGATGTGAAATCATGCAAAGTCAGCAGTCTCTGATCCTTATCAAAAACCAGGGTTTCTTTCCTGCAAATTTATCGTATACAAATGGTTTAGGTGATTTACATCATCTTCTGGCCAGAAGGCCTATTAATATTTTATGACTCTTGACAAAGGTTTGTCAACCGTAAGACTTATTTTCTCTAAGAGTAATTATTTTAAGGTTTGGCGCCATCCTCCGAAGGTGTTAGATAAAGTTGCATTCCTATAGGGCAGAGGTGCAGTGGGTTTACAACAAAGGAAAGAATTTATTACCTTAAGGGTCTAAAGTTGCTAACACCAAGGCCACTACTTATTTTTTCTACATATCAACTATATTAATTAATACACATTCAAGGATACAATACAGGGGATGTGGAAACTTTGCAGCAAGCATTGGCTCATCAATGAAATCCTTTACTAGTTTTATTCTGACAGTTTCTAATTCTCTGAGAGGCTCTAAGTTATTTGAATATCTTAAGCTTCCTGTGCCTCTCGAGGCTGGGAGACTGTAAACAATCATATGCATATCTGTAGGAGTCTGAGTAAATTTGTCAGGCTGAATTAGAGAGCTATCTGAGGCGTTTGGATTTAAATACTCCTAATGCCCAGGAACTTTATTAACTGGAGCTGTAAGTTAACTCTTTATCAGAGAGAGCGAAATGGTGGTGGGGGACAGCCCCCAGTAAAGTCAGAGGTGAGAGCACAAAGCAGTAAAGTAGGCAGACTCTGGTTTTTGGGGGTAGATGCTCGAGAATATCCAGGGGGACTCCTGAGGCTCGATCCCGCCTTTACGTATGCTGAGCCTCCTTCCTCATGACCTTTGTCGTGAGTGGAGTGCCTCTCGCCAGCTCCCGGCAGTTATCAGGCAGTGTTGTCAATAGCAGATACAACTTTGTGCCAGGAAGCTAGTAGAAGGCCACTGAATAGCCTGGATAGACACTGGAGTATTTAAGTGCAAGCCCTGGGGTTTGGCAGAAGCGGCAGTCATAAGGTGGGAGCCTGTCAACCTGGGACCTCAGAACTCCCCGAGGACATTTTCATGAATATCATTTATTATACTCTTACATATCCTTTAATAATGATGACTCAAGGCAATCAAAAGAAAGTATTAAGCATTTATTTGAATTTTGACAAGGCAGGGCAAGTTGTGGTATATTCAAAAGTATTGGAATAAAAGTTATTGCCAAAAGGATAAATTCTTGAACATCTATAAAAGCTTGGTAATCTAGAACAGCTCATGGTCCCTAGGTTTAGGAAGCCAAGGTATTCTTGTTAAAAGTACTCCATGGATTTGGAATGTTCCAGAGAAAGTCACCAGCTTTAAGTGGGCCGGGAAGAGGGTCCCCTCCCCTCCCCGTGTGGTCACGTGGCACGCTGTGCGGAGGCAGGGCTGGGGAGGGGGTAGTTGGCTGTGGCTGGAGTTGCGAGGGTAGGGGGGTCATGGGCAGGAACCAGCTCTGCTGGTGGTTGTGGGGCGCGGAGGGGGCGAAGGTGCAGGATGCTGCGGGTGCGGATGCTGGAGGGTGCAGGGTGCGCTGTGAAGGGGGCCCGGGTGGAGAGTCCGAACCGGCCCTAGACTGCGGGACTGGGGCCCCAGCGGTGCTCTGCGGCTGTTCTGAAACAGGCGGAGACTGGCTTGCTTTCCTTGTTGCCTTGGCGAGTGCTTAGTAATTATTGGTTGGTTTGTACTTCTTCGGAGTTTTGTGGGATGGTTGGATTTGCTTGAAACAAATTTCGTGCAGTCACATGGTTTTGCTCGCAAGTAAAACGCCCGTCCTTAAGCCTGCTCACACACACGAGTAGGAAGAGAAGCGAGGGCAGGCCAGCCTGACTTGGCCGTGAAACCTGAAGTTTTCTCTTGAGATGTTAACGTAAAATCTCCATTGTGCTCCATCATATTTATTTTATATAATTTTTAAAAAGCTTTAATAAAGAGCATCAGTCCACAGTGAAGTTTCTGACCGCGTCTCTCTGTGGTCTGTTTGGTCCTGCACAGGTGCACTTTATTTGAGCTGCAAAGGGAAACCCAGTTTCTTGTCAGCAATTTGACAGCCCTTTGGTACATGGTTGAATGTTCTTGCTGCAGTATTTCCATGATCTTTGGACGAATGTTCTAAATTAGCCAAGTATTATGAAGTTCTGTTAAGAAAGCAAGATAGTACACCTTACATGATTGAAACTTTTTGGGAGGCAGGATTTTTAAGAGGATAATAAGGGATGACTATTAACTGAAGTGGCTAGTTAAGACTTTTTATTGAAAAGGGTGCTTTGTATTGAAATGGGTAATTAGTAACTGCAGATAGTCTCATGAATGGTTAGGAATCCAAATAGATAAGTGAGAGGATGTGAGAGAGGTCAGACATTCAGGGACTTGGTTTGATACCTTTTTCAAAAAATCACTACCCTGCATATTAATGAGCACATTACCTTTTCCTGCAGTGAGACACTTTCTTTGTTGATGAATAAGGAAATGATGAAAATCAGTTTTTCCAGTCGGAGTGTAATCAGCCTGGATTCCTACAGACCAGGGGAGGATTCCTGTATCAGAACCTTGAGCAGACATCTTTCTCTTCACAGTGATCACATCAAGCCCGTCTTTCCATGCTGGCACCGTATCTCAAGTGAATGTTGTAGAAACAGGAAACTAAAGTCAGAGGCAGTATAGAGTATTGGCTAAGTTTCACTTCTGGACTTGGAAAGTTTCCCACCTTTCAAAGTGCTGGGGCCTGAAGACAGTTTAGGAAAAAAGTATAATCTCAGGCATAGCTTATTGAATCTCTGGTGAGTATTTTTCAGTGTTAGGATAAAACTGTGATTTGCTATCATATTTGTGCTCCATGCTCCCCAAAATGAAATAGTTGATTTTATTGCTAGTGTCCTTTTAGTATAAATGACTTCTCATAATTGTTTTAAATGGCATTGTACTTTTTTTCTTGGGAAAATAAATTCTGATTTTCCTGTCTTCTAACCTTCCCCTTACCTTTTTTCTTTTTGCCTCGCTCTGGGTGGCTTGCAGCGTCCTGGTTTCCTGGCCAGGCTCGAGCCCAGGGCCCGGCCACGATGGTATGAGTCCTCGCCGTCTGGGGGCTCACCCCTTCGCCTGTGTCAATCAGTGACTTCTGGTGACTTTCCTAAACACGGGCTTCCCCAGATCGAATGCAGAGGAGCGCCGTTGATGAACAAGTTTAAAAGCACGTTCTCTCTTGTATCATTAAGCTCTGAGTTTGAGTTTTTGTTGTTTTTCTTTCTTTCTTTCTTTTTTTTTTTTAATAATTCAACAATCCAGTAAAGGTTTTCTTTTTAAATCCCCCCTTTTTTCTTACCTGTCTTTTGAAAGTGTGGGTTTTCCCTTAAATTTGATGCTTTATAAATACCACACAAAGAAATTCCCTTGCAGTTAAGAATAAAATCTACCCACTGAAATAGAGATGAGAGCGCCATTCCATTAGAAACTTTGCGTAAGATTTATCCAGTGAAGGCAGATTACAAGGGGGTACTTGTCATGATCTGCAAGTCACTAAGCTATTTGCAAAGAAAAATCAGTCCTGAAAAAATGACTTAATGAATTAACTGGTGGGGTTTTATGTGCTAAGAAACACGACTTCCGCACGTTTTGCAGCAGCGTCCCAATACTCAGCAGTACCGATTAGGAACCAGATGCACTTTAACAGTTTCCTCTTTAACACAGAGACACCAGCCTCTGCCTGCTCTTCAGCACCGGCAGCAAAGTCCATTCATCAAGTCCTGTGATGCAGAGAGGAGTGAGATAGCCTCAGTCCTGAAGAGCATTTTCGAGCAGTTGTCTTGACTGAGTTTTGTAAGAGGAGAAGAGGGGTTAACCTGCGTAGGAGGTCAGGAGGAACATTCCAAACAGAGGGGCATCCGTGAGACGTGAGCGTGTTTTGGGGTGTTTGGGGTACCACCGGTGGGTCTGGTGTGACCAGAGCAGTGGATGGCTAAAATCGAACATGCAGAGAGATGAGCCAGCAGAGGTGAAAGAGCTTTCCTCTGTGTGCTAGGGGTTTAGGTGAGGCGGTCATTGTGCAGTGGTTAAGAGCGTGGCTCTGGGTTGGATCCTGGCTTTGCCACCTGCTAACCTGCTTTACGACCTGGGAAAGCTCCTTTGATATCTGTTGCCTCCTCTGTCAGTTGGAGGTGATAATTGTACCCACCTCACAGGAAAGTGAAGAGAGTAAGTGCTCAGTAAGTGTTAGTTCCTGTTGGTGGTGGTGATGTAATTATTGTTACTGTCATCTAAAAGTTGTGGAGGGATCAGTAAGGGATATTTCACAGGGGAGGAATTAGTGACTTTAGAATTTTAGAGAACTGTTCTTGGCAAGCAGGGTGGAAGGATGAGGTATAAAAAGTAAGGTGGATAAGGCGCGTTATTGCAGTGGTCATCTGGGTGAGACAGACGAGGGCCTGAATGAAATCACTTGCAAGGGGAGTGGAGGGAGGAAAGGGTGGATTAGAGAGATTGAGAATGGAGATTTGGCTGCCGATAAATGAGGTATGGGCAGGGTGGGGGAACCCCAGTGTGTCCAAGGTAACTGGGAGGTTTTAGATTTGAGAAACAAGGGGGAAGCCAGAGAGAAATATGTGAGGAGGAGAAACTTGAGATAAGAAGATGGTGAGTTTAATTTGGATTTAAATTTCATATTTGAGGGTCTTCCTAGAAGAGAAGTCCAACAGCCAGTTAGGTACCAGTGTATAGTTCGGGAAAAGAGATCTGAGCTGACCCTGAGATGTCAGAGTTAAGAGTGAAGTCATGGAGGTGAGTGGCGGTGAGGAGCCTGACAAGCCAGAGCTGAAACCACCCACGTTTATAGAAACGCCCCATATTTAGAGAACTTGGTGACGGGGCTTCCATTAGAAGGGATCCCATTTAAAGAGATTAAAAAGAGTCTAGGGAAGTAGAAGGAAACTGAAAAATGGGAAGGTTACAGAAGTCAGGATGCGATAGGGTGGGCAGGGTGGTTCCAGAGGGAGTGTGTTCATGGAATGACGGGGACCCGGACATGGGAGGTAAAGCTGGGAGTCGGGTCCTTTCCAAAGAGACCTGGGTCCCAGGGAAGGAGAGATTCCTGTGCATCACCAGAGTTCC
Source organism: Bos mutus (assembly GCF_027580195.1). Taxonomy (NCBI): domain Eukaryota; kingdom Metazoa; phylum Chordata; class Mammalia; order Artiodactyla; family Bovidae; genus Bos; species Bos mutus. The sequence continues at coordinate 61,239,646 of NC_091640.1, forward strand.
CGGCCCGGACCTTCTGGTCTGCGGCCGCGGTTCCCAACAGCCTCCCTTCTGGGAAAGCCTCACACCGGTTTCAGCTCCACGTGGTGTTTCGGGACCAGCGTGACCAGGATCAAGGCAGTGTGGCTGCTGGGTTCCAGCCGTGCCCGTGTTGCGTTTCTCGGGTGGAAACTGAGCCCTTGCCTTGTACTGGGGGCCCCTTTCTCCCCTCAGACGCCTCCCCTTCCCTGCCTCGTCCTGTCCCCTCCCTGCCCACCCTGAACTCCTTCCCCGGCCCCCCGCCAGCTCTTCAGTCCCTGGGAGACTAAGGCTCTGCCCTCCCTTTCAGTTCCTTGTCTCACGGGTAAAGGCTCAAAGCTGGGTTTACCACTCACTGCTGATTCACCCTCGTGCCCGCCCGCCTGCCCGTTTGAGCCGTCTCACTCTACAGAGTCACCTGACAATGGCGCTTGTTTTTCTGTGGCCGTTCCTCACACTGAGGGTCCCGGCGCTGTCTCCAATAGCCTGCTGCTCAGCTCTCCCGTGACAACAGGCGTGGCCGGTATTTGCTGCACATGGAGCTCTGCACATGCACACTGTAACCTTAGTTACAGCGACTGAGAGCTTGCCCTGTGTCGGGCACTGTGCCGCATGCTGTGCAGGTGCCCAATGTAGACGGTGGTTCAGCCTGTTTCTCAAATGAACACACTGAGGCTTGGTTTAGCGACTTGTCCCAGCTCACACCAAAAGAGTGAACCAGCAGGCAGCCCCGGCCCTCAGACCCCAGAGCCTGCACTCCACTCGCACTCGTGCTGCTAGGCCATGCCCTCCCTGCCACAGGCCAGCTGAAGGACCCTCAGACCTCAGAGCCTGCGCTCTCCACTCGCACACTGTGCTGCTAGGCCATGCCCTCCCTGCCACAGGCCAGCTGAAGGACCCTCCGACCTCAGTGCCTGCGCTCGCCACTCGCACACCGTGCTGCTAGGCCGTGCCCTGCCTGCCGTGCCCTCCCTGCCGCGGGCCAGCTGAAGGGCTCTCAGACTGGGGCCCACTGGCCTGTGATTTGGGTGTTGGTTTCCAATGTGTCCAATCATCCTTCAGACCTCAGTTTGGTTTCCTGATACGGATGGGTCTCAGTGGTTGTTACCCACACGTACAGTGACTTTTTACCATAACTAATTTGCTTTCCTGAAAGGTAAGTTTTCTTTAAGAAATTTAAAATCAGCATTTTTATTCTGGGCATAAGTGGCTCTCTCCAAGATTGTGATCAGCCTTCTTTAAGAACAAGTAGAAATGTCATATAGACACATTACGCACATATATATTTCGTATATATTTGGAGTGCTTTTTTTGTGTGTGTGTTTTGAGGTGAGGAAGAAGTTTCAAGTCCTTGCCTAGAACTTTTGGTAGCTCAATATACTAGTTTGATTTTGGAGCTTGGAAAAAAATGACTTTTCATTCCACAAGCATTTATATTTGTGGGTAGTTTGTTACTGTTTTAATCTACATTTCACAGTTTCAAGTACTAGCTTTTTTAAACATGAATCACTTGGATTTTATATGTATTTATTGTTGATGACAAAAAAGGATGAAGGGCTCAGAATTGGTCCTTGTTATGTAAATATTCAGAGTGGCCTGGGGTTTGCAGTGTTGGGGGGGTGGTTTAGTGAGTATTAGAGTTTTACTTTCATAATCATGTTCAGGATTATTTAAGTGGAATAGAAAACAAAACTCTTCTCTTGAGGCAGCAGAGGAGAGAGTAGGAAAAAACGGAAATCATGGGCCTTACTCTATGTAGCCTCTAACCTCTGAATTATCCATCTGTTCCAGCTTATTTTGGAATATGCCTCAATAGTGCTTTACGGGCAGAAGTTGGCAGAGTCTTTTCTGTAGAGAGCTGGGTAGGAAGTATTTAAGCTGTGCAGATCCCATAAATCTCTGTTGCATATTCCTGTTTTGTTATTGTTTGTTTACAACCCTTTAAAATTTTACTTTAAAAATCTAAGTCATTCTTAGCTCACCAGCCATATAAAAACAAGCCACAGGCTGGACTTGGCCCCTGGGCAGTAGTTTGCAGACCCTTGCTCTGCAGGAACCCTTTCAGTTGAGCCCTGTGATCCTCTGAAATCAGTGTAAGCTCATCTTCCATCCCATCCTCCAGAAAGGATGGAGTTTCTTTCCACCCCTAGTACCCTCTTGCTCCTCTGACTCTCAGACATTTTAGTATGGCCCATCTCCCCTTCCTTTCCAGGTTCGCCATGTGATCTAAACTCTTATGACTCTGTTGCCTGGATTGTTAGTAATTGCCTGCTCTGCAGGTTTCTCTGCTTCCAGCCTTTGTCATTGTTCAGTTGCTGGGTTGTGTTCTACTCTTTGTGACCCCATAGACTGCAACCTGGCAGGCTTCCCTGACCTTCACCATCTCCCAGAGTTTTCTCAAACTCATGTCTGTTGAGTCAGCGATGCCATCCCACCGTCTCATCCTCTGTCACCCCCTTCTCCTCCTGCCCTCAATCTTTCCCAGCATAAGGGTCTTTTCCACTGAGTTGGCTGTTCGCATCGGGTGGCCGAAGTGTTGGAGCTTCAGCATCAGTCCTTTCAATGAATATTCAGGACTGATTTCCTTTATGATGGACTGGTTGGATCTCCTTGCAGTCCAAGGGACTCTCAAGAGTCTTCTCCAGCACCACAGTTCAAAGGCATCAATTCTTTGGCTCTCAGACTTCTTTCAGTCTTCTACTGGTTTACAAACTGTCCTGTACATAGTTCTTGAAGTAATGTTTTCTGGAAATACAGTGATACTGTGTCATCTTTTTACTCAAGGTACATTAATTTCTTGTTGTGTGACACTTAAAACTCTTCCTTCTTATCTCTCTTTAAAAAGTTATGGAGCGACCCATACTTAGAACCAGCCATATAAACCATCTTATTCATTTCCTATGTGAAGCCACAGTTTATAAAGCATATTATATCCTGTGATTACTTTCTGGACACACCTAAAATTGTTGATCATAATGGATTTTGTTGAAGTAAATTGTTAAAAGTAAATTCCAAGTTTATAAGACTCAAGGTAATATTCAGAGGCTATTAACAATGGTAAGTGCAGAGTCAGTCACTGGACTTTATGGATAGATCAGCCTCGTTAGCCTTCACAGCAGAGCAATGAGGAGGGTCCCCCTTTGCAGGCAGGGCACTAAGGCATAGGGGAGTGAGGGCAATATCAGGGTTCAGACCTAGGCTCTCTGGTGCCAGAATCCGTAGTTTTGAACCACTTTGCTACAGTGTTTCCTCAGTGAATTAATCGTTAAAAGAAAGACTTTGAACCTAGTAGAGGAAAGGAAGGAATCATTCAAACATAGCTTTAACCTTCATCTCTTTTCCTGCCAAGGTCCCAGCTCTCTTTGTATTTTGTTGTTTTGCCAGATAGTTTGTGAACTTGGCTGAACTTCATAGATGGAAGTATTTGAACGTTTGAAACAGGGAAGAGTTGAAGGTTATCAGAACAGAAAAGAGTGCAGCTCTTCTCCTGGAGCACAGTCAGGTGCGTGTAGATAAATGTGCCAGGACTCTGTCTGTAGGCAGAGAGGAGAGAAAGCATTGAACGTGATTATTCATTGTGAAAATTTGTTAAAAACATCAACAAAGCTCTGTTTTGGTCAGCCATCTGCTGGAAGATAGAAATGAACTTGTTAAGAATTTGCAGTTATTTCAGAAAACTGTTGATTACTGTTTTGTTTGTGGATTGCATATTGTCATCTGGATTGTTAATTGCTTGGGAAGAGAGATTCTATTTTCTGTTTCTTTGGCAGTCTAAGCCCAAATTGCTGTTTCTTAGAATTCTGTGTATGAGTGGGTGTTCTGTGAATGTTGACCAAGTAAGGTACAGATAGGCGATCTTATTGGACAATAGTTAACTTTGATCTTCACCTATTTGTTTCAGTTAAATCCTCAGACACTTAAGATTTTTAAAATAAATAATGCAACCCCGTTGACTGCAGCATGCCAGCTTCCCTGTCCTTCACCATCTCCTGGAGTTTGCTCAGACTCACGTCCATTGAGTCGATGATGCCATCCAACCATCTTATCCTCTGTCCCCCTCTTCTCCTGCCCTCAATCTTTCCCAGAATCAAGGTCTTTTCCAGTGAGTCGGTTCTTCGCATCAGGTGGCCAAAGCATTGGAGCGTCAGCCAGTATCAGTCCTTCGAGTGAATTTTCAGGGTTGATTTCCTTGAGGATGGACTGGTTTGATCTCCTTGCAGTCCAAGGGACTTTCAAGAGTCTTCTCCAACACCACAGTTTGAAAGCATCAATTCTTTGGTGCTCAGCCTCTCATGACTACTGGAAAAACCATAGCTTTGACTATATGGACCTATATGGTTTCTATATATACTTACTGTCAAATAAAAACTCACTTTATTGAATGCTTTCTGTGATGCCTGAGGTTGTGAAGACTTTATACGTGTCTTCCTTCAGTCTCATAACAATCTGATTTGATGTAATTTTCATTTTACAGCTAAGGAAACTGAATCCAGAGAGGTTAAGTGTTTTTATTAACCGATGGGGTTGTTTTGAGTTTATACTACGTGCCAGCGTTTTTCTGGGTGCTGCACTGACAAAAACACTGAAACGAAGAACAACAACAAAATTTCTGCATCAGGGGCTGTTGAGGAACCTGCCGGCAGTGGCAGAGCTCCTGAGGACAGAGCTGGGCTTTGGACTGAAGCAGTAGGACCCCACAGCATGCACTCTCCAGGACTTGTTTTTATGCCCATGTATATGGGCTGTGCTAAGTCGCTCAGTCGTGTCTGACTCTTTGCAGCCCTCTGGACTGTAGCCCGCCAGGCTCCTCTGTCCATGGGATTCTCCAGGCAAGAACACTGGAGTGGGTTGCCATGCCGTCCTTCGGGGGTCTTCCCGACCCGAGGACCGAACCTGCTTCTCTTAAATCTCCTGACCTGGCAGCTGGTGCTTCACCACTACTGCCGCCTGGGAGCCCAGTGTCTCCCTTACTTATGGTGTAAGGGTGGAAGCCCAGTGCCTGCCTTACTTATGGTGTAAGATAAAGAAAGGTCAGTTCTCTTTTTCCCCTTCATCTGTATGGGTAGCTTGGATCCGTATGTTTAAGTTTCACCTCCACCAATACTTTTAAATGACTTAAAATGCTCTTAATTGAAAATGATTGTTCTGTTTCTGATGTAGTATCCAAAATTGGTGTAGTATACGAAACTGCAGACTGGTTTCTCTGCATGAACATCTACTTCTCTTTGTCTCTTTATGGAGAACAATACAAAAACTCAAGCTCAAGAGTTTTATATACTATCTTTCTCCTCAGAGTCATGTATTCATATTTTTGTTGGACACAAGAAATATCCTCCAACTTTGAGGTCATCATTTGGGTATGTGTGTATAGTCAGGTGGAGAATTGGTAAATAAAATTTTGGTAGCCTCTCAGGAAAACCAGTGATTTCTATTACCTGATTCCTTTCTATTTTAATTCTTCTAGACTGATATATTGTGATTCCGAAAAGAATACATTGATAGATTCATAAGGAAAGGAAATTATTCTTCCTAGTATTTATTGTGTATATTTTTTCTTTTCTCCTGCTGTCCTCATTTTTACACATAAGGCAAAAAAATGGTTATAGGAGTGGGACTGGCGAGCAAGTCTATTACACTTCCGCATTATTGATTAGTTGATTCTTTTGTCATTGTTATTTGTGTTAGCCCTAAGAGTTTGAGAAAACCTTTTTCTTCCAAAAGGTAAATAATACTTCCAAGGCAAATATTTTGTAGGAAATTGGAAAGATTGTAGATGAGACTTCCGTAGTGCATTGTATATATTATGCATACACTACTTCTCTCGGTGAAGTGAGTGAAAGTCGCTCAGTCGTGTCCAATCTTTGCGACCCCATGGACTATACAGTCCATGGAATTCTCCAGGCCAGACTACTGGAGTGGGTAGACCTTTCCCTTCTCCAGGGGATCTTCCCAGTCTCCCGCATTGCAGGCGGATTCTTTACCAACTGAGCCATCAGGGAAGCCCCAAAATACTGGCGTGGGTAGCCTATCCCTTCTCCAGCGGATCTTCTGACCCAGAAATCAAACCAAGGTCTCCTGCATTGCAGGTGGATTCTTTACCAGCTGAGCTACCAGGGAAGCCCACTTCTCTCAGTAGTTGGACTATCTAAATATTGTTTGCAATGTTGAAATGTTATCTTTGAGGATGAGTTTAACATCTGTTTTTAAATCCATAATTCCCTATCTATCTAAACAGGACTTTGCCTTCAGATCTTAGTATGAGATTAGATTCTTTGAATCTAAAGCCCTTAAGTATAGTTTTATTTTGCCCATAAATTTGTTTGGGATTATATGAGCTGAAGTGTTGTCTAAAGGGAAGATAAGAGAGTCAGAAGCTGTTTGAGGAAACCCCCCAAAAATAAAATCTTGAGGTGAATACTTAATTCATTATGAATTTAAATTTGTATGTTATTTATCCAAACGTTATCAGCTTTTAGTTTAAGTCTACTCTTATGGTTTCTACTCTTACTCCCTTTCATAATAAAATCTTCTGGTTTAGTGCATGGTGAATATATTAATTGTGCTTTCTGTTTTCAAATTACGAGTCATTAAGGATTATTGTAGTATGCAGTCATTAAATTTTCTTCTTTAATATGAAATGGAAACTCTCATCTTTTAACATAGTTATTGGTAAAATGTATAGGGCTTACCCAGTGGCTCAGGGATACACGTGCAAAGCAGGAGTCACAGGGGATGTGGGTTTGATTTGGAATACCACTCCAGTATTCTTGCCTGAAAAATTCCATGGACTGAGGAGCCTGGCAGGATGTGATCCATGGGGTCACGAAGAGTCAGACACAACTGAGCGTGTACGTGTGCGTGCCCGCGCGCGCGCACACCACTCTCTCTCAGTGGTGGAGGAGAGTTCTTATAAACATCTATCTCAGTTTGTCTGCAAAGTTCTGTTTTCCATTAATTCTGTTTACTCTAAAACTAAAGGACATAAAATTAAGAAACTAGGTTAAAATTTTAAGTAATTTTAATTGTGTATATTGAAGGTTTGCCTTAAGGCTTATGGTCTTGGGAGTAGAAGCATGGACAGGAAGGCCCCAGTATTGTACTCACATGGTTATTTTAGCTTATATACCATGCGAGTACAAACAAGCTAAAGCAGAGCTAAGGTGTGTGTACCTGTGGATTATTCTGAGGGGAGCGTGTGGACACAGTTGGTTCAGGTGTATTGCAGAACTCTTCTGCTGTGTGTGGGGGGTGGCGGGGGATCCAGACTGGCAGGAGGGTGTGCTTGTGGCGGGCGCTCACGGGCACGTCCGCAGCGCGCGTGCGCTTCAGGGCTGGGCGCTCACGGGACGTCCGTCCACAGCGCGCGTGCGCTTCAGGGCTGGGCGGCGTTCCGCCCTCACGTCAGGGTTGGAGAAGTTGCCTCGTCACCCGACCCTGTGAGCTGACTGGCTTGTGAGAGTGAAGGTGCAGACAGGCAGAGGCTGATGAACAAGGACTGAGTGAAGGAAGAACGTTCGTTCTTCTGATCTTGGTATAAAACAGCTAGTCATGACTCAAAAGTGACTAATGCTGCCATAAAGGAGTTTGTTACTGTTAACAGTGATAACTACGGAAAATGAAAGATTTTTTTAATTTAGTATAAGACATTTTGTCATAAACGTAGTCTCTTAGAAAGTTTTATGCTTGATGTTCTTTGTTCACTGTAGTACATAATTTTGTATCCATAGCTGGTAATTAGTTTTCTTTGCGCCTAAAAACGCAAAGGATTTAAATTTAGTATTTTGTTTGTGTGAAGGACAAGTTTTGTAATGGGCTTGGTTAGTTGTAAATCTGCTCTTCTTTCTGAATAGTCTGTTGGCTAAATTGTTCTTCCTCAGCTTATTTTGCTTTTATAGCTTAGGTAATTGAGGCAATGTCTTTTGTATTTGGTTTATTATTAGAAAATACCATTTATAAATGGAATTTTTCTCCTCTCGAGAAGTGTTTTCATATTTCTCATCCGCGGTTAGTTCAGCTAATTTGTTTAGACTTTTATTGAATGCCCGCTGTGTGTCTGTCATTGGTCAAGGTCATCTGAGAATAGAAAAGTAAGAGGCGTGACAATCGCTCCTGCACTGACAGGAGACAGAGAGGCTAACATTTACAATGTTCATGTGGATCATACTCCAGGTATGACATGTGTATAAAGTGCTATGGGACGACAGGTGAGGGAGAAGTTAATTCAGTAGGCAAAGAAAGGCACAGAGGTGGAGTGTTTTTAAGCAGGGTCTTGAAGGATGGGTAAGAATTGGTTTTCCGACTTAAATACAGACTTTAAGAGAAAATGTATTACATTATATAGAATTATATAGGCTGAACTCCATTGCAACAAGTATAACACATTTCAATAATTCATCTCCCCTCAAATTTCCAAGATCCTGTCAGCACTGTTCTTAGATTAAAAAAATAAAAAAGTTCCAATAATTCTCAGAAAGATTTCCATAAGAGATTTGAGCAGGCTTGAGACAGTTCTAAAAAATCTAATTATTGTAGTGATCCATACTTTTGATATAATTTTAAGAAATCTGTGCTTTTCCTGAAAATAAGTTAGTCCATTTTCAGATTTTGGTTCGCTCTCTGTGTGATGAGTGTTCTCTTGCTATTCTGTTGATTCAGGACTTTTTTGCCCTAGCTGTCAGATTGTATCTGAGCTGACGAGGCATAATGTGTAGATTCGTCCTACTACACGATGTAATTTAATATTTTTACTCATTGGCAGTTAGTGAATTAATCATGTTAGTGTTAAGTACCAACAGGCAAAAATAAATGCCATTTAAAACTTCTTAAAAATTGTTAATATAGAAGACTCCCAATTCCAAATGTGAAATCCCCAAATTAATGTAGAAGTTTTAGGTGGTTAGCCTCAGAATTTAGTGACTTAGAGTAGAGGGGGGCATGGAAATAACCAGGGTAGTATTTGGGGATGGGAATGTGTACGATTAATTGAAACGCTTTGTGACAAGGCGCCCCGTGTGGCTGGGAGGACATGGGCCTGTGTGATGGGACCGTGGGACCAGGAGTTGCTGAACGGCCAGTTCCGCAGAACCTGCTAGGCTGTTACACACGTTGGCTGTTACTCTGAGTTAGGAAGTTATAGAAAACTTTTGAACAGCATAATGAACACAATCCGATCTGTCTTTAAAAGTACGTTTCTGGATGCTGTGTTGAGAACAGTCAAGTGCTGTTCTGTGGGTTTGGAAGGAAGGATGGAATTGCCTTTTCCAAAGATGGGTTACTCCTAGAGGAGTAGAGGAGACATCCAAGTAGACAGATGGTTTAAGGGAACTGGAGTTCAAGGCAAGACGGGCTGGAGACACAGACTTGAGAAGCTGAAAGTGTGATGTCATGAATCCATACTTTACATTCCATTCATGCGTGAAGTCATGTAATTGTTGCACTAATTATATGCAAACAGATACTTGTTAATCTCTTGCGCTGAGTACTTGTCTACAATAATTGCTTTCGTTTGGAATCAGTATCTAATGTGATCTCCTAGTACGCTGTACTTTTTCTCTCACGGTTTCTATCAGATTATACTGTACTTGCCTGGTTATCTGACTGGAGACTGTGAGGTTTTCCTGTCTTCTAGTAGAGAGATACTCTGATCACGTAGAACTCAATTTACTATCTATGTAAGGACTGGAGTACTAAGTGTTACTACATTTGAATTTTTCTCTTTTTTAAATATTTATTTTACATGGAAGTATCATTGATGAAATTTTCATTTCTTAAGAATATATATCTTAGGGAGCTCCCTGGTGGTCCTGTGTTGGGATTCCTGTGCTCAGGGCCCAGCCTCAGTCCCTGGTGGGGAACTAGAATTCCATAAACCATGAGGCCAGAGAAAGAGGAAAAAGAACATGTATGTTATAGGAAAGCTGGAAACCAAAACTGTACTGCTGCAGACAAAAATGCCTGCGTTTTTTTTTTCCCCCTTTCTCTTATCCCTGAAGGGGTTACCTTTGGGGAGTCAAGACCTCTGTGGATCACAATGAAAATTAAGTCATAACTATGTAGCTTTTTAAAGGACTCCACATCATTAGTTTGAGAGAAGCTCAGAGTGGCTATACTGTGACTGTCTTACTCTATCCAGAGTTGAATACTTCTGAAGAGGTATGAAGGGTAAGCATTAGAAAGCCTGTGAAAGTGCAAACATGCTGCTTTTCCTTTTAGCGTTAACTTGCACGCCTGACCATCCTCCTCAGTGATAACCCCACAGCTGGATGAGCAGAGACGCACCGCGTTCTGTCTTTAAAACCTTGATTTTAGCAGATCACTCACAGAAATGACAGCTACATCACACACACGTCTGACGGGGTCCCTCTGCCCTCTTCCAGAAGAAGATAAGCCAGAAAAAGGTACAACAGTAACTGAAGGAACTATTACCATTATTTAGAAAAGTCAGGAACACTAGGGAGCCGCTATAAACACAGATGATTAAAGAGATATCAGAGGAATAGTTCACATGTAAGTCATAGAAAGCTGCAACTTTGTACCAAGGAGGACTTCTGATGATCTGCGGGTGTATGTTTTCCCTGAGAGCATCTTAAAGGAAATACTGTTCAGGTGACTCCCTTCTAAATAGATCACTGCTTTATTAGGAGTTGGATTGGGGGAAAGATGGAACTTAAGGCCACTGAGAACACTGATGTTCCCATTTCCTATCCCACTTGAGAGAATAAAGGCCTAGAGAAGTGAAGGACTTAGCTAAAATCATAGAGCCAGCCAGCGGCAAAGCCTGCCCCAGAATTCAGGTTTCCTAACGCTCAATCCAGTCTCACCCTTTGTAATTCTCACTTTAGAATGAAATAGTGATATTGTATTTAAAGTAATAGTAATATATTTATTATTAGCCTTTATTTAAAACCATGAGAAATCTGTTCTATATATTAAGTTAAAGACATTTTTCCCCCCTTTCTGAATCCATGAGAGAAACCAAAACTCAATACCCACAGCGTGAACGAAACACGGGTTTGGTTTTGGTTGAACTTGACCTGCGTGCTCCTCCGTGGACTCAGCGTGTTGTCTGCCGGCGAAAGGCGGATCGGAGCCAGCACAGGTGCGATATCTGCAGCAGCTCAGGGCCCTGGAATGCACTGCTGCGGAGCCGTGTCTGGGTTACCCAGCTCTTCTCGTGCCGTTGGGCCAGGTCCTGGTGACGGCATGACCTTGTCTCTTTCTTTCTCTTAAGAGAGCCTCCAGAAGCGAGCAGCAAGGACCAGATTTGCCCCCAAACCTCTGGAGGGAGGGACGCTCTGCCAGCACCTGTTTCCTGGGGCTGTTGCAACAAGTGATGACAAGCTGGGTGACTGAACACAATAGAAATTTGTTCCTTCGTATTTCTGGAGGCTGTAAGTGCTCCCCCGAAGGCTGAGGGGACTCATCCTTGGTTTACCCAGCGTCTGCGGTTTCCAGCAGTCCCTGGGCTCCCTGGCTCTGCAGCTGCCTCCCTTAGTCTCTCGCTGTCCTCACGTGGCCCCTGTCCCTCTGTGGGCCTGTGTCCAAGCTTCTTTTAAGGACACTAGTCACGGGATTAGGGCTTATTCTAGTCCAGCATCACCTTATCTTAACTTGATTGCATCTGCAAAGACCCCGTTTCCATATAAGGTTGCGTTCACAGCCACCAGGGGTAGGGCTTAAACATTTCAGCTCATGGCAGAGGATGTGAATGACTGCCGCTGTGGCTGAGAGGGTGGAGTCTGTTGTTGGCAAAGGATGACCGAGGTTAGACCAGCGGTGTTTGGGGGACAGGGGTGGCGAGACTGCTCCACTTCTATGCACATACAGTTGTTGATCCAAGAAAGTGAGAAGGTTAGATTTGTAGTGATGACCTTGAATACATTTAAGCAATTAAAAACTTTATTGGTGTTTCTCAGCACGTCGTGCTACTAACTGAATGTTGGGGACTATTTTTTGGTGATTTTTCTTACCCAGAATGTTGGTTAAATAAGTAAGTGTGTTCTGTTTGCAGGCCAAGTCATTTCAGTCATGTCTGACGCTTTGAGACCCTGTGGACCAGAGCCCGCCAGGCCCCTCTGTCCGTGGGATTCTCCAGCAAGAACACTGGAGGGGGTCGCCATGCCCTTCTCCAGGGGGCCTTCCCAAGCCAGGGACAGAACCCATCTCTCACGTCTCCCACGTCGGTGGGAGGGCTCTTTACTACTGCCCCGCCTTCATGGGGACAGAACACCCACGCTCTGTTTAGCGTGTGACAACCGTCGTGCGCATCCTCTGCACCCGAGCGGGCATTTCAGTTCACCCTCCAGTGGGTTTAATCGGTGGATGCTGGTGGTGTTGGGGGTTGTTAATAGGCAGCAAAAGTATGTAAAATTATTGAAAAAATATGTTAAGACTGTGATAGTCTTCAGGGTTAATCTTCATGGTTTTTAAGTCCTCTTCGAGTGCTAAGAGCTTTTCTTAAATATAGTTAAATAAACAATGAGGTTTGTTTAACTTAGAGGGAAGTGAAGTGCTAACACTGTCAGTCGACTAATGTACTGATCACTGGACTTCAGCCAAGCCCATCGCCCGACTGCAAACAGAGTCGTGAGCTGCTTCATGTGTCTTCAGTAGTTTGAATTTCTGCATGTGACGCTTAGAGACAGGATACTTTCTGGCTGGGGCATTTTTGTGCTTAACAGTTAAAAGTCCAAATGCTGTATTGTACCTAGCATTCTTTTTGGAGCTCTGCTAACAAGAATTACTTAATCTTAGGTGATACTTCATGATTAAATGAGTTTTACGTGTAAGCTGAATGTATTGAAAATGTACTCTGATAATACTAAAGGCAGTACTATATTTAATTCTCAAATTTAAAATGCTGTAAAGTTAGAGAAAATTAGATTTCTTTAGATCTGGTATCAAAAGTGTAGTAGTAGATGTCCTTCCAAAGTTCATGTCCACCCAAAATCTCTCAGTGTGACCTCAGAATTGTTGCAGATATAATTAATTAAGATGAGGTCTTACTGGACTAAAGTGGGCCCTCAATTCAGCAACTGGTGTCCCCCAGAGGGAGGAAGAGGACGCACAGAGACCCAGAGAAGAAGGTGACGTGTCAGCGGGGCTGAGGTTGGCATCACACTGCACAGCCAGGGAGGGTTGAGGGTCGCCACCAGCAGTGAGGAGACAGGCTCGGGGCACACACTGCACCCAGGCTCCAGACTCCAGAACTGTGAGAAGGTGGATTCTGTTGTCTTAAGCCACCCGTTTGTGGTGGTTTGTTGTGGCAGACTTAGGCAGCTAACACAGTTTAAGATTCCAAGGCTGACCTCGTTGAAATGAAAGACGGACCATTTGCTTCTTCGAGTCACTCTACCTACTTTTTAAGCTGCTGCTCAGAGGCACTCTTGTTGATAACTGGCTACCATTGCGGCGACTTGAGAAGAGTGTATCCCTTCATTGTCACAGCCCCACGCCCCTTCTGTGACAGGCAGCCTGACCAGTCACAGCCCTCTTCCCTGGGTCTTCGAAGAAAGATAGAAGTTCGGCCACCTACTGATGCATGTTGGGGTTCCCGGTTCGGAAAGTTTGCTTATGGGATATGGTGGGAAGAGATGGTTGGATAACATCACCGACTCAAAGGGCATGAATTTGAGCAAACTGGGAGATAGTAGAGGACAGAGGAGGCTGGCGTGCTGCAGTCCATGGGGTCGCAAAGAGTCGGACATGACTTAGCAACTGAACAACAACAAAAATAACTGTGTTAGGGAAGTTCTAGCTACTGCACCAACCAGCCATGCTGATCTTATGCTTTAACGGAAATTCTAGCTACTGCACCAGCCAGCCATGCTGATCTTACGCTTTTTCATAATACAGATTTCTTTTGTTCTTGTGGTCTAGTCCATTGCTGATGTTTCTAGTCAGGCATCTGCAGCTCAAGTGACAGAGGGACCTGGGCTCCTTCTGTCTTGGGGTTTCGCATCCCCTTGAGCCTCCTCAGAGAGTTCTTCCTGCACCATCTTTATCCAGCCGATCAGGGGTGAGGAGCCTGCGAAGGAACACTAGGATTGCAGGAGTGGTGGAGGCCACGTTTGTTGGCCAGAATCAGTTACGTAGCTCTTCCTGAATTCCAAGAGAGGCTGAGAGATGTGGTTATTGTGTGTCCAGGAAGATGAAATGGGATTGTTGGCCATCCAGCCAGTCTCTTCCAAAGTAACATGTGTGATATATGCTAGTGTATACAAGATAGCACTTTGGTACATTTATATTTTAAACATCATCTGAATATATTTAGTAGCCGTGAAGCTTGTGTTTTATTACTTTGGATGTGGGATTTTGGTGTTTCCAGTGTATGTTCTAAGTCATTTCTCTCAAACCCCCGGGGTGTTTTGAGTAATGAATTTTTAAAATTTGTTGCCATACTAAAATTAAAACTTCTCTTTGGTAACTTAAGATTGAAAGGTATGACCTGGAATTGCAATACAATTGTAAATAAGTCTATTACAATAATATATCGCTTCTGTAAACCATGGTGAAAAGGAAGAGCTGACTTTTGCATTTCTGGTACGAGATTCCATTCTAGTACCTAGAAATTCACGTTTCTCGAGAGTTCTTATTCTGACCACTTCATTGTCTGGAGAATGAGCTAGCAAGCACTTCTTTCCTATTATCAGCAGGTTCTGGAGGCAGATGTTGCTCTCTAGTTTTCAGGGACACTGAAAATGACGGATAAATGGGCGTGAATCCTGTTTAAACACAAGCCTTCCTTTACCCTCCAGTCTGATTCTTTCTCTTCTAGGTATCATCTCTGTCACTCATCTTTGTGTCAGAGCTGTTTTGTTTCAATGTTTATATGTGTATTGTTTTATTATCATACTCATACATTATGATGAAAATAAGACAGACTTTTTTCAAAACTGTGTATATACAGTAATGAATTCAGCTGAATGACTCACATTTGCCCATTGATAGTATCTCTTTTCCTTAAAAAAAAAAAAATCCCTGGGTTTCTAGGAGAAGAAGCTTGAAATAGTTGGCTGATAATTCCAGGCAGATGTTTTCCTTTATAATATAACAAGATTCCTAAAGCCTGGGAAATGGATTGTGAACCACCTCTTTTCTCTCCCATCCCTTCTTTCCCCCAAAAACGTAGCTATAGTTTTTGTAATTTTTCCGTGGATGTTGAGAACTGGCTGCTTTCTTTTGCCCAAACATTGGAGCGATTCCGTTGATGCAGCAGGTGCTTGTTGAGCCCTCAGGCGATTCCGCGTACTGCACTGGGCTTTGGGCCTGCACGCTGTAAAAGCCACACCGAGGAGGCTGTGTGCTGCGTGTCTGGGCTACACTGGGGTCTCCAGGCCAAGGGCTGTGGTAGTTGAAGGAACTCCAAATCCCAGGACGACTGAAGTTCTGGGGTTCCTGATCCCTTTGAAAATTAGAAGAATTACTAAGGATTACTAAGAAGAATAAATTATTTGGTTACCAAGGAATTAAATCAGAATTTTAGATCTGAAAGACTTAATAAATAGCTTTTACAATAGCAAGCACGGTAAAATTCTTGCTCGTCACCTACAGCTGTTTCCTTCTCAGTGTGGTTATCTGAAAATGCTCTTTTTTACCCATTGCTAGGGTTTTGCTGCTTTTTTAAAGTTACAATCAGTGAATAACTTATGGCAGAGTAACGGTTCTCTCTAACTTTTCCTGTTTGATGAAAAGCTGTTCTTTGATGGGGTTGGGAGCAGAAAGGAAAAACAGTATGGAGTCCTGCATGAAATTCAAATGCTACCGTATTTGTCTATGTACAGATACAAAAGTGTTTCTCCCATAAATTATAGGGTTGTGTTTTTTTTTCTGAAGTTAATTTTATTTTAACCTTTCTTTGAAAAGTAGTGACTTCACATGTCTTAGTCAAACACAACTACAGGTATCAACAATGTGAAACCTGCTTTCATTGTGGGTAGTGGATGTGGGTTCATTTTTATTAATAACGTGGCTTAGTGGGCTGTTTTTTTCCCACACGTTCTTAGGATTTCTGGAAAAGTTATTCATTTCTTTGGGGAAAATAGTAGAGGCATGCTTATTTTTGCTTGTTTTGATTTATAGCTGATTTTGAGTTGCTGGCTGGGAAGAATTGGTAAAATTGAAGAGGGGTTTTAGGAATCATAAAAAATACAAGTCATGAACTTTGATTTAGCAATTCATAGAATGAAAATTCAGAAATAATCATCAATAATGAAGAAATGAATAAACAAATAATAGTATATGGAGCATCTTGCAAGTCTTTAGACAGAAAGGCTGAGAACTTGGGAGAGTATATGATATAATTTGAGGAGGCTAAGTAAAGCAGGACATAACATGCTGTGCATGTCGTCAGTATGTAAATGATTCAAAATTTAAAAAAGAACTGAAAAAATTCACCAAAATGTTTATAATACTGTGGAGAAATTGGGATTATGTTGATTTTCTTGTTTTTAATTCCCCTTTCCCTTAAACTTTTCATGATAGAGCTGTGCTTAAGATAATAATTGAAAAAATTTAAGTGCTAATGTAGTGGATTATATGTGTGATTCTGAGAAAGTTCAAAATAAATATCTTGAAGTTTCCTGTAAGTAAATTGTAGAAATGGGCTAATTGTGGGAGATTTTGTAATTTTTTTAAGAGATTTCTTATAAGTTGAGGAATAGTCATTTGTTTGGAATGTGGCTGAGTGTTAGACATTTCTGATGTTTGTTGTTGTTTAAGGACAGTTTTAGAACTCCTGAATCTAGATTTAACATCTTTGACGTAATCAGCCTTGTAGGGAAAAGGGTAGGAAGTCAAATGAATGTTATCTAACACGGTAGAGGAGTGGAAAATAAGGTTTTCAGAAAATTGTTTTGCTCTTGAAATCTTTGTTTTTATTTATAAAAGTCAAATTATACATTGTCAGTATGTATTATAAAATGAAAAGTGAAGTCTAACCCCATCTCTCAGAGAGAACCATTGTGGAAAAGATTTTTGAATCACACTGCGTCTTAATGTGGCTTTGTAGACGTTGTTCTTTGTAACCCTGTCAAGGCATCTTGGCTGAAGTCTATTCTTCTAAACAGAGTAAACTGAAATACAGTGTTTGTTTTGTTTTTTACTACGTCTTAGAGAGGAGTAATGTTGTGGGTTATCCAAACATTGTTCACGCTGGACTTCAGAATTTTTATCTTAGTATTTGCTTATGCATGTGTGTGCCTGGCTGGAATGTTCCTAATAAAGCGCCGCGCAGTGAAGCCTTGGCTCAGCTGGAGCTGCGGAGCTGCCTTGCTTCATCGTCCTGATTCCCACACCCGCAGCAGTCTTCGTCACATCTGACACAAGTCACAATTCGTGTCTCCAGGAGGGAGTGAGTGTGTTGTTTATTCTTTTGAGAGTGGATACTGGATTTAGGCATTCTCAGATTTGAGATCTAGTTATTCCTGAGGCCTCTAAAACCTCGTGATATATAGTAATTCGTAATTTTTTGGAGACGCAAATTTTGAATCGAGCTTGAGGCCTGCTGCCCAGCTTGGTCATTTCAGAGAAGTTCAGCTGCTTCTCTTCACAAATGGTGTTTTATGCTTTAATGCTGGTGCCTTATGCTGTTATTCTTTGTGGAGAGGCACCACAAAAAGCAAGGCAGCTGAGAAAGCAGGTGATGAAAATTTGGAAGTCTACCAAAGTGATCTTTTTTTTTTTTGCCAGAAAATAGAAGTTATAGGTAATTTAAGAATGTCAAATGTGGTAAAAAGCTTAACAAACCTATGGACCCAAGCAAGTCTACCATTCACTGGGGTGGAAATGGCAACAAAAAGTTAATCAAACTGTTTCAGTGACTGTTCTAACCAAGGGTGGGGGCGGGGAATGCTCATCAAATGAGGAAGAAAACTCAGGAGAATGTTGGAAAGGCTTTCGGTATGGTCTGACCGTCACAGGAAAGATGAGACTGCCACTTCTGGGAAGTAACAGATGGTGAAGACATGGAACTGACAGGTGCAGGTGGATTTGGTGAAGTTTTTTAAATGTGGATTTTTGCCAGATACGAAGTTAATGAGAGGAGACCACACCAGCTAACCATCGAGGGCTCCTGGAAGTGAGCTGAAGATGCTCGTAAAGCAGCAAAGGGTTAGCATCTCTACGAATGCTAAATTGTAATGAAACCTACATTTGAAAAAAATGGCTTCTCTAAATACATGTCCCATGAAGAGACGTGAGCATCAGATATTGAGACAACTGAGAATAATTTTGATGATGGAGGGGAGGGAACTTTAAAGATGTCTGGGAAACAAATCTAGTTCGGTGTGAGGACAGAAGTATGGGAAGGAAGGAAGGGAGTTAAGAGGCAGCCCCGTTCATCCTGGCTGGCTGTCTCATCTCCCCAGAGTCACTCACCTGCTTCTTCCGTCAGTGTTAGTCAGCCACATGCTGATGATCCACCAGCTCAAACAGACATTGGTAACCTGAGAGCAGAACTCAGTGGGTTTGAAGTTGTGGTGCTCAGACCTGCAGCATCAGCAAAATCTCATACCCCCACCCAGAATTACTGAGTCAGAAACTCTGGGTGGTGGAGCCTCGAAGTCTGTGTATAGCGAGTTTTTCCTGGTGGGTTCAGTTCAGTTCAGTCACTCAGTCGTGTCCAACTCTCTGCGACCCTGTGGACTGCAGCACGCCAGGCCTCCATGTCCACCCCCAAC
This sequence comes from Bos mutus, assembly GCF_027580195.1. Taxonomy (NCBI): domain Eukaryota; kingdom Metazoa; phylum Chordata; class Mammalia; order Artiodactyla; family Bovidae; genus Bos; species Bos mutus. The sequence goes on from NC_091640.1 coordinate 61,258,338, forward strand.
TCCCAGAGTTTACTCAAACTCATGTCCATTGAGTTGGTGATGGCATCCAACCATGTCATCCTTGGTCGTCCCCTTCTCCTCCCGCCTTCAGTCTTTCCCAGCATCAGGGTCTTTTCCAGTGAGTCAGTTCTTCACATCAGGAGGCCAAAGTATTGGTGCTTCAGCTTCAGCATCAGTCCTTCCAATGACTGTTGAGGACTGATTTCCTTTAGGATGAACTAGTTAGATCTCCTTGCAGTCTAAGAAACACTCAAGAGTCTTCTCCAACACCACAGTTCAAAAGCGTCAGTTCTTTGGTGCTCAGCTTTCTTTATAGTCCAACTCTCACATCTATACATGACCACTGGAAAAACCATAGCTTTGACTAGACAGACCTTTGTTGGCAAAGTAATGTCTCTGCTTTTTAATATGCCGTATAGGTTGGTCATAACGTTCCTTCCAAGGAGTAAGCGTCTTTTAATTTCATGGCTGCAGTCACCGTCTGCAGTGATCTTTGAACCCAAGAAAATAAAGTCTGTCACTGTTTCCCCATCTATTTCCCATGAAGTGATGGGACCAGATGCCATGATCTTAGTTTTCTGAATGTTGAGTTTTAAGCCAAGTTTTTCACTCTCGTCTTTCACTTTCATCAAGAGGCCCTTTAGTTCTTCTTTACTTTCTGCCATAAGTGTGGTGTCATCTTTTTCCCAGCAATCTTGATTCCAGCATGTGCTTTATCCAGTCCAGCATTTCTCATGATGTACTCTGCATATAAGTAAGCAGAGTGACAGTATACAGCTTTGACGTACTCCTTTCCCGATTTGGAACCAGTCTGTTGTTCCATGTCCAGTTGTAACTGTTGCTTGCTGACCTGCATACAGATTTCTCAGGAGGCAGGTCAGGTGGTCTGGTATTCCCATCTCTTTCAGAATTTTCCACAGTTTGTTGTGATCCAGACAGTCAAAGACTTTGGCATAGTCAATAAAGCAGAAGTAGATGTTTTTCTGGGACTCTCTTCTTCGATGATCCAGTGATCATCCTGGTGGTTTGGTGTGCGCTGAAGGCTGAGGCCCTCTGCTGTAGGTTGTCTTCATGCGGCAGTTGCTTTAGCATTTTATTAATGTCATTTGGTATATACTAGACTCATCTGCAGAGAAGGCAATGGCACCCCACTCCAGTACTCTTGCCTGGAAAATCCCGTGGACAGAGGAGCCTGGTGGGCTGCAGTCCATGAGGTCGCTAAGAGTCGGACACGACTGAGCTACTTCACTTTGACTTTTTGCTTTCATGCACTGGAGAAGGAAATGGCAACCCACTCCAGTGTTCTTGCCTGGAGAATCCCAGGGACGGGGGAGCCTGGTGGGCTGCAGTCCATGAGGTTGCACAGAGTCGGACACGACTGAAGCGACTTAGCAGCGACTTAGCTGCAGCTTAGCAGCAGGCTCACCTGACTCTATGGACATGAAATTGAGCAAACTCTTGGAGATAGTGGAGGACAAAGGATCCTGGTGTGCTACCAGGGATGCAAAGAGTCAGGCATCACTTAGCGACTGAACAACAACGTACATTACACAGAATGTATAGTCATAGTTCATTCCTTTGTTTTTATAGTTTGTTACATTGATTTTTCAAATTTTAAAAATTCATGGCTACTTTTACTAGCTAATTTTGTAGTTTATATTAGAATTTGCTTTGATGGGTTTTTTTTTTCCCCCTCAATTACTTTGGGCCTGTGTTTACATAATCTGTAAGAATGTGAAGGGCTAGCACACGTCTTCCAGGCACTGTTTTCATGACTATTATAGGGGAAATTATATAAACTCTAGTGGTAGTCAAGAACTTAGAGATTAGAGAAAGGTTCATGGCATGACATTTCTCGACAAAAAGGGTCTACCCTAATTTGGGAGATATAAATAAGCCTAATCAGATTGAGTAGCTGTCAGTAAGAAGCAAGATTTACTGGGCAGTTGACTTTGTATATTTTGATCGGATGCATAAATGAATGCTCCTTGAATTCATTTAGCAGCTGGCTGTCATCTCCATTAGCTGAAAGCAACGAGTCTTGGTTCTGCTTCAGAGCTGCTGCTAGCATGCCTTGCTGAGCTTGCTTAGATTTTCAGCTCAAAAATTCCCAGCTGCCAGTTCAGAGAGAGGTCTCTGGACCTTATTATAAGGTCATCTAAATCCTTCTGCCCACTCTTGAAATGATCCTGGGCAGGTAATTTAATTCAGTCTTGCTGACACTGCAGGTGGTCAAGAAGGATTTAAGGATTTATATGCAATAAGAAACACTCTTTAGAGTTTTGTCAGTCTTAGCTCTGAAGGTAGAGAAGATGAGGTGAGAGTTGAATGCTCTGAGTCATTCCTGACCATTTTCAGCTCTAGGGACATGGTAAATTCTTTCACCAACCCTTACTTTTTGGTGCTGTGTTATCATGCCAATGCAGGAGACCTGGGTTCTATTCCTGGATCAGGAAGATCTCCTGGAGAAGGAAATGGCAACCCTCTCCAGTGTTCTTGCTTAGGAAATCCCATGGACAGAGGAGCCTGGAGGGCTATAGTCTGGGGTTGCAAAGAGTCAAACATGACTGAGTGACTGAACAACAACATTATCGTGAATACTTTCTATCTCCAAAGTTTTAGAAATTGTGATTGCTTCAGTGCTGTTCTTATTCTTTCTTTTGACTGTTTCAGTTACACTAGACCCTCTTAAGTTATATGTGCTCATATGAGCTCAGTTGCTAAGTCATGTCCGATCTTTGCGACCCTGTGAGCTATAGCCTACCAGGCTCCTCTGCTCATGGGATTTTCCAGGCAGAAATACTGGAGTGGGTTGCTATTTCTTTCTCCAGGGAATCTTCCCAATGCTGGGACCGAACTTGCAGCTCCTATGTTAGCAGGCAGGTTCTTTACCGCTGAGCCACCGGGGAAGCTCCACTAAGTTCCACAACATTCTGTAAATATTTTTGTAGATTATTTTAGGGAAATGGAGGCTATTAATGCTTCGCTATGTTCAGGTAAACAGAACTAAGTGAAGCCAGCACAGTAAGGTTGTCTTAGTTATTGCCTCAGAACTCAGTGGCTTAAAACTGCACACATTTATGGTCTCGCAATTTCCGAGTCAGGAATTCTGGAGTGGCTCAGCTGTCTCACTCTGGCCACATTATTGTGAAGACTGCAGCCAAGGTGTCCTGGGGGCAGAGTTCTCTGGCTTGACCAGGACTGGAGGGTCTTTCCCGTGTGGCTTGCTCACGTGGCTGCAGAGGAGGCCTCAGCTCCGTATTGGCTGTTGGCAGGAGGGTTTAGTTCCTCACCTGGTTGGCTTTTTCATGAGGTTCCTTGTGTGTCCTCATGACATGGCAGCTGGCTTCTCCAGAGAGAGTAATGCTAGCAGAGGTAGGGTGGAAGCTGTGCTTTTTATGACCTGGTTTCAGAAATCACCAGTGGCTCAGACGACAAAGAATCTGCCTGCAATTCAGGAGACCCAGGTCCAATCCCTGGGTCGGGAAGATGCCCTGGAGGAGAAAATGGCAACCCACTCCAGTATTCTTGCCTGGAAAATTCCATGGACTACAGTCCATAGGGTTGCAAAAGAGCTGGGCATGACTGAGCAACTAAGACTTTGACTTTTTCACTTTTCAGAAGTTGCAGCAGCCACTGAGTTGGCTACATTCGGTTTGTTAGAAGCGAGTCACCGAGTACGGCCCACAGCAGAGGGAATGGGGTTGGGCTCCACCTTTGAAGGCGGGGGGGAGAATTTTTAAAAATTGGTGGACATATTTTTAAACTACCACAATGATAGGCATTGGAATATATTAATATTTGGCAAAGACATGTAATTGGTAACAGCCAAATTTGCAGTAATTTCTATGGTGTTCAGCGGTCTCCTAGTTAAAGCAGGTGTTTCCACTGCTATATCTGTTCCTGAAGCTTCTCATATTTTCCAGAGTTGAAGATTAAATGGGTTTATGGGAAAATAGAACTCGAGAGAGGTAGGACTTTAAGTCCAAGCATCTTTATAACCAAAACACTAACAGAAATAGTAATGGATACCTCAGGAGATAACCTGGACAGTGTAGCCTGGTCTCTTACTGTGGGAGTTGAGTTACCTTAGGGAATATTAAAAATGCACAGTAACGTAAGAGTGGAAATGTTGGCTTGTGGGCATTGAGACTGAGTTTGCTATGGGCTTTTCCCTCTGTTTTTGAAAGTTATAATTCCACTCCCAGTATTCTGGCTCCCCTTGCCTACAATAAATCCTTGTGGACGAATGCTATACATACCATGCTGACTTCATTCCCCTCTGTGTGAGCTGTTGTTTAGTTTCTAAGTCATGTCTCATTGATTGTGACCCCATGGACTGTAGCCTGCCAGTCCAAGCTTCTCTGTCCATGGGATTTCCAGGCAAGAATACCGGAGTGGGTTGCCAGGGGATCTTCCCGACCCAGGGATCGAACCCACATCTCTAGTGTCTCCTGCATGGGCAGGTGGATTTTTCACCATAGTGCCTCCTAGGAAGCCCATATATGAGTTAATTAGTATTAATGAAACATATCGTGGCAGAACAGACTGTTGGGCTTCCTAGCTGGCACTAGTAGTAAAGAGCCCGCCTGCCAATGCAGGAGACATAAGAGACTTGGGTTCGATCCCTGGGTCAGGAAGATCCCCTGGAGGAGGAGATGGCAACCCACTCCAGTGTTCTTGCCTGGAGAATCCCACGGGCAGAGGAGCCTGCTGGGCTACAGTCCATGAGGTAGCAAAGAGTCGGACACGACTGAAAGCAGTGTTGCGCTAGCTAGACTGTGGTCCGTTTTCTTTAAGTACTTCTCTTCTAATCATGTTTGTTTATTTATTTAACAGAATTCCCTACTGGACTCGCCTGGTGGTCCAGAGGTTGGGAATCTGTTTGCTAATGCAGGGGACACGAGTTGGAGCCCTGGTCTGGGGAGGTCCCACATGCTGGGGAGCGGCTGTGCCCCGAGCCAGAGCTCCTGGGCCCACGCTCTGCGGCACGAGGAGCCCCCGCGCTGCAGCCGCAGAGCAGCCCCTGCTTACAGCACGAGGCGCCCCCGCGCTGCAGCCGCAGAGCAGCCCCTGCTCACAGCACGAGGAGCCCCGTGCTGCAGCCGCAGAGCAGCCCCTGCACAGCAGCGAGTCCCCACGTTTGTGGCAGTGCAGAGATTGTTCTGTTTACATTTGTTTTCAAAGGTAGTATGACGACACCCCGCCTACCCAGAAGTGACCCGTTTGGAAGCCCGCACTACTTAGATTAATACTTTTAAATACAGAAGTCAAGCAGGACGGACCTCTGAGTGGAGGAAAAGACTTACCACAAAGTTTAGTCCTTTACTTGGAAGAAGGGTAGAAAGCTAGCTTTCAGCCTTTTGTTTTAGGATCGATTGTAAAGTAAGGTAATACATTAGAAATTCTTTATATACTCATTACTGTCAGTCATTGGAAAAGAAGAGCCAAAGAACTATGGTAATGCTGAAGCTTGGAGGTGTTTTTAGACAAGAGCGGATAGCTCTTCTAGTCCATTGGATTCACTGAATTTCTGAATGTAGTAATATAGTGAGAATCCACACCTTAAAGAAAATATGTTAAACATACTTGTATAATCTATGAAAGTGAATGGTAGGTGTTTGAGAGAGTTAAATTTAACTCTGTGGCACTTCGTTCCAGCCAACATGGAGTGACAGAGACTGCATTTACTCTTTAACCTAAAAGAAATAAACAACTAAAAACCAGGTGAAATACATGAATCAGCTGTCAGACACTGAGCATCAGGCAGCACAGGACACAAAACACATCACACGCACGTTGAGAGAAGCAAAACAGGTTGAAACAGGCCTACAAAGGTGCCCTCTCACTGATGGTGGGAGAGCGTTCAGGCTTCAGTTGCAAGGAGGAGGAACCCAGGCAGAACCTGGTATTGACCCTGCATTCAGGAGACAGCTGGGAGTCCATTGAGGCTACATAGTTTGAGTATAAAGAGTAAGGTGCTGGAGGGAGAAGAGCCACTCAGAGTCCTGGAGACGTGCGGGGAGTCGTCACCGAGCCTTCAGCTTCGTGCTGACCCGTCGTGTGTGAGGAAGATACTGTGAGGCTGGGGCTAAAAACCGCTGAGGAAGAGCAGGGGGACTAAACCCGGACCTTGCCCAGGGCCAGGCCCAGAGAGAGCCTCACAAGTCAGAAGGCATCCGTTAACAGTACTGCTTACTAATACTGTCATTATAAATCTAGACTTAAGGCGGCTCAGGTCTAATATGACAAATCCCAGAAAACAAGCCTTGTAAGAACCAAAGTGTTTTCAGCTAACTTAATTGTGTCCCAGAACAAAACTCCATCATATTCATAAAGATACAAGAATATCCAGTTTTCAACGAGATAAAATTCATAATGACTAGCTCACAAACAAGTGACCAGGTGTGCAAAGAAGCAGGAAAATATGACCCATAAGAGAAAACCGTAAAGCTGACACAAACGATACAGATGATAGAATTAGTTGACAGGTACATTTAAGTAGCCATTCTAATTACATTTCATATATTTATGAAGATAAAGCAGAATTAGGAGTGACATCGAAGATACATACATATCTTTTGTATGTTTGTATACATATCTTTTGTGTGTTCGTATGTGTATATAAGTATGTGTACCCACATATACCCAGATCTAACTTAGAGGTGAAAAGTACACTGGATAGAATTAACAGGAATTAAACACTGCAAAAGAAAAGGTTAGTGAGCCTGAACCACAGCTTGCTGGAATTTGTGGAACGCCGTTAAAGCAGTACTTAGACGGAAGTTTATAGCATTTAAATGTGTATGTTAAGAAAAGGAAAAGTGACCTCAGCTTTCATGTTAAGAAAATAGAAAATAAGTAAAAATTAATCCTAAAATTAGTAAGAGAAATAAGAATCATAAGAACAGAAATAAATGAAACCGTCAACAGAAAAACAATAGAGAATGAAACCAAAACCGGTTTTTTTGTGATGTTTGATAAAATTGGTAATGTAATTAGACTGATACAAGTATATGTCTCCTAAACTAATGAAGTAAAAACAAAAATAAACAAATGGGGCCTAATTAATCACAAAAGCTTTTGCACAGTGAAGGAAACCAGAAACAAAGCAAAATGGCACCCTGCAGAATGGGAGAAAATATTTGCAAACAATGTGGGCTGAAAGGGATTAATTTCCAAAATTTACACACAGCTTATACAACTCAGTATGGGCAGAAGACCTAAAGAGACATTTCTCCAAAGAAGACATACAGATGGCCAACAGGTACATGAGAGAATGCCGAGCATCAATAGTTGTTAGAAAAGCGCAAATCAAAACTGCAGTGAAGTATCACCTCACTGCACCGGTGACCGGAGGGTCAGAATGGCCATCATCGGAAATTCCACAAGTAGTAAATGCTGAAAGGTTGTGGAAAAAAAGGAACGCTCCTGCACTGTTGATGGGAATGTAAATTGGTGGAACCACTAAGGAGAATAGTATGGCAGTTCTTTAAAAAACTAAAAATAGCATTACCATAGAATCCTGCAATCCCACTCTTGGGCATGTATCCAGAGAAAACCCTAATTTGAAAAGATACATGCACCCCAGTGTTAATTGCAGAACTGTTTACAATAACCAAGACATGTAAGCAGCCCAAGTGTCCATCGACAGATGAATAAAGAGGATGTGGTGTGTGTATGTACATACACCGATGGAACATTACTCAGCCATAAAGAGAAGGAGATAATGCCATTTGCAGTCACCTGGATGGACCTAAAGATTATCAGACTAAGAGAAGTAAGCCAGGCAGAGAAGGACAGTATCATAGGATAATGCTTATATGTGATATCTTAAATACAAATGAACTTATTTACAGAAGAGGAAAAAAAAGTCATGTTACCAATATCAGAAATGAGAGAGGTGATAATTACAAATTTTTATTAATATTAAAAGTATAATAAGGAACTATTGTGGACAACTTTATGTCAACTATATGAAAAATGAAATGAGCAAGCCTTTAAAAGGTCAGACTCCAAAGTTAACTCAAGAATAACTAGATAATGGAATAACATAGTCCAAACTCTAGTATAAAGTTGAAATTGAAGTTAAATACCCGCTCCCTGCAAAAAAAAGCAAAAAACAAAGACCAGAAAAAATAAGACCCCAGATCCAGAAGTCTGCACTGAGAAATTCAGTCACTATCGTGGTGATCAGTGCACTTAGTTTTTAGCTCATTTATAGGTGTGTATATGTCACATCTTATCAAATTGCCATGTGCCAAGTGATCAGAGAGGAAAAGAATGTTTTAAATCATTGTGCTGTGGTCAGGTTTCTCTCTCAGCTTGAGACACTTGTTCTCGCTGTCCATCTTTCCTCTCAGATCATGCAAGAGAGGCCTTAAATCTGAAGGATATTTCTAAAGGAGGAGTTGTAACAATGGATCCAACTGTAAATTGATGGACATTGGTTCCTTGTGTGATGTGAATATTTATTAGAGCATAGACAATTTGAATGCCTGTGATTTGAGAAGTTTCAGAATTGACAGAGCTAAAATAATTTGCGTCATAGAATAAGGAAGTCTGATGCAAAGGGCTGTGCCCCTGGCTGACTGCCAAGCTGTCAGTTACTTGCTCCTCTCCGGGTTCCCCAGAGCCCAGGTGACACGCAGCCTCGTTCTGAGGGTGCGCCTGAGCTGGGGGCCCCTGGCAGGGGAAGCAGTCAGCAAGGACATTTAAATCCAGAGCAGACGAGAGCGATTTGATTCAGACTGGGGTGTTAGGGCGTTCCTGGGACAGACTAACCTTGAGAGCGTCTAGGACTGTTCAGGCCCTGTGGAATTTTTCTAAGGGGGGAGTAAAAAGCCAGTCTCTGTTGATATCCCGTATTTTTCTCTTGTGGTACCGCTTCCAGCCTTAGCCGTGTCTATCGGGGACTTCCTAGTCCTCTCTATTTGCTCTGGGGCTTTTTTAGGATTCTTGAGGAGTTGGAGAATTGAAGGGCTGCTCCTTATGTACTGCTGTCATCTTTTTCTTCAGTGTAATTACTCACAGGTCTGTATATACGTGACAGGTGAAGGAGTGTCCTTGAATCCACACTCAGATGTGGCTCAACACAATGCCTGCTTCTTGTATTCGTGTGTGTGTGGTGTGTAAGTGTTTACAACAGATCCCTTGTTAGAGAATGTTAGTGTATTGCAGTCATGGAAATTGGATTTGGGAAATCCAGTTGCCCAGTGTCTATTATTTTTAGCCTTGCACAGGCCTTTCCCTCTCTTCTGAATCTCTTCTTCTGTCCCCCTTCCTTCGAGGAGGAGACTGTACTGTGGAAAGCGGAACTGACGCTGGGAGCCTGGGCGTCTTTCTGTCTGAGGCTCAATGGACTTAGCAGATCAGGGCAAGTGGGTGGCTGTGGGCAGATCCACCACTGGCAGGCTCTGTCAAGTCGCATCTAGTTTGAAGTCTCCTGGGCTTCCTATCCCATTGTGGGAATGTCAGCATTGGGTAGACAGACAACTCAGTGGAGCTCTCCACAGAGGATGCTAGCTGTGTAGTTGTTTACTAGGCCAGAGTTCAAAAAGCTGAAACCCTTTTAGATTTCATTCTCGCCCAATGCCAGGAAATTCATGCAGTGTACAGTATGTATTTTATAAAGCACTCTGATATACTTGGAGAAAGAGGAAGTGAAATTCAAACCCACTGGTTTTGTTATTTGCAAACATTTTTGCCCAAAGGTGTGTATTCAGTTCAGTCGCTCAGTTGTGTCTGTTCTTTGCGACCCCATGGACTGCAGCACACCAGGCATCCCTGTCCATCACTAACTCCCGGAGCTTACTTAAACTCATGTCCATCGAGTTGGTGATGCCATCCAACCATCTCACTCTCTGTCGTCCCCTTCTCCTCCTGCCTTCAATCTTTCCCAGCATCAGGGTCTTTTCCAATGAGTCAGTTCTTTGCATCAGGTGGCCAGAGTATTGGTGCTTCAGCTTCAGCATCAGTCCTTCCAATGAACACTCAGGACTGATTTCCTTTAGGATGGACTGGTTGGATCTCCTTGCAGTCCAAGCGACTCTCAAGAGAATTCTCCAACACCACAGTTCAAAAGCATCAATTCTTTGGTGCTCAGCTTTCTTTATAGTCCAACTCTCACATCCATACATGACTACTGGAAAAACCATAGCTTTCACTAGATGGACCTTTGTTGGCAAAGTAATGTCTCTGCTTTTTAATATGCCATCTACACTGGTCTTAACTTTTCCTCCAAAGAGCAAGCATCTTTTAATTTCATGGCTGCAGTCACCATCTGCAGTGATTTTTGAGCCCCCAAAAATAAAGTCTGTCACTGTTTCCATTGTTTGCCATCTATTTGCCATGAAGTGATGGGACCAGATGCCATGATCTTAGTTTTCTGAATGTTGAGCTTTAAGCCAAGTTTTTCACTCTCCTCTTTCACTTTCATCAAGAGGCTCTTTAGTTCTTCACTTTCTGCCATAAGGGTGGTGTCATCTGCATATCTGAGGTTATTGAGATTTCTCCTTGCCATCTGGATTCCAGCTTGCGCTTCTTCTAGCCCAGCATTTCTCATGACGTACTCTGCATATAAGTTAAATAAGCAGGGTGACAATATACAGCCTTGATGTACTCCTTTTCCTATTTGGAACCCGTCTGTTTTCCATGTCCAATTCTAACGGTTGGTTTCTTGACCTGCATACAGATTTCTCAGGAGGCAGGTCAGGTGGTCTGGTATTCCCATCTCTTTCAGAATTTTCCACAGTTTGTTGTGATCCACACAGTCAGAGGCTTTGGCGTAGTCAGTAAAGCAGAAGTGGATATTTTTCTGCAACTCCCTTGCTTTTTCGATGATCCAGCGGATGTTGGCAATTTGAGCTCTGGTTCCTCTGCGTTTTCTAAAACCAGCTTGAACATCTGGAAGTTCACAGTTCATGTAGTGTTGAAGCCGGGCTTGGAGAATTTTGAGCATTACTTTACTAGCATGTGAGATGAGTGCAATTGTGCAGTAGTTTAAGAATTCTTTGGCATTGCCTTTCTTTGGGATTGCAATGAAAACTGACCTTTTCCAGTCCTGTGGCCACTGTCGTGTTTTCCAAATTTGCTGGCATATTGAATGCAGCGCTTTCACAGTATCATCTTTTAGGATTTGAAATCGCTCAGCTGGAATTGCATCACCTCCACTAGCTTTGTTCGTAGTGATGCTTCCTAAGGCCCACTTGACCTCACATTCCAGGATGTTTGGCTCTAGGTGAGGGATCACACCATCATGATTATCTGGGTCTTGAAGATCTTTTTTGTACAGTTTTTCTGCATATTCTTGCCACTTGTTCTTAATATCTTCTGCTTCTGTTCGGTCCATACCATTTCTGTCCTTTATCGAGCCCATCTTTGCATGAAATGTTCCCTTGGTATTTCTAATTTTTTTGAAGAGATCTCTAGTCTTTCCCATTCTGTTGTTTTCCTCTATTTCTTTGCATTGATCACTGAGGAAGACTTTCTTATCTCTCCTTGCTATTCTCTGGAACTCCGCATTCAAATGGGTATATCTTTCCTTTCCTCCTTTGCCTCTTTTCACACCTATTTGTAAGGCCTCCTCAGACAACCATTTTGCCTTTTTCCATTTCTTTTTCTTGGGGATGCTCTTGATCCCTGTCTCCTGTACAGTGTCAGGAACCTCTGTCCATAGTTCTTCAGGCACTCTATCAGATCTAATCCTTTGAATCTATTTGTCATTTCCAGTGTATAATGGTAAGGGATTTGATTTAGGTCATACCTGAATGGTCTAGTGGTTTTCCCTACTGTCTTCAATTTAAGTCTGAATTTGGCAATAAGGAGTTCATGATCTGAGCCACAGTCAGCTCCCAGTCTTGTTTTTGCTGACTGTATAGAGCTTCTCCATTTTTTGGCTACAAAGAATATCAATCTGATTTCGGTGTTGACCATCTGGTGATGTCCATGTGTAGAGTCTTGGGTTGTTGGAAGAGGGTGTTTGCTATGAGCAGTGTGTTCTCTTGGCAAAACTCTGTTAGCCTTCGCCCTGCTTCATTCTGTACTCCAAGGCCAAATTTGCCTGTTACTCCAGGTATGTATTGGGAGGGGGTCAGATAGTTGTTGGATTTTCTTGAGACCTATCTTTGGTGTTGCTGCTCTTCCTTTTTCCTTCTCCAGTAGATATTTGACATCTACCAAAACCACTTGGCGTTTACGTTAGTTTTAATATTCATAAGAATACAGTCTCTTGAATCTGTTTCTTCTGCTAGCCCTTGGCAACTACAGCAAACTTCCAAATAAATAAGACCTCCTGGCTTGGGACCTGTTCAGGGGCACGTGCCCCCATCAGTTTGTGAGCGTGGCCTTCGGCGCTCTCTGATAAGCAGTCTGTGTCTAGTACTGAGAAGTGCCCTCCTCCTCATTAGTACAGCTCGTCACTCGGTGCCCAGCGCCTCTGCACTCAGCTGGCGGGACTGGTCTGAATGCCGCTCTTCCAAGCTTACTCATCTGGGAGCTGAGGCCTCGTCAGACCTCAGCTCTCTGTCTGCCTCTCTGTGCATCTTTGTCCGCCTCCCTCCCTGATTTACAGGCACTGCAGCACACCATCCTTCTTAGACTGGCAGTAATTACCTTTGAAGGCTTAGCTATGTTTATAGAGTGGTATTTTCTTACTAGAAAAGTCATTCATTTTTAATCTCCTTGATACTCAATGTACATTGAATAGCTGTAGGAAAGAGAATATCAGGGTAATCACATTAAAAATGATTAGTTTCGTTAAATGCCAGCTCTTGAATGTTATCTTTCTATATCAGTCTGTATAATATTTTCTTCTTAGTATACTTAAATTAAGTCTCTCATTCATTAAAATTTTGAAGTCATTTCTTTTTTAAATGTTAAGTGAAATTGTGAAGGAAAGAGCAGAAAACAAAACTTGGGTTTACAGCACACAAGTTAAAATGGCTTTTTCCCTGGGGTTTTAAGGAAAAAGTTCTTCTTTACTTATATGAAAAAGAACATGTGGAGGTAGATATAGTAGATCTTATCATGGTGTATTACTGCTGGTTTCAGATTCTCTTAATTGTAAATTAGAGCCTCAGTTATCATTTAGATGGTTCTAGTGTAATTCCTTTCCGTTGTCCAGGTAATTTATCTGCTATGCTGATGAGTAGCAAAACACCCATTTCTCTAAGACTAAGCTGTTTGTTTGTGCTTGTTGTAGGCAAACCTCACAGCACCGGTAGCTCTGAGCGGATTCAGCTCTCAGGAACGTACAATGTCCGTAAAGGCAAGATGCACTTGCCAGTGAACCGATGGACCAGACGCCAAGTCATCCTGTGTGGGACCTGCCTGATCGTGTCATCTGTGAAGGACAGCGTGGCCGGGAAGATGCACGTGCTGCCGCTCATCGGTGGCAAAGTAAGTGGAAAACAAGCCAAGCAGGGCAGGCTTTCCCGCCTCCTGAGGAGCTTTGCTTTGAGCCGTCCCTGTAGTGAGGGGCGGGCGGTTTTCACTCGTCATTCCTGTCGTGCGTCCGTCGGGGCATTTTGGGTGGTGGAGTTTTGGAATACATCACTGCCATTGGCTCACACGAGGCCTTGGTGATGCTTGCTTCATTAGTGTGTGTATCTTGGGGCTTCCCTGGTGGCTCAGACCGTAAAGGATCTGCTGGCAGTGCAGGAGACCCGGGTTCAGTCCCCGGGTCGGGAAGAGCCCCTGGAGAAGGGAATGACTACCCACTCCAGTATTCTTGCCTGGAGAATTCCGTGGACAGAGGAGCCTGGTGGGCTGCAGTCCACGGGCTCACAGAGTTGGACACACTGAGCGACTAACACTTTCACTTTTTCACTCAGTTTCTCGTGCCTCATGGTTACGAGACTGAAAATAGAGCAACTGGAATTTCACTATTATATTTTAGACTATTGGTGATTATTTATGAGAAGATATCTTTTGATATTGTGATAACATATTTTGTAGTGTAGTATAGTGATCCCTGGATTCCCTGGTGACTCAGACAGTAAAGTGTCTTTCTACAATGCGGGAGACCCGGGTTCGAGCCCTAGGTTGGGAAGCTCCCCTGGAGAAGGAAATGGCAATCCACTCCAGGACTATTGCCTGGAGAATCCCATGGACAGAGCAGCCTGGTAGGCTACAGTCCATGCGGTCTCAAAGAGTCGGACACGACTGAGCGACTTCCCTCTCTCACTCTCATAGTGAATCCCAGGTCCATGACTTTAGGATCATTCAGGCGTGCTTATCGAAGGTTAGACTCTTCAGCAGGAATCTCTGATTCTGCTTTGCCTCACCTCTCTGCTTGTGTTCTTGTGACCAGTGGGGTTAGCATGCTTAGTTTATCACTACAGCTAGTCGTGACTTTTGAACCTGAAATGCGTCTCCTTTCAGAGAAAGCCCATGATCCAGCTGATAGATATTCCCAGCATACTGACTGCTTTCCTTTGGACATGTTAGCTATCTTATTTCTATCATTTACAAAATAGAAAGAAAGAGGTTGTGTCGGAAGATTTTCTATTCTTGTCTTTGCCAGATTTATTTATAAACCCCAAGCATTGGTAAGAGTATCATTACCATAATTATATGTCAGTATTTCCTGATTTTTAAATGATATGACAACCTGTTAATAAAGGGAAAGGCAAATTTAGATTGAAAAAAAAAAAAAAGATTTTTGGAAATCAGGACCATATTAAGAATTGTTTTCTTGGGCTTCCGTGGTGACTGACTGGTAAAGAATCTGGCTGCCAATGCAAGAGACATGGGTTCAATCCCAGGTCCAGGAAGATCCCAGGTGCCACAGAGCAGCTAGGCCCGTGAGCCTATGCTCTAGAGTCACACCTGCTGAAGCCTGTACGCTCAGAGCCTGTTCCCCACGAGAAGCACCAGGTCCTTGGCGCTGCAGCGAGGAGCAGCCCTCACTCTCCACACGCAGCAGCGGAGACCCGGCACGGCCAAAAATAAAAATAAATAAATAAGTGATTTTTTAAAAAGCATTAAAAATTTTTTTTTCATTACCATTTTCCCCCTGAACAGGCATGGGAAAGCAATCAGGACATGGAAATTAAAAAGAGAGGAATATAAACTAAATATAAAGTAATTTACTCTGTTAAAGTAATTTTTTTTTAACTGGCAAATGTTTGATTTGTTGATTTCAGGGATTAGAAATCAAGAGGGAAAGAAAAGACCAGATGTGTGCAGTAGTAAATGGTGTTTTGTTCACCTGCTGGGTAGCCCAACTTCATTCATGAGTTTAAGTTGTTCTTTCTGAATGTGTAAACAGCCCATGTCAATTCCTCCCCCCTGCTATTATCTATTCTAGTCTTAACTCTAATACTTGATTGTTAACAAATAGATGTGGCTGGTCTGTGAGGCATGTTTAGGTCTGTTTCATTCGTCTGTTTTGAAACTTTGGCTTCTTAACTTCTGTCTGAGCATTGAATTAGTGGCAATTTGGATGGATGAATTACTGAAAACTCAGTCGTTACTTAAACTCAGTTATTACTTCCATAACTCATCATTGAAAACGCATGTTTAACATTTGATGCCCCGGTAGGTCAACAGTCTGTTTCTTACTTCTCTATGATGTTGGGCATTTGCAGAGGCAAATTTAATATAACTATTTATTAAATACCCTCTATAGGGAAGCCACTTTGCTTGGCATCCCAGAAATACCAGGATGGGTAAGTCAGCATCTCTGCCTTGGAATACCTTATAATTACTATCCGGAAGTGAAGGACGGACCACAATACGCGCTCCACAGAGCTGCAGGAACATAGTGTGGGAGACAGTGGAAGGGGAGATTCGTCTCGTGGGGTGAGTCAGGGGGCTTGTGATGGAGGAGGCAGCAGTTAGGGTAGAATGCAAAGAGCGAAAAATCTCTTGCCATCTGAGGAAGATGGTCAGAAAGCTGACTGTGCTCTGAGAAGCAGCCGCAGGAAAGCAGTGGTGTTCAGGTAAGGTCAGAGGATCCAGTTGTAATTAGCATTTTCATTCAGAGCTAGAGGCTTGTTCCGTTTCCCAGGCCTGTTATTGGATGCCTGTTATTCTACCATTGAGTGAATTGAAAGTTAATAGCTTCTGTTTCTCACACACAAACCTTGTAAAACCTGTTTTGTGCTACGCCTTTAAAATAATGGAGTATGTTGAAAAATTGAGTCTTTTAAAACCTGTTACCAAGTTAGGAAAAAATAATTCACTCTTTGCGGTTTGAGTTTTCTTTAATCTGTGTTCCTTTTCTCATTCTGTTCTGTTGTTAAAAAACTGAGAATGGAAGGAATTTTTGTTTTGTTTTGTTTAATTTGTATAGGAGCTAGAAATGGGGTGTGAGATAGATGGGTCATAACCCAGCTGTGATTGCTGTAATAGTGAAACTTGATACAATACTTGAGCATGATCATTAGTTTACATTTTCAAATGTAGAATTCAAATATGAAGTTAAATAAAGCTTTATTAAAACTTCACTGTTGAAAAACATTTAATAAATAAATTTTTGTTCACTGTGCAATTATTGTATTTAATTTCTCCTTTAAAATTTAACATAAAATTTAGATAACTTATTTAAACTAATCCTTGAGGTAGTATTTGTCAAGTCACAAAGCACAATAAGTTGAGTAACTGTAACTTATCACTCAGTTTAGAAATCACAGCAGCATCAATACTAGTGTCTCTGCCGCAGTTCTCTTTTTACCTGCCACATAACCTCCTCCTGACCTAGAGAAATCCACTGTCCTACGATAGGTATTCATTATTCTCCTACTTTTTTGAAATAAATTCTATCACGTGACTTTGCTTTGAGCTTATAAAACTGGGGTCACCCTGTTTGCAGTTTCCTGTGATTGAGTTTTTCGCTCAGTGTCGTGTCTCATAGTAAGAGTCCATGTTGCTTGCTGTAGATCCTGGTCATTTCTCTATAAGGTTACACTCTGTAAGTGTTCCAGGTTTCCAGAATTTCTCAAGTTATTTTCTTGTTGATGGACATGTGTGCTGCTTCTAGTTTGTTATGAAAAATTCTCCTGAGATGGTCTTATTTTGATATACCTCCTGGTATACAAGTAGTTTTTCTAGAGCAGCAGTTCTTAACTCTTGTTGCTGTGCCTGAAGGGACATTTGGTAATATGTACAAGCGTTTTGATTGTCAAATGAATGGATAGTCGGTTGACATAAGCTTAGTTATGCTGTGGTAACAAAACGCCCAGATCTCAATGCCCAACAGTTATTTCTCGCTCACATTCGTCCAGTGTGAGCTGGTGGAGATTTCTTTTTTCAAATGATCGTGTAGGGACTCAGCCTGATGGAGGCCCTGTCTCTTACAACGTGGCTTCCTTCGCTGCTAAGGCAGGGGAAGAGGCGCCTGTAGAGTCATTCGCTGGCTCTTGTTGGAGAAGCGACACATGGAGCTTCTGCCCCTGGCTCACTGACCAGACTAGTCACATGAGTCCACCTGAACGGCAAAGACTCTGGGAAAAGCAGATGGTGTGCTCGGTTAATACCAGTATCTCTTGCTGCAAGGGGACACTATTGGCATCTAAAGTGCAGGGACTCAGAGTAAGATGTCATGCAGAAATATTAGACAGTGTACACAAGAACTATTCAACCCAAATCTCTGTGATGCCTACCCGAGAAATACTGCTCTTAAGCACGCAGTTGCTGGGCTCTAGGGCACTATGCACGTTTACTCTTACAAGGTGATATCCAGTTGCTTCCAAGGTTGTTGCGCCATTTCATACTCACATTGGTATACAAGTGTTCCTGTTTCTCTCCATCGTCACCAGACTTTATTAAGGTGTGACTGATATACACATACTGTACATTCTGATAACAACAACATGCTCCT
The DNA here is from genome assembly GCF_027580195.1 of Bos mutus. Classification (NCBI taxonomy): domain Eukaryota; kingdom Metazoa; phylum Chordata; class Mammalia; order Artiodactyla; family Bovidae; genus Bos; species Bos mutus. The sequence continues at coordinate 61,276,162 of NC_091640.1, forward strand.
TTGTACCCTTCTGTCCTGCTTTTCTGCTCACTCCTGCTGCTGCTGCTAAGTCGCTTCAGTCGTGTCTGACTCTGTGCTATCCCATAGACGGCAGCCCACCAGGCTCCCCCGTCCCTGGGATTCTCCAGGCAAGAACACTGGAGTGGGTTTCCATTTCCTTCTCCAGTGCATGAAAGTGAAAAGTGAAAGTGAAGTTGCTCAGTCGAGTCCGACTCTTAGCGACCTCATGGACTGCAGCCCACCAGGCTTCTCCGTCCATGGGATTTTCCAGGCGTGGATACTGGGGTAGGGTGCCATTACCTTGTCCGTCTGCTCACCCCTACCCATTCTCAAAAAACAAACTGATTTCTGTCAGTGCAGATTAGTTTAAATAGCATTTTTAAAAAATTATATTTTCTTTTTGATGTATAGAAATGTGGTTGATTTTTGAGTATTAATCTTATATCCAGTCACCTTACTAAATTTTCTTATTTTTTCTAAAGTCTGTGGATTTTTTCATGTTTGCTGTGTAGCTAATCATTTCATATTCAGATAATGGCAGTTTTCTTTCTTCCTCAGTACATTTCTTCGTCTTTTTGTAATGGCCAGCACTCTAGTACAGTATTGAGCAGAAAAAGTAAGAGAGTGATATCACATCATTAACACTGAAGTGTGCCTTAGATAAATACCCTTTGTTGGCTTAAGTGAGTTATCTGTGTTCTTAGTTTGATAAAGGGTTTTTATCATGAATGATGAATGGGAGGAGAATGTTACCAGAAGCTTTTTCTGCAACTGTGGGGGCGACCATATGACTTTCTTTTTTTAATCTGTTAACGTGATTAATGATTTTATAGTTCCAATAACATTAAACCATCTTTCCTGAGGTAAATCCAACATTTGTTCTTGATATATTTTTTTCCATATTGCTGAATTCTGATGCAACATTTTGTTCAAGGTAAGTATTCATGACTAAGGTTGACCTTTAATTTTCCTTTCTGTTACTGGTCTGATCTGTTCTGGGTTATGCTGGCCTCATACAATAGTTTGGGGTCCATTTCTTTTCTCGTTTGGTGGATTAGTTTGCAATGGTCTATTTCTTGGATTTTTTATAAAACTCACCTACAAAATCACATGGTCCTGATCTTTTCTTGATAATTTAAAAAGTCCTAATTTATTTTGATGGTAATAAAACGACCTCTGTCTGATTGTCTTCTTGACTTGGTGTTGGCCTTCCCAGGTGGCACTAGTGGTAAAGAGCCTCAGAGACGTGCGCTCGATTCCAGGGCGTCCTGTGGGCACAGGAGCCTGGCAGGCCACCGTAGTGTCACAAAGCAGGCATGACCGAAGTGACTTAGACATGGGCTCGATTCCAGGGCATCCCGTGGGCAGAGGAGCCTGGCAGGCCACCGTAGTGTCACAAAGCAGGCATGACTGAAGTGACTTAGCATTAACAAAATATGTTTTTCAAAAAACTTGCCACAAAATTATTTATAATAATCTCTCTTTAATCCCTGCTTAATATGTTGTCTTCCTTTTCATTATTAATATATATTTCTTCAATTGATATCATTGATCAATATCAATTGATACTCAATTTTGTTAGCCTTTTCAAAGAATTACTGTTTTGCTTTGTTAATATTCTCTATTGTGCATTTGATTTTTATTTTATTAACTTCTGCTTTTTATTATCACCTTCCTTCTGCTTGAGTTCACTTTTTTCCCTAAGTTTACTAGATGCATGGCCAATTAAATTAATTTTCTGCCTTCTTTTCTAATATGAGTATTTAAAATAAAATTTTCTCTGTGTACCTGCTTTTTATTACAGTCCATAAATTTCAATATGTAATATTTTTAATGGTGTAATTCTGAGAATTTCTAAATTTTGACTCCAGTTTCTTTTTTTTTTAACCTGTTAATTGTTAGGAAGTATATTAATTTTCTAAATATTGATTTTTAATTTATTTATTACTGATTCTTAATTTGACTTTATTTTGGTCCCGGAACATAGTCTGTGTGATATTGATCTTTTCAAATGGTTTTGCATTTTCTTTGTGACTTGATTTGTGGTCATTTTTGTAAACAAGAGATAGGAAAACATTCATTCTTTAAGTAAAACATAGGTGTTTGTGTAATATCATGTTACTTTATTATTTGGACTTTTTCTCCTTATGAAGAATTTACTGGGAGTAGAAATTTGATTCCACTATATCACTGCATTATTGGGACTTGAAATTTCTCATGGTAGGCTTTTATTTCAGGTTAATCTCAATTTCACAATAAACTAAAAGAAAAAAAAAAACTTAACATGCTTGAAAACCTCTTTTTAAAAAGGCATGTAATTCAGAGCAATACAAAAGTCCCCTAAGTGAAAATCCACCTGCAGTAAAAATTCTTCAGTAAAATCTTAACTGTAGGTCCTCCTAAGAGGAAGTAAGAACCTTGAGAGTAGAGAAGGATAAGCTGTTCCAGTCTGAAACAGGAAAATGAGAATTTCACTATTGAGGGGAAATCTAATGAAGGTAAAACCCCCTTTTTGGTTTCCTTGTGATTCAAATTGGCTGGTCAGACTTGAGAACTTACATGCTTGAAGCATGCTTGAAGCAGTGAGGGGCGCCCAGAGGGGTGAATGCAAAGCCCTGTGTCTCGCTGGTTCAGGGAGGAGGTGATGAGCTACGCACATGTCCTGCTTTCTGATGCGCTTTTCTCACTGTTTGTTTTTACAGGTAGAAGAAGTGAAAAAGCACCAGCACTGTTTAGCATTTAGTTCTTCTGGACCTCAAAGCCAGACGTACTACATATGTTTTGATACATTCACAGAGTATTTAAGGTGGCTTCGACAAGTCTCCAAGGTAAGCAGGAATTTTGTTCAGCTTCTGGCTGGCTCAAGAGTTGCTTCTGCTTTACAAAATATAGTTATACATTCTTTTTTTTTTTTCTTTTTCCTCCAACTACTGCCAGTAGTTAGCAGTGTTTAGTCTTTTTTAAAGCTCACTTTAGCAAAAAGTAGCTTTTTAAAACTTGTATGTTCATTTGCTATTTTTGTTTATACTTAAAAAAGAATTCAGTACGTAGACTGTCATTATTATCTCAGTGGTACAGAGAAGGAACATGAGGTTAAGAAATTTAAGGGACTGGCCCAGGGTAGGACAACTAGAAAACCACAGAATACCCAGAAATTGTCACAAATTTCCCCTTTTCCTCTGACCATCTCTTCTTATAAGCAGTCTAATCTTGTACTATCTCCCTTTCACCTTTTCAACTTACGTCTTTTGAATGACTTAATTCTTTTTTTGTCTTAATTATTTTTACCACTTCATAGTCCTCTGTTTAAATAAGATTACCTTGACTTATGAAACAAAATACTTCTGTGTGTGTGTGTGTGTACAGGAGCCCATGATAAAGTAAAGAAATGGTTGTATTTCAGGTGCTGTGTGTAAGGATATTTTCTGCGTCCCCTTTGTAGAAGTTTGTATAGTGGGATGCGTGGCAGTACTGTGTGCCTTGGTTTTGGGTGTTTATGAAATGATGAAACCTCCCTAGGGTGCAGAAGCATTAAAATGGAATTTGCTTTCATATTTTGGAATTTATAATCCAGTTTGTCATTCAAGTTTGGTATGATTCAGACTGCTGCATGATGTAATTATTTGTCAAGTGAATGAGTAACTTTGAAAGGAATAACTTTGTAAAGCAGTTAAGAGAAAAGATAATATTGTTTAGAAAATCATTCAGAAATACTCGTTGCACTTGAATTACCAGGGAAAAACTGCATTCTCTGGTGATAATGGTTTTCTTAGGAACGTTAGTTTTTCCTTTTAGAGAAGGTGTGGACAGAGTTTAGTTTGATAGAACTGAGAAGATTCTCCCAATCTCGTAGGCAGCTGAAGCTTTCAAATGCACAAGACACTTCCCCTACTGGAGAAAATGGGAAGGATGACACTTCTTCAGATATGCTTGTAGAATTAATGTGATGTAAGAGGCAACCAGTATATCCGTCTCATTGTTTTGAAATTACTCTTGTGGTTGCCAATGTGAGGAGACAAATACTATATAATACTGTGCTTTTAACATTAAGTGGTTGTATGGGTTCAAAGCAGTAAGTCGATGCCCACACTCTATTCAGAATAAAATGCCAAACTGGTCAAGGTGCTATTTAAATTTCTTTCTGCATGGAAATGTTGATTTTGTTTTTAACTATTTGTGTTGGAATAATCTTCTGTTTACAGAAAAGTTGCAAAAACAGTATAGTCTCCATATAGTCCTCCTCCAGTTTCCCAAACATCTAATATTACCGTGATCTGTATGTCAAAACTAAGTAATGTACTGACGCTGGTACATTACTCTGAATTTATTTATATTCTACCAGTTTCTCCATTAATGTCACTTTTCTGTTCTGAGACTGACTCTAGGGCACTATAGTGCATTTGATTGTCATGTCTCCTTTGTCTGCCCTGGGCTCTGACAGCAGCCTTTTGGAGTGAAGTAATTAAGAATGGCAGACACCGGGGAGAAAGATTGCTTTCTGAAAAGTCAAGGTAGGGGGACAGAGGGCAAATATTTTAATAAATGCAGATTTTAGATAGATACAGTGTCTTCCTTTTCTCCAACCTTAAAAACCAGATACACATTTCAAAACTTTTAGAAGTTATTATAGTTAGTGTATTAAAAGGGAAATGAGTTGTAAGGAGCTGGTTAAAGAGGTTAGGTATTATGGAAGGCATAAGAGTGAGAACTCCCTGGTTGGGTATGAAGCCCATATGAAATGTGGCCACAATCTTTAAACTTTGTGTGTTGAGGACAGTCCTATGATAGTGTCTTTTCCTTCGACCCAGCTTCCTGGGAGCATGGGTTGGGACTGCTGGGAAGAGAGTGAGAACTCGGCTCTTTGGGGTAGCGTGTGTCTGGGCACCTGGAGTGGCACGGGCTGACGGTCACAGGGCACCTCTGCTTCTGGCTTCCCCTTCCCATTGTCTGTTTTTCCTCACATGTAGCTCTTAGGAATTTACACAGTTTAGTCGCACTAGAAGTTACTATGGAAACAGTTTCTTTTTCTTTTCTTCTTACTGAGAAACAAAACATTCCCAGAAAGGATTATCCATATCCTGATGTTTAAATGAGGATTCATTTTAATAATAAGTATCTGAAAGAGAGACAAACCAACACCAGAAAGAAATATCTGAGTTTCTTATTCTTAATGACCATCCTCACCCATCAGGTTGGAAGGATACAGAAAAGTGAATTTCAGTGATTTTTTATTTAAAATGAATTAGGTCATTAATTTAAAATGAAAACTATTTTCAGTTGATGCTTCTGGATCTTTGGTACAAGAACAATGTTAATCTTTGTTCTAATTTTTTATTTGATTCTGTGAACATTTATAAAAGGTTATTAATTAGCTGACTTCTACCAAGACAGGCTCTTATATATGTATTAATTTTTAAACTTCATCTTAGGACTTAGTGTTGCTTGCCAGAACAACGGAGAAGGCAATGGCACCCCACTCCAGTACTCTTGCCTGGAAAATCCATGGACAGAGGAGCCTGGTAGGCTGCAGTCCATGGGGTTGCTAAGAGTCGGACAAGACTGAGTGACTTCACTTTCACTTTTTACTTTCATACATTGGAGAAGGAAATGGCAACCCACTCCAGGATTCTTGCCTGGAGAATCCCAGGAACAGAGGAGCCTAATGGGCTGCTGTCTATGGGGTCGCACAGAGTCGGACACGACTGAAGCGACTTAGCAGCAGCAGCAGCTAGAACAACACCCAAGGCTGTCCCTTTAGAGTTTTTAATTTGGATCAGATGTTAGCGGTAGATGCTATGTAGGAAATAGCTCCTTGGGGAGGATTATTTAATACAATATTGATTGTAAAGGCATCCCTGAAATATTAATGCAGGCATGCTTTAAAAAGTCAGCAAACATCCTATTGTATGCAGTGTAAAAAGGAGTCTTTCCCCAACATGGATACATGTCCAGTGTTTTTTTTAATATTTTTAAAAAATTGTTTTAATTATGAAAGTATGATAATGCATTTACAGGAGACTTGGAAAATACAGAACAAAGTTACATAGTTCCACTATATATTACAATTTTTTTAGGTAGGTAACTGAAGATTTTTAGTTGGAGTTTCAGTATCAAACTCTCAAAAATTAATAGAATGGATAAACAAGTAGAAAGGATATAATAGACCTTATGAGCACTATGAATCAGTTCAACATAATTAAGGTTGATGCAGTTTTCACACAATAGCAGGATACAAATTCTATTCAAGTTCCTGTAGACTGTAAACCAGGAGACACTGGAACATATCCAGGGACATAAAACAAGGTGCAATAATTTCTTGGCCTAAAGGTATTGAAATCATACACTCTGTTCACTTATCACCGCGGAATTAGGTTCAGTTCATTTCAGTTGCTCAGTCGTGTCCAACTCTTTGCGACCCCATGAACCGTAGCACACCAGGCCTCCCTGTCCATCACCAACTCCCAGAGTTTACTCAAATTCATGTCTATCGAGTCAGTGATGCCGTTCAACCATCTCATCCTCTGTCGTCCCCTTCTCCTGCCCTCAATCTTTCCCAGCATCAGAGTCTTTTCAAATCAGTCAGCTCTTTGCATCAGGTGGCCAAGGTATTAGAGTTTCAGCTTCAACATCAGTCCTTCCAGTGAACACCCAGGACTGATAAAGGATGGACTGGTTGGATCTCCTTGTAGTCCAAGGGACTCTCAAGAGTCTTCTCCAACACCGCAGTTCAGAAGCATCAATTCTTTGGTGCTCAGCTTTCTTTATAGTCCAACTCTCACATCCATACATGACTACTGGAAAAACCATAGCCTTGACTAGATGGATCTTTGTTAGCAAAGTAATGTCTCTGCTTTTTCATATGCTGTCTAGGTTGGTCATAACTTTCCTTCCAAGGAGTAAGCGTCTTTTAATTTCATGGCTGCAGTCACCATCTGCAGTGATTTTGGAGCCCCAAAAAATAAAGTCTGTCACTGTTTCCCCATCTATTTGCCATGGAATGATGGGACTGGATGCTATTAGTTTAGAAATCAAATATCAAAAGATACTTGAAAATAACCCATATATTTTCAAGTGCAGTGTGACATTTACCAAGAACACGTGCAGCGCGGTTTCAGAGTGGTTGGGGGGCAGTGATGTGGGGGTGAGGGGGTAGCTGAGGAAGGGAGTTTCAGAGGCTCTCTGGTCAGATACATGAGTAGCTCTAGACAAGGTAGCCTGACTGTCCACTTTTGTGGCCTGCTTTGCTGCATGGATTTGTTTCAGACATGTTGACTGATCCTGTGGATTCTTTTCAGAGTGAGTCTACACGTGACTCTGTTGCCTGGAGACAGACTTACTTTAAAGTCCTAGTCACTTCTGTAGCGCTGTGCTGTCCCACTGGGAAGTTTGTTTCTTGATTTCAAGGAAGGTTAAGGGGATTCAGATCACTGATTTAGTGTTGTGCACGAATCTTGGGTTTTTGGCTTGTTTTTGTTGTATTCCCCTAACCCCATGCAATAAGTATTTAAGTAATTTAATTAAATTAATTGAAGTATACATGAAAGTGGTTTTAACTTTTCATTACAGGAAATGTTAAATATTCAGAAGTAGAAATAATTGCCCACATACCTATGACTCAGCTTCCACAGAGGTCGGCCTGTGGCCAGTGGTGTGCATGTGTGTGGCCCCACGACGTGAGTTCACAGGTCGTAAGGCCACATGGCTGGTCCACAGGTCTCTCTCCTTGTTGATCGGCGGTTAACATGGTGCCTGTGGCCGTCACACTGCTCATCTCTCTTTCTTTTAGTATCAGTCATAGTATTTTAATTTTCGGGGTTTTCTCTTTTTAATGGAAAAAAAAAGGGGGGGATCATGTTGAAGTTGCTGTGATATTTTGGTTCACCCTCAATATGCATAGCATAAGCCAGTCAGAGTCCCATCTCGTGCGAAATTAAAGATCACATGAAATGATGAGTAAACATCACCCTTTATATAAGAATAAAATACATGGTCAATCACAGTCGAACTTTTGCCTTCATGTACTTAAAAAGTGTTTTATTGTCCAGATTTTACTCAAAGAGTACATCACTAACCAGAGTCAGGGATTTCCTGTGTAATAGGATTATTTCCAGCATATAGATCTGTGTCATTTGATGTAGTTGCAAGGACCCTTTAAGGTCACTTAGCATCTTGTACACATGTTTTACCTCCTAACATGAAGTGTAATTTAGGGCGTGTGCTGCGTTTTGTCAGCTTCGCTGGTCGCTTGTCTTTTCAGGCTGTGCTGTAGTTGGTTACATTGTGGGTATAAGGGTAAGAAGTTGTACTCTCAACCCTATTCTGCTAAGACGCCATGGGAAACTCCTCCTTCATATTTTGTACCCATTGTTTAGATAAAGGATCACAGTCGTTTGGTCCTGGCAGTCTATGTCTCTGGTAGAATCTGAAGTAGAATGGGAGGGTCTGAGTGACATGGATTTTAGTTTATGGTCACCCCTATACCTAGAATATTGCTTTTGTATCAATTCTGTAGTGAAGGTATGAGAAAAATTTGGAAATGCATTATATGAAGTGTTTAGGGATAGGAAGCATTGAGGAGGTGATGAGCAGGCAGAGTCCTGAGGAGGGATCTTCACCTGGAGGCAGGGCAGAAGCGCGTTTCAAGGAGAGGAGACGTCTGCAAGCGCAGCTGTGCACCGTGTGACGTCAGTGTGACGTTAGCACGTCTGCAGGCGCAGCTGCGCACCGTGTGACGTCAGCACGTCTGCGTGGCGTGGCGGGGAGCAGGGAAGGGCACGGGAGGAAGTGCTGCAGGTCTGGGTGCTTTCGTGCGTGTTCATTCTGTTTTCCTGGGAAAACTCAACTACGTTACCCACTAGTTTAACTGAATTTTCCAACATGGTAATGGATTTGTTCCACAACAATTCATACTGTGGAGTCGTTCCTTGTTATAGATACAAATAGCAGTTTATGAAATTAGGGAGCTTAGAAATTCTTCTTTAAATTTAAACTGATTTAAACTAATGATAAAGTATTTTGTATTACGTTAAATTTTGTTTTTGTAATAATCAGGTTAGTGAAAATAAAATGATCTCTTTGCAGTTATAACGGCACTTCATCTTGTTTCCACATCGCTAATCTTCCCCCGCCCCGGCCCGCACCGTGGTAACTATTGGTTCTGAAATCCTAGTTAATATATCTCTAAAGAAGGGATTTTTCCTTCATTCTAAGTCATTTCCATTTAAAATTACTTAATTCTCTTTCCTTCACACTTTTTCAATCCGCTTTTGTGCTGATGGAAAAGGTAGCTTGTTTCCTTACCGTATCCTGACCGAACCCCGTCTTGGGGAAGCAGTGCTCCTCGAGTGCTTCCGTGTGAGGCTCACCCAGCGTCTCGTCTCCCTCCTCCCAGCCCCCGGCCGTGCCTCCACGGGTCACTCCACACCTCTGTTTAGGGCCGGCGGGTGAGGGCAGTGAGAGGGGATGAGAGGGTACTTGCCCCACCCTTGCTTGTGCCAGGCATCCTTCCAGGTTCCACTTCTAGCATCCAGACTTCAGCAGATGGAAGAAATGTATTGCACATGTGTGTTTTATCTGTATGTTGTTGTTAATCTTTAATAAAATACATTCTAGGTTTCAAGAAAGGAACTTACAGCCATGTTTTAAAGTAACAGTATGTGATTTTAAGATTGGGAAGTAGTTGCCAAAAACATAATGTTCCTTGTAGTTTTCTGTAATAATTGGCTTAACAGTTATTTGGCGTTTTCTTTTAGAGTGGTCTTGGGCCTTCCCTGGCGGCCCAGTGGTTAAGACCACTGGCTCCCACTGCAGGGCCTGGGTTCCCATCAGGAAATAAGACCCTGCGTGCCTCACAGTGAGGCCAGGAGATGGACTGAGAGATAAGACGGTCTCTTGCCACTTTATTTTTTTTAAGTGTTCTTTAACCTTAAGTTCTAGTCATCATCAAGTGTCTCTTAGTTGAGTGACTTAGCATTTAAGATTTGAGAAGGACCTTGTGGACTTGCAGACTGACTTCTCTCCTAAATAAAAAGGGCTACCGCCTTTCAGAGACCTACGGTGTCTCACAAGACAGTTCTTCCTTAGAAGTGAGCTGAGGTCTTCATTCCTGTACCCTTGGCTCACTGCTCTGGCTTAACCCAAGGTGATCATTGCAGTCCCTCTCCTGTTTGATGACCTCTTAACTATTTAAGTTTCTACGCCTTCCCCCATGCCTTGGCAATCTACTTCCCGGAGAAACACCTCTGATAATTGCAGCAATGCCCTCATCACTTGGCGCCCAGATTCCTTCTCTCCGTTTTCCTTTGGGTACTCTGCAGTTTCTTGATAGATTTGCCATACCGTCTGGAGCACAGAGGATGCGTCCACTGTTGACCATTCTTTAGACGTTATTTAAAATGAGTGAGTGAGTTATTCATTCATGAGGTCAGCAGCAGAATCAAAAGACTCTTTGTTCCTCCCCAACCCCAAATTGTTAATAGGTATGTTTTGTTAATAATAAGGTCATTTAGCCAAGTGAGCTGATGTAACAGTGACAGCAAATGGTGGTAACTAGCATTCTGGTGCTCTTCCTGGGTGCCAAGGCCCGTTCTGGATGCGCCACAGTGTCCCTGTTAGGCAGGTGCTCACGACACTGTACAGGGCCGGGCTTCAGAGCCGAAGGAAGGAGCCCTTGAGGAGATGTCGTCATCGCCGTCTCACGTGAGGGAATGGGGTGTGAGGAGCCCAGCATCGCTTTATGCAGGGAGTTCTGCTGCCTTGCTCCTTTCCTTTTATTTTACTTCAGTGTTTTACAGCCACCTGAAGGGACGAAACAAACCAAACTTCAAATAGCAACTGAGATTTATTTACTGAAAACATCAAAGGGAAGGTTCAGGGCTTCGTGTGCACAGTTGCCGGTAGCCTCCAGGCCGTTCAGCAGTAGAGCAGAAGGTGGCTTATAGGCAGTCTGTAATGCTGCTGAGGGGACCTGAGCACCGTCACTGCACGGATCACTGACCTTCCTAAAGGATGACCAGGAGGGACTTAGGAGGTCTGAGATGCCTTCTGAGTCACTCAAGGCAGCTTAAGTCAGTTTTGGTGTTGAGGGCACTGCTGTTGTCTACCTCTTCCAAAACCGGTCAAGTCTGGCTGCATCAGGAACTTATCATACATGGTTAACCAGATCTCTGCATCTGGTCGTATTATATCTTGAAGTTCAGTCACTTTCATCTGAGTGTTAGACCAGTGTAAAAATACATGGTGTGTGTCCATGTGAACCGAGGCACTTCAGTTGTGTCTGACTCTCTGTGACTGTACCCACCAGGCTACTCTGTCCATGGGATTCTCCAGGCTAGAACACTGGAGTGGGTTGCCATGCCCTCCTCCTGGGGATCTTCCTGTCCCAGGGATCGAACCTGCATCTCATGTCTCCTGCGTTGGCAGGCAGGTTCTTTACCAGTAGTGCCCCCTGGGAAGCCCCCCGCAAATAAATACATGGAGTCTTAAGGGTTTAATTTCCATGATATATTTACTTACCTTGGAAGACGCCAGTGTTTGTAACCCAGAGTATTGGATTATCTGCAACTATTCTGAAGAGTTAAATTCTTCTACCCACTGGTCTGATTTATTTTATAAAGTAAGGAATACTAGAATAATTGAAAAAATACCAGTGAACTCTCCAGGTTAAACATACCAGACCTTGTATGTTGGACTGGAACTTAAACATTGAGGTGTTTGTATAATTTGTATTTTAAATAGAAAACCAAGTAGCTTGCTTCTAGACTATTTAGAAATATTTCTGTTTAATGTGAATTTGTTATTTCTTATAATAGAAAGTTCGAATGTAAGATTTTTGTGGTTAGCGATCTTCCCCGTCCTTTGTGGGGGAGTGGCCCCCTTGGGGAAGCGCTCACAGGCTCTCCAGTGGTCCCACTCTAAGGAGCTTGTTTACATGTATTCTGCCAATAAGGAAATGAGGAAGGAACTCTGAGTTCAGATTTGATCTCCACCCAAGCCGAGTCCTGTTTTTCTGTTCTTACCGAGAAACACAATGGGATTTCTGTGTATGGAAAGGCAGCCACTCTTAGCCTGGAGACCCGATGAGCAATGCTGGAGGCCTTGGGGACCTTCTCCGAGCCTCTCACCGTGCGTGCGGCTCCAAGAGGACAAGGCTCCAGGCCTGCGTGTCTGGTTTCCACCGTCCCATGAGCTCCTGGGACACGTCCCACAGCTCTGCCTGCTCCTGGGGGTGTAGTGGCAGTCTGCACGGGGGCCTGTGAGGACCTGTCCATCTTGTCCCGAGAGGGGACCGTCAGCGCTGGACAGCCGGGGGCTCCGGGTCTGTGCCCTCTGCTCCTCTGCACCATTGCACGTGCCTTTTTGAATTATGCTTGTTAGGTATCTGTGCCCTCAAGGGGCCTGTGTTTTGAAGATGATCAGTCCAGGGGCTGTTTCCTAGAGGCAGGTGGTAAACACGCTGACGGGGCCCCCCTCCCCTTCACTCACCTGGCAGAGAGGTCGGGACGCCCAGCAGGAGCTCTAGGTCTAAATTTCTCAGAACTGTTTCTCCTTATTGTTATGCGTGCTTAGTCACTTCACTCTTGTCCAACTCTTTGTGACGCTGTGGACTGTAATCCGCCAGGCTCCTCTGTCGGGGTTCTCCAGGCAAGAATACTGGAGTGGTTGCCATTTCTTCCTCCAGAGGTTCTTTCCCACTCAGGGACTGAACCCGCGTCTCCGGCGTCTCCTGCATTGCAGGCGGGCTCTTTAGTGCCGAGCCCCCAAGGAAGCCCAGCTTTATTGTTAAACCCTGGTCCTTTTACAGTGACTTTCGTTTGTGTGCTTACCTGTCAGTCAGTCATCTGTCTAACGCTTCTCTTCTCTTTCTCTCTCTCTCTCTCCTTCCTTCCTCCTTTCCTTTTCCAGCCTGCAGCTCTCTGTACTGTTTTATTCTTTGGTCTCTTAACTACAGTTAACAGGTCCCTTACAGTCTTAGGAAGCCTACTCTTGAAACTCACAGCCCCTTTCGGGAACACTCGCGCCCACTCAGAGTTCCTGCTCACCTTTGTGCTTGGCTGTGACGGCCTCTCCACATCCTCTTTGTCTTCGTTTATTTGATTACATCTGGTGGTTTAGAATACTGTGTAAATTTGTGTATTTTATTTCTTGGATTTTTAGCTGTTTCATATTATTTACTCATTTAAGGCAAAGAAATAATTCCCAATGCGAGGATCAAACCTGGGTTTCCTGCATTGCAGGCTGACTCTTTACCATCTGAACCACCAGGGAAGCCTAAAGAAACAATAAAATATCAGAACTTCAGGTAGAACTTAATAAATCCAAAATCGGTATTTTGATATGCCCCTATGAGGACATTATTAATGTATATATTGTAATTAATTTTATAGGAAGGTTTTCTGCATCTGCTGTTAAGCAGATTTTATGAAATGATAATGAATGCAGGTTCAAGAAATGAGAGGTCATTGAGAAAAGATCTGGAATCAAGGCATTTCGTGTGTTTGTAGAATTTTTTTTTAAAGAAATTATTTCATGTTTTGGAGCAGTGACAGTTTAAAGTTTATTAAAATGAGAAAATCTTTGATATCAAGTATTATAAAACTTTTATTGATGAGGATGAAATTGAAAGTAAGTCGTTAGAGTACTTAGCTAGTAAAGATGAATAAACTATTATAAATTTATATTCTCCTACATGTTTATGCCTTCCCAAAGCATTTGGAAGGGGGGAGTGGGGTAAGAATTAAAACTAAGTAAATTAAGGTTAAGAATTTTTTACAGAAATTTAGTAAACTCCCCAGAGACTCTCCCTATAGCCAGGGCATAATTTCCCAAACCACCGAAGGCTAGGCCAGAGCAATTAATGACTCATAAAGCCAGTGTACAGCAATATTTTACTTTGCACAGCGGAATTATTTATGCTGTTTCAGCTGCTTCAACCAAGCCTTTCAGAATCATTTTGTTTGGTTTTGAGTCTGCTTTGCGCATAATAAGGATAAATAGTATTTCACTATAGTGGGGAGAAAAAACTCATCTGGTTGTCATTCTGAACTTTCCCTTGCTTATGAAAGATAATTGTCCACTAAGTGAATGGTAAGAAAAATGTGAGTGACGTAGAGTGCAGGCCTCTTGCAAAAGGAGGATGATAATTTCCGAAGCACAGAGCAGGGATGGGTTAAGGCTAGGAGAGAGGCACCCAGACTCAGAGATCGCTGATGCAAGGTTCCTAACAGTTGGCAGAGAGATGATCGAGGAAAGGGTCCAGCTGAGTGGGATGGTGGAGTTGCATAGAAACCTAGTAGGTAATCTGGAAAGTTTGTTGTTCACATTACCATTTTTTTATGGTTAGTCTGCAGTGTTGTTTGGGGAAATAATTCGAGGGCCCAGGGAGCTTTTTGTTCATATGTGTTCATATGTTCCAACCCTCAAGCTGGAAAAGAAGACTTCTTGAGCCAGTGGCTGGGCTGTGTGTGTGCACTCAGTTGTGTCCAGTTCTTTGCAGCCCCATGGACTGTACCCGCCGGGCTCCTCTGTCCATTGAATTTTCTGTCCATGGCAAGAATGCTGAAGTGGGTTGCCATTTCCTTCTGCAGAGGATCTTCCTGACTCGTGGATCAAACCCATGTCCCATGCATCTCCTGCATTGGCAGGTGGATTCTTTTACCACCGAGAAGCTATGGTTGGGATTCATGTGCATTTTAATGTATTTCCCAACGTGTATAGGCTCATGGGGGAAAATATCCCATTTGATTTACTGAGTCTAAATTATTAGCCTCAAAATTTTTTGTCATTTTTAATACAAACTAGCACTGATTTCCCAAGCCATGGTGACTGGACCTGATCTTCTGAAACCTGACTTCGTTCACGTGTGGTTCACTCCTGTCTATGAGGAATGACATCAAACCGCCTTGCTCTGGGCTGAGGGCTCTGTTAGGATTGGACCGTGGCAGTTGCAGGAGCCTCCCTCTGGGTGGCACTTGAACTTAAGGCTGTCATTCAGACTCTGTGTGGCTGGGCTTTCTCCATGCGACCTTGGGCAGACCCTTCAACTTTCATCTTTGAAGTGGAGATCAGTCCTTATTGTGCTGAGTTACTGTGAAGATGAAATTAAAAGACGCTTGCTCCTTGGAAGGAAAGCTATGACAAACCTAGACAACATATTAAAAAGCAGAGACATTACTTTGCCAACAAAGGTCCGTCTAGTCAAGGCTATGGTTTTTCCAGTTGTCGTGTATGGATGTGAGAGTTGGACTATAAAGAAAGTTTAGCACTGAAGAATTGATGCTTTTGAACTGTGGTGTTGGAGAAGACTCTTGAGAGTCCCTTGGACTGCAAGGAGATGCAACCAGTCCATTCTGAAGGAGATCAGCCCTGGGTGTTCACTGGAAGGACTGATGATGAAGCTGAAACTCCAGTACTTTGGCCACCTGATGCGAAGAGCTGACTCATTTGAAAAGACCCTGATGCTGGGAAAGATTGAAGGCAGAGGAGAAGGGGACGTCAGAGGATGAGATGGTTGGATGGCATTACCGACGCAACGGAAATGAGTTTGGGTGGGCTCCGGGAGCTGGTGATGGACAGGGAGACCTGCTATGCTGCAGTCCATGGGGTTGCAAAGAGCTGGAGACGACTGAAGCGACTGAACAGCAGCCACAATAAAAGGCTACTTGCTGTGAGGTGTGTGCTGCTGCTGCTGAGTTGCTCAGTCGTGTCCGACTCTGTGCGACCCCACAGACGGCAGCCCACCAGGCTCCCCCGTCCCTGGGATTCTCCAGGCAAGAACACTGGAGTGGGTTGCCATTTCCTTCTCCAAGCGAGGTGTATAGAGGTGGCTTTCTCATTTCTTCTATTTCTTATCTTGAGGAGGATCTTAGATTTAATAGGCGCCATGTAGGCAGGTTACAGCCCCTTTGGTTAGACGTACTGACAGTTCTTTCATTTGGGAGTTGTGTAAAACCTCTGTGATGGTGGCCTTACCTGCCCAGGCTGATCTAGGGGGAAGCCCTTAAATCTCCTTTATTGCAGGGCCTGGCACAGGGCAGAGGTGCCACTTGCGGTTCGGTTCTCGTGGTCGTCTTGGCCGCCCACTGCCGTCAGGACATGTCTGGCTTCTGCTCTTCATCCCTGCCCCTGTTCTGCCGTGACCTCCACAGACCCCTTGCTTGCTGGGCTTTCATCCTGCGCCGTCCTCCCCCTGGTTTCCAGCAGAAACAGGCTTGCGGTCCAGAATGAGGAAAGAAATCAAATCAGACTTGACATTTAATCATTATCTTGTAGTTGTCCAGAGAGAGTATTTATTCAGCCTGATGCTTCAGCCGAAAGGGAATGTGTCCTCTGCAGAGTAGTCCCTGTAGGAGGAACGCCCCAGCCGGTTGACGGCTGGTGAGAGAGAAGGGCGGTGAAGCAGTGCCCTGTCATCCTCCCGGGAAGCACTCCCGAGGGCCGCACTCAGCGTGAGGCACAGGCTGCTGTGAACGGGACGGGCTGAGTCCCCCTCTGTGAACCTAACAGTCAGACAGAGACTCTTCTTGGAACTTTTGCACGACCGCCCATTTTGCTGAAGCCGGAATCTTTACCATGACCTCAAAGGAGCTGCAGGATCTCCTTACCTTTTCACTGAAGTTTTATATTGAGATTACATTGCTTTTTTCTCAGTTAAACGCACACACACCGAAGAGCACAAAGACGAATATGACAGTTCCTGGTTGTCTAACGTTCTGACCTGCGTGCATGCTAGGTCGCTTCAGTCGTGTCCAACCCTTCGCAACCCCATGGACTGTAGCCCGCCAGGCTCCTCTGCCCATGGGATTCTCCAGGCAAGAACACTGGAGTGGGCTGCCATTTCCTCCTCCAGGGCGTCTTCCTGAGCCAGGGATCACACCTGTGTCTCTTGCATCTCCTGCATTGACAGACGGGTTCTTTACCACTAGTGCCATCTGGGAAGATGCAGTTCCTTCATACTTTGTATTATTATAAAGTGAGTAAACATAGATACATTCCAGATTTCCTGTCTTTCCATTCCTATTTCCATTTCCCTCCCTGCTTCCCTAGAGGCAGTCACTGTTACTAATCTGACATGGTCAGTGTATGTGCTGTGCTTAGTCGCTCAGTCGTGTCCAACTCCAAAGAGTTGGACTGTAGCCCACCAGGCTCCTCTGTCCATGGGATTCTCCAGGCAAGAGTACTGGAGTGGGTAGCCTTTCCCTTCTCCAGGGGATCTTCCCAACGCAGGGACTGAACCCGGGTCTCCAGCATTGCAGGTGGATTCTTTACCATCTAAGCCACCTGGGACTGACCAATGTATGGTGTGTAGCTTTATTGCACATGTAACTATTCATGCATAATATATGGAATCATTATGTGTGTTTGTGTTAAAATTTTTTTCATACATGACATTATACTATATGTAAAATTTTACAGCTTGCATTTTTTGATTTATTTATTTTGGGCTTGAGTTTTTTTTTTTTAATCAATCCAGGTTGATACATAGAAATCTAGTCTAGTCATTTTAACTGCAGCTCTGAGTGGCAGGCTTGCTCTCTCTTGTGGGTTCAGGATATGTATCCCAGAGAAGGCCTTGAATTAGCCTGGCCTGGGTCACATGCCAGTCCCAGCTCGATCAGTTTGCAGGCTCAGCAGTGTGGCTCGGATGGCTGGAGCTGCAAGCATACGCCTGCAGCTCCCACCAGGGTCTCCTGCATCTGAAGGCTTGTTACGGGAAGAAGTGGGAAAGGATCTGGGGCGGACAGAAGCACAGATTGCCCCGTGAGCTCCAACCTGAGCTTGGCCCATCGGGGCCTCTGGGGGCCTCCTGTGGCGCCTGAGGCCCTGCTCCGTTCCCGTGCCCTGATGATCGCTGAAACTCACGTCACGGTGCGTTGATTGGGAAGGCCCCTGCAGAAGGAAACGGCAACACACGCCAGTATTCTTGCCTGGAGAATCCCATGGACAGAGGAGCCTGGCGGGCCACAGTCCACAGGGTCACAAAGAGTCAGACCCAGCGAAGTGACTGAACAAAGCAGCAGCGACAGACTGTGCTCTCCCTGCTCCTGAGGTGCTCTCCCTCCTCCTGAAGTGCTCTCCCTCCTCCTGAGGTGCTTGCCCTCCTCCTGAGGTGCTCTCCCTGCTCCTGAGGTGCTCTCCCTGCTCCTGAGGTGTTCACCCTGCTCCTGAGGTGCTCTCCCTGCTCCTGAGGTGCTCGCCCTCCTCCTGAGGTGCTCGTGAGGTGCTCTCACTCGGCCGCCGTGCGTCTGTTCTACGCTCGTCCCTCAGGAAATGGAAGGCCTGACACACCATTACGTCCTCACCACAGGTTTTCGCCTGGATGGATGAGTCCGAGTAATCCTTTCAACCTTACTTCCTGTAAATGGGTTCTGCCAGGGAATCTTGTGTGGCCGTGGCATGTTTGCACCTGCTTTGCAGGCGCATTAAATTCTGGCCTTTTTTTCACATCATTTGATTTGCGTGGGTGACCTAGCCCTGTTTGGGATTTTTCTTTTTCTTAAGGGTGAGAATTCAAGGGAAGATGAAATTGCTGAACCGTGAACTCAGACTGACTCTGTAAAATCTTTTGAGTTGAGCCCTGCCAGCCCTTTTCCATCTCACAGTCCCCTTAGCTTTCACAGTTCCTTTCCAACCTCAAACGTGCCATCAACAGAGTGTTTGTCATGCAGATTTACTCCTGAATACCTTTTTTAGCGTCAGGAGAATGCGGGTTCTGGTGAATGTAAGATGTATTGGAAGTAATCACAGCAGTCGTCATTATGGAGTGCTGGCTCTGAGCCAGCTGTGTAGCCGTAGGTGTCGTCTTAATGCCTGTTAAACAGGTGACAAAACGGGAGTTTGGAGAGCTCAGCAGGGCCCTCAGCTTCTCTCAGCTCGGGAATGGTGGAACCAGAGCCAACCCCCCTGAGAACCACATTCTGCTGCCTTTTGTAATCACGGAAGAGTGAAGCTGGGGTTTGGTAATAGAAAAGGGCATCAAACTGATCACAGACAAGCAGTGGCGTTTTTGCCATAAAGCTTTGGTGAAGATAGAGCGTGAGGAGGCATCAGCCCAGATCCTAGAACAGTGACCCCACAGCCTTGGTGAGGCGAGAGGAGCCAAGCTTTGTGTCAGCGGTCCTGAAGCCGTGTCCGTGGTGTAGATTGGCACCGTGGTTCCCAGCGTACGAGAGAGAGATGTGCAGGGTGCCCAGAGCTGTTTCTGCCTCCAGCATGCCCTGTAGCCCTGGGACTCTGGCTATCGTGGGAGTCATTTAACTGGGGATACTTTGAATATGTGAATAAACATTTAGACGTACAGTAAATTTCTCTTAGATTACCCACACGAAGCAAAACTGACACTGTGGGAGACATGACCTGAAAAATTTACAACAGGCAGTAGTGGAATCTGATTATGTGCTGCTGTTATTATTAAACATACGTGCAAGGCCACTGAGCGTGCTTTGCTTTGTGCTGTTTTTAAATCAGTATTTACAAGGGCTTTTGTTTAAGTTCAGCCTAGATCTTAGTGTCTGTCTTCCAACCCGGTGTCTACTCTAAGGTCTTACATTATTTAGCTTTGAATTCTCTTACCATGAATGTGTTTGGGAACATGACCCCTATAGCTGAAGGGGATTATGGGTCTCACTCCACCTGGCAGGATAACCTGTGCTCTTTGTCACCTGTCTCCTATACTAAGTTACTGTCAGCACCTTCCAGGGAGGGACACGATTTCCTCCCTTGGTAATGCTTTAATACTTTGCTCAGTTCTGTCTAAACACTCTTGGTTTAGATTTGAATAATGGTGCTAATTGCATAGCGAGTCTGTGTTCCCAAATGAGGTTATCTTGTTTCTGTCTGTGGAAAGCAGTCACAGGGCAAAGGATGCTGTGAAAACTGAACTGTGGCTTTTCTCCCCCGTAGGTCGCATCGCAGCGCATTAGCTCAGTGGACCTCTCCTGTTGTAGCTTGGAGCATCTGCCTGCCAACCTCTTCTACAGCCAAGACCTCACTCATCTCAATTTAAAACAGAACTTTCTAAGGCAGAATCCCAGTCTACCAACTGCACGGGGGCTCAGCGAACTGCAAAGGTGAGCATGCAGAAGGGGGTGGATAATTAGGAAGGGGAGGAGGTGCCAGCTTCTGATTGTTTCCTGACTATTCTTAGTGGAAAAGCTACAGCGGGGAACCTTTCTCTTTCAGAGGCTGGGTCATAGGACTTTGGTAGTGAAGACACTGTCAGTTCTCATTCTGAGATTTTTTTCAGGGTCCCTGCCTTTCAAATGAATGATTTAGATATTCATTAACTGGATACATTTGTGCAAGAAGAACGCTTCGCCTAAACCACTTGTATTTGTTAACCAATCTACAAATGCGTCTGGGAAAAATTAATATTTGGTGTGTTACTTCTGAACTATAGGGGTTTGGTCAGATACTTCTTTCAAAATTTACAAAAAGGTCAGTTTTTTCCATGATAAGATGTTTCCTTCGAAATCTAAGAACTTAAGTTTAAACCCATTAATACCACATCATCTGGGTGATTAGCGTCTAGGTTTCAAGAGTCACATGGTAAATGAAAAGGGTCTGCTCTTTTATAACTAGAGGGCAGGGACTTTAACCTACATCTTTCTGAAACAGATTGAAGGATTTACCAAATTAATTTCATTTTCTTTCTATTTTTTTTTTTTTGAGTAGTGATCAATCTTGATTCTGTGGTGAATAAATAAAGCCTCTGATGCTTACGTATTTGTTGCAAATATATGAGACAATTACTCCAGAAGGATATAACTTTTAAAGAAAGAACGAATAGTTCATTTGTTTGTAAATGCCTGTTAATGATCAGAGATTTAGCTATGATCATTAACCACTGTGGTTATGTGTTTATGATTTTTAACATCCAGAAAGAATAATCCATGAAGTATTAATATGAAGTTTGTGTGGATATGTTAGAGAAGGGAAGAGTGTTTTCAGTTGTCTTTTCGGATGATTGTGAGTATTCTTTGATGTGCTCAGTCGCTAAGTCGTGTCCGACTCTTTACGACCCTGTGGATTGTCGTCCGCCAGCAAGAGCACTGGAGCGGGTTGCCGTTTCCTCGCCACGCGATCTCCTGCCGCAGGGATTGAACCTGGGTCTCCTGCATTGCAGGAGGGTTTAAGTGCTAATTTCTTACATGTGGATTTCAATGCGGAATGTAAAACCCTTTCAGTAGACTTTTAAAATTCTTTTACATTAGGATACTTTGGTCTTCCTCGCACTTTGAATGGATTTTTGCCCATACATCATTTCAATGCATTAAGTATTGGTCATTTGGAAAATACTGGTTTGTTGGGATAATACAGATATTCCAAATGTTAACATTCTTCATTATGCAGTTTCGAGGCCGTTGTTAATATCACCACTGATCTCATCAGAAAAAATCCTGAAGTATTGGGAAGTTGTCAGGCTTACTGGGGAAACGAGTTTTCCAGCATTTTAAATTTCAGTCGAAGCTTGAAGGCTCCCCTTGGCAACAAATGCTGTCAGTGAAGTGACCTTCCCGCTTCCCTGTGGAGAACGCGTCCGCCAAGTGCCCAGGTCTGAGCACTGAGCTTGTCGGTCGTGCTTTGAACTGAAAGCGGTGTCCGTGAACACTGTGACCGGTCTGGCTCACAACTCAATAATCGCACAAGCGTTTTCCGTGGGTAACGGCACACTGAACGGCACTGAAGGTGGCCGAGCGCTCTGTGTGCCCTTCGTGTTGTATCACCCAGAAAGTGAAGAAGGCACACACACGGGTCGAGATGTAATACAAATAACTTTCTTGCCCCCAAATGGGCAATTTTAAAGTAAAATTGGTGTTATGCATTTTTTTAAAGAGTATTTTGGTTCTGATGGACTGGCCAAGAAGAGTCCTGGGACAGTGGGGACAGTTTGGTGCCTCAGTGAATTGGCTCCCTGGACAGTAAGAGCCCAGAAAGGTGTGCTCAAGCACTTCCTTATTCTTCCCTGGAGCTTCGGTTACAGTGAAAGGGAACCACAGGGAACTTCTCAAACTTAGGTGTTTATATGCCCTATGCACTGATAATAACTATTTTTACTGACTCTCCTGTAATAGTTACTGTGATTTTTTTTTTTTTTTTGCTAAAGGGTAATATCATCAATTTCCGTCTATGGGGTCACACAGAGTCGGACACGACTGAAGTGACTTAGCATAGCATAGCAATATCATCATTTAGTCTGTTTGGGACATTTGAAAATTTGTTTTTGAAGTATTCTTGTGTATTTCCCATCAAGAATTTTGCATCATGCTATTCAATCCTGCCATCTTAGAACAGAAAGGGGCATTACAGTTTATCCAAACCAATACTTTCATTTTAGAAACGAGGTAGAGGAAGATGTGAAATGCCAAAATCAGATTAACATTTACCTTCTGGGAGCCAGTTAAGGGGATGTGATTTGGGAATGGTTTGAAGAGGGTTTCAACTACATCCATAATGTTTATTTCTTTAAAAAAAATTAGAGACAAATAGGCAAAATGTTCAAAATGTTAATATTTGAAAAGCTGAATAGTACATATTTGGATGATCATTATTGTTTTCTGTATTTTCCTATTTGTGTATTTCATTATAATCCCCAAATTAAAGCCTAAACAAAAAGAAAATAAAAATGCTTGTAATAGCATAGGGGAATATGATAGCCCCAAAGAGTCAGCATTTATGGACTAAATAAATAAATCTCTGGGTAGAGGGATCTTGAGGAGCATTGCCTTGCCTGTTGGTGCTTTTAGAAGCACCTGATT
The DNA here is from genome assembly GCF_027580195.1 of Bos mutus. Lineage (NCBI taxonomy): Eukaryota > Metazoa > Chordata > Mammalia > Artiodactyla > Bovidae > Bos > Bos mutus. The sequence goes on from NC_091640.1 coordinate 61,298,916, forward strand.
GATCCCCCATATCTGTTGATTCCAAATCTGTAAATAGCTTTTCAGTGCATCCACCCTTTTCCTCTGCTTCCCATCTCTCAGCACACACCCTCTCCAACCAGCTGTCAGCTCTCAGCTGAACTGTTGCAGCAACTGGAGACATGGTCATCTTGCTGTCATTTTCCCACTGCAGTTCACCCTCGTTAGTTTTCTTGCCTTCTATTTTGTGCCTGTCTTGGTTTTGTTTTGCATTTTAAAAAATTTAAACTTTTGTCCCATGAAAGTAATATTTTATATAAATTTGTAAGAAATCTTGCAGTAAGACAAGACACAGGTGCTTGGAACTCCAGCCCCTCTTTACACCATGTCCTGCCCCCTAGACAGCTGCTTCTGATTCTCGGGGCTCCCTGCTTGCTGTCTTCTCCATCTTCCCACCTATCTGCTGCTGTTTTTGAACTTTTTGTTATTGGACCGCAGTTGACATCGCTGTGGAAAGTGGCGATTTGCCTCTCCTCCCTGTCTCCAGCCGCTCAGCCCGGGCCCCGACCACTGCTCCCCTCAGCCTCTCGGTGTGGAGGTGTCCATGTTTGGTTAAGTCGCTGTTGAAGGCTGACGTCACTTCGAGTATGCAACTGTAATTCATCCCTAAGGCACTTAAATGCGACTGGATGGTAGCGTAGAGATGAGTGTCCTTTTCCTTTTCTCTCGTGCTGTTCAGGTGACAGAACTCTAACCCTCTTCTCAACGCCCTTTTCCTGGAGACTGCTTCCTTCCTGGAGCCAGCATGGCTGCTGCTTAGGGGGTCTGGTGCCCACCTGTTCTCCTGGGGGTGCCTTTCAGCGTTTTCCTGATGACGCCCTTCTCGTCTCGCTGGGGCTTTCCATATGTTGTCCTGTATCTCGCGATCCCTTCTTGGTTTACTCCTCCTTTTTAATGGAAAATCTCCTAGGATCTTCCCGAGAAAGGGGACATGGGAGACAAATTTATTACATACTTTGTATCTCTAAAAATATTTTCTCACGTGTTTGATAATGTGACTGGTTTCAGGATGGGAAAACATGTTTCCTCAGGATTTTGAAGCCAGTGCACTGTTGTTTTTTAGCTTCTACAGTTGCTGTTAAAAAGTGTTATACTCTTCTGACCCTTGTCCTTGTACACCTTCTTTCTTCTTTTTTTTTTTTAAACAACCCTAAAGAGGTTTTCAGTTCAATTCAGTCACTCAGTCATGTCCGACTCTTTGCAACGCCAAGAACCGCAGCACACCAGACCTCCCTGTCCATCACCAACTCCCGGAGTCCACCCACACTCAAGTCCATCGAGTCGATGATGCCATCCAACCATCTCATCTGTCGTCCCCTTCTCCTCCTGCCCCCAATACTTCTCAGCATCACGGTCTTTTCAAATGAGTCAGCTCTTTGCATCAGGTGGCCAAAGTATTGGAGCTTCAGCTTCAACATCAGTCCTTCCAGTGAACACCCAGGGCTGATCTCCTTTAGAATGGACTGGTTGGATCTCCTTGCAGTCCAAGGGACTCTCAAGAGTCTTCTCCAACATCACAGTTCAAAAGCATCAATTCTTCAGCGCTCAGCTTTCTTTGTAGTCCAACTCTCACATCCATACATGACCACAGGAAAAACCATAGCCTTGACTAGACAGACCTTTGTTGGCAAAGTAATGTCTCTGCTTTTTAATATGCTGTCTAGGTTGGTCATAACTTTCCTTCCCAGGAGTAAGCGTCTTTTAATTTCATGGCTGCAATCACCATCTGCAGTGATTTTGGAGCCCAGAAACATAAAGTCAGCCACTGTTTCCCCACCTATTTGCCATGAAGTGATGGGACCGGATGCCATAATCTTAGTTTTCTGAATGTTGAGCTTTAGGCCAACTTTCACACTCTCCTCTTTCACTTTCATCAAGAGGCTCTTTAGTTCTTCTTCACTTTCTGCCATAAGGGTGGTGTCATCTGCATATCTGAAGTTACTGAATATTTCTCCCGGCAATCTTGATTTCAGCTTGTGCTTCTTCCAGCCCAGCATTTCTCATGATGTACTCTGCATATAAGTTAAATAAGCAGGGTGACAATAATACAGGCTTGACGTACTCCTTTTCCTGTTTGGAACCAGTCTGTTGTTCCATGTCCAGTTCTAACTGTTGCTTCCTGACGCGCATATAGGTTTCTCAAGAGGCAGGTCAGGTGGTCTGGTATTCCCATCTCTTTCAGAATTTTCCACAGTTTATTGTGATCCACACAGTCAAAGGCTTTGGCATAGTCAGTAAAGCAGAGAGAGATGTTTTTCTGGAATTCTCTTGCTTTTTCCATGATCCAGTGGATGTTGGCAATCTGATCTCTGGTTCCTCTGCCTTTTCTAAAACCAACTTGAACATCTGGAAGTTCACAGTTCACATATTGCTGAAGCCTGGCTTGGAGAATTTTGAGCATTACTTTGCTAGCATGTGAGATGAGTGCAATTGTGCGGTAGTTTGAGCATTCTTTGGCATTGCCTTTCTTAGGGATTGGAATGAAAACTGACCTTTTCCTGTCCTGTGGCCACTGCTGAGTTTTCCAAATTTGCTGGCATCTTGAGTGCAGCACTTTCACAGCATCGTCTTTCAGGATTTGAAATAGCTCAACTGGAATTGCATCACCTCCACTAGCTTTGTGGGTAGTGATGCTTCCTAAGGCCCACTTGACCTCACATTCCAGGATGTCTGGCTCTAGGTGAGTGATCACACCATCATGATTGTCTGGGTCATGAAGATCTTTTTTGTACAGTTCTTCTGTGTATTCTTGCCACCTCTTCTTAATATCATCTGGTTCTCTAGGTCCATACCATTTCTGTCCTTTATCGAGCCCATCTTTGCATGAAATGTTCCCTTGGTAATTCTAATTTTCTTGAAGAGATCTTTAGTCTTTCCCATTCTGTTGTTTTCCTCTATGTCTTTGCATTGATCGCTGAGGAAGGCTTTCTTATCTCTCCTTGCTATTCTTTGGAAGTCTGCGTTCAAATGGGTATATCTTTCCTTTCTCCTTTGCTTTTTGCTTCCCTTCTTTTGATAGCTATTTGTAAGGGCTCCTCAGACAGCCATTTTGCTTTTTTGCATTTCTTTTCCATGGGGATGGTCTTGATCCCTTTCTCCTGTACAATGTCATGAACCTCCGTCCATAGTTCATCAGGCACTCTGTCTGTCAGATCTAGTCCCTTAAATCTATTTCTCACTTCCACTATATAATCATAAGGGATTTGATTTAGGTCATACCGGAATGGTCTAGTGGTTTTCTCCACTTTCTTCAATTTCAGTCTGAATTTGGCAATAAGGAGTTCATGGTCTGAGCCACAGTCAGCTCCATGTCTTGTTTTTGCTGACTGTATAGAGCTTCTCCATCTTTGGCTGCAAAGAACATAATCAGTCTGATTTCAGTGTTGACCATCTGGTGATGTCCATGTGTAGAGTCTTCTCTTGTGTTGTTGGAAGAGGGTGTTTATATGACCAGTGCGTTCTCTTGGCAGAACTTTATTAGCCTTTGTCCTGCATCATTCTGTATTCCAAGGCCAAATTTACCTGTTACTCCAGGTGTTTCTTGACTTCCTACTTTTGCATTCCAGTCCTCTATAATGAAAAGGACATCTTTTTTGGGTGTTAGTTCTATAAGGTCTTGTAGGTCTTTATAGAACTGTTCAACTTCAGCTTCTTCAGCATTACCGGTTGGGGCATAGACTTGGATTACTGTGATATGGATTTGCTTTGGAAACGAACAGAGATCATTCTGTCGTTTTTGAGATTGCATCCAAGTACTGCATTTTGAACTCTTTTGTTGACCATGATGGCTACAGCATTTCTTCTAAGGGATTCCTGCCCACAGTAATAGATATAATGGTCATCTGAGTTAAATTCACCCAATCCAGTCCATTTTAGTTTACTGATTCCTAGCATGTCGATGTTCACTCTTGGAATCTCCTGTTTGACCACTTCCAATTTGCCTTGATTCATGGACCTGACATTCCAGGTTTCTATGCAATATTGCTCTTTACAGCATCGGACCCTGCTTCCATCACCAGTCACATCCACAACTGGGTGTTGTTTTTGCTTTGGCTCCATCCCTTCACTCTTTCTGGAGTTATTTCTCCACTGATCTCCAGTAGCATATTGGGCACCTACTGACCTGGGGAGTTCCTCTTTCAGTATCCTATCTTTTTGCCTTTTCATACCGTTCATGGGGTTCTCAAGGCAAGAATACTGAAGTGGTTTGCCATTCCCTTCTCCAGTGGACCACATTCTGTCAGAACTCTCCACCACGACCCATCCGTTGGGTGGCCCCACATGGCATGGTGTAGTTTCACTGAGTTAGACCAGGCTGTGGTCCATGTGATCAGATTGGCTGGTGTCTGTGACTGTGGCTTCAGTCTGTCTGTCCCCTGATCCCCTCTCTCGGTGCCTACCGTCTTACTTGGGTTTCACTTACCTTGAACGTGGGGTCTGTCTTCACGGCTGCTCCAGCAAAGCGCAGCTGCTGCTCGTTACCTCGGACCCTGGGTAGCTCCTCTCAGCCACCACCCCTGAGCTCGGGCGTGGGCTGGCTCCTTTAGGATTTTCTTTTTTGGCACTCTGTTCATTTCAGCCACTAAGATGAACACTTGATCTGAAAAAAAAAAAAGTATGTCTTTCAGTTCTGGAAAACTTTCTCATATTTTGTGGTAGTTTCTTACCATTTTATTTTCTCTTTTATTCCTCTGATTCTTCCTCTGAATTCCTGTTAGGCAGGACCTCCTCGTTTGTCCTCTGATGCTCTAATTTTCTTCTTAATGCCCTACTTCTTAACAACATTTCTCTACTTTATCTTAGCCTTCTGAATTTCTGCTGTCCTTATTTTTCAAGAGGTCTTTCTTGTTTGTGTGTTTAGTGTGCATTTTAGCAGCATTCTGTCCCCACCGTCACCCCCCCTTCCCCACAATGGGTGCACTTCTTCCTTTTCTGACGATGCATCTTTTGCTGTCTTGGTTTCTTTTTCCTGTTTGTGTCGGTGTCTGACTCTCATGTTCCCTCACTGGTGATCCTTTCGGGCTTCCCAGGTGGTCTAGTGGTGAAGAACCCGCCTGCCAGTGGAGGAGACGCAAGGGTCTTGGGTTCCATCACTGGGTTGGAAAGATCCCCTGGAGGTGATCATGGCATCCCACTCTAGTGTTTTTGTCTAGAGAATCCCATGGACAGAGGAGCCTGGCGGGCTGGAGTCCATGTGGTTGCACAGAGTCAGACATGAGTGAAGTGACAGCATGCACAGTGATCCTTTGCTGTCTGTTCCTCTTTAATGGGAGCCCCTGAGAAGTGAATCGGGTGCCGAGGTCTGTGGGCGAGGTCCTCCCTGCATCTTCACGGCAGGGCTGTCGAGGGTGAGCCTTGTGGCTTTGTTGGGGAACTTCCAAAGACAGTATCTGTGGGTCTTCTCTCTGGGGTGAGTAAGTATTCTTTTGGAGAAGGCAATGACACCCCACTCCAGTACTCTTGCCTGGAAAATCCCATGGACGCAGGAGCCTGGTGAGCTGCAGTCCATGGGGTCGCTAGGAATCAGACATGACTGAGCGACTTCACTTTCGCTTTTCACTTTCACGCATTGGAGAAGGAAATGGCAGCCCACTCCAGTGTTCTTGCCTGGAGAATCCCAGGGACGGGGGAGCCTGGTGGGCTGCCATCTATGGGGTCGCACAGCGTCGGACACGACTGAAGCGACTTAGCAGCAGCAGCAGCAGTGTTCTTCAGGGCAGTGCTTTGGTCTTCCGCCTGGCAGAGCGTGCCGGGCCCAGGGGCTGCAGCAGAGACGGAGCTGGAGTCTCGGGGCTCAGTGTGTGCATTCGTGGTTGCCCCTGCTTTCAGAGCAGTGCTCGCTGCGTCCCCTGATGTCTTCAAACCAGGGTTCAGTTTCCTCAGGGAGTAAACTGGGGAGAGGACCTGGGGTCTCATTTTATTCCTTATATACTCTTCGAAAGTCTTTTTGTACAAGTATAACGAAAGTGCAGTTTGAGTGAGCACGTGTGGGCGGTGCGCGTGCTGCGCAGTCGGTTCCTGGTGCCCTGTGCCCTCCTCTCGGCCCCAAGGGTGACCGCTGTCCCCACTGCTGACACCACGCAGTGCTTCTGCCTGTTTTTGTTCATAATATCTGTGAGTCGTGTAGTACGTACTTGGGTCCAGCATCTTTCATTTGCATTTTTAAAAGCAGAACAAAACATATCCAGTTACATACTATCAGCTTGCACTGTATAGTATGTAGTTTTAATATAAAGCTGTAACTTTGATTTAAGGGGGAAGACTTTTCAGGTTTTCACTGCTAGCCAAGGTTCGTTAAGTTTCTGTGACGTTATGTGTGGGGGAGACAGGCTGAGGGGGCTTGGTTTGTGGGGTCTGAGCATTTTGTGAGGATGATGTTGTGTTGCCCTTTGTTAAAAACAAAATAAAGCAACAACAACAACAAAAAAAACCCTAGGCTTTAAACCAATTTCTTTACTACCACATACTAATCTGAGATTTTGGTCTCCCATCCCCATTATCCGTGAAGGATTTTATTGCTAAGTTTTCAAAGTAATAAGTTTATATGTGTACATGCACACAGGTGTTCAGTACTAGAAATTGAAATTATATATATTTATAATTCAGTTATACTTCAGAAAGTGCTAGTGTGACTTATTTAGGATCGTACAGGTAGTATGGTATTTTTGAGATACGCCATATATTTAATTTCTTGTTTTTAGTTGCATGTTGAAGGAATTTTTGTTCATCTCAGGTGTGTCTTTCACAGGGAATATGTTAGAGAAGAACCAAAGGATAATTTATTTTTAAGTTTTTACCAAATCTCAAGGGATGAATTTCTAGGTTACAGTGTTAGGGCAGATACCCAGAGAAAAACTTTACATATAATGCATTTATAACAGGCGTTGTGAGACTTCTTCTTTTAACCACATATCCCCCTAATTATTCTTTCTATTGCAAATTCTCACCTTAACCAAAGAGCAGTTTTCACAGAGCATCTAAAGCGGCGTTTGCAGCAGCATTCTCATTCTGGAAAGGTGGCTTGCTGCTGTCTGCACACAGGCCAGCAGCTTCAGAGGAAGCATTGTTCTTGGAACTCCGAGTGTCTGTTTTTCCTCTGTTGGCATTGCAGCTCTTCAGTTAGTTTTCAAAGACAGAGGAGAGGCGAAACCAGAGTCATTTTTGGTAGTTTCAGTGGTTTCTTTCCGGATTCTGTATGTGACTAACAATTACGGTGCATCATTTACCTCTGTTTATTAGTAGGTACTATTTCACTTATATTAACTGTATTCCGCTTAGGTGTTGCAGGTGGTATTAGTCCTAAGATTGTTAATACAATACATTAAGTTTCTTTGTAAAGTCAATGAAGAGGACAAGTTTTTGCTGGCTTAAATTCAAGGAATATAATTTTCCTTCCTTTGTCTTAGTTTTATTGTTTTGAACACGGTATCAAAGCAGTGTGAACTTACTCATACTAAATGATTTTGGTGTTCAAACATTTGAAATGTACTTTTACATTAAAAGAGCTGAACCTGGCCCTTGTTAAAGTTTCATGAGTAGTCGCGTTGCGCCGACAGGTCTGCAGTTTGTGGGGGCGTCTGTCAGAGAGCTTCTCGGCGGTGACAGTCCAGTGCCGTGCTTACAGAGGGCAGGGTCAGAGGAAACTCAGAAGCAGAGTTTGATGGTAATAATTTGTATGTGTATGTTTCTGGTCGCTTTTCCATGGTGCTTCAAAGGTTGTCTGATTAGACGTGTAATTCCTTTAGCTGAAAAGATAAGAGAGATGGGAGGGGTGAGAATTTTTCAGATGGGAGTGAAGGAATGAAGTTGGGTTCGATGTGCAAGTATGTGAGTGTAAAAGAATGAAAGCCATAAAGAAATGAACATTGAGAAACTCGTAATTATGCCTGGCATTTATCAAGTACTTTTCTTCTTAGAAAGCTCAATTTGCTACATTTTGAGTCTCCATGAAATGAAAAACAAGTGACCTTATTTCCTGCTCTGTTCTTTTGGGGATCTTGACATTGTAGAGCTACAGTTAGTCATTTTAATTGCCTATCCCTACCAAAATCTCCAGGTCTTTATAGAAAGAGAAATTTTAATTTTTGTTTTTGTCAGTGATTCCTGAAAACTCACTTTTAGTGGAAATAGTGATAATTCATTAACATAGTGGGATCGGGAGTGGCATGCCAAAATATTTTTTCAGCTTATTTGCCGAACATAGACTGCAGTACTCAGAACAGTTTCCGCTTCTGTGAAGATGCTCTGTCATATAAAAAATGCTACAAGCGAACAGGAGCGGCTCATTGCTGAAGAAGGGGCACAGCTGATGCGTTAGAGACAAAACACAGCACAGTTGCTGCTCAAGGAGAGAAAACTTCAGGAAGGAATTTCCACTGCTGGGTTTGGTGGGAGACTTGCCAAGTGTCTAAGGAATTTCAGAGACTGTATGGAATGTCCTTCCTCCAGTTAACTCTTCCCAACACTGGATGTTCCTTTCTTACACAGCTTTGCTTTTCAGATGGAATTTTGATCCTCTTGGGAAGTTTTCCAGCTCACACAGTTCCCCTTTTCCTTCCCTGAGCGTCTGATCAAAGGAAAGCCTTTGCTTACAGCTCGGGGCACTGCAATTGTGCAGCCCAGGATGCCCTCCTTGGCTACGGCTCCCAGCCTCATTTCTGGCCATAATAGCCTATTTTCTTCTTCCCTCGTACAGTGTGTTTAGAAGAGAGCTCAGAGAGAAACAAAAGCTTTATTTATTAACCAGACTGCATTAAATTCGGTTTGCTCTGTTGACTTCTTGGGATCCTTTAAGATGTTCTTTAACTTTTTTTTTTTTTTCCCCACTGAAATAAAAAGTGGGCAGGAATCTTCAGAACCCTTGGCTTGAATCCAGCAAGGCTATTGTATTCTGGCCGGTTCTATTTTTCTGTTTATTTTCGTGGAGCTCTTTACTGGACTCTCAAGTTTCAACTGTTAGAGTTTAATGTTAAACATAATATTTGCAGAAATTTGCTATTCTGCGTGGAAACCAACTTTCCCCCCTGCCTAGCTCTTAGGGGACAGGTTAAGCATGCAGCAAGCGGGCCAATTTTGTGGTTGTTGATGGTTTAATATCATCGTAATTGGGGACTTGGAAACATGAGTAACATCGTTACTGGTGACTCTGAAACAGGTTTCAGTCGCTAGCCTGAGGCTGCTGATAGAAGCCAGTGGTGTTCCTCTTTCTCCCTGTCTCCCCTGCCTCATGTCAGACGCACACGGTGACTGGAGCGCCTCTGACAGCACACACGCGGAACTGGAAAACCAAAGGCCCGAGAGGGTTTCTCTTGGTCCTGAGTGTAGTTTTGTGATTTGCTGTCCCTCACTGTCCCCTGGAGCAGTCGGGTTCCCGCCATCGTTTCCATGGCGGGTTAGACCGGTGCTGGAGCTGGCAGGGCACTTGACGGAGGCCTCCCGATGGCGGCACGCCCATCCTGCCCTGGTGATGTCTTTGGGACTCGAAATTAACAAGAAACCTAAGGGAAGGTCTGACCTTCCAAACAGTTGTTCTTTCCTCCAGTTTAAAAATTTCTGCTAGAAGCCTTACTTTCACCCCAGTGTGTGTGTAGAGGAAGCACCAGAAGGGAGAGGATGGTGGTCATTCGTTCACGTGGCACACAAACCTGTGCATTCTAGATAGGTTATATCCCTGTTCAGTAATTTCCGTCGGTGAATAGCAGTGTCTTCATCTGGAATTTGAGGCTCTCTGAAAAGTCTTTAAGCATCCTTTACAACCACAGCTTGCTTTCTGCTTAAGAGTGTATTTGCTTACTGTTCTCCAGGAATAGAGCTTTTGCCCTCCAAATTAGTGTTTCTCAAAATGTGATTTGTGCAGTGCCTACATCAGAATCACCTGGGGTATTTACTAGAAACAGAGATTCCTGGGTTTCATCCCAGACCTGCTGACTCAGAACCTCTGGTGACGGGCAGACCGCTGCCTTCCAGCAGTGCTTCCTGACGTCGGAGGCACGGTCGCACCCCTGTTTTTTCTGAATGTTCTCTTTTAGATTCCCCATCTGCCTATTCATGTCCCTTTGAGACAAGTGACATTTCTGTAAGCACTCGCGGTATTTTTTTCCCAGTACGTTTTCATCTTCTGCTTTTCATTATAGCAGCTTCGCTCCCAAGCTGTGTCCAGGTCCTTAAGGGGAAAGCTATGCCTCATTCACACATGTGCATGCCTCACACACCTCTGTGCCCAGTGCAAACTCTGAAAGTGTCCAGTGAGTGAATGGTTCAGTCCTAGGATCAGATTTTTATTATACCTACTAAACTTTGGGTATTAGGTTTTTTTCTGTTTAAATACCAGATATTCCTGGTCTGTTCGCGATACAGACTTTTAAGCGTTTCACGTCTAAGCGTGTTTCCATGACATAAGTCTTCTCTCCAGCCTTAGCTTGTGTTCACCGTCTCCTTTGGTAATCTGATATCCTTGCAAGAGACGTTACCTGGTTTTCACTTTTACATATCCTTGTGTGACTCACCTGGGATTTTATCCAAGTATACTGTGTGGGTCTTCTCTGCTTTGAGAGTAGAAATAGCTGTCTGTTTTCTGCCTGTTACAGAAATGTTTTCTTATTTGTCCTGCTAGTGGGGGGCTTTTGTGCTTAGTTGCTCAGTAGTGTCCCGCTCTTTGCAACCCCATGGACCACCAAGCTACTCGGTCAGTGGGATTCTCCAGGCAAGAACGCTGGAGTGCGTAGGCATTCCCTTCTCCAGGATAGTGTGGTGGTTAGTGTTAAACATCCTTCGAATAGTGTCGTGATGAAATTGGCTAACTATGGGCAGATCTGTTGGTGAGAAAAATGACAAAATGTAGTCATGGATAAAGTGAGAAATTATTTGATAAGAGAGATGTTTAACTGTAACTTAAGATACCTTTTTTTAATTGTCTTGCCAGTTTATGAAAGAATCAGAAAATGACAGCTTCATGCCACTTACGACTTACTGTTTTCCTGAGTTAGATGGTGCAGAGCTCCTGTGAGCTAGTGACTGCTGTTTCCACGTGGTTACCGCCTTGTGGTTTGGGGTGGTCCTCTGTGTAATGTGATTCCTGGATTCGCAGCAGCCTGCTCCGGCATGCTGCTTCCTCCCCTTGCTGTGGACAGGAACTCTGTCTTGTTGGCTGTTGTATCCATAGGGTTAACTGAGTCTAGGATTTGGCACAGAGGAAGTAGCCAATAAATGCCTCTTGTTTGAATTATTCTTAAAAGGGAGGATTAAAGTAAAAATTTCTCTCTTTCGGGAATGCTCTAATTTGCCCTTACAGCAGCATAAACATTGGAATTATTGCCCACACTTGAGTGCTCCTTGTTTCCTCGATGGTTATTTTGGAAAAATGATGTCTGTGTGTAGTAGCTTTGGTTTACTTATTTGGCTTTTTTAACATCTGCAGCAGTTTTTAAGAAAATGTTGCTCTGATCCTTCTGTGGCCATAAATGTTAAATTTTATCCAAGTAAAAACATGCATGTGTTTATTTTTGTTTTTTAGTCCTTTGAGAAGGTGTTATGGTTGTTTTGCGTATACTGACAGTCATTTACGGTGGTGAGGACTAAGATGGGGTGGTTTCCATTTATTTTGCTTGAATGTTGAGAAGCCAGTTCAGTCAGTTCAGTTGCTCAGTCATGTCTGACTCTTTGCGACCCCATGGACTGCAGCACGCCAGGCCTCCCTGTCCATCTCCAACTCCCGGAGTTCACCCAAACTCACATCCATTGAGTTGGTAATGCCATCCAACCATCTCATCCTCTCCTCTGTCGTCCCCTTCTCCTCCCACCTTCAATCTTTCCCAGCATCAGGGTCTTTTCCAGTAAGTCAGTTCTTCGCATCAGGTGGCCAAAGGATTGGAGTTTCAGCTTCAACATCAGCCCGAATATTCAGGACTGATTTCCTTTAGGATGGACTGGTTGGACCTCCTTGCAGTCCGTGGGACTCTCAAGAGTCTTCCCCAACACCACAGTTCAAAAGCATCAAGTCTTTGGCGCTCAGCTTTCTTTATAGTCCAACTCTCACATCCATACATGACCACTGGAAAAACCATAGCTTTGGCTGGATGGACCTTTGTTGCCAAAGTAATATCTCTGCTTTTTAATAAGGTGTCTAGGTTGGTCATAACTTTCCTTCCAAGGAGCAAGCATCTTTTAATTTCATGGCTGCAGTCACCATGTGCAGTGATTTTGGAGCCCCCAAAAATAAAGTCTCTTGCTGTGTACCCATCTGTTTGTTGAGAAGCTGGCAGTGGGCTCCATTAGCATTAGTTGCGCTGAGCTTCCCAGAAGGACCCTAGTGGGTGCTAACCATGAACAAAGCCAGCAGGCCACTCAGGCCTCGGAACAGAATGTTGTGTGTATGCGGCTTCGTTTCCGAAGTTGTAAGGGGACAGCAGGGAAAAATGCCGCCCTAAGAAATGAATGGAAAAGTCACAGTGAGAGTTTGGTGCCAGGGCAGTACGATTCAGGGGCGCGGAGAGCAGTGTGATGCTCCGAGGAGCCGAGTCATGCTTTCTGAAGTGGAAGTTCCCAGCAGTTCTGCAGCTGCCCAAAGACTCAAATGTTCCTCATGCCACACAGCTGCAGGTGAGTCCGAGAAGAACATGGGGCAAAATGTATTCTCTCTTTTCTTCATCATCCAGGAGAAGAGAGACTCTTAAGTGTCTGTCAAATTATTTTTCTTTCTTATAAAATACTTATAGCATGTCCCGGTTGCCCTATATCATTCCTGGACCGGGGCAAAAAATATTAAAACAGGATGTGGGAGTAAGTTCATAAGCCAGGACAGTTTCACATTGAAGGAGTTTGAGTTTGAGGAGTCTGTGGAGGACGAGCGGGAAGCCGCTGAGTGACGTCTCTTTCATTCTTTGACTTAACTAACATTTCTCGTGAAGAAAGGACTTCAGTGCACGTTTTACATCCTTCCCAAGATTTGTTCTTCTAAAGCTAAAAGAGGAAAGTTACTGTGTCTGACTAATAACTTTATTAAAGCATTTTGCTGACTCAGGGCCACAAGGCGGGCTGTGAGGAAGAACAAAAAAATACAGGCATTTGGGAAAAAAGAAAAGAGAAACAATAAATGCAACTGGTTTTTACCCAAGCCTTTTTCTTCGTCTGTTTTACTGGAACAGCACCACACTTTTCTCTTTTTATTGTCTTCCCCTAGTGCATGAAATTTATTTAAATTGAATAGAAATCCAAGTGGATGGTTTATTTAATAAATGGTACTGGCATATTTAGTTACCAGAAAAACAGAAAAAAAGCAACTTGGACCTTCACTGAACATAAATATTAGGTGAAATTAAAATCTAAATGTAAAAAATATATAGATATTAGAAGGAAATACAGGAGAATATTTGTGCCACTTTGCGGGTAAGAGGGCTTTCTCAAGCAAGGTGAAAAACATAGATTCCGTAAAGGAAAAAGTTGCCAAATTTGAACAAATAAAACTACTGTGTGGCTAAAGTCAGCGTTAGCAGAGGGAGAAATGAAGCTGTAGGCTGGAGTATCACGCGACTCGCGTGGAGCACGCAGCACCGAACGGCACGTGGTGTTCAGGGAGCTCCTACAAATTACTGTGTAGAAGACGAACAACCCAGGAGAAAAACAGTCAAAAGAATATGGCTGATTCCAGAGGTGAGCTTCACGAAAAGATGAACTTCACTGAGAAAGAGCCGTTGAAATGAGCTGGTACTTTTGCCCATCAGATTAGCAGCAAAGCTAACGTTAACAAAGGCGGCTAACATTAAAGGCAGTGGAGACAGTGCAGGAAGAAACCCTCTGCGACTGGGAGTGTGAATTTCCACAACTTTTGCTATTTTTTGCTGTATGTATTAATACAAATAAGCATGTAGTAGGAGATACAAACTCTTGGGTGTAAGACAGGCTCAAAGGTGCACAGCACGGGGAGTGCAGCCAATGCCTTGTGATAGCTGTGGATGGAAAGTAACCTTTAAAAGTCGTATAAAAACGAGAAAATTTAAAAATGTCTGGTTGTACATACTCTTAGACCCATCAGTTATATTTTTAGAAATACAGGTTCACAATCTCTAATCCAAAACTCTTGGGGCTATTTGTGGCTCAGATTTCAGAGATTTTCAAAGATAATACTGTACATATACTGCATAATATATAGGTTTGGGAAAACACTCCATAAGCAAACACCTTTGTATTTCTAAGGGAACAACAGATGAATATTCACATCACTTTAGATCATTTTTGCCACCACATGAATCAAAGAAAAATCTCTCAATTTTTAGAGCTCTTTGGGTTTCAGAAATATCCATGGCATTGGGCAACCATAAACCCTGCAAAATAAAAATCACGGATGCACAAACAAATAGGCTGAATTATTTCTGCCAGCAAACGACTGGCAGTAGTCGGTGCTGGTCAGCGCAGCGCTGGAGCAGAAGCTGGCGCGCTCGTGCTCCGTGTTGTGCAGCTCTCAGAAGAGTGAGTCAGACCTGTAGGTGCTGCCACAGAGAGAAGACTTGTATTAGGTGAGAAAGCAAGTTGGAAAAGTGCGTGGTACAATCCCGCTCAACAAGTAGGGAGGGAGGTTATCTCCAGTTTATTCATATGTGTGTTTTAGAAGGAAGAAAGCTTTGGAGGGATGTAATCTGCACACTGGTTATCTCAGGAGGATGAGATTTGGAAGGAAGTAGGGCTTCCCTGGTGGCTCAGATGGTAAAGAATCCACCTGCAATGCAGGAGACCCAGGTTCATTCCCTGGGTTGGGAAGATCCCTGGAGGAGGGCATGGCAATCCACTACAGTTTTCTTGCCTGGGGAATCCCATGGACAGAGGAGCCTGGCGGGCCACAGTCCATGGGGTTGCAGGATCACACATGACTGAGCGACTGTACCACTGCTCTTATCTGGAGAATCCCATGGTGAGAGGAGCCTGGCGGGCCACAGTCCTTGGCATCGCAGGGTCATGGGGTTGCAGGGTCACAGGGTCACAGAGTGACACATTACGGAGCGACTAAGCACCCACGGGGAGACTGCTAACATTTTGTTTACCTGTTTCTCGAGGTTGTTAAAATGGGCACCTATTATTTTGGTAACCAGATAAAAGCACTTTTTCTCTTAGAAGTGAATATAGCTTGTATTATAGAGCACTGGGAGCTGGCACTCTTCATTAAGATGCAGCGTCTCCAGACCACAGGGGAGCCTGCTTTTCATAATTAATAATTAATGGAAAGCAGGGGGCTAAGCCTGGAGTTACGCTTATGGCTCCGGCCCTCAAGCAGGGCCTTCATTACTCAATACTGAAACCTAATAATTTCCAACCTGTATTAGCCTGTCCCCCTACAGGGAAAAAAACAAGTTAAACTCGAACTGTTACTATGAAACGGAAATCTAGTCTCCCAGGGAACCTTTTTATAATTGACCCACTTGTGGGGAATAATAACTCCAGAAAGTAATATTGATTTTTCTTTAACTCGTTGAGTAAGACAAATGCAGTTTCCTCTTCATGAGTGCAGTGTGTGACACTCATTTTAAACACATTTAGATTGTGTTTAAAAATAGAACTGTTTCCACCATGCTGTCATTTTATTTTACAGTCATATTTTCCTAGTGCCTTAGTTTTTCCTTTCTCAGTACCCTTAGTTCCTGGAAGGAAATTTACTGAAGATTTAGGTGGATCTAAAGCTCAGATAGTCATCATGCTATTTATTTGGTTTTATTTCCTAAATTAATACGGGCTGTATATAGCCCTTACTTTAACTCAGACACAGGAAGAACCTTATATATAAATCTTTGAGTGTCGGTAGATTGAGGCTGAGAAAGGAGGAAAGATTAAGCAAGTCTATGATAGTAATAAAGCAAGCCCAGGCCAGGGAGGTATATGAGAATTGATAGCATTTGTGTATTTGTTTTTCTCATCTGTGATGTCTCAGAACATTTATTTGCCTTTTTTTTCCTACCCTTAGAAAACATGACTTCTCTTCATTTTCTAAGGAGTACTTGCTCTCAGGCAGTTTTTCTAGAGGCCAAAATGAAATCAGCTGGTAGATCTGTTTTTAAAATCTGCCGGTGTTATTCAGTCACTCAGTCGTGTCCCACTCTTTGTGACCCCATGGACTGCAGCACACCAGGCTTCCCTGTCCTTCACTATCTCCCAGAGTTTGCCCAGACTCATGTCCATTGAGTCAGTGATGCCATCCAACCCTCTCATCCTCTGTCGTCCCCTTCTCCTACTGCCCTCAGTCTTTCCCAGCAACAAGGGTGTTTTCCAGTGAGTCAGTTTTACGCATCAGGTGGCCAAAGTATTGGAATTTCAGCTTCAGCATCAGTCCTTCCAGTGCATATTCAGGGATGATTGATTTTCTTTAGGATGGACTGGTCTGATCTTGCAGTCCAAGAGACTCTAAGTCTCTGATACCACGATTTGAAAGCACCAGTTCGTTGCCTCTCAGCCTTGTTCATGGTCCAGCTCTCACGTCCATGCACAGCTACTGGAAACACGATGGCTCTGACTGTGAGGACCTCTGTCGGCAAAGTGACGTCTCTGCTTTTGAATATACTGTCTAGGTTTGTCATAGCTTCTCTTCCGAGGAACAAGCATCTTTTCATTTCATGGCTGCAGTCACCATCTGCAGTGATTTTTGGAGCCAAGAAAACAAAGTCTGTCACTGTCTTCACTTTTTCCCTTTCTGTTAATGTTTGCCATGAAGTGATGGGACCAGATGCCATAATCTGAGTTTTTTGAATGTTGAGTTTTAAGGCGAATTTTTCACTTTCTTCTTTGACCCTCGTCGAGATGCTCTTTAGTTCTTCTTCACTTTCTGCCATTATAGCTGTATCATCTGCATATCTGAGGTTGTGATATTTCTCCTGGCAATCTTGATTCCAGCTTGTGATTCATCTAGCCCAGCACTTGCCATGATGTACTCTGCATATAAGTTAAATTAGCAGGGTGACAATATACAGTCATACTCCTTTCCCAATTTAGAACCAGTCCATTGTTCATGTCCCATTCTTGACCCACATATAGGTTTCTCAGGAGATAGGTAAGGTGATCTTTGTGGATTTTCCAGTTCGTTGTGATCCACATAGTCAAAAGCTTTAGTGTAGTCAGTGAAGCAGAAGTAGATGTTTTTCTGGAATTTCCCTTGCTTTCTCTATGATCCAATAAATATACATAATAGAGATATAAGGAGTTGGATGCATGAATATGATGCATGTTAACGTTTGGGTTAATGTAAGAAACTAAACACCCTTTGCTTTTGTCGAGTTGAATGATTTGTTGGAGAGAGTAGTTTGGAAGATGTTAGCTGGGAATTTAGTGACTGAGGAACAAGATCCATTTAATGTTAAGTGAAGCCTGTAACGCCGAAGCATGCTGTAGTGCTGTCTAGGTTGACCAGGAGGCTAGGCCCGTGCGAGGACAAAACGAATGGCTGCCATTCCAACAGCAGCATTAAGCTGTGTGCCCTTCCGGCCCTGCTGTTGATGAGTTATGGTTGAGAAGCTAGAGAGAGAGGAAAGGGAAGTAGGTTGAGCCCCTGGAAAGCAGAGCGCGTCTCGTGTCTGCAGGCAGCATCCTTCTTCCTGTCCTGTCTCCCGCTCCTGTGAGCACAGGAGCGCAAATGGAAGAAACACCGTTTGCCCTGGCTGCAGTGACGTGTCCCCTCAGCGTTTGCTGTCCCCGCCTGTGAGCCCCTCTCGCCTCTCGGCCCCCACTTTGCAGACCATCATGCATTTTGCTATAGGGCCTTTAGGATACCTCGTTTGCAAGGGGCCTTGATGATTTTTTTCTCACAAAACACAATCAGAAGCTTTTTGTCTCTGTAGATGACCAAGAGTGTTTAGTTGATTGTGCTCTTGTGTGACACCTGAGATGGAGACAGAAGTGTGCCTGGAAACTTCAGACTAAGTCAGACCGGAGTTAACACTCACACTGCCCACCGCCATTTGCTCAATGCAGAACTGTACCATGGAACTTCACTTGGAGAGCTAAGATCAGTGTTTCTTAGAGTGGATGAATATTAACTTGATTTCTTCTCCCTATTCTGAGCTCTGTTACAGAACAAACGAACGTGAGTTATATCTCTTTTCTTAAAATGTTTTGTTTGCTCTGTAAATGTAAAGTCAGACTTCTCAGGTTGTTGAGTGGTTTGGGAGTGCAGGCTGTGCCTGAATCTGTGTGCAGGTAAGTGTGCATAGAGTTCACAGTGTTCATCGTCCTCCAGGGCCGACAGTGACGCCCTCTGTAGGGCAAGCGAGGGTGGAAAGAGTGCTTTCCACTCACTACTCTGAGGCCATTCTTCGGCCTGTGACTTAGAATGATTAGTAATCGATATCTGTTTGCCTCTAACTCTCTAATAAGATGTAATGAGAAAGCAGGAGAGAGGAGAAGTCCTGATGTATCTGTGTTGAGTAGCTTGCTTTAACCTTGGCACACTGTGTGTGGGCCTGTGTGTGTATACCCAGGCAAGAATACTGGAGTGGGTTGCCATTCCCTTCTCCAAGGGATCTTTCCAACCCGGGGTCAAACCCTGGTCTCCCACATTGCAGACATATTCTTTACTGAGCCACCAGGGAAGCCCATACATATAACAGATTAAAAACACACACACACAGCTTCTTTTCCTTTTAATTTCTAAAGTATCAAAAGGAATCTTTTTATTATCAACTGATAACTGTAATTATCACAATCATCTTTAAAATAATTTTATGCATCTTCCATCGTCTGATGCATGGATTTGCCTCTGCTTTCCTATATTGAACATGAATGAAGTTCCTGTAACTTCTTTTCAAGGATTTAATTTTATGGTTTGAGAACTGTTAATGTTAGTTTTAAAAATAAAATTATTTAAGCTGTTTCACCAGATGTGTGTTTTTCCAAAGTCAGCCAAATTTTATTTTAGAATCTGGATCTGTGCACATTTGATTACTTACCTGTCTCACCTGTTAGCGTGACAGAACTAAAAATCTTTTATTTTGTCGGAGACAGAGATTTCTAGTCTTTTCTTCCGTAATGGTGTGGGGTCAGCTTGCTCCCTCCTCTGCATTCTTTTTCAAAGGGAGGAAAGATCACGGGCCTCTCCTGATCGCCCATCTCCCTCTTAGCTGATCGTCGCCCTGAGGCGTCTGTGTCACTCCTTTGAGACCAGAGGGAGGGGGTCCTAGGTGATCCTTCTTACTTTCCTGGGGAGGGGTTTTTGAATCAGCAGATGCGCATAACCTGGCAGCTTTCCTTAGACATAAAGAAAAGGTGGACCTCTAAGAAGACGAAGGGTTAGAGTTTCCAAAACAGTTGGGTTTTACTGTGTTCTGATCAAGAACTTGAGTTCTCAGAAACAATCATGCTTTGTTGGCTGAACAAGCCTACTGCATGCTGTGTTCGTTTCCAGAAGCAGTTGGGGGTGCAGGGACTCCTCAGCGAGGTGGGGCCGGAGTGAGAGAGGTTTCAGTTGCTCGGACTGGGTTCAGCCCTGGAGGGTGTAGGTTCCAGGGCAGGCATGCAGACGGAGGCCTTAGACCACTTAGCTAAGTGTGTGAATTCTAATAAACTAAAACCTGTTACTGAAACAGATTATCTCCTCCTGCCTTCACACACAAACTTTTATGACCACCTTTGGATTCAAGTTTAGAATCCCCAGACCCCATGGGATTCTGTGGCAGGAAGGGGGACCCCTTCCAGGGCCTGACACTCTCATCTGACACTTGGAGATGAATTGTGCGAGGAGACACACGGGCTGACAAAACGAGACTTTATTGGAGAGGGGCGCCAGGGTGGAGAGCAGAGGGGTCAGTGAGCCCAGCAGAGCTGCTCTGCCGCGTGGCTCGAGGTCTCGGGTTTCCTCGTGATGGGATTCGCTTCCAGGTTGTCCCTGGCCAGTCATTCTGACCCAGTCCGCCCTGGGCCACGCAGTGCTTGGCCAAGGTGGATGCCAGAGAGGAGGACTCTGGGAGGTGGGAGGACGTGGCGTCTCCTTTGACCTTCCCCGAGCTCTTCCTGTTGGTGGTGGCTCATTAGTTCCATGTTCATTACCAGGACCTCTTGATGTAAAAGAACTCAGGCAGCTGGTGCTTGTGGTGCCAGCCGAGGGGCAGTCTAGTCCATGCTCCCCTAACGGTTCTGCGTTGGACAGGGAGCCGTCTAGTCAGTATGTTCCCCTAGCGGTTCTGCATTGGACTGGGGGCAGTCTAGTCCGTGCTCTCCTAGCGGTTCTGTGTTGGCTCTGGTGGCCCGGGGAGCCCGGCTCAGTGGCCTGAGTCTTCTCCTCTCCCGCCTCCAGCTCCATCCCGCATCCTGCAGGGACCAGGACCCCACATCCCGTGGGCCCAGGCTCTGTCTGCTGCTCGGGCTGTGGGCACAGTGTCCTGGGCGGGTGGGCCTACAGAGGAGCCCCGCATGAGCACTGAACAAAGTTTGCTCCTTGGAAGAAAAGCTATGACAAACCTAGACAAGCTTATTAGAAAGCAGAGACATCACTTTACTGACAAAGGTCCGTACAGTCAAAGCTGTGGTTTTTCCAGTAGTCATGTACAGATATGAGCGTTGGACCATAAAGAAGGCTGAGCCCAAAGAGTTGATGCTTTCAAACTGTGGTGTTGGAGAAGACTCTTGAGAGTCCCTGGGATAGCAAGGATATCAAACCAGTCAACCCTGAATATTCATTGAAAGGACTGATGCTGATACTGAAGCTCCAGTACTTTGACCACCTGATGCAAAGAGCTGACTCATTGGAAAAGACCCTGATGCTGGGAAAGATTGAGGACGGGAGGTGAACGGGGCAACAGAGGATGAGGTAGTTGGATGGCATCACTGATGCAGTGTTCGTAGTTTGAGCTCACCCTGGGCACTGGTGAAGGACAGGGAAGCCTGGCGTGCTGCAGTTCATGGGGTCGCAGAGTCAGGCACAACTTACCAAATGAACAACCACAAAATCAAAATGATCAGTTCTGAAAAATTGATAGAACTTACATGTACTAAGTCTTTGAAATCCAGTGTGTGTTTTATGATTAGAGAAACACGTCAGTTTTGACTGGTCCTGTTGCAGGTGCCCAGGAACCACCTGGATCTACCGGTATTGTGCCAGACAGCACAGCTGTGGGGGGAGGGAGCCTGGACTCCTTGTTATATAGGGACTCTTGGCCTGTAGTTATTATTATTATTTATCTTTTCTCTTCCACTTAAGTTTGTCAGCTGCCTTTTACTCATTCAGCTCACTACTGATTTCCTTTCTTCTCAGCAGTGGTGTGGTCCTAGTAAATTGTTTGTATAGATGAATGTATCTTTTCCCCCATTATTGACAAATACTTTTCCAAAAGCCAGTGATTCCATTTTCCATCGTGAGTAATTACTGGAATTGTAATCCTTCCATTCTCCACTTTCTGAAGTCTTTGTGCTATATTCTGTTGGATAATGTTCAGGATTTTTTTCCTTCATAGAGGAACTTCTTAAAAAACAGTTTAGTTTAATTTCATGCATATTTTAAAACTGTGGCCAGTTCTACCAAAGGAGGGAACAAATCTAGACAGTAGGGTACTGTTTTTGTTTGGACTGGAACAGCAGTTTTATCTATTTCAGGACAAAGTTGCCAGAATTAGAAGGGAAAAAAAGCATCTAGTTAAATTTGAATTTCAGAAAAACAAAGAATATATATTTTTTAGCATAGGTAAGTCTCATGCAACATTTGAGACATACTAAAAAATATTTGTTGTTTGTCTGAAATAGAAATTTAACTGGAGCCGTGTATTTTATCTGGCAGCTTATCTCAGGATTCTTTTACTGTCTCAAAAATTGAGGACCCTAAGCAGCTTTTATTTCTGTGGATTAAGCTGTTGATATTTACTATATTAGAAATTTAAGCTGAAAAATATTTTTTAATATATAGTAATTTAGAAAACAAATAGATACCATTCTTGATAACATATATATTTTTATGAAAAATAACTACCTTCTAAAACAAAAAAATAGAAGAATATCATTGTTTTATGTTGTTACAAATCTTTTAAATCCTGGCTTAGTTGAAGACGGTTGGATTCTCAAGTCTGTTTCTGATCCTAAACAAGTGTGCTGTCACAGAGATGTGTGCTATCACAGAGATGTGTGCGGTCGGGAAACCTCCCCTGGACATTTGGGAGGAAAGGAGAGTGACGAGAGGCAAATGACACCTTAGTGTTGTTTTGAACATAATTTTGAACTTGAGAACCTCCTGAGTGGGTTTTAAGGACCTCTTCCATTGCCCCCCAACTTTGCTTTGAGAACTCCTGGGCTGGAAATAATAGACCCTGTAATTCTGGCTTGTGTCACATAGATCATGGATAGTCAGAATAGAGGATGAACATTCTCTTTCAAGAAGGACTAATGAGTCAAATGGTAAAATACAAAATTTTTTAGTTATTATTTAAGTTTATCTTAAGCTTTGTTTTTTACTTCAGAGTTACTCCATCGTCCAAGAAAACCGCTGTCAACCTGTCAGATACTTACATTGTCAGGTTTCTATCTAGAATAAAATGTACATAGCTGTTTAGAGCAAAGCTTTACATTTTGTATTTAGAATTCAGTAAAGAAGTCATATGACAGTTTCTTTAAAACGTTGACTGGATTGAACTGAGTTTATTTTTAAGATACTGTGTCTGTTTTAGGCATTGTACACCTTGCCTAGACTTTAGGCATGGCCAGTTTTTAAAATAATTGACATAATGCAATAGCTAATCAGATTCGCTTCTCAATAGAAAATGTGTAGAGGTTGGCAAAGAACCAAAGTGAGAATTTAGAGATGACTTCTTGAATTGCTTTAATTGCTTGGACAACTGAGAAAATGAAAGAGCCATTAACAAAAATAGAATAGGAGGAAGTGCTGGTCTGGGATAAAGATGGTAAGTTCAGTTTTGGCTGGAGGTGCTGTTGGCAGGTCAGGGGAGAGGAGAGGGGCTGTGACAGTTTAGAGAGCATTGTCCACGGAGCAGGGAAACAGCGCCAAGGAAGGCAGGATAAAGAGAGAGGAGACTGACGAGGACCAGATCTGTGATGCCTGACTGTGCAGTAGGCAGGAGGGAAGGAGAGAAGGTCTGGAGAGAGCTGTGGACTTGCCAGGTGGCTAATGGTGAAGAAACCGCCTGCAACACAGGAGACATGGTTTTGATCCTTGGATGGGGAAGATCCCCTGGAGAAGGAAATGACAACCCACCCCAGTGTTCTTCCCTGGGGAATCCCATGGACAGAGGAGCCTGGTGGGCTACAGTCCACGGGGTCCCAAAGAGTCAGACATGACTGAGCGACTCAACAACAGCAGCAGGAAGAGGCAGTGAGGAAAGTGTGGTTAGAGTGGGGTGAGCGGAGCTCCTCCAGGAGGCTGTGTGGCCTGCAGGATCGAGCGTGGGACTGAGACGAGGATGGCGGCCGGTTCTTCAGCTGGAGCTGCAGAACTGGGTACCCCAGAGAGAGTGTGGTTTCGATAGATTAGGAGGCTTTTTATTATTTCAGGTTTGGGTTTTTGACTTGTCTGAGAAATCCTAAAGAACTTTTCCTTCTTCTCTGTTACTCACACAGGTGTTAATTAAGCCAGCCAAGGTGAAGCTGAAAGTCTCACTCCAGCAAACTCACCTCCTCAGATACTCAACCTTGTTTTAGAGTGACGCTTGTTTTAAATAGAACCCTTATCTTTTAGGTGGAGCACCAGCCTTAGAATCTGAAGATGCACTGCCAGCTCTGCTTTTGGCTCGCCCTGTGAGGGCTCTGCTCCGCTGAATTAGAGTCGGACTAGATTATCTCTGAGGCTGTGCTGAAGTCATGTGCTGTTACGCATCTGTGACATTGGTCTTTGTTTTGTTTTTGTGATAGGTTCACCAAGTTGAAGAGTCTTAACCTTTCCAACAACCATTTAGGGGACTTCCCACTAGCGGTCTGCAATATTCCAACCCTGGCTGAGCTCAACATGTCGTGCAATGCCCTCCGAGCCGTCCCGGCCGCCGTGGGAGCGATGCACAAGTAGGTCCTCCAGCCTCCCTGCAGGCCCCCCGAGGCCCCGCCCAGGACGCTGCACTGGGGCCATCACACAGGAGGCTAGTCAGCCTGCTGTGCTGGTCGTAGACAGCTCTGCCCCAAATCGAGAGATCATGCTCTTGTGTAGAGTTCATTTTGTAGCTTCTTTGAGAATCTTGTAAAAAATTAAAATATCCTCGTTTAGAACCTGTGATCCCTACAGATGAATGTGTCTAAATATAGGAGGAGAGGTTATTTTCTCATTTCCTGAGTTAACGTTGAATTCTAAGACTTAGAAGTTAGTTTTTTGGTTTCTGGTTTTTTTTACGTATTTGCTTCCAGTTTTATTAAGTGAAACTACTTAAAATCTTACACATGCTCATTAGGAAACTGAAAGTGTTAGTTGCTCAGTCATGTCCACCTCTTTGCAACCCATGGACTGCAGCCACCAGGCTCCTCTGTCCACGGGATTCTCCAGGCAAGAATACTGGAGTGGTTGCCATTTCCTCCTCCAGGGGACCTTCCCAACCCAGGGATCTAACTTGGGTCTCCCGCATTGCAGGCAGGTTCTTTACCAGGAATATAAATACTATGAAATACTATAGCAAATACAACAATAAATGTTTTAGAAGCTCCCTAATCCTACTATCTAAAAATCTTTATTACCAATATTAGGAAAATACTATGGGATACATTTTCCTTTCCATTTATACAGAGAGAAGGATGGATGTACAGGTGAAAAGTGATATCTCAGTATTTGCATTTCTTTTAGGAGAAAAGTACAGAATCTTCTCATATGTTTAAAAGTCAGACTTAGAAGTTAATTGTTTTAAATAACAATGAAAGATGAGTATTTAGGCTGATTCACATTGCAGTCAGCTTGTGGTATTCCCATTTATGCCTATCCAGGTTCAGAGAATTGGTCATAATTTTAGTTTTCAATAAAAGATTAAGATGCTTGTCTCTGATCTTTTCTCTCTGGTGTATTATCACCTCAGGCCCTGCCCTTAGCATTTTGCAAAGGACAGTGCAATATATTTCCTTTTTCTGGTAAGAGGATCTATACTTACACAACTCGAATGTTAATAATAAAGATGTAAAGTATATACATTCTCTTTATAACTCTTACATTTTCTTTGCTAGCTTACAGACATTTTTGTTGGATGGAAACTTTCTCCAGACCCTTCCTGCTGAGTTGGAGAACATGCATCAGCTTAGTTATCTTGGTCTTTCTTTCAATGAATTCACTGACCTTCCAGAGGTGCTGCAGAAGCTGACAGCTGTGGAGAAGCTCTGTATGTCTGGGAACTGCGTGGGGACGCTTCGGCTACAGGCGTTAAGAAAAATGCCTCACATTAAGCATGTGGATCTAAGGTAACCACTTTAAAGAACTCTGTCCCGTGTGAGCGGTTGGCTTGTGTCTGGGATGTCGGTTGTAGCCCTTCTGGTGGCACGTTTGAGCGGTTGGCTTGTGTCTGGGACGTTGGTCGTAGCCCTTATGGTGGCATTCTTCTGTCTAGACAAGCAAGCCGGTTAGTTGCAATTAGGACCCACTTTTCTGTTTTCTGCCAGAGGGAACCCTGAAACTTCTTATAGTTTTTTTTCCCCCTCATCAATGAGTGACCATCTATCTCAAAGGTCTTAGTTGATTTTGCAGGTTTGAGCCCAGTTTTAATTAGTAGCGCCATCAAGTCAGAGAAAGCTATTTATGGTGAATGAAAATCATGTTCCTGAGAGCCAGGTGGATTTTGCTCTCCCTTATCCCTCCCTTTCTGTGGCTTGAGGCACTTGATATCATTGAGCTCCTCTCCTTTCTTTTTTTTTTCCCCTTCCTTGGCTTCCTTAATATAATATATTCATTAAATTTGTTATTAAATTTGTTTAATTTCCTCTCTCTCCATCCAGATGGCTCTTGCCTTAGTTTACTGTTCTTTATAAAAATGTAACCCTCATCATCTTTTGTTAGGCCTGAGTTTGGCTAGAACCTCCCCTCTCACCCCTTTGCAAGAGCAGGGGACCTGCATTTTTTTTTTTGGGGGAACCTGCATTTTGAATTCTGATCACACTAAACTCCAACTGAAAACACCCACACATCCTCGCTTACATCATAGATGTATTTTTGTATGTACTTTACATGTGGATGGGCTTTAAGTTCCTGCAAAGCAGCATATTGGGTTTAAGGCTTAATATTAACTTGCCCAATTTGATATTTTTCAATGAAAGTAACTTCCCCATTGGAGCTAAAGCTCCAATAACTTTGGCCACCTGATGTGAAGAGCTGATTCATTGGAAAAAGACCCTGATGCTGGGAAAGATTGAGGGCAAGAGGAGAAGGGGGTGACAGAGGATGAGATGGTCAGATGCCTCATTGACTCAATGGACAGGAATTTGAGCAAACTCTGGGAGATGGTGATAGACAGGGAGGCCCGGCACGCTGCAGTCCATGGGGTCGCAGAGAGTTGGACACAATTTAGTGACTGAACAACAGACTTCCCCATTAGCCAGGGAGTGGTGAGCACGTTAAATCTTAGGTGAGATATTTAATATTTCTGTGCAGCTGTATTCTCATCTCTAGATTACAGTTAATAACAACGTAATTCATAGAGTTTGGGAAGGAAGAGAGTAAATGCCTCTCCCTCAGCAAACGTTCCATGTTGTTCTCATTACCTGGTGAGAACTCTTCTGCTCATGAACCCTTCTCTGCTGTCATTCTTGGCATCTTTTCCCCTCTTTGGACTTTCTTTCCTTATTTTTCTGCCTACTTTCCACCAGACCTTCCCTCAAGCCTGTCAGAGTTCATCAGTACAAAGTAGCAGCATTGCCTTTTGCTCCACTTTCATCTCCATTCTTCCAGTGTGGCCCAGGGAACCCATTCATTCCAGTCCCACAGAGAAGTGGTTTGCTTTATCTTTCCTCAGACTGAAAGAGTAAAGGCTGTCACACCTGGGGATGTGTTAGCAATTTGCAGACATACAATTCTTAGTTCAGGGAGACCAAATGGTAACAATTTATCTGACTTTGAGAACTTTTTGAAGGGTGACAGGATAGGGAGCTGAACACATTGTATTCTTAACTTTCTTTCTGAATTTGTTAACCTTATTTGCCTCTGAGTGGTGGCTCAGTGGCAAAAGAATCTGCCTTCAGTGCAGGAGAGGCAGGAGATGTGGGTTCGATCCCTGGGTTGAAAAGATCCCCTGGAGGAAGAAATGGCAACCCACTCCAGTATTCTTCCCTGGGAAATTCCATGGACAGGGGAGCGTGGCGGGCTGCAGTCCACGGGGTCACCAAGAGTCAGACACGACTGCAGTGACTGAGCACCCACGGCACACACACAGTTGGGTTTAGAAAACCTTCGTATTCAAGAATTTGAGCTCTTTTTAAATCAGAAGCCACCCAGAGATGTAACAATGGTCATATTGCTCTCTGGTAACAAGCATGAGAGAGGATTTGTAAGTTACCTCATGTTAGAGAAGACATCATTTTCCTTGATATGAATTAGCTTCCAAACCAGATCAATCTGTTTGGAAGCAGCTGTTCTTATTAAGAGTTTTGTAAATTCTTCAGATTTCTAGTTCAAATTGGGTCTTTTTAAAAATATGAGATCAGTTACAGGATATTTAGAAATCAGAATAGACTTTCATACACTGTAAATGTTGAATGATCGTGAGTAACTGCTTCCCTCCAGACTGCTGAGCTGAGAAGATAGAAGTCTGGTCAGATTTGCTTGTGATTCTGCCTTAATATTTTATGTTGAAGCCAGTGGGGTGACTTAAGAGGGATCTCACTCAGTCCCTGTGAGCCGAGGGCTGATTCTAGTGATTGCATTTCTGATCCTTCAGGTGGAAACAGTACATCAAGTTAAAAGTAATCAGTTTTCTTTTAATCTTACTCTTTTTCTCACATTGACGTATTTAAGACTGATACTGTTTTTTCTATGGTGTAGTGAATATTCTCGACTCTTCTCCAAACTCTGGATGTTATGTTTCTCTCCTTGATCACTCCTCTCTCTGTTCTCTGCCTTGAGGGTTGGTCGCCTGTGCTCACCGGACCCCATCGTTACCTACCGTCTCCATGGTAAACACTCTTCATCTTGCTCGAACCCTTCTTTCTCGTCTTAGGATCAATTCCACTTCAGCTGCCAGCAGGATAATTTTGCCTTGCTTTCATCTTTTGACACACTTAACCAAATTACATGTGAAACAGAGTTTAATTTTTTTTAATGTATTTTTAAATTGGAGTATAATTGCTTTACGATGTTGTGTTAGTTTCTGCTGCGAATCAGCTGTATGTATGCGTGTGTTCCCTCCCTCTTCAGCCTCCTTCCCACCGCCCCCTGCCCCACCCTACCCCCAGGCCATCACAGAGCACTGCGCAGAGCTCCCTGGGCTATCAGCAGTCTCCCAGCTGTGCACGGCGGTTACTAGCTGCTTGCAGCAGTCTCCCAGCTGCGCACGGCTGTCTCCCAGCTGCGTGCGGCGGTTACTAGCTGCGTACAGCAGTCTCCCAGCTACGCGCGGCGGTTACTAGTTGCGTACAGCAGTCTCCCAGCTGCGTACAGCAGTCTCCCAGCTACGCGCGGCGGTTACTAGCTGCGCGCAGCAGTCTCCCAGCTGCGTGCGGCGGTTACTAGCTGCGCATTTTACACGTGGCAGTGCTCATGTCAGTGCTGCTCTTAGTTTATCCCACCTTCTACTTCCCGTCTCTGTGTCCGCAAGTCTGTTTATACATCTGTGTCTCTGTTCCTGCCCTGCAAATAGATTCATTAGTACCATTTTTCTAGATTCCATATATATAAGTTAATATACAATGTTTGTTTTTCTGACTTCACTCTGTATGACAAAGTCTAGGTTCATCCACATCACTATAAATGACTACTTTCTTTATTCAGCAAGTTCTTTCCCATGGATCCCTATTTTTGCCGATAGCACCACTTCATTGGTTCAGTTCAGTCACTCAGTCGTGTCCGACTCTGTGCAACTCCATGGACTGCAGCACACCAGGCTTCCCTGTCCATCACCAACTCCTGGAGCTTACTCAAACTCATGTGTATCGAGTCGGTGATGCCATCCAACCATCTCATCCTCTGTTGTCCCCTTCTCCTCCTGCCCTCAATCTTTCCCAGCATCAGGATCTTTTCTAATGAGTCAGCTCTTCGAATCAGGTGGCCAAAGTATTGGAGTTTCAGCTTTAGTATCAGTCCTATAGGACTGATTTCCTTTAGGATTGACTGGTCTGATCTTGTAGTCTAAGAGACGCTCAAGAAAATTCTCCAA